>NC_073313.1:177462244-178662244 GCF_027595985.1 Sorex araneus
AAAAACATAATGGTGCATTATTATATAATATGTTAATAGGTATAATTTAGTTATGAAATAGGTATTAAGAAAAGTTTAAAATAAACTTCTAACCAAACAATATCTTTCATAATTTTTATTTTATAGTTGGGAAAGAAGCAGCAACTATAAAGTAGCATTTCCAATTCTTTATGTTAATATATATGACCCTCATGTTTTAGTCATCAGTAAAATTCATGAACTAGATAGCATCAAGTGGAATGGTAATAAAAATTTCTATAAAACTTCTAACCTTTAAGGTACGTATTTTGGAATATTACATGATCTTTTAGCATGATGTACATTTTGATATTACTCTAGGGATCTAAATATATGATAATAATACTTAAACTAGGTCATTATTTTTCCTCTTCTCAGTAGTAATTCCTTTATATTTTTAGGTGATTTGAATTATAGGTGAAGATATTTTATAACAAAGCCATTTTGACAATTCAGTTCCTGTGTCCCCTGAAATGCTTATAGAAAATAAATTTTGATTTCATTTTCTTAGAGGACACTATAATGATTATACATTTTTCTATAGATCCTATGTATCTACATATAATAGCTGTATATATGGTATTATCTGTATATATGTATGTGTATATATGCTGTGTGTATGGTATCTATATAAACATATAATATATATCTTAATACATCTACATGAATTTAATGTTAGATTCTTCACATTTTAAAAATTTATTTGATACTGAATAAAACATATTACTTAAGATCACTGGCTGTGTATGTCAAAATTATATCATAATTAATGAAACCACCTATTATAAAATATATCATACAGAGTTTTATGTGTAATGGTTTTAACTTTTCACTTTCTCTTCATTACTGGGTATCAAAGGCAGTGATAGAGCTGTCAGGATCTCTTAATAACATAAGGCAGCACTGGGAGTAAGATTGAGGTCTCACATTTGCCCTAGGTTCTATTTAGTCACTGAACCATCTCTGGAATCCTGATTGTGACAACTTACAGCACAGACTTTTTAACTCTTGTAAGTGTATAAAATTACTATTGTAAGTTTTCTATACTTCAGTTAACATTATCATAGAAACCAGGATTGACAGAGCTTTAGGGCACTGATGATTTGCAGTCAGATAATGTATTAGCCTAAAGGTCTCTAGTGGCCTTCATCCATACTGAATCATAGATATTTCACTTTGGTATAGGTTACTAAGGAGGTAAAAATTATAGCTGGGGAACAGCCATTCCAGGCCCCGCCTATAAAAATTTTAATATATGTGCAATTTCAGGTCTGTCACTTAATTCTTTCTATGGTTTACTTCCTTACTCATCAGTGTGGGAATAATTTTTCTCTTTATCAGAGGTTTGCCATGAAAAGAGTGCAGTCATTCCTGTTCATAATAAAGTATTCCACACACTTGTGATGATTGCTTTCTCATGATCTTACTCACATAAGTCTATTGACAGCCTTTGATGTGAAATTATCCCTATGTGCTATTTCTAAATAGTAATAATTCTGAAATTATTGACTTTTTTGTTTGCCTACCAGATTCATTATTGTTGATGCCTATATGAGCTTGATGACTCAGAAACCATTCCTTTTACAATGGTTTGAATAATATTTATTATATACTTTTTAAAGTTGAATACCATGAGGTTCACAGTTACCAACTTGTTTATGATTGGGTTTCACTTATACAATATTCTAAAACCCATCCTTTTACCAGTGTACATTTCCCACTACCATTTTCTCTCCTGCCACCTACCCCCCAGTCTACCTCTGATAGTCAGCAGTCTCTTTTCTTCTCTCTCTTTCTCTCTCTCTCTTCTCTCTTTCTCTCTCCAATTTTCTCTTTCATACTCACTTTCACTCACTCACTCAAATATTTTTAATATCATATAGTCAACCAGTTAAAAGTGTGCAATTCATTACAGCAACATATTTACAGAGACATGTTGCCATCATCATAAGAAAATTCTTAGAAGTAAAAGTATTATAAAATAATGTAAGAGAAAATGTTCGGTATCTTGGTTTAAAGATTGACTTGTTAGATTTGAATCCAAAAGCACCATAAACAAAAGATAAGTTACAAAAAATGAATTTTATCAAAATTAGAAGTATTCATGCTTGAAATTATACCATCAGAAGCATTTTTTGTGTCATCTAACCAACTCACAAATTGGAATTTGTGGACATTAAACTGGAAATGGATATTGAACCTATGGCAATTTAATACTAATTTTTGACATGTAGAAACCTGAGACAGAGAAATACCATAAAGACAATCTCTGAGGGTCTGTTGTTTATAAACTTTGTATCTTTGCTATATTTTACTGACAATATGGAATGATGGATAAGAAAATAATTAGGAAAAAACTGTAAGAAATAGGATGGAGGAAAAGGAGTTGGATGGGGAGGAAATAAGACTTTATCTTTAAAAGGCTATAGCACTGTAGCACTGTCGTCCTGTTGTTCTCGATTTGCTTGAGCGAGCACCAGTAATGTCTCCATTGTGAGACTTGTTACTGTTTTTGGCATATCGAATATGCCACGGGCAGCTTGCCAGGCTCTGTGGTGCGGGTGGGATACTCTCGGTAGCTTGCCGGACTCTTGGAGAGGAACAGAGTAATTGAACCCAGATCAGCTACTACTCAAAATGTGAGTAGTTAGCCCCAGTCTGTGAACCTTTTGCTGCTGATCTCTATTCAGATTGTGCTGAAGGAAATCTCTTGATAGACATTTTCTTTTCATAGACATATCTTTTCAATTTGAAAAATCACACTGATATAAACTGATACAATCTTGTCTTCAGAGACCAAGATTTTTGTTGATATTCATAAAATATTGAAAGTATATACATATTGAAAGGACTTCTTGTGTCTTTACAAATTTAAACCCAGTGTAACAGGTTATGCTCAGTGAGTAGTAGTTGAATAAGCTATGTAAGGATGAAGAAAACATAAGATCTTGAATTTTGATTTATATAAGTTTTAGAAAGAAAATTATATATAACAAGGTAAAATATGTGTCTTTAGCATCTGCAGATTTATGTAGAAGGTGACAGTATTGTTAGTCTTAGAAATACTACCTAGGGGTAAAATTATATTTATATTTTTCTAAGAAATGTACAAAACTTAAAATCCATCTTCTACTCTTAGGTGTGTACATAAAAATATTTATGAAAGTACAGACAGCAGTTTATGTGTTTAAGGAATAATTATACTATGCACAATATTTATAAGTCTCAGGAACTTTTGTTTTTCTAAGGAGGATTGTAGCTTCTTGAGATACATTATATAAAAAAATTGAATATTAGCCTCATGGCTCAGTGATTCCTTTCCTGATTCCTTACACAAAAAGAGCATCATGCTAAGTAAACACTGATAAAATGGTTTCTTTGGAAAACTAATATAAAACAAAAAAATCTGTCACATTTGCTATTATTTATAGCAAATGTGTTAGGGAATTATCTCTCGATGATTACTTTAATTAATCTTGAACAATTAGCATTTCTTTGAGGTGGAAAAGCTTCATTTTTCCTTTTCATTGTTTTCAATTATGGAAATTCTGCTTCATGAATTTGTGAGAGAGAATTCCTGATGGTCTTACTCTTATTTGTGTTAGGAAAGGTGATATGAGGGAATACCTTGAATCTGTAAAATCTTTTTTCATGGTAACTTTGTATCTTTTTTTCTTATGTTATGCCTTTCATGTTCAAGTAAACATCAGGATTCTATTTTGTTCCCCACCAAAAATGTAACTGGAAAACCCATTAAAGGGAAGACAGCTAATCATTTGGCACTTAAGCTGGAATTTGATAGTCAAGTATTAGGAATACTTCTTGTCTTGATAGATTAGAACAAAGATTTATTTTTTTATTTGTATATTTGCATTTATCTGGTTGATTCAAATATTCTACTTCATCAGCACAACTTCTGTTTTTTGTTTCAGAATGAATATCTATTTCAATGGGAATTGGAAATAGGGGCTTTATAGAAGTACCTGCTTATTTTATTTCAGAACTGCTGAAAGCATTTTTTAAAATTTTTGTTTGATTTTATTTGAGGCAAAGAAGTCTCTGTGCTTGCTGTTTTGTGTTGCAAGGATTCCTTTTACTTCTCCACCCTTTATTCACTGTTTTTTTTTTCCTAGTTAGAAATGAAACAGAATTCCCATAGATTTATGACATCTGAGAAACCACCAGCATGAAAACTTCACAGGAAAGAATGTGTTTTTCTCAGTGGAGCTCATTTGCTAATAAATGTCATGTTGTATTATCAATGCTGGTTTGAAACAGAATATACTGTATATCTGTGCTGCATGTTGAAACCACTAAGCTTACCAGAGATGAAAAGTTCCTGTAAGAGTAAACAAAACTTTCTTAAAAAACAAAAACAATGACAAAAACACTTGATGTTACTGTTGTTTTCATTGTTATTGATACCATTATGAGTGGTATCTAGAATCAATGCCTCACAAGGTAGGATAATAAATATTAGTTGGAGAAATAAATATTTTTGTCTGCATAATATAAACCATTGATGAAAAAAATCCCACAATAAAATAGAGTAATATCTTATTATGGTAACAATAAAACAATTTTGTTCTGTTTAATGATTATAAAAGTAAGATATGTCCACAATTAAAAAAAGAAAAGTTTCAAAGACACCAATAGATAAGGTACATTTTTAAAATCCTAATTAATGAATAATCTGTATTTGTGGTATTGATTTTATATACCTATGCTAAAATAACTTGTTATTTTTATAAATATAATCTGTTCTTGCAGTATATTCTGTGCAGTTGGAATGTAAAGTTTGTTGAAAGGAATAAAAGTCATTTATTTTTATGTTTTCAAAGGAAGAAATTTATATGGACAAGCTAAACCCCAGTAACCTTAGTGCTTATTAAAAAAGATATATAAACCCTTCCAACTTGTACCATATACTATAATAAGCAAGTTGAAATAGAGAATAAAGACACATACCAGTGAATTCCATGATGAATTTATTGTTTGCATTATTTACATATAACTTATGTGAAAATGGAATTGACCAATTTTTTAAATGTTAATTCCAATGATTTATTGTTTTATGTTTTTATTTGAACCACTGTGAGAAAAACATTGCAAAGCTGTTCATGATAATTTTGAGTCACATAGTGTGCCAGAACACATCCCTACACCAATTTTAAGTACACAATAAGATTCTGACAAGTTCATATAGCTATATTGTTCTACCATATATATAAACACATACATATATTAATATGTTACATGCTTGAAAGTCATAATTATGGATTATTCTTATATATATGTCTGTGTGTTCAAGAATTTCTTCTTTAAAATACTTTTCTTTTTCTGTCTATTTTTTTACGCTTGTGTAAAAATTAATTGGAAATTTATGTGCAGGTCATTTCCTCCACACACACACTTTATCACTTTATTCTAATCTGTTCATCAAAGTATCTGTCTTGACCGTGACCCACCTTGTGTTGACTAGTTTTATAGTAAGTCTTGGATTGGGTTTTGTGAATCCTCTGGAATTGTTCTTTTTTCCAAGGTTGATTTGGCTTTATAAGTTCTTTATTGTTTAATAGCATTTTAGAAACAGCTTGCATATTTCTGAAAAAAAAAAAATGCACGGGTTCTATATAGAGAGTTCAGCTGATAGGCTGCTTGCCTTGCACTCAGCTGAACTGTGTTCAATCTCTAGGACCACATATAGTCCCTCAACCCTACAAGGAATGATCCCTGAGTATAGAGTCATGCCCTGAGCAAGGTCAGGTCACACCTCCCATCAAAGAAAAAAATCTCCACAGTCATTTTGATGGATATTCCCTGAGTCTATTAATTAATTTGAGAAAAAAAAAACAGTCTTAATAATATTGAGCTTCACTCATGCATGAGGTTTGGCCCGAGTGTCCGGAAAATGCCTGGAACGTGACCATGTAGTGAAGGACAGAACCAGGTAAAGCAGAACTTTGCGACCTAGGACTCCAAGCTCTATGAGACACGGAAACAAGATCCTCTGTCCGCTTCCTCCAATATCTGGTGCCACAGGGATCAAACCCAGACGCCCACCTTACTGGTGCCAGATAAATACCTCACTGGCCAATCTTCACTACCTCAACTACCCAGACACCGCCACACTACAGGCTGCTTTCCGGACTGCTTTGCAGCTGCGCGACACCATAAGACACTTAATACCCATTTTCCATAATTTCCGCACCATATTTGATGGGGTTCAAATATGATGTGAACCATGGGAATACCTGTAAGGGCTATTGGAGGCCTTCCTAAAGACCTAAATCCCTCTTGGAGAGCCCGGAAAGCTAGGAAGAGTACCCCTTGCTGAGTCAGCAGAGCCTGACAAGCTACCTATGGCATATTCTATATGCCAAAAATAGTAAGAACAAGGGTCTCATTCACCTGACACCGAAAGAGCCCCCAATACGGCAGCGTTCAGAAGAATGAGCTCGGAGAGGTTGATAAAATCTCAGGGATGAACTAGACTGCCAAAACAAAGGACTAAAATAACTGTCTGTTCTTTCAATGCACATATGCTGGCATCAGAAGCATCCGTTGAGGACCTTATGGTGCAAGCACAGAAGATCAAGTACAACATCATTGGTCTGACCAAAATAAGAAGGCATCAATCACAACACGCCATTTTAGACACTGGAGAAGAACTGTTTCTTGGAACATTGGACAACAGAGGTGTTGGTGGCATCAGTGTCCTTGTCAACACGAACTTGGCCATAAGCATTGATTCATTCCAATACCTAACAATCCAAATCGGACAGTTACACTTGAATAGATGTGGCTCACTGACAGAAGATTCTATCTTCGTCATCTATGCATCATAGATGCAGAAACAGATGAAGAAGAAATTGAGAAGTTCTACATCGAGTTGGAGAAGTTCTATAAGGAAGACCACACCTACAAGATCATTTGGTGACTTTAGTGCCAAGATAGGACTGATAAGATTGCCCAAAGAACTCCACACTGGGACCCATGGCCTAGAATGGAATGGACAGGGTGAGAGACTATCTGAGTCCATCATGTTGACCAAGACCATCCATGGTAACTCAGTTCCAGAAGGCCAAATCTAAGCATTGGACATGGGAGTCTCCCAGTGGACAGTTCCAAAATGAAATTGACCATATCATATTCGATCAAAGGTTTTGCCTGACCTATGTCACTGTTGTCCCAAAATTCCAAAAAGGATTGGATGACTGTCTCCATCATGCACAATTCTACTTCACAGAGTAGGGAGAAAGGTCTGCAAAGTCTAAGTTTAAGAAGAGAACTCCCAGAATGACCACCAACTTGGAGCTCTTTGGCACTACTGCAGCAACATGGGAAGTTGCTGTCATTAACAACATCGACAAGGAGTATGATTGACTGGCTCAGCACCTCTATTACTGTGTAAAGAATGCGGAGAGTGGGAAAGCCACAAAAAACACCTGTCTTCGGAAACTCTC
Organism: Sorex araneus; assembly: GCF_027595985.1. Taxonomy (NCBI): domain Eukaryota; kingdom Metazoa; phylum Chordata; class Mammalia; order Eulipotyphla; family Soricidae; genus Sorex; species Sorex araneus. The sequence continues at coordinate 177,469,729 of NC_073313.1, forward strand.
GAGCTCATTTGCCAACATGGTTTGGCATGAGCCTCAGGCAATCACAAACTAACGTCCAAGCTCACAAAGTTGTGCATAGAAGTGATAAAAGAAGACCTCAAAGAGAGGAAAGCAGCAGTGTTGGCCAATGTGGCAGAAGCTGGGAAAAGTATTCGTATCACTAGCCTGTCCTTCACCAACTACAAGACCAAGATGATTGCCCTCCAACATCCTTATGGATCTATCACATATTCCAGAAGGGCAATGGAGAGGATTATTAATGGTTTTTACTCAGATCTCTTCAATAGCCACCTCCCACATATCAAATTACGCAGGATGGATATGTCATTCCCATGGTACTCTCTTCCAAAATCCAACATGCCGTTTTGTCATAAAAGACTCGTACAGCACCCAGTCTAGACAAGGTCAGACCTGAACACCTGAAGAATCTGCCGCTAGTACTCATCAATACTCTGGCTCGGCTCTTCACATATTACCTGACCATATGCAAGGTTCTGTCCCAATGGAAAACCAGCAGGATCATTCTGTTGTACAAGAAGGGAGACACTAACGATATCGGCAACTATCACTCAATCTGCCTGTTGTCCATCATCTGCAAGTTGTTCACTCGAGTCATCCTGAATAGAATAGGCAGAATACAAGATGAAGGGCAACCATACGAGCAAGCCAGGTTCCGGAAAGGATTCAGCACACAAGATCGACCATATCTACACAGTGACCAAACTCACTGAAGTTTCGGGAGAGTTCAAGATGCTGCTTTGTCTAATGTTCACCGATTTAAAGAAGGCATTTGATTCTGTTGCGACTGAAGTGGTCATCAAAGCCCTAGCCAAACAGGGCATTCAAACTCAGTACATGAAGATCCTCTGTGACCTGTATTATGGATTCACCACCAGGAGCTCACCATTCTACAAGGAAGTGATCATTGACGTAAAGAGAGGGGTTCAGCAGGAAACTCTTCAGTGCCACCCTTGAGAACATCATGCAACAACTGGAATGGGAAGGAATGGGAGTAAAGATAGATGGTCAGCAACTACACCACCTCCGCTTCGATGATGACATCATTCTAATAACACCAAACATTAGCCAAGGGGCACAATACTGGTTGACTTTGACCAGGATTCTGGAAAGGTCAGACTGCAACTAAATCTCAGCAAAACAATGTTCATGAAAAATGAACTAGTCCCTGATGCTCCATTTGCTCTCAAAAGAACGAACATCTCCAAATGCAGCAGCTCTGTGTACCTGGGTCAAGAACTGAGCATGAGGAATGACTTGGCGCCAGAACTATGCAGGAGGAAGAGAGTAGCATGGTACGCCTTCAAGGATGTCAAAGAAGTGGTTAAGAGGACAAAGAACCTCCATCTCAGGGCACATCTTTTTGACTCCACTGTTCTTCCTGCACTGACATATGCCTCAGAGACCTGGGCCTTACAATGATCGAAGACACAATCCTCCACCAGTGCACATCTTCCACCCCCACAGTCCCCAGTAGTTCCCCCTCATCCCATCTCTCCCCCTATATTTATGGCAGACAATCTCCCCGATACTCTCTTTTGTATTGCTTGTTAAGAATAGCCACAAGAGCAGCCGTGCATTCCTGGATTTCTAAAATTTTTGATAATTAGGGTCTGGAGAAATCTGTGCAGAGAGCTGCTCGGTTCAGAGGTTCTTTTGTGTGTCTCTGGATTATGGCTATTAAAGAGCTTAAGTAGCAGCCAGAGGTAGTTTGTGGGCATTGGCAGCCGCTGGGGTTTTTAGGGGGCAGGTGAATGGATGATGCCTGCTCCCGTCTGAGGCACCCTGGTGAAGTCGCCTGACTTAAGGTCCAGAGACATCTCTGCAGCAAATAGTTCGGTGCAGAGATTCTTTTGTGTTTCTCTGCATCATGGCACTTGTTTCCATCTTTTCCAGATAAATAAGTTATTGGCATATGCCCTGCAGGGAATGCCCACTCTCACTCGCAACGTGACAGTCCACTGGCACAAACTGCAGCTTTTGATCTCTTGAGATTTATGGGTCTCTGAAATAAGGCTAATAAATGAGCTTGTATAGCTGAGCCGGAGGTGGTTTGTGGGTGTGGCTCCCACATGCCTAACTTTTAGCTGTTTAATTTCTTGGTAAACTTTGCCCCAAGTTTTTTGGTTCCAGAGAAAGGCACAAAGGCAATTCTGGGGTATCAGGAAGTTTGAAGACACCATCAGGCTGCTGATGCACTTGCCCCACAGGTACAGGGTGGCCTTCTGGTGGCACCATATCCCCTGGTCATGTTTCTATAAATCAACAGAGCAGAAAGCAAGAATGATGGACTATCAACATATAAATTCTGCACATATGTTATATACATTTTAAATTTTATTATGATACTGAAATTTACAATATTTTTCATAGCTGGGTTTTGGGCATCATATATTTCATTACCAGTCCCATCACCAGGGCGGGTGATGGAAGGAAAAAGGCCAAACTGGTTTCTGATTACTTACCATTTATTCAATCTTCCATCTTTCTCATCTCCCGCACTCCCAGCTCCGTCCTCTTTCTGGATCTACTGAAGCCTCTCTGGATCCCCTGTCTCTCTGTCTCTCTCCCTACTTGTCTCTCCCACCTTGCCCTCTAGGCTACACCCAGCCAGGTAGCAAAATCAACATAAGAAAGCCCTTCCTGAGGGCAGGGCATTCCAAAGTCCTTCCAGACTCTTAATAAGTCCAAACACTTATTAACATCTTAATACTAGTTATTTTTGTATGGACATAGCAAGAGATACATTGAGGCTTGCAAGGCATCTCTCCTGGCAACATTTCCTTTAGGAATGACCTCAGTTCCTTTCCTGCCTCCTTACCAAGCATTATTGTAAAGTTTGGTTGTTGTATTTTGGCTTTTATGATTTCTGTTTTGTTGGTTTTGTTATTTACCTGTATTTATATACCACACCTCTAAATCACCAATGTGTTTTACACCCTGGCTCCTACTCCTGTTAACATCAGCTGACATTTCTTACATCCCACCTCTCAATTTCTTTCTAATTTTGTTCTACAATACAGATCAGGGAAATGTAAGTATTCCTCCTTTGATACCTTGTATTGTCCTGTTAATCCATATACTATAGACAAATAGAAAATCTGGTTTTTATTCTTCTTCTGATTTACTTCATTTAACATAACTTTTAGTTTGATCCAAATTGTAGTGAATTGCATGATTTTATCCTTCCTTGCAGCTGTGTAATATTCCATTGTATATATATACTACACCTTCATTTTTCCATTCATCTGTAAATTGTGAATTCACCTAGGTGTATTCTAGCTATTGTACTGGAACTGCAATGAATATGTCACTATCTGTAAAAAACTAAGGCATGCAAAGGGGCGTGTGCACTCTAGAGGCTCTGTCTCACCGCCCACATTCGGTGCTCCGGAACCACTGTGTGTGCTGTCAGTCAAGGGCGGGTGATGGAAGGAAAAAGGCCAAACTGGTTTCTGATTACTTACCATTTATTCAATCTTCCATCTTTCTCATCTCCCGCACTCCCAGCTCCGTCCTCTTTCTGGATCTACTGAAGCCTCTCTGGATCCCCTGTCTCTCTGTCTCTCTCCCTACTTGTCTCTCCCACCTTGCCCTCTAGGCTACACCCAGCCAGGTAGCAAAATCAACATAAGAAAGCCCTTCCTGAGGGCAGGGCATTCCAAAGTCCTTCCAGACTCTTAAAGTTTTTTTTTCTTAGTCCAAACACTTATTAACATCTTAATACTAGTTATTTTTGTATGGACATAGCAAGAGATACATTGAGGCTTGCAAGGCATCTCTCCTGGCAACATCTTGCCACAGACTCAGACTACAGCACTCAGGCCAGATTAATCACTCCTAACCCTAGCAGGGTCCAAATCTAGTTATCGCTGTTTGGATCATGACAACATTTGTCCATGATCAAGCTCCTAACTTATAGTTAAGCATTAGGCACTTTGGCCAGGCCCATCTCCATGCCAGGGTAGCACACAACTCACCGCTTGCCCTGGGTCCGTCTCGTCCCTCGTCGGGACCCTGCTTTTAGGGGTGCTAGGAAGTAAGGGCAGCTGAGGCTTAGGTCAAGAGAACAGATGCCCAGGAGGAAAATATTATGTAGAGTCAAATGACTCCCAGGTTACAAAAGCATAGTATTTGCTGTCTTCCTGTGTCCATACAAAAAGGACATTGCTTTGAATAAACTATGCAAAGGACTCAAGGAGAAGAGAAAAAACAATATTTACAAGTCAACAGAACACTAAGAAAGAAGGTACAAATAAACACAGAGGAATGGGAGCACTGTAATGGGAGTAACCCAATAAACCTAAACTACCTGAGGCTATGCAATCCTACAATTATCTTTTAAAATTCGCATTAATTTTTGTTTATTATCTCTGAGTGGTTTTAAAAGTCACAACAGGGGGCCAGGGTGATAGTACATTGGGTAGGGCATTTACCTTGCAATGGTCTGGGGTTTCATCCCAGGTATCCTATATGGTCCCCCAAGCACCTTCAGGAGTAATTTCTGAGTCAAGTATCAGAAGTAACCTTGAGAATTGTCAGGTGTGACCCAAAATGCCCTCCCCCCAAAAAGTCAAACCATAACCTTTTAGGTTATGGTTTGATTTTAGGCACCAATTTATTTTTTGTGCACCTTTAACTAATGGCAAAAAATTATATTTGAAACATATATGTTAATTAGTTATGATAAAACAGAAAAAATAATGACTGGTTTAGAAATAAAGAAAAAATATAACTTTTTTGTATTTTGTATTTTGATTCTGTGCATGCTACTGTGTTACTTGGGGAAAGTTAGTTGTTTGTGAAATAGATATAGGAAAGAAGAAACCTAGAAGTAAACTTACGTAAACCTGTTCACCTCAACCACCATGTAATGAAAGAGGCTGCTGTTAAGATCAGTATGCTAATAGCTATAGAGAAGAGTGTCTTGTGAATCCAGTCTGGTTCAAAATGAATCTAACCCAGAAGTGACTAATTGATTCTGAGAGTCACTTTGCAGAGAAAATACAGAATTGTATTCAAGAGAGACCTCTATAGATTTTCTCTCAGGGATTGACTTCAAGCTGTAAGGATCCAGAGAGACAGGGCCCCAAAGGTTTGTGGGAAAGGCTCAAAATGGATCAACTAGTATAGGGAGAGGATCAAATATTCAAGCTCTAAATCCCTTCAGTCTTCTAAATCTGCCTGCACTATTTCTGAGTAAGAGACTGGTCCGGTCACTTCATATGCCAGATCGACAGGTGCAGGGTTAACTGCTACATCCACGGGTGGGGAATGCCTTTCCAGCAGTTCAGACTAGGTGCCATGGTGCCATGGATGGCATTAGAAGAAGACAAAGACCATACCCTCCCACAGAGAGCTCTTGATTGCAGACATTGGATTAGTGTCAGAGGAGTTGATTTGAGAAGAAAGGCTGGTTTCAGGTGCTCGTTACCCAAAGACAAGAAGGAGGGTCAGATGAGGCACTGGGGACTATTAAAGCAAAGAGATAATGCTTGTTTGTCTTGAGGTCTCCACACTGACTGCATAAATGCAGAATTATAAGGTTTATATGGAAATAATCAACACATACCTTAGATTGCTAACTACACCTACAGAAAACTAGTCCCTCAATCCTAACTCTTAGCACACTAGAGAAAGCAAAAAGGTGGAATTTCCTGCCAAAATTAATGGGGGTACAGATCTCTTGGAGGTTTCCTAAGTCTCCACCAACTCAAAAACTTCTCAGAAGAGGACCTAAAGTGACCACTGTCCTCTAAGTGGCCACGTAAGTCTGTAGAAAATATAGGAATTGATAGAACAGATCTGCAACAAAGAAAATGCATGAGGGGGTATGAGAAGACTGCAGTCAAAAGTCTCTGAAATGAAGCATGGTTGGAGAACTTAACTTGTCAGAAGGGCTTTGCAGAAGAATGACAAAAGCCCAGGCACAAATAAGTGTGCTATCACCAGTAAATATCAATGATGCAGTAAACTGTGAATAAAGAACAGAAGAAGGAAATAAGAGAGAAAGGAAATTAAGTCAATATCTGAGAATTATGGGATACTTTTAAGAAGAACACTATGTGAATTTTAAGAGTACCCAAGAGAAGAGTCTGGGGGCTGGAACAATAGTAAAATGGGTAGGGCATTTGCCTTGCACGTGGCCAATCCGGGTTTGATTCCCAGCATTCTATATGGTCCCCTGAGCACTCCCAGGAGTAATTTCTGAGTGCAACGCCAGGAATAACCCCTGTGCATTGCCAGGTGTAACCCAAAAAGCAAAAAAAAAAAAAAAAGAGAGGAGTCATTTTCCCAGATCCGAGTAGTTCAGAGCTTGATACAATTTACCTTAACAGAAGAACTCCAAGACACAAGTTATTAAAATGATAAAAGTCAAACTTGGAGAGAGATTCTCGAGAGCAGCACAACCAAAGGAGAAATTTACACATGGATAAAAACAACATAAAATTCACAAGAGATCTGTCAAAGAAATGTACAGCACAGAATTTTTTGGACACAGAAAACAAGTTGGACACAACAAAGACCTGAAACAACCAGTTCTGGTAAGTATACTAAGAAAAAGGAAACTACATCCACTGTTGTTTGGACAGTTATCTGTTCCACGCTCTCTGGAAAAGAGATGGGAATGTCAAGAATGTATAGGGCTCCATTCCATATATTCCACTATTCCTTATTCCTTAGCATTTACTACAAGAGTACTAAACTTTAGTTTGAAATGATATTTGCCTTCCTTTGTTTATTGCATCCCCATTCAAACTAGTGAATATAACCTAAGTATTGTGTTAGGAATTTGGAGACAACCTAAATGTTCAATATTAGAAGAGTGTATAACACAATGTATAGATGTGTATACACACATATAAACATGCACATGTATTGGAATGCATATCAGCTACAGGCAAAAATGAAATCCTGAGCTTTGTTTTTATATGTATATGTGCATACATATGTATATTCATATGTATTAAATTGAAGTATATCATTCAGTGAATTGAAAGGACAAATGACTGAATGGTTCCTCTCACAAAGGCAATATAAAAAATTCTATTAAGTTTAATTATAATAGATCCTAAGAATATGCTTCTAGAAATGAATTAAGGGGTGGGATGATGAGAGGGATGGACAATGGTGGAGAAATGCTAACACTTTGAGGGCTAGAACACTCTGTTATAGCAACATTCTGGTAACAGAGTGTTATACAACATTATGTACTTGAAACATTACTTAATAGTATTGGAAATCTCATTGCCTATAGAAAAACCAGTGGAGTACAGGGACTTAATCAACTTGAGATAGATTTTCTTCTTCTAGGCTATTTGCCTTCTTTTAAAGCAAAGTCACTGCTTAGGACCTCTGTGATAGTAAAATTTGTAGGCACTTGTCTTGCATCAGCAAGTAGCCTACAGGGCTCCTCAAGTGTACCGAATGCAATAATTGTGTTCAGCATCAGTATTAAGTCCTGAATATACCTGGGTATGGCCCTGAAACAAAAACAACAAAGCATTACTCTTCAAAACTAAATAATTATGTAAAATTTTCTGCCTCAGTCACATCCTTAGTCACACTCTTATGTCACATCCATCATGTTTTAGTATAAAAAGTGTGGGTTTGTATTTATCATAATACCTAAGTAACATTTACTATATGTCCATAAATACCTGACTCGGTGCTAAGGGCAGAGTCTGGTATTTATTAGAACATCTGAGCTCATTGAAAGCCAATGTCAATACTATGATGTTGCTTCTATCTATGAATGAAGGAATATAGAAATTAAATAGACAAGTTTTCAATAATTTAATCCTAACTTTAGGCAATTAGCATAGCAGGTCTTGACATGCAGTCTTTTAAGAATATTGCCTAAATCCTAGCTAGTATTTTTTCACATGTTCCCTCTGAAGTTATTGTTCTACATAACTTCTTTTATAAAGGCTGGTCAGATGGTAGAGTGGTTAAGGTGCTTATGTTACATGCAGCCTATCGTAGTTCAATCCCCAGCACTGTATATAGATCCCCAAGCACCATCAGGAGTGACCCCTGAGCATAGAGCAGAAGTCAGCCCTGCACACTGCTGGATATGGCCTTAGACCAAAATAAATAAGTAAACAAGTGAATAAACACATAAACATAAACAGGGCATTAGTATCTGCTATTTTATGAATGAAATATATTACCTACAATGTAGAATTTAAGTCAATTCATTGTACTCACACTATAGGTATAGATAAACATATAATAAAATGAAAGTGAAGCTATAATTAAAGAGTCATTATTTGTGCTTATTTGCTCTAAAATTCCTTTTGGTATATGTTAACACTTTGGAATATGTGCAAGTTACAATGGTGACCTTTCTACATAGAACTCCAGTGAAGAAAGGCATCCCATTGTCAGATGAAACACTTTATTTCAAACATGTAAGCAGCACCACACTTGGTGGATTAAAGATTGATTGATCTCAGCAAGCACAAAACATTGTTAAATTGGTTAGTCCTATTTTGTGACTTTCTTTCTTTCTCTTGTCTCTTCCTTCCTTCCTTCCTTCCTTCCTTCCTTCCTTCCTTCCTTCCTTCCTTCCTTCCTTCCTTCCTTCCTTCCTTCCTTCCTTCCTTCCTTCCTTCCTTCCTCCCTCCCTCCCTTCCTTCCTTCCTTGTAATAAAAAAAGGAAAATAGAAGGCTTTGTTATCTAATGTCTTAAACATAGGACTAAAAATTGACAAATATAAGAACAACTTAGCTTGTTGTTTACATGTACTATGGTTATTGCTGGAGGGTCTGGAGAGATAATCAGGATGGTCCCAGAACCTATGCCTGATTGAACTCTGAGCATTAAACAAGAACTAAGTCCTAAGTATTGCCAGGTCTGGCCCCCAAACAAACAAAAATAATAACAAAGTTTTGATGAAAATAGTCAATGGTACATTGTAATTAATGAGTTATCTTGCTATCATTTTTCTTTATTGCCTTGTTCCCCTCCACAGGTTAAAATATTCATGTTTACTTTATGCATGATTTGGTTATGTTTCTATGTATTATTTAGAAAAACTTTTATATTAACTTTAATAAATAAATAGTTAACTTTTAAATCATAGTACCCTTCCTCCTTACATTATTTATTTTTATTTACTCTGTTTCATTATTGCAAGAGGAAAACAGCCTCTGTGTTTTATTTTTATAATAAAATGCTCTGAGAAAGAGTTATTATAGCTTCTAGTACTGGTATGCAAACATTAAAATTTGCACAGAAATGTTTTTTAATAACCTTCAGAGAGATCTTAGTTCATGCAAATTTTGTGCTAATATTTCTGCTCCATGATAAGGAAAAGATTTAATCACTAAGATCCTGGGAAATGCTGATGTTACTGACAAATGTCGAATTTGAAGCATTTAACTACTTTGTCTCTTTATGGTATAAATGTTGAGATATATCATCTTTATTTTGAAATATTTAAGTATGATTTATCTCTTTCTTTTAGTTAGCTTGTAAAGTTTAAACTGAAAAATTTTAAACACATAACTAGGAATTGACCTGTATCCACTCATTCTTGGCAATAATCATTGAAAGAAGGTTTAAAAAGGGCATGAAATGAGTAGTGAAGTATGGAACTAAGGTGCATATTTGTAATGCTAGAGTAAAATGATGCAGAGGAAGGAAGTAATGCTTATTGCTATACTTTACAAAAGTGCTTACTATAGTAAATGGTTGTTTTGCCTGTCTTTTGACTACCCTTTAAAAAGTAATTGCTTAAGAATTAGCTGAATTAGTAGACTTTGAAAACAGATAAATTCTGTGTGCAAAGTTTTGTCAGGAAACTTAAATAGATCATATGATGCTGAAATGCTGTGAACAAATGTGTATTTGTAGTCTATCACATTTGATTTTCTGGCTTTTGAATATTAAATACCTGTTTTGATATGGCTAAAATCTTTTTTTTTTAATTCCAACCTCTCTCTCTTTTTTTTTTTTCTTTCCCGTGCCACCAAGTTCATACCTATTTAAAAGTCCTCATAATATGGCGGACAGCACGCCGCCTTCCCCCGGCAGGGGAAAGCAAACCGAGAAAGATCTTTCTCCTCCTCGGCCGGCATGGGGCTCTGGTTTAGTTCACAGTCTAGAGATATTGGTGGAAGCAGTTGCTGGTACCAAAAGTAGTCTACCTGTCCTCTGGAACGTAGTCATCAGCAGCAGAGTGGCCGCACAAATAAACATGTGGCCATTCGAGTCGCATCTCGGTAGAGTGCGCACCACTATCTCCCTGGCCGGAGACCCTGGCTAAAATCTTATTGCAACATTCAAACCTTTGAATTCAAGTGTGTATTTGTGATTTAGAAACACTTTTGAAATTTAATTATTGGATTTTTTCATTCTGGGAAAGCCAATGTGAGATTTTTGAGTCATCCCAAGAGGTAATTAATGTGAGTAAATAAGTAGATTAACAAAATATACCAAGGGTGTGAACCAGTATAAGTTTCTTGAAATTTTAAGCACCTGGAAAGTAATAATTCTTGGTTTATTAGAGATTTATGCATGTGTGTCATATGTCATTTTAACCTACAATTAATACCATGTATGGAAACATAATTTTGTAGTCTTGCTCTCCACTGAGAATTCCCCTAGTATTATTCTCTATCTATAAAGTTTTTGTAATGAAACATTGCTGTAGAAAGTAATACTATCTAAAATAATGCTAAATTCCATATGGTATACTTAGTAAAGGTATACTTAAAATAAAATTATTTTCAAAAGTAATTTTGTGTTCATGGATTATATAAATAATGACCACCTTTTGAAGTTGCAATATTTTTCTGACCATGTCAAAATCTTAAGTTAGTCTATATATGTGTTTGAGTGAAAATATTTCTTTTTAAAAATATTTTAAAATATTGCAAAAGAAATTGCAATATACATTATCTGCCAGGAAATTTCCTTAAATCACACACAGCTTCTAGACATGCAGGATTTCTGTCAAAAGATTGACTCAGTTTTTTCTAGAACTATTTTAGACTACAGTTAATGGGTGGCTTTAGACTTGAACTAAAACAAGAATGTCAACAAATCTTTCTGGAAAGGCACTTACATTAGCCCCCGTATATCACTATATATCAGAAATCAAGTAGCACTGTAGCACTGTCGTCCTGTTGTTCATCGATTTGCTAGAGTGGGCATCAGTAACGTCTCCATTGTGACACTTATTGTTACTGTTTTTGGCATATTGAATACACCACAGGGAATTTTCCAGGCTCTGCTATTCGGACTGGATACTCTCAGTAGCTTGCCGGGTTCTCTGGGGGGGGGGGGGTGGAGGAATTGAATCTGGGTCAGCCACATGCAAGGCAAATGTCCTACCCGCTGTGCTATCTATCCAGCCCATTGGAAATCAAGTACTTGAGATAAAGTTGTTCCTAGAATATTTCCATATAGCTAGTGAATAAAATAAGACTCTCCCCCAGCCCTGGCCAATAGATAAATCTCCTTTATTCCATCAAATTAAGTGAAGATAAACCGATCAATGTTTTTACAATGTTTGCGAGCATTGGTATGACATTGCTTATTTCTTCACTTCTAATGAGGGAGAAGAAACATTTAATAATCTGATCACAGGTCAGCTCTGGTCACTTTGTAACATAGTATTTATTCAACTGTTCTAGGCAAAGTAGAACATCCTTTAGGAATAGCCAGTGACACTAGTAAAATACCATAAATTAAAAGCAAAAAAAAGGGCTAGGGCGATAGTACAGTGGGTAATGTTCTTGCCTTGAACGAATCTGGGTTTAGCCTTTGGCTTTACATATGATTCCAGGAGTGATCTATGAGCACAGAGCCAAGTGTGAGCTCTGGGAACAGCAGAACAGCCAGGTTCCCCCCCACCAAAACACACAAATACACACATACACGCACCACACGTATACCTGTATTATGTATAAACATATATATTCCTATATATGTAGAATGTGAATATGTGTATATATGTGTGTATATATTATATATGAATATATAAATAATTGGAGTTAAAATTTCTGACTATAAGCTTTATCTAACCATATTTTAATTTTACTTACCATGAATTTCAAATAACTTTAAAAGTAATGGTGTATTTTGTTTTTTATTTTTCACCTACTGGATGATGCAAAATCTTGCTATACACATATCATAGTGTTTGTCATTTCAAACAATCTACGTGTCATGATATCAATGCATTTTATTTTCTCATGTATTTTTCTATCACAAACTGTACTTGAATGATGAATCTGTTGACTCAGATCTATTTATCAGTAAGGTTAAAATGACCACTGCTTGGAATTCTGTGAGTTATATATACAGAAGAATTTCAGAGCTTTTTTTTTAAGCAAAGAAAATGGGCACTGATCAGCTCTTCATTAAGACTTATTACTATTCAACATATTCATCAATAGAAAGACCTTGGTTGTGCCTAGACTTCACAAATGTATAGCTCTGTCTCTGTGGACTGACTAAAAATACATTACGTAGTATAGATTATGTTTCCCTAAATTCTAGGATAAGGACATTGATTACCTTTCCAGTAAATTTACATAATCTAGAAAAATCTGAAACTACAAAATGTTTTAAGTGGTCATTCATGTCAAACATTTGTTTTCATATACTGTTTAAAGAAATCATTATTTAATTTAAATAATGGTATGTATGTAACTGATCCTTCATTATATGTAGTGACTGGTTCAATTTTCTTTAGTGCTATTTTAAACTTTATTAATCATAAATTCACATTCCTAGAAATTAATCTCCTCTGTAAACATCCTTTGAAGACTAGAAATCATATGTGTATAAAACTAAATAGCTGCATGTAAATCAATCCTATTTCTACATGTATTTTATCTTGAATGAACAACTGAATTCTTTTTTATCTTACTGCAGAAATGTTTCAGCATCTCTGGGATCTAAATGATTTGTTTTTAAAATACTCCAGGTATTTTTTGTTCAATACTCCATCCTTATTCTAAGATTGGTTGCTTTATTTTGTAAACTTTTATCCCTACACAGCAAATACCACCTCCCTGCCCCACACCTCCGTTGCTTTTTCTCTTCTGTTGCTCTTGTTTGTAGGTGTTTCTCTGGTGGGGAGTCACACTGGGCTATGGTTCTCACGTACTGGACCTAGTGTTTGCCTGCCAAGGGACACATGTCTCTAGTTGCAGTGTCTGTGCATGTGCTCTCCATGGTAAGGTGACTTAATAATACTGTGTTTTAACTTAATTGGGCAGGTCACTTGCATGTATAAAGATGTTCATGAGGAATAGTTTCTCTGTGACTATAATTTGTTTTGAAATTAACCATATTCTTGTCATGTTGTTGTGTCCTCCAAATTTCTACGTCTCAAGTTGGAGAACATCACAGGTACTATTTATTGTGTTTTTGTTTTGCCAGAACGTGTTTCTTAAAATTGCTATTTATATTTAAAAAAATGTGTTTTGAACTTGAAACAGCGGGACGCTTGGGCAGTCTCAGGCTGGGCTGGTACAGGCTCTGGCTCGCGCTCTGCTGAGATTCAAACCAGGTGGCCATGCATTTGCACGGCCGCTTTGCTGCTGAAAGACCAAGATCCAAAGCCAGCTAGATTACTTCTGAACCCAGCAAGTGCTCGCAGCCATGTCCCCAGACTGTGAACTAAGCTTTTGCTTTATGCTGCCCCAGGAAGGAAAATGATGAAATTTCCCACTTAAATCTCCATGTACTTAATTGCTAAAACACAGAAATCCTAAACCACGTGGCTGCTACCTTGGCCACACGACCTTTTACCTCTTCATTCTCATTAGTGGAGAACTAATTATCAAATGTTTCCTTGTCAATAGGGCCGTATTTTGGGGGGATAAACTCCAAGAAGAATAGTGAGTTCTGTGTTGAAACCCTAACAACAATAGTGAGTTTTGGGTTGAAATATGAAATGTAATCAAGATAAAGAGAAAATGAAGTGAATTTTATCAGTTATGCAGGTGGGGGTGGGGGGTGGGGGGTGGGAGGTGTACTGTTTTTTTTTTTTTTGGTGGTGGAATATGGGCACTGGTGAAGGGACGGGTGTTTGAGCATTGTATAACTGAGACATAAGCCTGAGAAACTTTGTAACTTTCCACATGGTGATTCAATAAAATAAATTTAAATAAATAAATAAATAAATAAATAAACAAGAATAAAAAATTGCTATTCATGTGGGTATCTAAACTGAAATGCTTATTTTTAATGAGGTCCAAGTGTTGTATCATGGTTTGTTAGGATGCGTGTTGTTATATGACAGAGGATGATGACTGAATATATGACAGAGGCTGATGATTGAATCTCTGAGATCCAGTATCTGTTGTGAATATTTGAGTCAGATCACTACAATAATCAGTAGTTCAATGTGGCCAGCTAGTTGATCATCTACATTTTTTATGATATTCTATTTACTGTGGTATATTCACTTAAGTACACAGTCTGGCATTCATATTTACAGTACTGATATTTTGATGCTCACAATCACATTTAATGGATTTATCACATTGGTATAGTCTCATGTTAACTGAGGCAACAGAGATTAGCAAGTAAACCCTGTAGCAAAAGAGTAAACCAATTTAGAACTGAAAAACTTGCAAAGATTTTAAACATGCAGGATATGATTGTTTGAATAGGTCTTTCTGTTCCTATTGGATGGTATTTCAGTGTAGCTAAACGTCATCTAGAAGTTGCTTTGTGAACATGAAATCAAAATACTGGATAGTTTTTCAATTATGACAGAATATAGCCTGTAGTACTGTCCTCCCATTGCTCATATATTTGCTTGAGTGGGCACCAGTAATGTTTCTCAACAAATTGTGGGATTTGTTGTTACTGTTTTTGCATATCGAATATATCATGGGTAGCTTGCCAGGCTTTACCATGCAGGCGAGATACTCTCTGTAGCTTGCCGAGCTCTCCAATAGGGGTGAAGGAATCCAACCCGGGTCAGCCACGTTAAAGGAAAATGTCCTACCAGCTGTGCTATTGCTCCAGCCCATGACAGAATATAGTATGAGATTTTTTATTTCCTTTATACTTTAATTTCATATGAATCATATTTGTGTTTTGAAAATCAGGGTGGGCTAGAGATATTAGGTAACTGTTGGAAGTTCCATCTAAATGCTACACAGCTACTATCAACATAATCATGTAATTAGTATATAGGCTTTTTTTCCCTATAGACTGTTACTAGTTCTATTTTTGTGTGTGATTTATTTCTGAGAAAGCATTATTTCTTTTTACATTTCAAATTTATTTTGCTTTCATAATATAGTACAAATCTGCCATAAATTTCTGTTATTTTGTTTTTTAAAAAACAAATGGAAACGTTTCAGTGTTCAGAGACTGTGGGACTTAGTGTATAGACAACATTAAAGTAATGTATCTAGGAAAAGGATTGATTGTTAAAATGGAGATTCAGAGATAACATTTTAAAAGGACAGAACCTAAGAAGGACAGCTATTTCTAGATTTTCACATTGAGAATGCCTTATGAAAGTTCATATTTAACCACTGAAATCTAAACTAACATGGGCATCTGTAAAGCTCAGCTTTACAGATGAGCTTTACAGAAAGAGAAAGTTATCATTGTAGAGAAGCACTTAATTTGATGCCCTTCCTTGTCTTACCCTAACAGTCAAATGCCTAGCACTGTAGCGCTGTCATCCTGTTGTTCATCTATTTGCTCAAGCAGGCACCTGTAACATCTCCATTGTGAGACTTGTTACTGTTTTTGGCATATCGAATATGCCACCAGTATCTTGCCAGGCTCTGCTGTGCTGGTGAGATACTCTCGGTAACTTGCCGGGCTCTCCAAGACTGATGGAGGAATCAAACCAGGGTTGGCCTCATGGAAGGCAAATGTCCTACCCACTGTGCTATCACTCCAGTCCACCAAATATGTAGAGAGACAATGAACAATTGTCTAACACGGAAATTCATGAGAAATAAGAGCGTCTCTTGCCCGCACGTCTGGCTGTCTTCCCCGGGGGCCTCTCGGAGGGGATGGGCTCCAGCTTCCCTCCCCACCCTGAGCAGAACTCCCGGCAGCTGAAGACCACAGGAACCTAGCTACAGCCATGCTCGAGTCCCCTCTCCACACTTTCGGACGGGCCTCATGCATGAAGGTACCGGCAGAGGAACCCAGGTGTGTGTAATCCCATCAATGGCCAACATCCAGAGAATTAAAAGCGAGCTCCCAAATATGTTGTAGCCTACTTCTCCTTCTGGGAGAAACTGGCAAGCTTCTGAGAGTTTCCTGCCCACATGGGACAGCCTTGAAAGCTTCCCATGGTATTTTCATATGCTAAATCAAGTAACAAGCTGGATCCCATTCCCCTGACCCTGAAAGAGCCTACAGTGTGACATCCTTGGGAGGGCCAAGTCAAGAGAAACTTCTAAGATCTCAGGGAAAGTACAAATGGAGAGAAATCGATGATTAATGGGATTTCATGATGGTGATCGTGAATGGGAAGAAATAGTTGCATGTGGATATCTGATAAGGAATACTCCCAAAAATATAGAATAAATGAATTAATCCAATTTAATTATTTACAGAGGCCATATATATATATGTATATATATACCTTCCCCAAAGATTTTATGCAGATAACAAGTACATTAAAAGATGTTCAATATCTCTAAAACTTAGAAAAATGCAAATGAAAACTATAATAAAATATAACATTATACAGATTAGAAGGCTATTATTAAAAAAAGATAAGAGAAAATAGATGGTGGTGAGGATAACAAGATCCTATACACTCTTGTGAGGTGACTTGGTAGAATCACTGGAGGGAATAGTATGAAGATTCATAAATGGAATAAAATAGAATCCTCATATAATACTAAAATTCTACTTCTGTTAGATATAAAAAGAACATTAAATAAGGATTTCAGAGTCATAGCTCACCTGTTGTATTCAATTAAGCACTTTTCACAAACCTGGACATGGAAACAAAGTCCTCTTAGTCAGGTAGCAAAATCAACATAAGAAAGCCCTTCCTCACTGCCCATCAGGCTCAAGGGTGGAAATACCACCTAAGGGCTGGCATTCCTCTTCTTAGTCCAATAACTTAATTAACATCTTAATACTAGTTTTCTAACACCAATATGATTATTTCATAGTATGTGTGTGCACCAAATCATCATCTTGTACACTTAATCTTACACAGTGTTTTATAGATACTGCACAGCAATAAAGTAGGATAAAAGGAAATGTGTCCTCCTCAGAAGCAGGATACTGTCTTCCTATTCATTTATATTCTGTACCAACCATTCACAATATGGCAAATAAATTATTTATTGATTAAAGTTATTGTTTCCTGAAAGAGACACATAAGCACCAATGAGATACAATTTGATAGATACATGGTATGAAGGGGTCAAACATGGTGGGTGAGTGAATTTGAAGAGGACATGATGAGACTTCAAGCACATCATTGAGTACTTTTAGAGAGTTTAAATCACAGTAATAGTGGTGGGTGTGCAGACATACATAGACTAAAAGTTTGAACTATGAAGATCTTATGCTTCTGATTTTTAAGAGAGGCATATGTAATCAGTATATGTTTGTTCACCAAATATACATTAAGGTTTAATTATGTACCCATACAATGGGGAAAATAAGGAATCAATATTAAATCCTATGGAGCCATTTGCCAACAGGAGAATTTTGCCATATTTCGGATTGAGCTTTGTTATCTTTGTCCAAAGATATAGTTATTGATGCTTTGTTTTATTCTCTCTCTTTTCGTTATTCCACTTTGTTTTCTGCTTTGGGGAAAGGGAGCTTGTAAGTGATCTATGTAGCATTTCTGTTTGGAAGGACTTTTATTAAATTTCTCTTTTGAAAGGCCTGAAAAATGATAAATGATAATAATGCTTGCAGGTGACTTAGGTAAAGTGAGAATATTTGCTCAAGAATGGATTCTATAGCTTTTCTATTTACTCACCTCTGGCAACTGGGTAGTGCCAGGAAGGATTAGAATTGATAAGAATCTACTATGATTGCCTTGGAGCAACTTTTTTGCATAGAACTTGCATATGGGAACATATCTATATAACCGCATCTTACTAGTTTTCCAGCTCCTCACATGGGTCTTCTATTTCAAATGTCTTCTTACCTTTGAGCATCTTTTTATTTTGCTTAAACAGAGTCTTCCCCTATTTATATTACCAGTACTCTTTCCCTCTTTTCCTCTCTCTATTAAATAAGATCACTGTATCACTGTCATCCCATTGTTTGTCGATTTACTTGAGCAGGCACCAGTAACATCTCTAACACACTCAGCCCTGAGATTTTAGTAGCCTCCTTTACTCGTCTTTCTCAACAATCGGAGGCTCTTTCAGGGTCAGGGGAATGAGACCTATCATTACTGTTTTTGGCATATCGAATATGCCATGGGTAGCTTGCCAGGCCCTGCCCTGCGGGCGTGATATTCTAGGTAGCTTGTCAGGCTCTCCGAGAGGTATGTATATATCTGTTGCTGTATTTGGGATATAAATATGCCAAGGGGAGCTTGCCAGGCTCTCCCATGTGGGCAATAGACTCTAGGTAGCTTGTCAGGTTCTCCAAGAGGAAAAACTAGGCTATTAAATGCCACGCAGCTGCAATGCGGTCACACGCTTCCGGGAGCTTGGTTTTATAGTGTCTAGATGTTGGCCACTGATGGCATTACACAATGCCGGGGGCAGTTGCTGGATGTCACTGCCTAACTACTGGAAAATGGGAGATCTTGGTGAAGAGGCCCAGTCCCAATCCGAGCAAGCTTGGAAATCTCTGTCCCGGGTCTCTCACACCTGGGTTCCTCTGCCAGTTCCTTCATGTGTGAGGCTTGTCTGAACAAGTGGAGAGTGGCCTTGAGCATGGCTGTGGCTGGATTCCTGAGGTCTTCAACTGTTGAGGCTCTGCTCCGGCACTAAATAAGATACTTATTAAAAAGTTTATTGGTTTGGATTTTGATGTCACACCCTTACAATTACATGTTTTATAGGGGAATGAAACTATAATTGGTTTGAGACAAGAGTAAAACACAGCCCATATCTGAGGATGCTCTCTAATGTTGCTAATAATTATCTCTAGAATGAGTGGCATTCATCATTTGGACAAAGCAGTGACAATTGTGTACCATAATAGTGGACTTAATCCTGGACTGCTGAGTTCTGGAACATTGTATGAAAAATTTGCACTTATATCTCAGATGCTTACAAAAATTTAAGCTGTACAGTTAAAGCTGTACAGTTTAAGTAGATGAATGAGTTTGGGTCCCTCCCCAACATGCAGGCATCTGTTTTTCACTGCTGTATGAAGCCACTTGTCCTGTCTCTTGAGGCCCTGTCCCCTAGCATCTAGTCTGGATGACAGCATCTTAGTTCTGTTTCTGTGCCATCTGCACACCTCCAGTATATAATGTCCTGGTATTATCCTGACGTTCTTCTCTGACCATTATACATGTTTCCTGGTCTGAAATCTGCATTTGGAACCCTGCCACTTCTGGTCCTCTGGGTTCTGCAGATCTGCCATCTGTTGCTGTATTCCAGTGTCTCTCTGTCCCCTTGGGTTTCCTTGGTCACTCATATGCACAGGAGTGAGAATTACTCTATTCTACCATTCATCTGGGCATAAGTGAGGGGGCAAATAAAACATTACTCAACTAGGGACTCCTTTTTATCTAATTTCTGTCTCTCACCTCTAGCCAGACAAGTTTGAAAATGATCCATTAAATTAACTAATTTACTTGGCACCCATCCGCTCCTTTCCATGTGCACTCTAACAATAGACTAGAGACACATGGCATTGTGTCTCCTGGAAAGTAGATTGTCATTTCCTATCTCTTTATCCTGATCATCGGGAACATAAGTTGATAGAATTTTTTGTTGCTTTCTTTTGAAGAAGGAAAATATGAGCAATGAAGAATATAAAAAATAAATCTATTTAAATTTCATTCAAGCTAAATGAACCTTTAAAAATGAACTCTTTTCCCTGCAAGGGGGTAGTCTATTTTTAACTCCATTAGTAAGGGAACATTCTGAGGACTGCTGCAGATACTAGCTACTGTATTCACAGGACTAGGGAAAAAAGAAGACTCTCTTCAGTAGATGAATAGAAACATTGACTGGCTTTGAGGCGAGTAATTGCCTTACTCATCCATACAAACATTTCAGCCAGAGAAATCTTCCTTTAAGCAGAGCACAAATGATGCATGATGCATACTTATGCAGATAAAGTGTAACTTACCTTGGGTTTATTTAATTATTCCTGGTCCATAGGGCTTCTGAAAAAATAGCGAGGATAAAACCTTACTGCAAATTGAAATAAAGATCCAAATCTATTTTAATTTTTCTTCACTGAATAGTGTGAAGTATAGTATGTGTGTACTACAATTGATTATGACTCTTACAAAGTAGCAGAAAAGTTAAATTCTCATTCTCAGTATTTCTAATTAAAAGTTGCATAGGGACATTGATTCCTTCAGTGGCAATATAATTTGCTAGTTCTTTCGTCTTTAAAATATCTATATGGTACTTATTCATATTTTCAGGGAAAGAGGAATGAAAATAATTTAAAGCATATCTAGTTCCTGTTCAGGCACATTTCATTAATTTCTGCACTTTTATTTTGAACAAAATGTTCAAAAATTGAAGTCTCATCTAAAGTGCCTCTTTATGATATTAAATTTCTGTATGTGAAATAGGAATTAGGAATATTCTCCTATGATCATGCTATCTTTAAATTTTCAAAAAGTGACTACTTTCAGTCTTACAATTTAAAAGGTAGAAATCAAAACTATTAGAGTGAAGAAAAGACTAAATGTACTGTTAACTACATTTTATATTTTCAGTTAGAAATAGATGCTCAATAAATGTGTGAGAAAAATGTTTTCAGTTATACCAAAAAACTCTGTCTATTTTCATTTTGGGTCTAATTCCTCAGAAGCTCAGTAGCTTTTGGCTTGAAAAAAATAATTTTTTTCTAATCAGCCACTTAGGTAAAATTTACTGTAAAAGAACAGGAGAGGGATTTCTAGGTTTAACCTAATATTAACATACCAGAGAAGCTTTTGGCTGGGAGAGGGGAAGTGTGCAGAAGTGCTACTAGTTAAAATTAGGAGATCTGCACATTGACAGCATTTACCCCAGATGCTTGAGCAGCCACTAAAGGTCAATTGTGTTATAAAAAGCAAATGAATAATGCTGGCTTTGAACTTAGCCTGAAGCTGTAGCACCACTTGGTCTTTTCAAGCAGTCATCCTTTGCCAGTGGCTTTACTATTTTCTTAACCTTTGTTTGTATTCTTATTTGATTCCTGAGAAATTGCCATCTTTAACTCACCAATAGAAAAAAAGAAGAAATTAAACCTAGCTTCATCTATTTTGAGAGAGGACAAGAGTTTCCCCAAGGGATTTTCTTCAGTCTGGGATGACCAGCTTCTGTTTTTTTCGTCATGGTTTTTGATCTCTTCCCAATCAAAATCTTCTTTTACATGGAAAGGGTCAACCAATTTTAGACTTTTTTTTATGCTTAATACTGAGTATGATCAAGGGCTTCCAATAATCTGGATTCCTATCACATTTACCATGTAAAACTGCAATCTCAAATTCTGAAAAAAAATATTTTCTTCCCTTTTTATTTGCTTCTGTTTTGAGGCCACTGATGGCAGTTCTCAGTGCTCAGTGTCTACTCATGGCCAAGTGCTCCAGTGCTCTGGAGTCACTCCTAGTTATGCTCAGGAAAGAATGGAGTGCCAGGGATCCAAGCCTTGTGTTCTACAAAGTTAACAAGTACTTTGGTCCTTGAGCTATTTCTCTCTAACCCCCACTACCCACTTTGTATAAGCTGTTTGTTAAACAATGAGTTTTTCTTTCCCTGTTATAACCAATAAGATCATCTGGAGATTTTTCTAATCCTTCCACATTTCTCCCCTAAGTTAGCCACCTCATCAACTTTCTCTGGCTTCTACTCATTATTCATTATATACCCTCATGTGCCTTAGCAACAGTCTAAAGTAAATCAAACTTAGGTCTGAAAAATATGTTTGTTTTGCGTTTCCACACATCTTAAAACTGTTTTAAAGAAATTTAATTTCCTTACTATTTTATAATTACAACTCATGAATGATTATAAATAGTAGATTTTACAACTTTGAGTTACATGGTTACAAAATGTAAATTCAGGCATCTAAACAGTTTATGACTAGCTCTTGCCTGAAATATTTCTTGGAAAGCTTTTTAATATACTCAAGTTGGTAACATCATCACTTTTTAATATATGAACAAAGCAAGGCTATATTTTACCTAGGAAAATGAAAAGTGGGGATGGTTTGTTGTCGGTTGGCTCCATCTGAAAATGCCCCATAGAATTATTTGGGCATACATTGCTACATACATTTGATCCTAAGAATACAAAAAATTTATAATAATTTTTGCCAGTCAGGCTTCCAGGATTGCTGTTTGAAATACTTCACAATAGGCATGAGTAATCTTTTTGGCTTATTAGTTTTATATTTTACTTTTATATAAAATAAGGTTTACATTTTTAGATATAAGAATAAGTAAAATTGATAATTGAAATCCTGAAAATAACTATAGGAAAATATAAAACTCAACAATTACACTCCTCCCAAATTTTATCTTGTTGACTCTATTTTTAATTAGTATGATTGCTTGCAACATATACAGACATCTTTTTTCAGCATTGTGGATAAAATAAGAAATGTAGATTCCCTGCCCTCACCAATATTGGTTCCTTAATATCTAGAACTTTGGGGATTTAGGAAAAAGAAAATACGTTTGTAGCTTATTCAGCTTCTGAAATTAAGCTTGATGATGATTGTCTGACTTGTTAAAATTCTTGCTAGCTATTCAATCCCAGAAATTTAAGCTTATTGATCTGATTTCTAGATATTAGACATTCTTTTTTGTTTCTTTAAACCACGTACAGCTCACAAAGGTGATGAAACAGCTATACACTCTTGAGATGTCTTCTTTGTAGACCTGAAACATAGATACTATTTTGCATTCTGGTTTACACATCACTGAGAAGTTTTCCTCAAAAGTGAAGAAACTGTTAAATCTTAGGGTATAAAGCTGAAATAGTGTTTGGGGAAAAGTGATATCTCAGGATTCAGTGAAAAATGTATTAGGTTTGATGTTTCTTAATAAACTCAGAGGAAGATAAACAATGACCATCATGTCAGGCACTAATCCTGGTTGAGTTTATAAATTAAATAGATTAGGACAGTTTTATGTGTAACAGAGCTAGTAAGTAAATAGTTGGAGATTAAAATCCATGTGTACTGAAACCAAATCCACTCAATCATAGTGCATAGGTGTACCAAATGTTCTGTAACTAAACTAAATCTTTTAGCAGTTCTGAATAGTACCTTTCAACTTTCACATGGTTCTTAAACTGTAAATTTTACAGAAATCATTCAGAAAACTTGTTTAATCGCCTTTTTCTAGAAAATCAAGATATATGCTAAAACTGACTAAATTGTGATAAATTGTGATAATAGAAACTTGTAGGTGACCCTATTTTGAGTAATACTGACCTAGGAGAATGTTCATCAAACTAGTATATAATGGAATCATATGGAAAATTTGTGTGTTTTTTTTTTAAAGAGAAATATGCTGTGGATCTCTCCTTGTCCTAGAATGTAGGAGGCATGGGATGGGAATAAATGATTTTGACTTCAAGCAGTCTCTTTTTCTTATGACAATAAGTATTATCTCTGGTCATCTTTAGCCTTTACTGGTTGCTGGTTCACTGAGTGAGGGAACTATCAAACTAGGTCAGGAGATGTGAAATATTTCAGAAATCAAGTGCTGAAATTTTTAGACTGCAGATTAAAATCTGTACTTTAGGGCTGGAGAGATAATACCATAGGTGAGCTGTTTACTGAGCACATGGCTGACCTTGTTTTGAATCCCCGGTACCACATGTGAACCACTGAGTACCACAAGTATGACTTCAAAACCCCCAAATGCATTAATGAAATAAATTAAAATAAAATATATAATTCATAGAGTGGCCATTCTTGAGAGAAGCAGAAAAAAATATGTAGAAAACTGTGAAAAGCATAACAAATGAAAAAATAAGAGGAAATGAGTAATAAGTAACAAATGCTAATTACAGGGAAGTTGGAGAGAAAATGTAGACTGGTTAAAGGATAGAGTGATTCTTTGTGTATGTGTGTTTGTGTGTGTGTGTTCACGTGTATGTGTGTGTGTGATTTTTATAGTGATTTTTTTGTCTACGTACAGATTTTAAATAGCTTATTCATGCTATATGTATTTTAAATTAACATGAAATGGACAGAAAATTTCAATGATACAGAAAGTGATACTAGATGTTACCATTAAAGATAGTATTCGAATTTGGGAAAAAATTATTAGCAAGAATCAATGCTTAGCGGAGCTTCACAGATTAGAGATCAATCCTCAGAGAAACCCTGAGAGAGCATAAAGAAGCGTCGAAAAAGTTGAAATTTGGGGAAATGTGCTGTCACAGGACACTAGAAGAACTTTCCTGGGGGTTTTGAGATGATTATACAGTAGAAAGCTGCTCAGAAATAATGCAAGCTAAAAGAATATCTGACATTTTGGAGTACTGTATGAAACTCAACTCATTCCTTCTGCAAAGAAGGACTAAGGAGAATGGAGAGATAAAAATATAAACTATTCTCTCTGTATGTGTTTATGTTTATTGAAATAGCTTTCTTATTAACATCAGAGTTTTTCATTAGCATAAATTTAGATTATTTTTCAGTAGCTGGCATCTGTTTTTGTGTTTTTGCAATTATTCTATTTCACAAGATTAATTTTCTCTGAGGAATTTTAGTATCATCTATCATCAGTTTAATAAAAGCGATCTGAATTAGATTTTCTTTTATCATTTGAGGCATCGTAATTTACAATACTGTTCCGGTAGGATTTCATGCAAACACTGTTATGTTCCAACACCACACCAGCGGCTACACTAGTGTCTGCTTTCACCCACCATTACTCAGTGTTTGGTTGGAATTTTCACAAGATTTTAAACATTCAAAAGTATTTATCTAATACAAATTGACATACTTACCATATTCAATTTTTCTTGATAGGAATTCAAAGATTCTCAAAGGCTTTAGTGATCTATATATCTTCTACTAAAGTTTTATTCCCCACCTTTAGACACCAAACACTTCGGGAGGTTTTTAACATAATTGTGCATAACATACTGATGTGCACAATTTTAAGAGGGCCTTTCCCATAGTCCTCAAAATCATGCTGTCACACCAAATAATATTTTGTCAGGCAAGGTGCTGAATATTACGTGCAATGTGGTGTTTGTCAGGACAAGTGCTGTTGAAGGGGGTCACCAAGATTATATAACGCTTTTATCAGTTTCTCCAGACCTGGATATATTTGTATTTTGATTTTAGATAGGCATAAGGTAAAACTTACCATTTTACCAATTTTAATTTTATTACTTACATTCATGGTGTAATGTAACCATCTTTAATTCCATATCTAGAACTTTTTTCACTTTCACAAAATGAAACACTATATCCATTTAAAAACAAAAATAGCTCTTTCTCCCAAACCCTAGAAATCACCATTCTCTTTAACTCCAAGAATTTGATAGCTGTAGGTAATTATATTAGTCTAGTCATATATCATATGTCCTTGTGACTGTCTGCACCATCTAGGATAATTTCTCCAAGTTCATTCATTTAATGAAATTTGTCAGAATTTTCTTCCTCTCATTGATAAATAACATTGTATTTGAAATATACTGCATTTTATTTTATTTTTCACCCCTTGATAAACATTTGGTTTCCTTGTTCATTTCTGCACTTCTGATAATGATGCTATGAATATGGGTGTCCAAATATCCATTCAAATGCCTGATTTAAATTCCTTTGGGCACGTACCAAAGGTAAAAGTGCTGAATTGTGTGCTAAAGCTCTTTTATTCTTTTGAGAAACTGTATTTTCCACAGCAGTTGAGCCATTACATTCCCACTAGTAATGTGCAGAATTCCAGTTTTTCCCCAGCTTTCCCAACACTTACTTTCTGTTTTCATAATAGTCTGCTTAATGTGTGTGAATTGGCCCCTTGTACTTTTATCTGCACTTTTCTAATGATTCGTAATGTTGAACATATTTTCACATTTCTTTGAACACATATATAATGATAGAAAAATGTCTGTTCATATCCTTTGCCTATTTTTTTAGTATTATACTTTCTTAGTCATTCATAATAGTATTTTTGATTACAATAATATTTATTTTGTCTAATATGTTAAAGTCTGTCTCCCAATATTTTGAGTACTTATTTGTTTGCACAGCTTTTCTGTATTTTCTTCCTTTTATTTTCAAATCTGTGCAGCTCTTTAAAGCTAAAATGAGTCTTTTGTAAAGAGTTTATAGTTGAATATGTTTTTCTTAGCCAATTTTACCAGTGTGTGTTTATGATAATGATAAACTTAATTCAGTTACTTGTAAACAATTTCTCACAGAAATGGAGTTCTGATTGCCACTTTATTTATTTTATATATATTTGATGACTTTTATTCTTTCATCACCTCTCTTACTGCCCTAATAAATGTTTATTTTATTTTATGTGATTTGTTTTGGTGCCTTTATCATTTCCATTTATGCATATATTCTCAGAATTGTGTAGTTAGTATGGAAATTATATGAGGATTCAAAATTACAACTATTTTAAACCAATTCCTACATAAGATCAGTTGAATAAAAACTCAAATCTCTGTAGTATATTTTTCCTTCTTTTGTTATTGGTATCATAAATTGCATCTTTATAGTCTGTGTCTAGTAGCTTAGTCTCATCCTTTATGTCTTCAGTTTTAGATCTTACAGAAGAGTGAAATATAGAGTCAGGAGTCCAAATCACGATAATAATATCCTCATGTGTATTTTTTGGGGAAAGTTTTGTCTTTTTACATGATTTCCAATTACTGTTAGAATTTTTTTTTTCTTTTGAGGGTAGGGGAGGCAGGGTCCACAGCATTGCTTAAGGCTTATTTCTGACTCTGGACTCAGGAATCTATTCTAGAGGGTCTCAGGGGACAATATATAGTACTGGAGATCCAAGCTTGGTTTGCTATGTGCCAGGCAAGCCCCATATTACTTTGTCCCCTTCCTTTCAATAACCCACAATTAGTTTTAAAGTTCAAGTCCATTTTGTTTTATTTAGTTCATGTTTGTTTTCTCTGTTTACTACATAAAAATGAAACCACAGTTTTGCTTTTACTATCTTCTTTTCATTGAGCATATTACTCTCTAGGGATGCCTAAGTCTACCTATGTTGTTGCAAATGGTAGGAATTAACCATTTCATTTTATAAAGGTTTTAT
Organism: Sorex araneus; assembly: GCF_027595985.1. Classification (NCBI taxonomy): domain Eukaryota; kingdom Metazoa; phylum Chordata; class Mammalia; order Eulipotyphla; family Soricidae; genus Sorex; species Sorex araneus. The sequence continues at coordinate 177,497,112 of NC_073313.1, forward strand.
AGCTGAGAGTTATTCCGATGCATATATGCTTCATTTTTTTATAGCCATCTGTTGTTGGGCACTTAAGTTGTTTCCAAATCTTCAGAATTACAAAAATGTTGCAGTAAACATGAGTAAGAATAGGAGTGCATACATGACTTTGAACTATCATTATTGGCTGTTATTTCTATTTTTAAATTTTAACATTAATTTCCAGATTTTTCACTGTTTTTAGTTGTATTCACTGTAGTCTTTGGGATGTTTTAAGTATTCTATCTTGTAATTTGCAAATAGAGATAATTTTGCTTCTTTCTTTCCAACTGAGATGCCTTTTATTATCTTATATTAGCTTATTGTTTTTGCTAAAATTTTGTACACTATATATTAAGTCATAGTCATGAGAGTGAATATCCTTCACTTCTTATTGGTATTTGGGAAAAATATTTCCTTTTTAAAAAATTTTTGACTGTGGGTTTGTCATCTTGACCTCTGTTACACTGACTTACTCCTTCAGATTGGTTTTAGTGAACTGACCATTCAAGATATCTCAGATTTCAAGATGCCCTTCAAACATAACAATCTGGGAGAAAATAATAATCATCAGAATAATCATCAGGGAAATGAAAAGATAGATCAATAGCTGAGCAAATGCTTTTCTTGAAAGAGGCTCAGCATTGATTTCTAATACCACATCGTACTCCAAGCATCACTAGGAATAATCCCTGTGCACAGAGGTGACTAATCTGAGTACCATTGGATGTTATCCAAACATAATAGCAATAAAATAAAGAATGGGAGTTGTAGTGACAATAGAAGTGGTAGAAGTAGTAGAGTAGTAGTTGCGGTAGTAATAGTGGTTAGAAGTAGTAGAATAGTAGTGGTAGCAATAGTGATAGAAGTAATATAGTAGTAGTGGTCATAATAGTAATGGTAGAAGTAGTAGAATAGTGGTAGTAGTAGTAGTAGTAGTAGTAGTAGTAGTAGTAGTAGTATAACCATTAGAAATTATAGTTTTGACAAATAGAGATTTATTGTTTAAATCTTGTTTGGGTCATTTATTGAGTGAGCTAGATTTTTCTGGCTTGTAGTTTGAGTGTCTAAATACCTTAGGTATCAGGTAAACTAACAGTGTTTAATAATTGCCATTAAAGATGTCATATATGACCTTAATAAAGATGTCACTTATGACATTAAAGATGTCATAAATGAGTAATTGTAATTTCATTTAAGTTTGTGTCAGTTTCCCCATATATAGCTTAAGTAATTTCAGAAAAGTGGCATTATTATATTTTTTAATTTTAAAAAATGTTTCAAGTTAAAAAATTAGATGGAAGAACGCTGAGAATTTTAGCATGAACAGTTATGACTGAGTGTTGGATAATACCTTTTTGTAACATTCTTTTAGTTGTTTTAAAAGCTTTCTGATATTTTTAAGAAACTTACTGAAATAAAAGTCTAAAATAATTTCTGTTTTACTTAGTTACCATAAGTTTATTATCTAAAAATATGCCTGGAACGTCCTATCCTTACTAGATAGGAAGAAAAAATAATTTGGGGAGGAGCTGGAGAGACAGTCTTAGTGGTAGGCAATATGTCTACCAGTGGCATAAGCACACACAGCCAGGTTAATCATAGTTGGGTATGGACCCACATGCCCCACTGCAGTTTTGTATGGTTAATGTAAAATATCTTCCTATTGTTATAACACATCAAATTGCTAATAGTTTAAGAGAATGTTTTCCTTTTTTGTTTGTTTCTTTGTTTTTCTGTTTTTCTTTTTTTTAATTTTTAAATTTTTTAAAATTAATTTATTTTATTGAATCACCATGTGGAAAGTTATAAATCTTTCAGGCTTATGTCTCAGCTATACAATGCTTGAACACCTGTCCCTTCACCAGTGCACATATTCCACCACCAAAAATCCCAGTATACCTCCCACCCCCCACCCCCCACCCCCGCCTGCTTAGCTGATAAATTTCACTTCACTTTCTCTTTACCTTGATTACATTCCATATTTCAACACAAAACTCACTATTGTTGGAGTTCCCCCCAAAAAACAGCCCTGCTAACAAGGAAGCATTTGATAATTAGTTTTCCATTGCTGAGAAAGAAGAGATATGAAGTCACGCAGCAGCTCTTGCAGTTTGGGAGTTCCGTAATTTAGTATTTTAGAAACTAAGTCCAGGAGATTTATGTTAGAAATTGCTTTATTTCCCTTCTTGGGGCAGCATGGGGCTATGGCTTAGTTCCCAGTCTAGAGACATTGTTGCAAGCAGTTTCTGGTAGCAAAAGTAGTCTAGCTGACCTCCAGATCATGGTCGATCAGCAGCAGAGTGGCCGCACAAACCTATGGCCACCCAGGTCGCATCTCGGCAGAGAGCGCCGGTATTGGCGCGGTCCCAAGATCGAGCCCGCGTCCTGCTGTTGCAAGTCAAGATAATGTTTTCTTAAGTGTGGAAAAATTAAAATATTTAGATGATCATTTCAACATTACAATTATTATCCTTAATTTATTTATACATTGCAGTGATGTTTTTTGTTGTGATGAATCTTGTTTTTCTGTTTTATTCTTGATCTTTTTTTTTTAAATTTAGCTTACGGATATAAAAATTATATCATTTGATATAATTTTATTGTCTTATGAATATCTCTGAGGCTAAAGGGTTTTAAAAAATAACATAGCAGGACACAGTTTTTTTTTCTTCATATTTCCTCAGGAATTTATATCATATTTTTATAAAAATATATTTAAATGTTCATTTTTTTAAATTTGAATATTTCTCAGATGCCACTTAGCACATCAAATAACATTATTAGCTTGATGACTTTCTTTTTGTAAGCAGAGAGATGCATTCATGAGATACTTCTGGAAAAACATCTTTTAGTAACTAAGTCAAAAGGAATTAATTTAAACTTGCAATTGAGGGCCTTTTATTTAAAACATCAAAAGATTTTATAAATCTTACAAAGATTATTAGAAAATTGTACTTAATCATCCATTTGGCCTAAATGACGAAGATTTCAAAGGCACATTTATAAACACATTGTTACAAATAAAATTTAGTTCCTTTAGATATAAGAGGACTAAATTTTCACAATAAATCTTAAAACTGATCAGAATATAACATATATCCTTGTTTACCATGTACATTACTTACATTGGAGATGAATTATAAAATCTTATCATGAACAGACCAATAATACAGTGTTTGTCCTTTCAGTAAATAGATGAAGGAAAAATAAGATACCATTTCTCATATACTTTGATATTAAATCTTTCTTTTCTAAACCATAATAATCAATTGTAGTGAGCTCTGTCATTTATTCTGTTTCTTTGTTACATTTTGCAAATTTCTATTAATTTTAATTTTCATTTTACTTAATCCTAAAACAACTATTTCACTTCAGGAATTTACCTTCTTTGTCCTGAATAAAAATCTTCATCCTACACACACACACACACACACACACACACACACACACACACACACACACACACACACACACATTGGTGTCTTCTTAGTTGTTGTTTCTGTTTTTGGTGAGAAACATGTCTCAATATTTTTAAGTCAATGCATTTTCCACATTTATTTCCATTTTATTTAATTATATAAATTCATTTTAATCTATGGAATGTCCACATCACATGAAATTAAACTTTTTGCTGATTTTCAGAAATATCTATATTATTTTATTAAATAGAGCTCTTTCATAAATTAAGTATGGCAGATTCCTTCAGAAGTTGAGAAAGTAAACAAGCAGGGACTATCTGGTAATGTGAAAAATGCAGACAGTCATAAGAACAGAATTCTCATTTTAAAAAGTTTAGCATTGAATCAGGCATATTAAAATTTCATTAGTTTATCTAAATGGTCATGGATATAATAAGCTCATTAAATGATGTTAATTTGGAGGAACAGGAAATGAGCTTCATCTTCTATTCATAATGATCTTTAGAAGTTATTACCCTAATGGAAAAACTGCCAAAGCTTAAGGCAATGGACATCCTAGCGAATGGGTGGCTTGGGGTGGTATTGCTGGTATGAATGAAAGCATCTGAAGATCTTTTCATTTATTTTCCTTTCCTCTTTTCTCTCTCTTTGATATCTAATATATGCCCCCACCTCTGCTTCCTCTTGCATAAAATTTTTAAGATGGATTTGAGTTAAAAATCACATAACATGGATCTCACTTTCTCATCATTTTTTATTTCTTTTACACTAAATTATTTTTACCAGAAAATGTTGGATGCTGTTACTGTGTTTTTTTTTTCTAATTGGCCACTTTACTTTTAGAGACCCCAGAGGACATCTGGGGATCCAGAATTGATTTCAAGGAGTATAATATTCACAGAGTATTTGGGGAGACAGCAGGTCTCTGACAAAGGATCTTGGCATTTGGCTCAGATCATTTGTTTTGTTTTTCAAATAACATCATTTCAACCTGTAGAAATTGAATCTGTAATATTTCATTGGGACAGTGTGAAAAACAATATATTGAATGAAATGGTAATAAAGAGATGGCATGTCTCTGCTTATAGATTCCTCTGGTGGTGCAACTGATTCCAATTGCAAGGTAATTTTTCTTTTCTGGGTGAAGACATGTAGTATGAACATGGCCAATCAACACATGTGTTAAATAAATACATGTCCCTCTCTCTCTCCTTATCAGAATCTTTTCATCATTCTTTTTTTCTAGAATGGTGTAAAAAACTAATGCACGCCGAGGAAGTGTGCACTCGCGGGCTTTCCGGGCAGTTCTGTCTCACCACCAACGTTTGGTGCCCTGGAACCGCTATGTGTGCAAGGGCAGGCAACGGAAGGAAGAAGACCAAACTGGTTGCTTGATCAGTTTATTTCATTCTCTCTGCTTCTCTCCCAGCTCTGGATCTCTCTCTGGATCCGTGCATCTGGCTCCCCAACCCACTCTTACAGCCTAGTTAAATCCCTCCAGCATGAGAGGATTGGGGCATACAAATAGGTGTGGTCACCATCAATAAGGGTGAGGTTCCTTTCCCTCATGGGATGCTTCTCCTAGGACTGATTCTCTTTCAGCAGGAGGATCCACCAAGGGCGGGATCCCATGAGTGTGTTTCTCCTCTCTTCATCCAGCAAACATATAAGCATTCATAATATTAATCATTTTGTATGGACACAATAAGAGATGCGTTAAAGCTTATAGAATTGCTCTCCTGGGGCCATCTCGATCTCAGACTACAGTGCTCAGGCCAGATCAGTCTTTCTTATCCCTAGAAGGGTCCTGGTCTCGTCATTACTTTTGGATCATGACAGCATTTGTCTATGATCAAGCTCTTAACTTATAGTTAAGAATTAGGCACTTTGGCCAGGCCCATCTCGATGCCAGGGTAGCACATAACTCACCGCTTACCCTGGATCTGTCCCGTCCCTCGTCGGGACCCTGCTTTTGGAATGCTAGGAACTGAGGGCAACTGAGGCTTAAGTGGAGAAAGCAGATGCCCGGGAATGAATAATATTCTAAGCCAATTAAGTCCCAAGTTACAAAAGCATAATGTTGTCTTCTTGTGTCTATACAAAAAGGACATTGCTTTAAAGTAAATTATTCAAAAGGCATAAGGAAAGGAGAAAAGAAATATTAACTTATAATATAAATTCAGTAACCTAGGAAGGTCTGACCTTACAAATTAGCAGAGTCAGATTAGGGGGAGAAGCTGATTAACTCTTTTTTGGGAAGAGAGCATAGAGAAGTGATTACAGCTAAACAAATGGATGGGAGTGATTCAGGAACACTTTGATGGGTGAGACTGGGATAAGCCTAAACTCCAGGAAAAACCAGGACAAGCTACTTGTGGCAAGGGGGCAGAGGACAAAGTAATGTCATCTTACATCTCCCTCTTTTCTGTTTACAAAATTACAAAAATTTGATATAGAAATAGGAACAATTCTAAATACAGTACAATTCCAAATCACAATACAATTCTAAATCACAATACAGTCTTATAAGTTGTACTAAGATTTCAGTCCGACCCTGGGCCCAGAGCAGTGCTTGTAGTAAAGCGTCCAATTGTCCTGCACTGTCCAGTGGTGATGAAAGTCACCAATGATAAGACTCATTTAGTCCTGTTTTGAAGAAATGATGTGTCTGGATCAAAACTGAAGAGTTGTTCCTGCAACAGCATCAGTAGTGGTAGCAGCAATGAGTCTCAGGGGAGCAGCTATTTGGAGTCCAATAAATTTCAGGAAGCACTGGATGAGTCAGGGAGCACTGGAACCAGAGCATCACAACTTCTGGCAGGAGAACTTCAGCAGAGGAATGCAGCCATTCTCTGGTCAGTTTCCTCTGTAGTTCTAGAGGTGCAACCTAGCTTATGTTTGAGAAAAGACACTTTTTGAAAGTTATCAGAGGCTTTGACAGTTGGGATTTGGTCTCCATGCCTGTGAATAGAAAGAATCAGAGGGAAGCTCCAGTACAAATGGATATCCTAGAGAGAAATGAAAAAGGTGTTCCTGTTAAATCATTCCTTTCTCCTTCAGGAACCTGTGAGTTACAAGGAAAGGGTAAAAGTAGAGTATTATTAATTCAAAATATGGAGGCCTGATGTTGTCCAATCCACAACCTATAAAAGAGGGGTATAAGGAATGTTCTTAATGTGACCTCATGATATGCTGCAGGTCCTCTAACGCTGGCTCCCCTTCTTTTCTTGTGACTTCCAGCTGAAATCAGTTTGGCGATGAATCAGAGCTGGAATTTGAAGGGTTGTGAGTCTCTGGTGGTCTGAAATCCAAATCTAGTGGTTGAATTCTACTTCTGACCAGAAGTAATGGGATCCAAAGTTTCCCAACGGGGTTATCATCTGTTGAAACAAAAGCATAGCCTTTTCCTCGAATGAGGAGTTTTCCTGCTACACTCAATTGAGAAAATACCTCTTTTTTGTATTTGATTTAACATTCCATATGTCCATTGAAAACGTAGAGGTGGTGGGCTTAAAGCCGCAGTGTTCTCTATTGAAAAGGGGTTGTAATAACTGTATAGGGGCAGGAAATATCCAAGGCTGTGCTTCCTGCCGTCACTGGCTGCAGCAATTATACTGATTGGAGCTCTGAAACACCACACTGGGGAAAGGGGCTGAAACTGATAACATTCCTTGATTTTGCGGGGCCAGGGGCTGGCCCTCTTGCAAGTTTCCCAAATTGGGGTCAACAGCTGCATTGAAGCAACAATCTATGGCCCAATGACTTCCCATCTTACACCTGGGACAGGGCCCAGGAGGTTCAAGTCTGGCTCGGCAATATCTCGCCCAGTGGTTTCCCTTCTTACACCTGGGACAGGGCCCAGAATGTGCTCTCACAGTAGCACAGTTGGGAGGTGCCCTGCAATCTTTATGAAAGTGGCCTGGTTTTCCACAATTAAAACATCTTTTCTGAGCTTGTACGGCATAGACCTCAAAGGCTTCAAGTGCACCTTATGTTTAACAGAATCAACATTTCTGCATGCTTTCAAGTAACCCATTATGTCCTCCTTTTCTTTAATATGGAGTAAGATGGCCTGGCAATCCCCGTTAGCATTTTCAAAGGCCAATTGCTTAGTCAAAAGCTCCTGAGTTTCCTTATCCTTAACCTGCATTTCTATGGCTTCCATCAATCTTCCTATGAAATCTGCATAAGGTTCTGAGGCTCTCTGGACAATCTTTGTAAAACTTTCCTTAAATTCTGCATCTGCATCAACCTTCTCCCATGCACGCAGGGCTGCGTCATGGACATGACCAAAAACAGCACTAGGCAAGGTGACTTGCCTTTCTGGGTTGTGCCATTTCCCTTCACCGGTTAACATCTCACAAGTCAGTTTAATCCCTGAGTAGTTTCGTTCAGCACAGCCTAGGCCTTTAAGCTTTGCCTTGGCCTCATCAGTGAGCCACATTCTCCACTCCAAGTACTGAGAAGGGCTTAAGCATTTCTTAGCAACCATGTGAAAATCTTGAGGTACACTCTAGGCCTTTTTACTCCAGTCTGCAAGATACTCCCTGCAGTACAGAGATGTAGGCCCATATGAGACACAGGCCTGTTTGAAACGACTGAGAGAATCCATCCTTAACCTGCAATAAGGGAAAGGACAAAGTAATGTCATCCTACAGAATGGTAACAATAGCTTTGAGATCCAGTTGCTGTCCAGTTACTGGGATCCTAGAGGATCCAGTCACATACTAATGATGCATGTCTGTGTAGCTAATGATCTCACCTGGTAGCAGCACAGAAGCTAGAGCAGTCTGATATAGAAGATTATTGGATTTTTTCTTTTTAGCACCTCTGATTTTTTGAGTCAGATACCATTTAATATGGTTGAGACAAGATGTGAGAAAGCTATAGCAATCCAGTAAATTTCTACCAAGCAGTGCCCCTTTCCAGATGGCATTGCCGCCTGAGACTGTACGTAAGCACGCCACAAGAAAAGAAAGCATTTGCCTCAGGTAACTGGGGAATTGTGCAGTTCTGTTTAGAGTTATCCTGTTTTTTGGTTTCAGACTTTTGATAGTATCACTGGATCTGCCCTTAAGGGTCATTTTTTTTAGAACATCTTAAATTTATAATCCTTTCTTGACAGGATTCCTAGACCATCTTTGATTAAGAAAACTGTACAAAGTTGGTAACTGTCACAAGCGGACACCAGGCGGTGACACATGCCAGTTTTCCAGAGTCCTGCTCTGCAGATGGTTAATGCCCTGCACAGGATCTCTGCTGACACTTGCTGGAATCAATCATGACAGATTTAGTACATGGGTGATTTTTCCCATATTTCTTTGTAAACTTTTCAACATTCTTACAGAATTTTTTAAGGTCCTTAGACTATTCTTTGGTCTGTAGCAATTGCACAGCAGGTAAGGTGTTTGCCGTGCATGGGGTCGACCCGGGTTCAATTCCTCCACGCCTCTCGAAGAGCATGGAAGCTACCGAGAGAGTTTCTTGCCCGCACGGCAGAGCCTCGCAAGCTACCCATGGTGTATTCGATATGCCAAAACCAGTAACAACAAGTCTCACAATGGAGGTGTTACTGGTGCCCGGTCAAACAAATCGAGCAAGGGATGACAGTGACAGTGACAGAGTATTCATCTGCTAGGTCAGCCCAGAGTGTCAGGTTAGGGATCGTTCACCACTGCAGTGAGGGCCTGGATTACTTGGTCAGTTTGGGTTTCTGGTTCCAGTTTTCAGCACTGACTATTGGCATACAGACCTGCCCCTTGTCACCATGTTTGGGTGATATATCTTTGTTTTAAATGCGATCTCCGGTGCTTTGAAAGGGTACTCTTTCAAAGGGTACGCTTGAAAGTTTATTTTGATTCTAAAGGCCCCCTTGTCATATGGGGGATTGTCAGGAACAATAAGCCCTTGCCAAATCAATAGATTAGCTTCATCAACCTGGATGTTACAGAAGTTTTCCATTCCAGATTTTCAGATGTCTGCAAACTCCTTCATCAGCCTCCTGCTGGCTGCCATCTTGGATCTGGTGCTGCTGCTTGCCCAGGAGTCCTTAGGGGTCTTAGAATTTCAGGATGATCTACAGCAGTTTCTCAACCCAGAGACCCTGTGGCCCGCTGAGTGCCCCCAGTATATTCCAAGGTGGGGGGCTCAAGTGAAGATTGCATAAATGGGGGCCTAGGGCACAAGACTAAGGAACCAACTGAAAAGACAGGGTAATCACAGGAAGAAAACAGGATCCATCGGATGGGGGGGCACAGTCATGGAAAGGCTGAGACACACTGCTCATGGCAGTAACAGCCAGGGAACCCTGAGAAATTATTCAGAACACCTGGGCCACAGTGAATTGGTAAGGGGCATGAGTATGCATGATTGATTAGGAACTGTATCCCTCTTTACTTGGAGGTAGAAGGTATAGGGGGGGATCTTAGGATTTCATTGGCATATTCTTTGTTTCTACTTTCAAAACCTAAATGGAATAATTTAAAAGATAATGGGAGAGATTTTTTTTTAATGGGTAAAAGAAAGAAACATTTCAGATCCTGCTGACCAGTTACTGAAGTCAAACAGGATTTGTAAAATCAAAGGCATCTCAGCGGGGGTTATGGAGTTCTTATCAAACTGCCTGGGAGGCCTTTGGTTTAAGTTAGGTCTCAGTGAAATGAATGCACTTTTGATACAGATTTTTTTTCTTTGACTTCAAACTGGAATTAGACATCAGTATTATAGAAAAGAAAACTCACCTCTGGTTTACCATATAGACATATTTATTCTTTGTGCATTTTCATGAGATTTAATTTTAAAAGGATGTTGAATCCTGACAAAAACTTTTCTGGTATCTTTTGATCTATTTTTTCTAAACTTACTATTTCTAAACTTTCTTGTGTTGATGACCTACATCATTTTTATTGATTTACAAATGGTGAATTATCCTTGCACCCTTGGGATAAATAGTACTTGATTATGGTATAGAATAGTTTTGATGTCGTGTTAAATTCCATTTCCTAGGATTCTGTTGAGGATTATTTGTGTCCGGTGGTATTGGCTTAGTTTACTATTATTGTGTTGTCCCCGTCTAGTTTCTATATTAGGGTAATATTGGCTTCACTGAATATATATTGTCTTCTGATCTCTTTCACATTATATACTATATTGACTTCACTGAATTTCACTGAATACATCTTTTCTATGGATTCCTTTCACATTATATACTTTATATTTCCCATCTTTGATTCTTGCTACTTTTTTTTTCTTTGTTTTTGGGATGCACCCTGCAGCACTCAGAGCTTACTCCTGCCTCTGTGCCCAAGGTACACGGGACTCTCAGTTCTGATACTATATGTGGAGCCAATGATTGTACATGGGTCGGCTGCATGCAAGCATATTTTGGGCAAGCCTCATCTGCTTACTATCCAGTCCCTGTTTATATCATTTATTTTTAAAATCTGGAAGTCTATTTTTTCTTGGTAGGAGTATAGCAGTTTCTACAGTTGAAAAATATCCACTGACTTCAAGAACCTCCTCTATCCCCTCACTTTAACCTGATGTCTTTGATGAGTTTTTTATAAGCCACATTTAGTCCGTTTTTTTTTTTAATCCATCCCCCACTTGACCCCTTATGCTTGTTAATTCCATCCCTTTAGAGTTTAGGTGATTTTGAATATGCATGCTCTCTATAAGCATGCCTTTTACTTTCTGGTTCGATTTATTTATCTAATTTTATTTTAACTTATAAAGTTGAATTACAGTATCTCTCAAATAGCTAAGGGAGCTCTAGTTGTTCTAGTAGTAGCAACTTCTTGTGCTTTTAGCAGTCTCGGAGGACCTATATGTTCCCCATTGTTTCTTAAATAATATTGCAGGATAAAGTATTGTTGCCTGGAGTTTTTAAACTTTCTGTGTTTTAAATATGCTCTTTGGCTCTCCCTTGACCTGCAGAATTTCTACTTAGACTTTGATTAAAGTTAGTTGCTTTCCCCTCCCCCCAGAGCTGGCTTCAATATTTTATCTTTTTCTTTCAGTCTTGATAGTTTCACTACTGTGTATCATGGTTCTTTGCATATAGATATTCAGATGTTCTGTTAACTTCATGAACTTGTATATTTAGTTCCTTGCCAGGTTTGAGACATTTTTCAACAGTTTGAACAATCTTTGTTCTGTTTCCTCTCTCTTCCCCTTCTGGAATATTTCTTAATTCTATGTTGCCTTTCCTAATGGAGCAGCATAATTCTCTCTCTCTCTCTCTCTCTCTCTCTCTCTCTCTCTCTCTCTCTCTCTCTCTCTCTCTCTCTATCTCTCTCTCTCTTTCTCTCTCTCTCTCACTCTCTCCCCCTCTCATTTTCTGTTCCTTTTGGCAAGGGTGATACCAAATCTCATACATTTGCATGCTCTATTCTACCCCTGAGGCAAATACTAAGCTCAATTTTTCTTATAGCATTTCTTTGTAATATATGTAAGTTTTTGTATATTAATTTATGTTATTTTCTCTCTTGCCACAGTTACATGCAGTTGGTTATCTTCAAACTAAATGACTTACTCCTCCATATGTTATATTGTTTCCATAACTTTCTAGTGCTCTTTTTTATTGAGTTCTTGTTATCCTAAAACTTTTAGGTTTTTTTTTTAACCTTTTATTTTTGTGTTCTTCTTGCCTATTTTATTTATGGGCTCATTTTGTTGTTGTTTTACCAATGAACTTTGATTTTATTTTTCTGAGTTCTCTTTAATTTCTCAGCTCCATCTGCTATGACCCACCCCTTAAATATTTTGTGTGTAATTTTTTGTTGTCTTTATTTGGTTTATATACCACTTTCCAAACATCCTTCAGATTTTGTCACTATTTCTGATAAATTGTTGACCTTAGTAGCACAGAAAGAGAGTTAGAGATGAATAAAGTGAAGAAATAGAAGTTTATCAGGGTGCACTCCCAGGTGGACCTTATAGGCCCCTGGCAAGGCTGAGGTAGATGCTAAAATGGATTGGAAGTTGTTGTGGGCAGCAAGAGGGAGCAGAAACCAGTTGAACGATTGTGCTTGATCTGGCATTCTGTAGTGGGTGGATGTGAGGAAGCATAGAATGCAGCCTGGTTACTTCCTGTCACCAGATGGACCATAAGTCCTGTCTTCCAATCTGGGGACAAGGTGATCTTTGATTTCAGGGATGTTGCTATCTTATGAGCCGGTTTCCAATTCATGCTTAGCAAACATTATAATTTCTTTTAATTTTTAGTGCATAATTCGGATAGCATATATATAATGTATATATGTAGATATATATTATGTATTATGTATATATGTAGATATATACGTGTATGTCTATCTATCTATCTATCTATCTATCTATCTATCTATCTATCGCTGCTTTGGGGGTCTCACCTGGTGATGCTCAGTGGTTTTTTTCTGTCTCTACACCCAGGAATAATTCCTGGTAGTGCATATGGGATACTGGGAATCAAACCCAGGTTGGCTGCATGCAGGCAAGTGCTCTACCCACTTAACTATTGTTTTAGCCTCTGGAGAGTTTTTTAAAAAGCCTCCCTTTAATAACTCTGACATTATCATTTTATAGATTTTAGGAGATTATTTAGGTCCCTTTGAATGAACTGTGTTTCTTCCTTTTTTTAATATGCTGAATATTCTTTTATTGAAAATTGACCATTTGAAAATTTAGCCACCTCTTCCAGTGTTTGGAAGCTGGTGGCATATGAAGGGAAATGTTCATTCATCAGTTGAGCATGAAAGCTCCAGTTATTCTCGTAATATTTCACCACACTTGTTTTCCTCATACCTCCTTCTGTGTGCAGCTTATCCCTGACTAAATATCCCTCTGTAAATATTCTTATTTTTAAATGTCTTAATTTCCATATGTGTTTTACTCCTTCTTCTGTAGGTCTAGGTGGCTTTGGTGTTCTGTCAATCATCTGTTGTCCTCAGACTCTTCTTGTCTACAATCCCTCTCTGTAGTTTGAATGCACCGCATCAAGCATCATTGCCTTTCATGGCTTCTGAGCTGAGAGTAAAACCTTGCTATCATTTCTCTCAAACTGCCAATTTGGGAAAGGATAAAACACAGTTCTTCAATAGACACTGAAACAACCAACACAATGCTAAGAAATTCCACTTACTTTTTTAATCTAAAGAAAGGAAACAAGGACCAGAGATACAGTAAATCCCTTAGGTACTTGCCTACACATAGCTGAGCAGTTCGACTCTGGGTATTACAAATGGTACCCTAGTTATTGCCAAGAGTGATCCCTGACTGTAGGAGCAAGCCTTGAGCACAGCTTGGTGTGTCCATTTACAAAGAAAATAAGAGGAAGAATGAAGAGGACTAAAAAAAGTGAGAGGTGGGGAGAAGAGGTAAGAGGAGAGAGGGGGTGTTCCTGATATTGTTTGATTATGCCAAGAAGGAAGAGTGCCTAAATATGTCGTTCTTTCTGTATCTTGTGTGTGTGTGTCCATGTAGTGATATTACTCTGATTTCTTCTTATTCTTTTAAATAGTTTTATTAATGTTTATTTTTGCTGCTGCCTATGTTCATACCTCTTCAAAATGTACTCTGTTATAGCAAAACTTCCCCCATGATTTTCATACCCATGAAGCACAGTTGTTTAAACTGTTATCATTGCTCTCCTCTTACCTTCTGATGACCTCAGTTTCAAGGCTAAATGTATACCTTTTGACTACAGGTTTTTTGGAAACCAAGCATTTGCTTAGTTGTAGATTTCTGACTGGTTTACAAAACTTCCAAGGCTATTTTAGTCAATTAACTGATTTACTTTTTAACTTTTGTTTATTTTTTTGGCATCATACCAGGTATGTCCACTGCTGTCTCTATGCTGAGGCATCACTCATGATTAGTTCAGGAAACCAAACGGAGTGATAGGGACCAAACCTGTGTCAGTCATGTACAAGGCAAACACTCTACCCTCTGTACAATGCCAGCTCCTATCTTAACTTTTGTTTCTGTGAGAAGTTATAGGGATCTGGAGCTTTCTAACCTCTCATCTTGTTGATCTAAGTTACATTAAAAAATGTTTTCTCATGTATTTAGCTATTGTTTTTGAACTCGGAACATGTTCAGAATGACTGATGCTCAGCTAGACCACTGCATCATAATGATAGGAATGTAAAACTATCGCTATGTAATATATTGATATTAGCTGTCATCTTTGTTTTGTTTTCTAATTTAATGGTGATCCATCTAGAAGTGTAAGCGACTATTATAATTATTGGGGAGTGATAATGTCAATTAAAATTTAGATAATTACTAGTTATGTTCTAAAAAATTAATGGTGAACAAATATGCCAAAGCAGAATTTTGAAAAATAAAACAGACAGAAACAAAAGACCCTTGATTTGCCTTTCTAATAAGCTGGTAGGTGACAGTGATACTGATGTACATAGTTATTTGGCAGCGCTGATTAAGCACAATCTGTTACACAGTGATAATACAGATATATAACAAAATTAATACTGAACAATTTATAACTTGTGTTAATTTACAAGGCATTTGCTTAGCAGAGAAACATCAAAAAAAAGTCTCTGACTATAATGAGGAATTAAGAAATTATATACACTATAAGCATGAATTATAAACAATAAGATGCAGTATCTAAGACTATATATTCTATTCATATTATTAATTGATATATTATATGAAACATGATCCAAACAGTAGATAAAGAATTGTAATATTAAATTACTATTCATATTATATCAAATTCCTTTATTTTTCTGGTAAATTTTAATTTGGTATATTAATTTGCATTTATTTTCTAAAATTAAACATTTTTGTCTTTTTGCTATAGGTTTTAGACAGCTACTGAATAATGTAAACTTGATAATAAATTGGAATTCTTCCTTTAGATATTCTGAAATGGTTAAAATGATAAAATATGTTTGTTCTAGGAAATAAAATCTATAGACCTGTATCTTTGAAATGCTCTTGAAAGATTAGTACAATTTTGCTTATCAGTTTATTCCAGGTTTTAAGTTTTTCCCATAATGTAAAAGTACAGACTTTATTTAACTTTGCAAATACTTGAGTGTACTTTTATACTCACTTTGCACACATGCACAGACACACACAGCCCTCTATCCCTTTCTAAAGTTACAAGAATGGTTAATTACATGTTACCACTTCATTTTGTAGAAAATGCAGGTTGTATACTTATTATTTTCATGTAATACCAGAGCCATAAAAATCATTGTGTTTAAATTCAATTCCCTGGCTGAAAATGAAAATTCAACTTTTCAAGTGCTATTAATATATTCTTATCCATTTTTCTTAAAAATGTAAATAGACATATTGTTAAAATATATTTTCTTAAAATATACCCATGTGCAAACTTATATAAATTCCTTGTGCGTTACAATGTTTTGTGAATAATTCTTATTAGACAATAATATAAACAAATTACTTATTATTAATAGTACATATTATTAATAAATCTCAATATTTTTCTCCTTGTAACAGTATCTCAAAGTTACCAATTTTTGTTCTGTTTGAATATGGAGAGTATTATTTATGTGTTTGGCTTAGGATTTTCTAAGTGGAAATGAAAGTAGAATATTAAGACACTAAAAATTTCTAATTTTTTTTTATTTTTTAAATTTTTTTGGTTTTTGGGTCACACCCGGCAGTGCACAAGGATTACTCCTGGCTCTGCACTCAGGAGTTACCTTTGGTGGTGCTCAGGGGACCATATGGGATGCTGGGAATTGAACCCGGGTCGGCCACGTGCAAGGCAAACGCCCTACCCGCTGTGCTATTGCTCCAGCCCCCAAATTTCTAATTTTAGTGTCTTCATTTTTCCTGTTTTATAAGATAGATAAATATCCTGATTAGCTCTCCTCTCTTTTAGTAAGTAAGAGAGATAAAATATCTAGTTTATTGCTTATTACTTCCTGCAGCCTTTTTTCTTTGTAATTGAATAAATTAAAAGTTCATTTTGATTTTAGTAAACTGTGTATTGTGGACATCCATTTTTATAATCTATACTGCTCTTTGAAGTAGCATGATTGATAGTTATCTGGGTGATTTATCATACACAGTAATCACTTTTCTTTAAATATTGTTTCATATATTCCCGAAGTACTCAGCTATTTGTAAATATGAGGGGTTTATTGGGACAAAAGAAAAGGAGTTTTGTGATTAGAAAAAGAAATTTATTTTGGGTGTTGTGCTGTATAACCTTTCTTGAAAGAAAATTTGGCATTTCAAACCAGGAGGATCTGCACTTTGCGTAGCTGAGTTAGGCACTACATTTCTAGTGAACAGGGTAGACACCTGATCACCTGAAAAAAAGTATTTTTTTGCTATGTTTATTGCAAGAGATGCTTATACTTACATTCCCCATCAATGTTATTTCTTTTCCAGTACTGTGTACCGTTGGAGAGGACATCATTAACATTGATATAAAGCACACTGTTTTACTTACTCTATGCTGCTAGTTTTATAAGTAACAGAGACAAAGTTTTAAAAGGACCTTTTGTGAGTTAGGATCAATAATAATACTGCAGTTAGGGCCCTAGCTTTGCACATGGCAGACCCAAGTTTGATCCCTGCACCCTCTGAGTCCTTCAGGAGTATCCATGATCACAGAGACAGGGGTAATTCCTAACTACCAAGGGTGGCCTAAAATCCTATAAATAAAAAATAAACAAACAAACAAACAAACAAATAAATAAATAAATAACCAATTATGTTGAAGAAGTGTGTTTTTCTATATCAAAAGCATTTTGTTATATAAAAATGCTCTTTATGTCTGTTGCCATTTTGTTTTGTTTTTGTTTGTTTGTTTGTTTGTTTTTAATTTGGAGCCACTTTCAGAGATGCTCAGAGATTACTCCAGGATCACTATTCAGGAGTCATGCCTGATGCTACTTGGGGAATATGAGGTACTGGGAATAAAACTCAGGCATCCTGCATGCAGAACATTCCTTAAGTCCCTTAAGTTATCTCTCCAGTTCAGTGAATGGCATTTAGGATGATTTTCCCATGAATAACCCTTTCTTCTCCATACAGTTAGAAAAATATCTATAATGCTAAAGGAATATTGATATTTGCATCTTTATTGCTATTTCCATTGTTACAAGAGAAAGTGTAAATGGATCCACTTTATTCCCAGAGTTATTTTGCCTAGTACTTTCCTTATCTGCCTGGTATTTTAAGTCAGTTCATTTTAGCAACATCTATGCTTTGGACAGCAGGCATAAAGTTCTGCTGGTTTCTTAGAGAAATATGATTGCCCCCCCCAGGATGGCCATTTATAATACATGCACCTTTGTATAATTAAATAAGCTACCGAAGAGGAAAAGGATTCTAATCAGCTTTCAAACTGTGATTGTGTCATGCACTGAATCATCTCTTTATGAATACATTTCTCTAGGAACATGTATAATTATGAATCTTCTCTGTTATTTTTTCTATCTCGGCAGGAACTCGGAAGTAATAGCCCTCCACAGAGAAACTGGAAGGGAATTGCTATTGCCCTGCTGGTGATTTTAGTTGTATGCTCACTCATCACTATGTCAGTCATCCTCTTAACCCCAGGTAATCTGTTCTTATTTCTCTCTTATGATTTTATTGTGGATGATAATTTTGCATTCAAATGTCTTAACAGGCTAGCCAAATGTGGTATCTTAGGACACATTAGCTTTGTGTGTAACAAAAATAAATGCATAACTAGACATTTTGCAAGAGCCACAGTATTTTGTGGTTCAAATATCATGCAGGGTATTTTTGGAAGTTAAAATGTGAAATATATGCATTGAAAATGCCATGGAGAACCATGGTTTCCATTGCCACTTTGAGACATTTTCTTTTTGTCAGTTTAATAAATTAGATAGATATTTGGTTTTTATTCACTGTAACACTGTATCACTCTTGTCCTGTTGCTCATCTATTAGCTCGAGCGGGCACCAGTAACATCTCCATTCATCCCTGACACTTCCAGGGTCAGGGGAATGAGGCCCATTATTGTCACTGTTTTTGGCATATTGAATATGCTGTGGGTAGCTTGCCAGGCTCTGCCGTGTGAGATTCTGCATCACTCTGTTCTGGGAGCTTTGCTTTATACAGCAGATCTCTGGATCTCGGCCATTGATGAGATTACAAGGTGGGGGCAGTTTGTGGGTGTGACTGCAAAGCTACTGGAAAACTGGGGATCTGTGTGAAGGAGGCCCAGTCCCAATCCAAGTGGGCTTGGAGATCTCAACCAGGGGTTCTGCATACCTGGGTCCCTCAGTTGGTTCCTTCATGGGTGAGGCTCGTCCAAGTGTGTGAAGAGTGGCCTTGAGTGTGGTTGTGGGTGGGTTCTGGAGGTTTTTGATTGCCAGGGGTCTGCTTGGAGCAGGGAGGGAAACTCAACCCAACCCCCTCTGAGGGGGCACCCATGAAGACAGCCTGGCACGGGGTCAGGAGATTCTGCATTGCTTTCTTCCAGGAGCTTTGTTTTATAGTTCCTGGATTTGGCTGTTGATGAGATTACATGGCACCAGGGGCAGTTTGTGGGCGTGACTGCCAAGCTACTGGAAAACTGGAGATCTGGGTGGAGGAAGCCCAGTTGCAATCTGAGCAGGGTTGGAGATCTCAGTCACGGGTCCCACATACCTGGGTTCTTCTCTCAGTTTCTTCATGGGTGAGGCTTGTCCAAGCATGTGGAGAGTGGCCTTGAGCATGGCTGTGGCTGGGTTCTAGAGGTTTTTGGCTAGCCGGGGCTCTGCTTGGGGCTGGGAGGGAAACTTAACCCACCCCCCCTCCGAGAGGGCCCCAGTGAAGCCTGGTGTGGGGGCAGGAGATTCTGTATGTTTTATCTGGGTTTTATTATTGAATTTAAAAATGATGAAGAAAAATATGAAAGTTTTCTCTCCATTTAGGAGCTATAGTAAGTCTAACGACAAGGTTAAGGGCAAATTTGAGGACAAGATAATTAACTCAACAGGGAATTAACCAAGTTTTTAAACACTTCTTCCAGTTCTTTTTTGCTCTATAAATTTTACTTTTCTTTTATCATTTTTTAAATCCTCCAACTCTCTTCCAGGCACAAATGAAAGAGATGTGCCACTACAAAATATTCCAGTAGAATATTTTTCCCTTCTCCCTTTCCCTTACTTACCTCCATCCCTCCCCTCTGTTCCCGTCCCTCCTCTCCCTCCCCTCCCCTCCCTTCCCCTCCCCTCCCCTCCCCTCCCCTCCCCTCCCTTCCCTGGACCTCTTCCTTTCCTCTCCCTTCCCCCTCTCTCTTCTCTTTCTTCCCCCCTCTCCCTGCTCTCCAGCTTCCTTCCCCACTCCTGTCCCCTCCAAGTCTTCCTGTCCATTTCAGTCCCATCCAGTCTCATCCTGTCCAGCCTCTACTTTTTTTATTTGTAAATCAAGTTTATATATATTGACTAGAACTTGCTTAAAAAGATGTTAGAGAAAGAGGGGGAATACGTGCTCAGGAAACAAATTTCTCCAGAGTGGAAATAAGTGAGCAAAGAAACATAGAGTCAGGCAAGAAAGGTACATGTCCACAGGAGAACAGGAGCTCAAAAAATCAAGCCTCAGATTTTCTTTACTGTCTCTGATACCATAGTGATACTTCAGGGTTCCTGGGTGTTTGGTTCAATAAAATCCTTATAGAGCTGGCCAATGACTGAATTTAATTTCCTTATTCAATATTCAACCCTTTTAAATGTGCCCTGCATAAAATTCCTTTCAGTTTAATCCATTTTGTCATGGACTTACAAAATTTACACCCTTGAATTCTGGCTCTAAAATTTATTTGTTGTATCAACTTGGTCAATTATTTTACTTTTCTCTCATTCCACTCATCGGTGCTGTAGGAGTAATACATAATAAAATCTTACAGTGCTATTACGAGTTGGCTTAATAATAAGTCAAAATATTTAATATTGTGTCTAGTACTGCTGCTTTTTTTTACAATTATTATCCTTCAGTGCCTGATTGACAAGCAGAAACAATGCCAAATGTTGTATTACATGAACAACATGAACAAGATTTCTTTAAAAAAATAGCGATGCTCAGGAATATAGATCTGTGATTTAAATTACAACATATTCATTAGAAGGACTAACTATTACATATAGAGTTAGTCTTTCAGTGTCTGTTTTATTTATCAATTCCCTACTAGAAGTTAGTAGTAGAGTTCTAAAAACATATCTTAAGCTCTGGTGACTGACCTTGCATTTTCTAGTTTTCTTAATACATTTTGAGCACCTTCTTCCCCAACAATTCGAACATGGACTAATTATACATCTACCACCCAGAGACTTAATTTTATATAAGGTATTTCATGCAAATGTATGTGATAAGTATTATTTAAACTTTCAGTTTACTAAGTGCATTTCAAATGTCTGTGTTCAAATACTATTTTGGCATTGCATTACGAAATTAAAAATACCAGTCGTCTAGAGTGCTGCAAGGTATTATTTTAGGAGGCAGACGATCTATGTTCTACACTGTCTCTAAACTCAGTTCCAGCAGTGGTCTTTGTAAACACATAAATTTAAGAAGTGGGTGTGAGTAATGAGATTTAGTTAGGCATTTGCTTGAGTTTTGAACAGACAAATAAACATCTTTGCTCTGTGGACTTCGTGTCAAGTTCATATTAATCAAGAGAATGAAATACAAGGTTAGAAGACTAAGGTCTAAGATAAGTGAGTCATAGCAAGAGAACATTCTTTGAACTTACTTATCTGTGCCTCCCACATGAGACAACAGCAACAGCAATATGGATTCTGTTAAACCTTTTTGAATTGAGGATTAATATGTGCAATAAGACCATTAGTGTAGGCTTTTGATTTAACAACTGTGAGTGTTTGTATTGTATTTTGTATTCATAGTGTGTGGTCTAATAGCACCAAACATTTTTTTGTCTCTCAGGCTTGAAATTTCTCAGCTTGCTAAAATATATTCACTATGAAAAAACTCCAACGATAATGATAAGGAGCATACAATGTGACAACCTCTTCTAATTGTACTTTTGCCTACCAATAGCTTTCCAAACCCTAGCTTCTGGGGTAAAACCAATTAGGAATATGCAAAATTTCAACCAGGAAAAACAACACTTTTCAGGAAAATTTTCTGGATATTTTGGGGTTGAAGGACTAACTCTAGAATATTTTTACCACAAAAGTAGAGAATTTTATCTATATGCTCTTTATAGATAGATGACCTTGAGTAAATGAGTTATTTCCTTTCATATCAAGTGTTTTCTTGGAGGAAGGAGTTTATTTGGTTTGTCAAAATGTTAACTGAACTTTATCCTGATATCTATGATATTAAAAATGATAATAAGAGCAGTAGTAATAGGACTTATCTGGTAACAAATATAACAGCAAACAGCAATTTGCTTTTACTACATAAGTTGGCCCTCACTAAATAATTTTAAAATTATATTGCTCAAAATATCATTAGATTTTGTAGGTAAGTGCTAAGGAATGTACACCTGTAGATTGAGAACCACATTTTCATTGTAATTTTAGTATGATTTCAAATTTTATTATAGAAATAATTTAAAACAGGTGTCTAAATTTCAAAAATTCTCAGGAATTTCCCTGACTTAGAAAATTGCTAATTATTTTAGGAAGAGTGGGTTAACTATTCCAATGTTTATTTTATAAGTGATTTTTCCATTTGATACTTAATTTAGATGCTTTGAAAAATTTCTCATAATATGGCTTTCTATTTGAATTCACTTTAATTAAAAAGTAGCCATATTTATTCTCAGAATAATTTTATTCTTTTGAACATTAATTTTATACTCTTATGTGTACTTATTTCAGTCTTGTATTTTTATTTACTTAATTTCTAAACATTTTGCAATTTCAGGCATTGTACTCGAAAGTCCCATGCATTGGATTAATGGTTAATATATATTTGTTTCATATGAAGAATGAAAATGAACATGATCTAAAAGCATTTTCTGACAAATACTGTTGTCTATGTTGACATATTTTAAGAAGAGGGATGCTCATTTTATGAGTTAAGAGTATTTGGTAGGGGAGATTTTTGAAGTAATTTAATCTGGCTGCCATATTAAATAGCCACATATGAAGTCTGTCTGTTTCACTCATTCGTGCTAGCAACAATAACATGCTGCCTTTTGATTGGCGATCAGTCTCTAAAGGGGCTCAATGGGTGAATTTTCTCTCATGACTCACTAATGCCAATGTTTTAATATTTTGTTATTGTATCCTCAGCATCAGCTCTATCTGATGCTTCTTTAGGCAGTTTTTCTTTTCTTTAGTACATTATCTGGATACGTATCCTTCATGGATCTATTAGAGTATAAAGGTAGTCAAGTACTCTTGTATAAGCCATTGACATTCATGTACAAACCCTCAAATGCTACTTTTCCTCAGTGAAATATGAATTCATCTATCTTCACTATATATGTGTGTTTAAATTTGCTTCTACAAATACATGTAGTAGTTAATATGTTACACTTAATTCCAGTAGATTTTGTTGGAGAAGAATTTTTGCAGGATGAGATTGGTGTCATGTTCCTGATATTTTAAGTTTAAAAAAAAGCACAAAACAACAAAAAACCCCTCTGTTCCTTTTGTAGCAGACACTCATATTTTTAAAGAGAATGATTTGACCCTTTGAATGAGGCTTTATTACAATTAATCTGCTCCTATCTTTCTAAAAGCGATAATTTTCCAGAACACATTTGATAAAATTAAGTACTTTATTAAACTGATGACAGCTGATTTGTTATTGTTATGCAAAACTCAAGCTAAATTTATTCTGGTTACTGTTATGTTCTACCACAATAATAACTCTTGGTTATAGTTAGTTAAAATGTCATGTTATATTATGTTGAAAACAATCTCTTGGCAGCTGCAATTTAAAAGGTGTCATTTAAGCATGTGACCTGTATTTTAAAATGTCAAAGCAACAATTAAAGTTCCCATTATGCTCTTATAAAAGAGAAATAATGTTTTACTCTCTTGTAAACATCAACATCAGCCAAGATGCAAATCATTTAGTTTATTGTGTTGAATTAAAAAATAAACAATATATGTTGCATTGATAGACATAAGCTAAAACGTTTCCACTTGTTTTTTAACCAAGGAAGCCACAGATGTAACCAAATGTAATCAGTCCACCCAAGAGAAAACAATGGGACTCTAATTTATTCTCCTGGAAAATAGGGAGTGTTGTTACCTCTAGTAGATTTACTCTTATGTTGAATGGACTATAATTTTCTCTACATTAACAAAAACCAATCACATATTTTGTCTCTGAGTTAATATTAGATTTCAAGACAGATTTGATTTATTCACTCATATTGGTATTAGACAATCAGCTAAAAAAGATGGTGTTATTTTACATTATAATGTATTGATTTTACAAGAGTGTGTGTGGGGGGACATCTTGTCTTAATAAGTAGCACTGCCCTATAGCACTATAATCCCATTGTTCATAGGTTTGCTCAAGCAGGCACCAGCAATGTCCCCATTGTGAGACTTGTTACTGTTTTTGGCATATCAAATACACCATGGGTGGCTTCCCAGGCTCTATTATGCCAGGCATGATACTCTTGGTAGCTTGCAGGGCTCTCAGAGAGTGACAGGAATAGAACCAGGTTGGCCCTGTGCAAGGCAAATGCCCTACCAGCTGTGCTATCTTAATAAGTGACATTTATTATCTGATCCTTACATGCCTCATGTGTCCTACATGTGCCGTTTTTACTTATCCTCTTAGTGTTAAAATGAAATTTACAAGTTTTGATCCCAGTGCAAAAATAGAAAACCTTTCATTTTTTCATATTTTATTGTTTCCTAATTGAGTTTAAATTCGGGAAAATTGTTTATCATTCTTCAGCATGGGACAACATCCAGTCCTATGGTGATAGAATGTGTATTAATCTTTATAGTGTGAGTTAAAATTATTCCATCCAATAAAATATGGGCAAGAACCATATCAGAAAATAAGAGACATTAACTTTGTTTTCCTGTCCATTGATTTTCTTTAAAAAATCATTTTAGTAATTCTGTATCTTCTTAAAGAGAAATGCACATTAAAGAAATTAGAGAGAAATTGTACCTAGTAAGTAAGAGGGAGATATGAAAGGGATGGCAGAAGTGTACAATTGAAAATAATCCCCGACATATTTTTTTAACAAAAAGTTACAGAACTTAAGATATCCAAATAAAACAGCTTGTACTTTTTTTTAAAAAAAGAAGAAGAAAAAACGATATCCACTTGTCTCTAAAGTTTAGTTGAGTAAAATATTTACAGAAAAAGAAGCAGAAACCCCACAAGAATCAACGGCACTAGACTTAGGAAACCTCTGTACTTAATTAAAATGCTATGCCTTATAATATGTACCTCATAATGTAGAGTTTCCATTGCATATTTCCATCCATCATAAATGGTTTTACTTTGATTCCAGAATCATAACTTACTTTTATTTTTTCTGGGGTATAACAGTAATTCTATAATATTAGAGAAGCAAGAAAACCTTTTTTTTCATGAATTATTCAGCACTGGAATTGCTTTGTTTTTTAGTCTTTCTTTTCTGACCTGAAACATGGCGCTGATAAAATTTTTATAGAAAAAAATGTGCAAAGTGATAGGTAATAATGTGTAATACTATTGCCTATTTTTAAGTTGGTGGCATTTATTACATTTTCAAAGACAATGTCTATTTGAGATCCAAATCATTTTCATCATACATTAAAGTAAACTCCATCATCATGAAGCAGTTAACCCTTCCTAAAAAAAAAAAGCACCGTAAATGTCATAACTGATTCACTACTTTGCTCTAAGTCTCACAGATTTACTGTTCTGACTTTTTAAAATAAATTGTATCAATATCTGGCTATTTTATTTAATACAGTGTCTTAAGTCGGGGACATGTGGCTCCCCTGTTGGCCCCAAAATATTCCATTAGAAGCTGACAGGTGAAATCACACAAATGGGGGCCATGGCATAAAGCTGGAAGGCTGCTGATAGGCTGGAATAGGTGGAGCTGATTGGAAGCCAACATTCTTTTAGAATGGTCTAGTCTAGTCCTATTCTGATGTTAATGGATTTTTCAGTATAGTAGAACTGTAGGTATTCTGTATTTTGAATACTGATCTCTTGCAGAGAGACCTAGGTATTTCAGGTAAATTTCACCTTTGATTTTCAGTTTTTAGTCCACACCCGCCAATGCTCAGGGGTTACTCCTGGCTTTGCATTCAGTAATTCCTCCTGGCAGTGCTTGGGACCCATGTAGGATGCCAGGAATAGAACCTGGGTTGACTATGTGTAAGGCAAGTGCCCTAACTTCTGTACTATCTCCAAATCTTTTAATTTTCATATTTTTATTATTTTTATATTTCATTGATACACAAACATTCTTAAATTTTAAGATATTCAGTTTATCTTTTTTATATGCTGTTTATTCCTTTTGCCTTTTGCATTATTTCCTAGTTCTTGGTCATGAGAGATCACTGTTTTATTGTTTAAAAATGTTATCATTTTAGTTTACCTGTGTAGGCAATTGATCATGATTTGTTTTGTGTTTGTGTTTTGGACTACACCAAGCAGTGTTCAGGTTTACTTCTGATTCTGTGCTCAGCTCAGGTATCATCTCACCTGGCAGTGCTCAGGGGATCTTATGTTGTGCCAGAGGTCAAATTCAGGTCACTAATACATGTGCAAGACAAGCACACTACCAAATATATTATACCTCTCTCATATAGATTAAATTCTTAAGTAAAACTTTTAAAAACTAAATGTTATATGATAATAGGGAATTGAATGGGTACAGTCTAATTTGATGTCACAATGTTTATTTCCAATAAGAAAAGTAAAGTTTCATATATTACTGGTTTTAGAGGTGAAGTAGTAAGTTACAACTCAAAGGACACCAAAGATTACAGAATCTTTGTATTGTCATTAATATGTTTGACTTCTAAAACAACTATTCATTTATCATTTGTGAATCACACTGTGTAACTTTCTTCTACAGTATAATAAAGAAATAAAATACAATAATTCTCACAGTGTGATTGAAATATATGGTTGATCACAGGTAGAAACTGTGTTTTTTCAACACCAAAAAAGGAAGGTATTATTGCAAGGTTGTATGTGTGCATTTGTATCTGTGTACATCAGTAAAAATTAGGTAATTTTACTTTACTTCCCAGATATAAAAACTTTTTGTGAAAGTAATTTTTTCATACTCAGATTTTATACTCAAAATCAGGAGATGTTAATTTGAGAAAGGGCTCAAGGAATTTTTAGAATAATTAACACTTTCAATAATTGACTTATTTGACTAATTAAACCTATGAGTAAATCCTAATACTCTTGATTTATTTATTCAAGAGATGGTGAGTTTGAGCTAGAATTTAATAACTTCTTCAGAACCTGAAAGTATATTATCTATTTGATGAGCATTATGAGTATCTGCTAAAAATAAGAAATAGCACTTAAAAAAAAGGGGAGAGGTGTTACAGGATCTTAGATCTTAGATCTTAGGTCAGTATATGTTTGTGCACAGTTTCATTTATACATGAGTTATGTGTTTATTCAATAATAGTTCTCTCTGAAGAAATAAAACATGCTGAAGTGAAGATCTTTTGATTGACACATTCTAACTATTTATTCCTCTCCTATTTCTTTCCTGTCCTAAGATAGCTTAATAACTTCCTTAGAAGACAGCTGGTAATAGTTCAATTCCATCTCGCACTTTCTCCTTACAAATGATGTAATGTTGCCTGAAAAGACTATTGTTAGCAATGTATTCTGGTGAAGAACTATATTGGGATTAGAGTATGACTTCCTAGACTTGATCACTGCTATTTAATCATTATTCCTTATACTTAATAATAAACAATGGGAGAATGGGTTTTTAAGTATACTGTGACTCTTATAGAAGGTTAATGCATTATAGACAAATAATTGCAATCTGGAGTTTAGTGTTATATTTTCAATATATGTTTCTTTAAAAAAATAGTCAGTTAATTTATTGTAAAGGATCTTGGTGTCTGAAGTGAAGTAATTAAAGCCTTTTCAATAAATGGTGCTGGGAAAACTTGTTAGCTACATGCGAAACAGATTCTGGACCTTCATCTCACACATGTTTAAAAATTCATTTAAACTGAACAAAAGACCTTGCTATAGACTTGAATTCATAAAATAAGTCATGGAAAACATGCAGTGAACTCCATGATAGTGACTTTAGAGTCATAGTCAATAGCTCAATATCATTGATGAAGTTTGAAGTAAAAGTAAGTCACTGAACATTAAAATAAAATTTGCATTAAAATAATTTTTTGTGCACTGTAAGTAAACATCAGCAAGAATTAAAAGACATCATTTTGAAAAGGAGGAAACTATTTATTCACTATACATCTGATAAGATACTACTTTCCAAATATTTAAGGCACTCAAATAACTCAAGGACAACGAAAAGCATACAGCCACATTAAAAGGAGGGAATAGGGTATACAGGGGATAGGTAAAAAGCTGAGCCTCATGCTTTGCATGCTGAAAGTCTAAGTTCACTATCTGATACTGAGATTGTGCTTCAAACATTTCCTGGAGTGTATGTTGAGCACCGCAGTAGAAGTACCCACTGAACACTACCAGGCATGCCTCATCCCTAAAGCAATGAAACAAATGGGGGGAAGACCTGAGCAGGTATTTCCCCAGTGAAGACATATAGTTATGGCCAACAGGCATTTTTTTTAAAAATGTCCATCATTGCTGATTATTAGGAAAATGCAGATTAGGAAGACACTCTTGAGAGGTGAAGTTGACCTCTTTCTAAGTCTGGAATCAGTTGCACTGTGGAGATGTAATGAGAAAGGAACTCTCACTGTGGGACAGCATGTCATCTTGTGTCTGTATGGAAAACAACATAGGGACCTCAAATAATAATAATAATAATAATAAGAAGAAGAAGAAGAAGAAGAAGAAGAAGAAGAAGAACAACAACAACAACAACAACAACAACAACTTTATATGTGATGCGGTGATTGTATTTCTTGGCATCTATCCTAAGAACACAAAAATGTGAATTTGAAATGATAGTTGCTTTCTTGTGTTCAGTGTCACACCATGCAGTCAAGATTAGGGAACATGCCAAACTATGACAACAGATGAGTTACAAAGAACTGTAGCATATAAGCAATGGAATATTACTCAACTATGAAAATAATGAAATCTTGCTTTCACTGAAAATTTTATGGAATTGGAATTTCCTTCTGCTAAATAAAGTTAGTTGGATTGTGTACAAATATTTAAATATCAAATGGTCTCACGTGGGGCTGGAGCAATAGTGCAGTGGGTAGGGCGCTTGCCTTGCACGTGGCTGACCCGGGTTTGATATTCAGCATCCCATATGGTCCTCAGAGCACAGCCAGGAGTAATTCTTGATTGTAGAGCCAGGAGTAAACCCTGTGCAGTGCCAGATGTGACCCAAAAAGTCAAATGGTCTCACTCAATTAATGGAGTATAAAGAAACACTGTTACTTAATTGATGATAGCAGTTTTAAAAAATATATTGGAAGATAATCTGATCTAGGGAAAAAGTACATATTAAAATAATACATACCATTAGACTGTAAACAAAGTAGCCTAATCTGAAATTGTTCTAGCTGGTAGAATGAAAGAGAAATCAACTGGTCTCTTAGTTCAAGAAGTAAAGTTATGTACAAAAATTCATTTGAAATGAACAAAAGACCTTGCTATAGACTTGAATTCATAAAATAAGTCATGGAAAACATGCAGTGAACTCCATGACAGTGATTTTAGAGGCATACTCAATAGTTCAATATCATTGACGAAGACTGAAGTAAAAGTAAGCCACTGAACATTACAATAAAATTTGCATTAAAAATATTTTTTCTGCACTGTAAATTGGATGAAATTGGAACTTCATTGAACACTACAGTGAACACAGGAAAGAAGAAGCAGGGAAATCGATACAAATGGAATGATCCATTGTCCAGGAGGAACAAAAGTAATTTTTCTGGAACAATAAAGCAGATGTTAAATGCTACAGTTGTTCATTTTCTGCTTCTATTTGAATCAGGTGTTGTTCACAGTGCTCTCACATTGATTACATTTTCTTGATTGGCTAATTGATTACTTGTGTGATTTATATTGTATATTTCTTAATTCAACATCATCAGATATGCTTTTTACAGAAGGAAATTTTGAGCAAAATTTACATTTCATAATATTTTCCTTTAGCAGTAAGAAATACACAAAATTATTCTTCAAATCAGGTAAATCTGGTAACATACTTGGAGACAATTGACTGAAGGAAATGCATATGAAAGAGATGCAAATTTTAAAGAATGAAACACATTTTTCAAATAAAAAATCAAAAATTACCATAAAATAGCTATAATTAAACTGCTTTAATAATGGTTATAATATTTAATATTAAATCAGGTTAATACTTTGCCTAATTATTTTTCATGTATGATTTTATTTTCCTTAAATAATAAATACAGATCCTACAAAGAAATATATTGTGATATTTTCTGTTTGAGTAATAGCAAATCCTTGTATTCCTCAAATTTACATTTTGAAGAAAACTATTCTTTAATTTAAAGGCAGTCTTTGCCAATTCACATTTATCTTGAGTATAAGTTAAGGAATAAAGTAACACAAATTTGGTATCTTGTACCTGACTTCTAAAAACAGATTTTGACAGTATTTAGTCTATTGCAGATTTTTTTATTTTTAGCTTTTTATATTTTTAGGATTCTAGTGAAAGAATGTAATGGAAATTTTTTTAAAGTTATATTTATGTTGTGAAATTTGAAGAGAAAATGGTAAGGTCTGTTGACTGATAGGAGGAATCTATAAATAGAAAATCACTTGAATCACTTGTCATCCCGTTGATATTCAGTTTGCTTGAGTGGGCACCAGTAATGTCTCCATTTGTCCCTGTCGAGTGCTAGTATTGCCCAGTGGCATCTGCTCGATCCAGGAACAGGAAGAGCCTCAAACTGTTCATTCAGGGTCTTGACGAAGAAGTCTGACCATTTTGTAGGTGGGTGGCTGGCCAGGCGGTCTTTTGATGTCCCATGGAATCCATTAGGTAACAGTTCTAGTTCAACGGTTGTCTCCAAATTGCATCTTTTGTCTGGCCCATCTGATGTTCAACGCCTTGGCAAACAAGACAGCATCCCTGATTCTCAACCATTGATGGAGTTTGGAACCCCAGATTCCTTTTATCCCTTGAATGAAACGTGATACTCCAAGCATAGCTCTTTCAATTCCTCTTTGGGAGATCCGAATAGCGCTCTCATCCTGTTTTCATGGGCCCCAGGCTTCTGAGGCACATATTAGTGCAGGGAGAATGGTGGAGTCGAAAAGATGTGCCAGGAGTTGGAGGTTCTTCATCCTCTAAACAACTTCTTTAATGCTCCTGAAGGCGTTACACGCTGCTCTCTTCCTCCTGTGCAGCTCAGGGGCCAGGTCATTTGTCATGTTGAGTTCTCAACCTAGGTACACAAAAATGCAGAGATGTTTGTTCCATTGAGAGCAAATGGAATGTAAGGAACTAGTCCGTTTCTCATGAGCTTTATCTTTGTGAGATTCAGATGCCTCTACTGTCACATGTTCTGAGGAACAGTTCTTCTCCAGTGTCGAAAATGGTGTGATGTGATTAGTGCCTTCTCATCCTGGTCAATCCAATGAGGTTGTACTTGATTATTGTGTGCTAGCACCATCAGGTTCTCGATGGATGCTTCCAATGCCAGCACACATGCGTTAAAAGTGCAGGCAGTCATTTTAGCCCTTCTTCATTTTGGCAGCCTAGTTCAGCCCTAAGATTTTAGCATCCTCTCCTTGTTTCTCCTTCTCAATGCTACTATATTGGTGGGTCTTCCAGGGTCAGGGAAATGAAGCCCATTTTTGTTACTGTTTTTTACATATTGAATATGCCTCTTGAAGTGATGACTGGAATGGGAAGGAAGGGGAGTGAAGATAGACAGTTGGCAATTACACCACCTCTTCTTCACTGATGACATCATTCTCATAACACCAAACTTTAGCCAAGTGGTACAAATGCTGGCCAACTTCGACCTCGAGTGTGGAAAGGTCAGATTGCAGCTGAATCTGAACAAGATGATGCTCATGAATAATGAACCAGTTCCTGAAGCTCCATCTTCTCTCAATGGTATGAACATCTCCGAATGCAGCAGCTATGTGTACCTGGGTCAAGAAATCAACATGAGGAACAACTTGGAGCCAGAACTGTGCAGGAGGAAGAGAGCAGCGTGCTATGCCTTAAAGAGCATCAAAGGAGTGTTTAAGAGGATGAAGAACCTCCAACTCTGGGCACATCTTTTCGATTCCACCGTTCTGCACTAACATATGCCTCAGAGATCTGGGCCTTGCACAAACAGGATGAGAATGCTATTTGGGTATCCCCAAGATACCCAAGAATTAAAAGAGTTATGCTATGAGTATAACATCTCACTCAAGTGAGAGAAGGAATCCGGAGTTCTGACCTCTGTTGACGGTCAAGAATCAGGGATGCTGTCTTGTTTGCCAAGTCATCAAAAATCAGATGGGCCAGTCATGTAATGCGATTCAGAGAAGACCAACTGCTGGACTAGAGATGTTACAGACTGGATTCCATGGGATGTCAGAAGACCGCATGGCTGCCCACCAACCAGATGTTCAGATTTCTTCATCAAATCCTGAATGAATGATTTGAGGCTCTTCCTGTTCCTGGAGCAAGCAGATATCCTTGGGCTGCACTAGCATGCGACAGGGACAAATGGAGAAGTTACTGGCACCTGCCCGAGCAAATCGAAGATCAACGGGATGACAAGTGATACAAGTGAATATGCCTCAAACCACAGGTAGCTTGCCAGGCTCTGCCGTGCAGGTGGCATGCTAGTTCGTTCTTCACCTGTTGCTACCATTGCCATTCCCTCGCCATGATGAGGCAGTGAACCATTGAGCTGCTGAATCAACTAATCCTGAAAATGGATCTTGCTGGAGTGTTGGTCTCATACCCGGCCATCACTTACAGTCGGTGACATGTGAGAGGGGGACAGGAGCACCTCAAGTATGGGGCCCACCCCAGAAACCCGAAGGACGCTAAGCCACAATTAGTAGGAGGGCTGCTGCCATGAGCCTTGAAGCACAGGGCACAGTCCTGGGTGGAACTGCCATAGGTGCAGGTCTTGGTGGTATTAGCAAATAAATAGCAAATATTTTTTTCAGAAATCTGGGGCTTACCCACGGCAGTTTGACTTATTCTTTTATATATATATATACATACATATATGTATATATATATAGAGAGAGAGGGGTGAGTGCGGGAGAGAGTTCATATATATGTACGTACAGGTATATATACATCTATCTGTATATATATCTGAAATATATATATTATTCATGTATAATATATAAACTATATACATAAAATAAATGTATATATAAATGAGCAATAAAATATATAAAATGTATATTTCTTTTGTTGCCATATGCCTTGATGTTAAAGTCTAATGGTTCTGCACTCAGGGATCATTTCCGGTTGGCTCTGGGAACAAATGCTCAAAATAAGGGTAACTGCATACAGCAAGCTTGCTACAAACTATGTGTACTATCTACTTGCTACTAACGGATGCTACTGTCAATGCATCATCAAAATACTAGTTTTGGAGCATAAAATGAGGTCCCCATAGCCATGCCTCCTGATTCCTCGCCAGGCTGTTTTCACTCGGGGTGCCCCAAAATGGGATGGGTGAGAGACCTCCCTGCCCCAAGGGACCCAGCCCTGGCAGCCAACCTCCACAACTGAACTGCCGCTAAACTCTAGGCCACTCCCCACCCACTTGAGCAGAGCCTTACATACGAATGAACATATTCCTGGACCGCAGGCCGCAAAAGCAGCTGCACAACACATCAGAAGACACTCCCTGACCATTCTTTATAATTGCCACATCATATTTGATGGGGTTCAGACAGTAGGCAACAAATCATTGAGGGATATATATACATATATTATATATGTATATATATTCATATATACATATTTTCAGATATATATACCAAAGCTCACATCACCAAAACTTTAACAACATGTTAGTGATATCCTATAGAATGTCTTAAAGGCTCCTGCCAAAATAGAACAATCTTCACACTGTTTCCTATATGAACACTTTTTTGTAAGCAGCATGTTCAGCAGTTCTTCATAACAGACAATACAAAATATATTCTTCTGATTCACTTTTGGGACAGGGGTTGGGATTTGGACTGGAAAGATTCCAAATTTGGTGGTCAGAAAGTGCAATCATGGTGGTATTGGTATTTAAATAGTAAATATAATCAAATATTGTGAACTGACTTTTAAGATAAAAAAATAAAATGACTAGTTTTTAAATGTGGGATATGCTCTTCATTGTCATGGATGGATAACAAAATTAAACAAAACAGTGAAACATAGAGGTGGTGATGTATGCTGGGTATTCAGACAGAGGAGAAGGATTTCTAGGTAGAGAAAATGACTTTTGTTATGGTGAGAAATTTTGAATAAGTGCATGATTAATCTTTTGTTTTTATTACTACTTCAATAAGAAATTGTTTCAAATACAATTTAAGTTAAAGAACTATTTCTCCACCTAGATGAGTAAATTAGATTAAAAAAACACAAGTAAGGAGAAATCAAGAGCTGAAAGTCATGAATCAGTTTTTCTGTGGTTCAATATTGAAAACCTCTTCTTTTCCTTCTTAGATTATGCAGCTAACTTACTTTCAAAAGGCTATTTAAAAACCAGATTGGATTTTTGAAGAAAGTACAGAGATACCAGTAGCAGATTATGATCTTAAATGGCAAGACTGGAACAGAGAAAATAGCATAAAGTGAATTATTTAATATTAGTTCTATTTCTGCATTCATGCTACAAAGCAGAAAGTTTGGATAAAATTCTATATATGTAGCTATATAAGAAATGCTTATTTTCCCACTTTAAATAGTTATGATTATTTTTAAACTGTGTATCTCAGTGTATATTTGTTGCTATTATTTGTAAATCTTTATAGTAGGGTTAAATATTGTCTAATATACTCATATATAGCATAAAATATTACTATGCATTAGATTTTCAAACTTTTACACATATTGTATGTGTTTATATTATGTACATAAAATTGTTTTCAATCAAATTATAGGGATATTCAGACCATTGAAAATATGGGAAATTTATGTTTTCAATAATATATAAAAAAAGAAAAAACAATGATACAAAATTTTAAAAAGACCATATATTATTCATCAATATTTATCAAAACCTTTAAATGAAATGTTTGCAACTTAATCTGCCACTATAACAATAAAATAATTTATCAAATTTATTTTAGAATTTTTTGGTACAAAATAAGTACTTTAATTTATATATATTAAATTTAATTTAAATTTATGTAAAAAAGCTACAAGTATGTGGGGCCATTTCAGTTTAAAATAAAAGCTCTAAGTTACATAGAATTGTTTCCTACATGAAAATTGCTTAAATATATAGTTTTAAACATTCAGTCCTAGTAAAGATAAAAGAGTTTCAGATTAGTATTGTAATCTCACCATTTTATGCAATATTGTTTTTAATATGAAAGATGATTAAATGATTCACTAAATTTGTTTTTTTTTTGTTTTTTTTTTTTTTTTTTGCTTTTTGGGTCACACCCAGCAATGCACAGGGTTTACTCCTGGCTCTGCACTCAGGAATTACCCCTGGAGGTGCTCAGGGGACCATATGGGATGCTGAGAATCGAACCCAGGTCAGCCTTGTGCAAGGCAAATGCCCTATCTGCTGTGCTATCACTCCAGCCCTTGATTCACTGAATTTGAATGAATGCTTTATAGCAATGATGCTGGGACAATTGGGAATCCAATGGACAAAAATAATAAAATATGAACTACAACTGATCTTCATTCCATGTATAGTATTAAATGAAATTCCAACAGAATCTTCTAAGTATAAAAGTAATTTGTGTAGAAATATAAGTCTATAAATACATAATATATATAATTTGATATATTTTAATTATGTGATAAAACATTGGCATGAAAAAGTAGCCCTTCTAAAATATTCAGAAAAAAACTATTACCTACAATAAATGAAGAACATTAGTCTTGACAGCAAAATATGATTTATAAATGAGATCATTGATAAACTGTACTGCAGGATCTCACTGGCTTGTAATTCCATTTTATTTTGCCTATGTCTGATTTCCCAAAATCATTTGTTGAAGAGGGGTTTTCTTGCTCTTCTGAATGCCCTTGGGTCCTTGCTTATAACCCACAAATGTGTGGTTGAATTTTGCAGTTCTAATTTTTTACACTCATGTATATATTTGGGGGATGGAAGTGATGCTAAGATGCTTGTCTTGCATGTGCCTCACCTGGGTTCAGTCCCAGAACCACAAGTGGTCTCCTGAGCACTGCTATGAGTTATCTGTGAGCACAGAGTCATGAATAAATCCTGATCACTGTTAGTGTGCTCCCCAAATATTTATGTATCTATTTAAATTAAAATAAAATAATACAATTTGGTTCCATCTATATTTATAATATATTTTATAGTTAAAATTTCTTGTGATGCCATTGTGTGGTTTGAGTATTAGCATGAGCTGAGCTCATAAAATGTATTTATAAATATTCATTCAACAGAAAGACCACATTTTGATTGTGTTTGATGATAATATTCCTACACTTTTTAAGGATGTGAAAAATTCTCATTGGTCTTTTATATTTTAGGTGATATTTAATTAATATTTTAATTTTCATAATTGTTATAGATCAATTCTGATTGTTTATATAAAACATATCTATTTCCTCTTGATTTTTATATTTGTTGGCAGATAGATGTCCATAACAGTCTTTAATAAAGCTGCTATTTCTTCTTCATTCCTACTTCTATTTATTACTGTTATATTTAAATTTTAAGCCTTACTAAAGTTTACATTTTTTTTTCTTTTTTGCTTATTGGGTCACACCCAGCGATGCTCAGGGGTTACTCCTGGCTTTGCAGTCAGGAATTACTCCTGGCGGTGCTTGGGGGACCATATGGGATGCCGGGGATCGAACCCGGGTCGGCCGCGTGCAAGGCAAACGCCCTACCCTCTGTGCTATCGCTCCGGCCCCTAAAGTTTACCTTTTTAATAACTATTAGTTTAATTGATTTTTATTGTTCTTATTCATTTTTATTATTTTTGGGTATCTTTTTATTTTTCCATTCTTACCAATTGTTCAGTCTTTAAGATTTTTTTTTAATTTTTCAAATGTCAAATTATGGTATATCTCTATATCTTTGTTTTTAAAATATCACTTTTATACAAGATAAATTTTTATTTGTCTTTGGATATTTTTAAACATATGCTTTGCTTTCCTTATTAACTAGCACTTAATAAGGAGCATATTGTGTAGTTCCCACATATATAAGACTTTTTAGTTTTCTTGTTATTGATTTATGATTTTTTTTCAATGTGATTAAAAAATCATGTAGTATGATTTCAATATTCATATAGATATCTCTCTTGTATCCCAACATATTTATTTCAGAAATATTTCTGTATACATTTGAAATAATGTTAATTCA
Source organism: Sorex araneus (assembly GCF_027595985.1). Classification (NCBI taxonomy): domain Eukaryota; kingdom Metazoa; phylum Chordata; class Mammalia; order Eulipotyphla; family Soricidae; genus Sorex; species Sorex araneus. The sequence goes on from NC_073313.1 coordinate 177,534,121, forward strand.
GATATTTAGGGTGAAATGTTCTATAAATATTTATTAAGGTCATCTGTTTTAGTTATTCAGGGTTTTTATTTATTTATTCTCTGCTTAGTTGATCTATCCTTAATGGAATGAGATATTAAATTTTATGCTATTATTGCATTTCTATTATGCTATTCTTTAGCTTGATATGCTTTGTATTTCCTAATTGTGTACATATATTGAATGCATATGTAATATTTATGATTTTTAGCATTAATAAGAAGAAAAATGCTTGTACATTGTTACCATAATTGTCTACACTCTTACTGAAATAAAGGTGGAATCCTGTTTCCCAACTTAGCCTAATATTTTATTAGGTCAAATAAATGTGTATCTCATAAAGATGGTAAAATACAGTAATCTTAAATTCACATGCAGTTCATTGTAGACAGTATGATGATGCTCTTATAAAATCTTGGGAAATTGAAAGCTTGAATCTGAACCTATTAAAATAAATCATCTCAATAGAATCTTAAAGTCCTATGATGGAAAATAAAATCTAGAATGAAGATTTATTTTGTTTGATCAACGTAATTACTTCCTCTTTTATATTAAAAAAATTGCACTTCTTGTCTTTTTTCTGCCATTGCTTTTCACTGTCTTTTTTTCCCAAGTTATTTTTTTAATTGAAGCACTGTTATTTACAAAGTTATTCATAGTAGTACGATATACAACTATTGCAGCACCAATCCCACCAACAGTGTCAACTTGCCTCCCATTGTTCCTAAATTCCCTCTCATTCCCCAAACCACACACACACACACACACACACACACACACACACACCCCCTCTCATCCTGTCCTCTTCAAAGGCATCTTTCTAAGTTTGTTTGTCACAGTTTGTGTCTCTTGATTTCAGTATTGCTGACTGGTTTGGACATTTGGCTCTGTCGTTCCTTAACACCACCTGACTCTCTGACCTGCCCCTCATTGCTTCTAATCTTCCCCTCTTCTCTCCTCTTTCTTTCCTTCTAGAACATTTGTATACTCTTTTTTTTAATTTATTTTTTTATTAGTGAATCACCGTGAGGTACTGTTACATACTTACAAACATTCCTGTTTGCCTTTCAGTCATACAATGATCGGTTACCCATCCCTCCACCAGTGCCCATTCTCCACCACCAATGATCTCAGTATCCCTCCAACCCTGCCTCTGTAGCAGGGCATTCCTTTTGTTCTCTCTCTCCTTTTGGGTAGGGTGGTTTGCAATATGGGTATTGCAATGTGGGTAGGGTGGTATTGAGTGGCCATCACGTTCAGTTTAGACATCCTTGGGCCAAGGTTGACCAGGGCACCACCCACTTTCAAACATTTAATTCCCTCACTTATTCTAAAGACCATATATAAAATTTTAAGTCCAGGTAATTTAAGCTTTTAATGCCTCTCTTATAACATTTTATTCTAAAGGAATTTTAGGCACGTGAGCCATTTTGAAAAAAAATTACAGAGATTAGTATACAAAGCTAGCTCTCGGATAGGTACAACTTCCCTTATTTTCATTCCCCACACATTATATTATATTGTGAGGCCCAAAAGCAGGCTCTTCAGAAGCCATGACAGACTGCAGATAACAGTTAAGTCTCAACCAGGCCTCAGTTTCTGTTTCCCCAAAGCAGGACTTGCAGTTTCTGGTAAACTCCCAGTTGAGTAATTTCCGGAGATAAGGAATTAGGCAGTTGGGTCTGGCCGGTCATGAGGGGTCACTATACCCTGCTTAGAAACTGTTGCTAACCATTTCCTAATTGCTGACCATCATTGTAATAGGGCCAAGATAAAAATAGACGAGTTTATAAACTGCTTTTTTAACTCTGAATCCTATATAAACTGCTTGTGATTTGGAGTCGGGGTCCTTGTCAAGACTCCACTGTGTTGGATGAGACACAGACCCTAGGTGGAGCTAGCGCTGGCTCGGGCTAGTAATAAAGTTCCTTTGCTTTTGCAGTATCATGTGTGGAACTGGGTCTCTCCGCAATTGGGGATCTGAGACTTGGGCACAACAATATGAATCTCTAAATGATACCTTATCACCTAGCATTTATACTTTATATTCGGTTTCACTATGTTTTACAATCTGTGGATTTAGGTGAATTTCTAATGACATATATTTACTATCATAGTATCACAGGAAAGATTTGTTGCTTTAAAGTCCTGTGTGCTCTTCCTACTTACCCTTCCCTGCCCCAAATCTGTGGTGACCAGTATATTTTTATTATCTTCATAGCTTTCCCTTTTCAGAATGTTTCATAGTTATAATAAAATATTTTTAAATTTACTTCTTTTATACAGTTATATAAATGTAATATTTTTGCTTGTCAGCCACACCCATTATTGCTAAAGGCTTATTCCTGCTTCTATTCTCAGGGAATACTCCTGACGGTGCTCATGGACTGTATGTGGTCCTAGAGATTAAACCCAGGTTAGCTTTGTATAAAGCACATGGCTTACCTTCTCAACTTCTCTCATATCTCTCTCAAGATATATGAATCTTCTCTTGAGATTCCCAAATGCATCACTGTCACTGTCATCCCGTTGCTCATCGATTTGTTCGAGTGGGCACCAATAACGTCTCTCATTGAGACTTTTGTTACTGTTTTTGGCATATCCAACACGCCACGGGTAGCTCGCCTGGGTCTGCTGTGCGGACACGGTATTCTTGGTAGCTTGCTGGGCTCTCCAAGAGGGGTGGAGGAATCAAACACAGGTCAGCCAAGTGAAAGGCAAAAGCCCTACCGCTGTGCTATCTCTCCAGTCCTCCCAAATGCATGGATTTGATATTTTTTAACTCCTTTTGATAGTTGAGTGATTATGCTTCCTGAGACAGAGAGAGAGAGAGAGAGAGAGAGAGAGAGAGAGAGAGAGAATGAGCGAGCAGCGAGTGAGCGAGAGCCTGCCCTGCCATAGAGACCTGCTCTGAGGCTGTGTGTGTGTGTGTGTGTGTATGTGTGTGTGTGTCTGTTGTCTGTGTGTCTGTCAGTGTGTGTGTGTTCTTGGGAAAATGGGTGTGGTGATGGGAGGGAAACTGGGGACAATGGTGATAGGAAAAATACATTGATGAAGGGATGGATATTGTAACATTGTAACCTATTTATAAACATCTTTGTAAAAAGTCTACCTCACAGGGATTCAATAAAAAAGATTTTAAAATATAATTAAAAAATAAAAAACAGTTTGTACAATACCTTATTTTTCTGAATTTTCTACACTTAGTTCACTTACTGAAGTATAGGTTTGTCACTTCTGAGTTTTGGAAATTGTGAACATAGCTGCCATAAATGTCTGTATGCAGGTATTTCTATGCACACACATTTTCAATTATTTTTGGAAAATAGTAAGAAGTGCAGCTATTCATCATATGCACTGTAGCACTGTATGATAAGCTTTATTTCATTTTGTAAAATATTGTCACCTGACTTCAGAAACGTTTGTATGCAGAAGGTTATTAAGGAAATTTCATCATCTCCTTTTAGTCTAAGGACTTTTCTGATTATATTGCAAAGTAATTCTCTCCCTATCTTAAAGCTCAAATAATATTTTGTAACATGATTTTTGTGTCTACCATATTTTTCATGCTTTGTGAATGTGAACCACACACCTCTTCACACTTTAAAAATCAAAGTACTTGATATTTGTTTAACAAATAAATTTCAAAATTTGCTAAGTCAGATTGTTAAGTCAATGATAAAGTTGTCAAGCCAATGATAAAATTTATATAGTTATGTAGAACTATTTTTTATAGACATGGTTGTTATCTGTATTTTCTTATGATACAATTTTATCTGATGTAGTTAGAACAGCATGTAGGGCATTTGCTTTGCACGCGGCCGACCCAGGTTCCATTCTTCCGTCCCTCTCAGAGAGCCCGGCAAGCTACTGAGAGTATCTTGCCCACGCAGCAGAGCCTGGCAAGCTACCTGTGGCATATTTGATATGCCAAATACAGTAACAAGTCTCACAGTGTAGATGTTATTGGTGCCTACTAGAGCAAATTGATGAGCAACGGGATGACAGTGACAGTGATAAAGTGATACAGTTACATTGATATTCACTATTTCCATCAGTAATTTTTTTCTTCAATTACTTTTTAGCAACAGATTTTTGACAAAACATGACTGATTTATGTTGAAGGAAGTTTATAAAAATATATTTTTATTGAAACTCTGTAATTAGTACTTAAACATGAAAATGATATTTAATGAATTTGGTATATATCACTGACTTTGTTTTTTGTTTTTTGTTTTTGGCTTTTTGCGTCACACTTCCTGATGCACAGGGGTTATTCCTGGCTCATTCACTCAGGAATTAACTCCTGGTAGTGCTCAGGGACCATATGGGATGCTGGGAATCGAACCCGGGTCAGCCGTGTGCAAGGCAAATGCCCTATCCATTGTGCTATTAATCCAGCCCCTGGCTTTTTTTTTTTTTAAACCCAGAGTGAAGGTCACATGTGAAGGTCTTAAACTGTGTTTTTTTTTTTCCTCTCCACTTTTTTTTGGGAGTGGGGGTCAGTTGGGTTCCATCTGTAGTACTCAAGGTTTACTTCTGATTCTGTACTCAGGATCATCTCTGGAAGACTCAGAGTACCTTATGGGGTGCCAGAAATGAAATCCCATTCAGAGAGGTGAAAGGCAAGCACCCTATCCACTGAAGTATAGTTTTTTAGTATATTGACAATGTTAAATTGACTTTTTCTTAGCCTCTTGCATCTACTTTGGTAAACTGTTGTTCCCTTTGCTTTTGACATTTTACAATTTGAAAGTGGATCATATGTAATTTATGGGTCTGGAACTAATATAAGTTCATTCAATAAATACTTTCATATTTTATTTTTTCCATTATCTCTTAATTAACATTTGTTACTTATCCAGAACTGGAGCGATAGCACAGTGGGTAGGACATTTGCCTTGCATGCAGCCGACCCTAGTTCGATATCTCGGTCTCTCTCAGAGAGCCCAGCAAGCTACCAAGAGGATCCGGCCTGCACAATAGAGCCTGGCAATCTATCCATGGCGTATTCAATATGCCAAAAACAGTAACAACAAGTCTCACAATGGAGATGTTACTGGTGCCCACTCGAGCAAATCTATGAACAACGGGATGACAGTGCTACAACAGTGGACAGTGCAGTGCTAACATTTGTTAATATCTTTTATTTTAGTGGAAGGATGGAAGTTTGGGGACCTGAAGTCAGTCAGTGCTCAGGGCTGACTCCTTACTGTGTTCAGGAATGAACACTGATGTTCATGGGACCATATGTGGTATTGGATATTTGAAAAGGGATCAGTTGCATGAATGACAAAGAGTCACCTTATTTCCTGAAATATCTCTTTTACTCTGAACAATATTTTAAAGTAAATTTTGACATATATTCTAAATAATTGGGATTTTCTTCCAGGTTGGAAAATATTTTTTTCATCTATATTTCATTTCCTCAAGTCTTTCTTCTTTGATCTTTTTTATATAACATTGAATTTATTCTTAAAGTTAATAACAATGAATCTATAAGGGTGATGTACAAGATTATTATTAAACAGTTAAAAAAAGTGTTTTGGACCCCAGTTATTGCCAGCACCCTTAAATGCTTTGCTGTTCTTCATATAAATTTACCAATGAAGGTACCTATTTATTTTAGTGAGAAATATAATTTTAAAAAGAAAAATAAGTTATCTATTGAAAAAGTTATCAAAACATATAAATTATATATTCAAAAATACATCAATCAGTAAATTATTTTGGAATAAAATGTGCACCAAATTTTATAATTTATTAGTTTTGGCAAAATAGTGTTCAATTTCTGACCTAACCTTTAATTTATTTTAGATGAACTCACAAATTCATCAGAAACCAAACTATCATTAGAAGACCTCTTCAGGAAAGATTTTGTGCTTCATGATCCTGAATTTCAGTGGATTAATGGTATGTACTTAATTTACATTTTTTTTATTTTTTAATTTTCATATTTTTTCATATGCTATGTCTTTAGATTTTTCCTGTACAGTAATTTATATTATTGAGTGATAGATTTCTGGAAACTATAACCCATCAAATTTCTTTAATTTTTCTCTTTGTGATTTTTATGTTTACTTTTAAGTGCTTCAAATGAGGGACAATCTTTGCAAAGTTGACATGACTAAGAAGATGAATGGGAATACATTGCACCTTGCATTTTCTTGGGATGGCTTAGAAACTTTAGCTTTACTTAGGTTATTTCTGATATTAGTTTTGAAAATGCTTCAAAAACACAGATACTATTAAGAAATGAATGAAAATAAAGTCACTTAATATCTGCATGGACTTTTGAATATCTGCACGGAATACTGCTTACTTTAATAGAATTTATAGAGGCACTGATTGTTTAAGCTCGTCATTGGAAAAAAATTGGTAGAAAGGAAATCAGTTTGCTGTTTATTAAATGATCCCATTTTCCAAATTACTGTGGTTGTACGAATTACTGTGGTAGTATGCTTTTTTGCCTTTTCCTTTCTATGAAATGTTTCCATTTTCAAAATAGAATAGATTAATTATGTAATCAGTAAGGAGTAGTTTCTTTTCATTCATTTCTTTATTGGCTTAGATGGCATGGTATGGTCCTGGTGGTATTAAAGATTTCTGGCTCTGTAATCAGGGCTCACTGACTCTGTAATCAGGGCTCACTCTTGCAAGTGCACAGAAGACCACATATGTTAGCAGGGATCAAACTGGAAGAGGCCACATAGAGGCAAGCACTTTACATGCTGTGCTATTTCTCTGGCCTCTCGTTTTACACTTTTTGTTTACATAAAAAAGGTCACACATTATTATTATTGTTATGATTAGAATTTTGGGTCACACCCACCAGTAGCCAGCAATGACTACTGGTAGGCTTCGTGGACCATGTGTGGTGTAGGAGAGTAGAATATGGTAGGCCTTGTTTAAGGTCAGAGCCTTATCCTCGGTACTATTATTCTGACCCCCACAAAAGACCATCTAAATTACAGTCAACTTTTTTTCTCTAATATTTTAATACAACATAGACATATTTTCAAATTGAATGTAAACTTGACAGATATTAAAAGAATGTAAATATTTATGAATGCCAGATCCAGATCATGCTCTTTTAAGCTAGCATTGATACAGTTCCCAGCCATTAGAAGCTGCTCAAGAGTTTCATGAATGAGTCGATGAATTTTACTGAAGTTCAGTGTTATTTTATATAAACTCAAATTTATGGTGATATCATATTAGTGATGCATGCGTGTCGTGATAATTACAGAGAGAAAAAAGATAGTAATTTTATGAATCCATTCACATATTTTCTTTTGGCATTGTTTACAAAATTAGGAGCTTTCATGCTTTTTGCTATTTCAGTTTTACTATGATTATTTCATGTGAGCATCATACCTAAAAATGTTAGTAATGTCACTATCAAATATTATCCTAATGACATATATTTCACATATCACTGTCCTATCTTGCTATAGTAATTTCATTTGAAGGAAATCATAAAGTGATTGTAAAAAATATGAGTCAGTTAATTTCAGTGATACTGCTTTATTCACTATGATTATGGTCCAACAATTAAAACTTGTATAGTCTTTGTTATTTGGAAAACAAGAAAAAAACATGGGCTTTCATTCTTTTCCAGGTTATTCTGGACTATTTAAAGAGGTATTTACTCTTGTGGATTATTGACACTTCTGTATCTTGTGCCAAAGCACTGAACAGAAACTTAAGCAGTAAACTGCATGCTAAATTTAGCCACATTTCAATATCTAGGACACATATCCTACTCTAAAACTTCACAAGATACCAACATCATATATTTAGCATCAATAGTTTTAATGAACATTTTTAGTACTTTCATTACCAAATCATCAGTGAACCTTATTTTGAGAAAAAAAAATCTTGAGATTTGTTCATTTTATTAATATACTCTGAATAAAATATAAGATTTATAATACTTATAAAATAATATAATCTCAAAACAGCCTTTTAGATGGATTAAACTGAATATAATATCTCTGAGGCATTACAGTCTTTATAAATATCACAGAGAAGTTAAGTCACTGTCAGTGTTAGATTTGTATTTGTGTGCATGTATGGGAGTGCTAGATTTGTTCTCATTTATTTGCCTTTTCCAACCCAGATCTCCTTTTAGGAAATCACTGGATACTTGACCTATTTCTATATACCTAATATAGTCAGGGAAAGAGTGGGAACTATATGAATAGTATATGTAACCTTGGCCTAATTATCACGGATTACATTTGATGCAAAGTGTGGCTTTATTTTTTTATTCTTGAGAGCTGTCTTACAGGTTTTCTTAGTATATAAGTTACTTAAAGAAATAGAAGTTAAACTCATTTGGAAGCTTCAGTAAGTCTTGGAGGTCACCTTATGAACTCTTAATGCATTGCTGGTCAAGGAACTGGAGAGTCTAGACAGCCCTAATGTGTGTGTGTGGTTCTTTTTTTTTAGTGCAGCAATGTCATTCATTATACTGGTACTCAAATAATATATCTATGAATGTCATTGAAGCTGTGGATGGGTGCTCATGTTCATGGCTAGCTTAACAACCACCTTCCCCCAAATCTGATCCCATCCTTGAAATCTCCATTTTTATAGCATCTTCTTCTTCGTTATGTCACCTTGAAGTCTGCAGATCAATCTTTTAAAAAAAATTAATCTCCCCACATGCCCATGACTATCAACTGACCTAGTAAGGACCTAACATTAATTTGATGTGTTTTATGTTAGGTTTCATGTTAGATGCTCATATATTTTTATATGGTAGCATATACAGTTAAAATAATTGAGCCCAGAGACCTGAGGCTTGAGAAATTAAAAAAGTTCCAAAAAATATAACATTATTTTAATATTTGTTTAAATATAAAACTTACACCCAGTTGTTACCTCTATAGAAATACGATTGTTAATGATATTAGAGTTATTAATACTACTATCCTAAATGCTGTTTTCATTGACCCAGGTAAAGCTATGTAAATATATCTTACATGGTAACTAAAGGACAAGTGTATACACATGTGTTTAGTGGCATAATTCTGATTAAAAATGATCAGAATTTTATTTAAAAAGTGTCTTTAAAACAATATCAATACAATGTGTTACCTCGTGAACTGGATATAACTTGATGTGCTGCAGTACATGTTTTCCATGCAAAACACCACCCAATCCCCAGCATACCAGGAGTCGCTGTTGAGCACAGAAGAGGGAGTCGTGGCTCCTGAGCACTGCTGAGTGTGACCCCCAAATAGTGTACAATCTCTTCATTGTGTACCTCTGATTGTTTCCTGGTGGCTGATTTTTACTTGCTTCACTTTTTCTTAATTTTCTATTTCTTTTTCCCCTTAAGTTTACTCAGTTACTATGTTTCAGTGATTTTTTCTGATATATTTTTTAAATGCTTTTAACAGTTTTGTTATAAAGGTCTCTAATCTTTCACTAATCACCTATTAGATATAATTTTCTAAGATCAAGATAGAAACCACTAATGTGTTTTTCAAAAATATCACAAGAATCTTTTTGCTAAGTGACTTATTTTAAAACCACTACCTTTGTACCAAACCTCTCTGACTCATGATTAATCTTTTCCTTTCTATCTTACTTTACATTATATTTCAAACACAAAGAAGTGCTTGCTATTTCCCGTTGACCCTGAAGTTTTCTTGTCTTTCAGCTTTTTCCACATTTTTTTTACCTAGTGGAAATTTCTTCTTGAATCTGAAAATTAAGAGGTTCACTGTCTAAAACTTTGAAGCATATATTTAAAATCTGTGACTATCTTCTTTTTATCCTACTAGCTCAGTTCTTGAGTTTGTCTCTGCCATATAAAAATTTCTAAATTGATTATAATCAAAGTAAATCCAATTTCCAAGGCAGAATTTTAAAATTAACATGAAACCCTGTTTCTAAATTTAATTCTTTTGTTTCATTTTTTTTTGACAGAAGTCAATATATTTGAGACATATTCTAAAAATAAATTTATAAAATATATTGGTATTAACTGCAAACTTTAATCATAATAATCAACTGAGCTAAAATTGAATTTCAAAAATAAGAATAAATTAGAAACTACTATTGAGACAAAAATAAAAATTGAATATTATTTCATTTGAAAATGTATTACTAATAATTAATTGAGAAAATTGCTTTTATACTCATAACCTTCTGTTAACTAAATCCAAATGAACATATATTAAGAGGGATAATAATTATTTGCTTTAAATGCCTAGTCTAATATTTTGAATGAAGCTAGGAATTGTGGAAATTTATTTCTTAGAATTAGACTCATGATTGAAAAAATTAAACAAGTACATATAAATTATGATTTTAGTTTTGTTTGGAATACCTTATAATGCTCGCGCAAATCAATGAACAATGGGACTACAGTGCTACAGTGTTATAGTGCTACCTTATAATTGTACAAGTTTTGTTTATCAGTCCATTTGGTTGCCTTGAAAAAATTGGTTTCATTCTGTATGTGGTTTGGTTAAGACTCAGACAGCCTTATCACTTACTATCACTCCTGTTAGTCTTTTCTCAGCCCTAGGGCGGAATTCTAATTTTAACTGTTTTCCCTTTACTTGTCACAACATTTCAATATTTTTATAAGCATTCAGCAAGCTTATATTTAAATAAAGTGGGGCCCTTGGTCCAGTCTGGTACACCACAAAATAAATTGATAAAATGAATCCATTATTATGAGATATTTGAAAATATATGTATATTAATTGAAGTATAAATAAAATATATTAAATAGCTATTAAATGTGCAAAGTGGGTACATAGTAGAATTGTTTTATTTAAGTCTTACTATCTAGTGAGTATTTTACTATTGATATATTTTTTAATCATTAACATATTTTGAAAGGATATTTAAACCTGCTTAGAATAAAATAAGTCATGAAATAGAATACAGAATTGTGTGCAGTGTATTCATAATTAATTAAGCTTAAAATAATATCAATACTTTTAGGTAGCCAGTTGATCACAATTTGAGGGACTTATTTATTATTTTATGGCAGTATAGAGAAGGTATTTAAAATGGGAGGGAGGCAGTAGATTGTATAGTAGGTAAAAAAAACTTGTATTACACACAGGGATTGCCAATTCAGTTTCTGGCAAAGTTGTGGACCCTGAGTTAGGAGTGAATTAGTCCAGAGCCAGGCATGAGCACTGAGTACCTCTGGGTATGGTCCCCAAACAAGAACAGACAACTTCTATACAGAGAGCACATAGCAAGCATGTAGGTCTTAAAAGGGATGAAAGAGTATGCTAGTCATAAAATCTCATCTACATAAGATTTAAAAGAGCCCCATCCACAAGCTGGGCTGGAAGATAATTATGGTTCTTTTGTCTAAAGACCAGAAAAAGAGAATGACAGGAGTGGAACAAGAAGTTTACTGTCCCCTGGGGGGAAAAAAAGCAGTGTCCTCAGGGTAGACATGTTCTTACTACCTTAAGGGGCACAAGTTGTAATAAGAGCAATTTTACTCTCATGTTCTACTGAAGGTGAAACACAATGCTATAATGTACTCTTGTTTGTTTGTTTGTTTTATTTTGGTTTTTGTTTTCGTGCTCAGTAATATAGACATAAACGAGTATTGAACTCATGATATGCTGTTTTTTGAGTCATATAGATCAGATAATTAAATATTATGTTAAAGTGTAACTTTTATTGTGACTAGCCTCTTTCACCTAGTGATTTATGGCAGAATTACCTTACAGATGAGAAAAAAAATCTCTGCCAAAATTACAAAAATGCTTATAAAAATTTATCTTTGGGGGCTGGAGTGATAGCACAGCAGGTAGGATGTTTGCCTTGCACACGGCCAACCCAGGTTCAATTCCCAGCATTCCATGTGGTCCCCTGAGCATCGCCAGGGGTGATTCCTGAGTGCAGAGCCAAGAGTGAGCCCTGTGCGTCATCGGGTGTGACACAAAAAGCAAAAAAAAAATATCTTTAAGTATATTTACTCTTTTCTGAATTTTTGTTGTTGTTGTTGCTGCTGTTTTTGTGTTGTTTAATTGGTATCTGTGTAAGTGGTTTTCCCAGCACCATTTGTCAGTTGTTAAAGAGACTTTCCTCCACTTCATACTTTTATCTCCTTTGCTCACAACTAGTTGTCCATACACTCTAGAATGTGTTTCTGCACTCTATTTCTGTTCTGTTGGTCTGAAAGCCTGTCCTTCTTCCTGCACCATACTCTTTTGATAACTACATCTTTGTAGTATAGTTTGAAGTTGGGGAGAGAGAGGCTGACTAGCTTCTTTCTTCCCCTAGTATTGTTTTGGATATTCAGGAAAGTTTATTAATACTTCTGGATTTAAATGGAATTTGATCTATGACTTTAAAAAATGCCATGGTTGTTTTGATAGGGGATGAATTGACTTTGTATAGTTCTTTGGGTAAAAATAGAATTTTAACAATATTGATCCAATCAATGAACAGTGGAAGTATTTCCATTTTCTCCTGCCTGCATTTATTTCTTTAGCAGTGTTTTATAGTTTTCACTTATGTGTCTTTCACCTCTTTTATGAAACTGTTTCCCACATACTTGATTTTCTGAAACATAATTTTGAATGGGGTTTAAAAAAATCTTTTTGTTCTTTGTTTGCATATAGAAAAATTATAGATTTATGTGCATTTATTTGTACACTTACTGTATAAGTTTTTGTTTCTAGAAGCTTTTTTTTAATAGACTTTAGGGTTTAGAAGGTATAGTATCTTGTCATCAGTGTGTAGTGAGAGTTTCATTTTTTTTTCTGAGTTCAACATTTAGTCAACTTGCTAAATCATCTGATATTCCAAATGTTTTTGTCATGTGAGGATGTCAACATTTGTTTCTATTTTTATTATTAAAAATTGTTTTAATTATTCACAATAACTTGATGCCCTTAAATATCCTACTTCTCTCTTTGTGAAACAAAACATCAATTTTGTTGAATTTTTAATCAGAATTTAGTGTTTCAGGTAATTGGATCCAAAATATGGAGAAAGAAATAATTTAGATATCATATTTTTATTCAACTTTTACAAGAGAGCTCTTTATTTGTAAAATAAAGAGAAATGAACTTTGATGTAGTTATCTTTGATTTTTGAATGAGTACCAAAGCTTAAGAATATTATTTCATCCAAGTATATGTGTTGAGTACTAAGAATTGGAAAAGCTAAATGCTCAAATTTAACTGAATTTCAGTGTAGCAGAAAAATAAATGGATCACATTGAAAATGTCTTTCAAGGGCAGGCACCATGCTGATCATAACTTGTTTCTGCAATTTTAGGAATTCTTTAAGGCATAGTTCATAATTAAGAGCCTATCCAAGGATGTAAATAATAATTATTTGTTATAATTATTGAAATTTAGTTCAAAGATGTCAGGCCCTAAAAGCCAGAAATTGAAGATATTGTTAGAACCAGCATTAGCTACAGAATTTCATTCTATGAGTAGAAATTAGGTGCATCATGCAAACTGTTGAATTTACTAAAATGAAACTCAAAGTTATTGATGTCTACAAACCCGATATAAGACATTAGAAATATCTTATTTAAAAGACAATTGAAATTTTCTTACTTTCAGTTAAACTGAGGTAGAAGAGGAAAGATACCTGAATGAGATTTGTATTGGTATGAATTTTTTAAAATGACTTCTAAATCTGGTTTTATTCCAGGTCCATAAATTTATGGTTTAACCCACTGTTTTAATAATTATTTGGTTTGAAAAGACACTCAGCATATTGATTTTGAAGTTATTATGTAATGCACTCCATTTTCAAGGGATATTTTTTTGTCTCATTTCTATATTAGAAACTTCCATATATGACCTAAAGTTCTTTTCTCTTTGGTTTAATTGTCAATATGGCACTGCTGAGAGATAATTAAAAGTCTCTCATTTTCACTTTCAGTTGATAGCTCCTTTGTGCAGTCAATACCTATGCAAATTTTAATGAACTTAACTTTAATTTCTATGCTTTGTATCCACCCCTTAGCCAGTCATTGCCAGGTGCTTACAGGCAACATTTTAAAACAGGTTACTCACAGCTATCTGGTTTCTGTTGTTTTGGAGCCACAGCATTTGGTGCTCAGGGCTTACTCCTGGCTCTGTTCTCTAGGATCACTATTGGCAGTGCTTGTAGGCCCATATGTAGTGCCAGGGTTTGAGCAATTGAACCAGGGCCACTCACATGCTAGGCAAACTCATCTCATGCAAATGATTAAATAACTTTAATGCTTAAGTAACTTTGATACTCTGAACTGCTCCGATGTGCTGTAATTAACTCTTAGGGTGGCAAAAAGACTTATGTTCGAGTGAATTCTCATCTATGGAAGTTGGGATTCCAGAAAATAGATGTGTGATTCTCTCGCTAGTCAATATGTTGGTCAATTCATTTAACTTCCCTAAGTGGTCATGAATCTGCGTATAATTCCTTTATGACTCCATCCTAAAGCTATTGTGAACTTCACATAGATTATACGTTAACAACAACCAAAAAACCTTTAAAACAGTTTTAAAATGTTGTCTTTATTCTTCTTAAATGAGAATTGATTTTTACATTACTGACCTGTATGGCCTAGAGAGTCAACCAATATTTCTGGACATTAATTAGGTGAAAGCATCAGATTGATCATCACATGGGTGTTGTGTATGTGCCACATAATGGGTCAATTGCTTTTCATGCCCAATATTATTTAAGCTGCACAACAATGTTATGGATTACTTTTTCACCATTTTTACAACTGAGGAAACTGTTCTGTGGTTCAGTAACTTTTCCAGTCTGCATCAGCTACTAAGTAGTGAAGCTGAAGCGAGATCCATTAATGATCCTTTCATTTAAAAAAAAATGTGTATTTGTGTGTGTGTGTTTGCACATCTTTATTTGTGTTTATGTGTATGTTTGTGTGTGTGACTATGATTTACATTGCTGTTTGAGGTTACATATCAACACATCTCCTCTGAGTATCTGCTTCCCTACACTACTGCCTCAGGATTACTCCCGTCAGATGCCCTGCCCTTTTCCCATTCTGATTATGACTTTGAGAATCTCTTGAAGTTTCTTCTTCTCTGAGAGTCCACCTTTCTAGATGGTGCTTCAGCATCTGTGTCTAAGTGATGGCTCCTTTTGTCCGTCTCCAAGAAATTCAGGATTTCCTTCTCAAAGGGATGCAATCCTTGTGCCTTTGGACTAATTCAGGACTGAGCAATTTCTTAATCTTTTGATTTCCTTAAAAACTTTTTCCCAGCCCCTTTACCCCCATCTCTCTGCTTGCAATGGTATCTTTTCTCTCTTCAAATTCTTGTCTTTCTGTCACTTTATTTTGGCTTAGATATAGTCAATAGAATTTACAGCTTTCTGATCATTAAAGAAACACCATTTGCAAGCATACCCTTTGAATGTCCAGGAATTAGATTTAAAAGCACAATATTTTGATCATCGGGTTGAGTTTTGTGTGTATGATGTGGGTGTGTGTGTGTGTGTGTGTGTGTGTGTGTGTGAAAAATCAGATGGGCTGGCATAGAAAATAAGATGGGCTGGATGCATAATGCATCTTCAAGATGACCTCTGGACTAGAGCCGTTACCAACTGGATTCCACGGGACATCAGAAGAACGCCTGACCACCCACCTACAAGATGGTCAGACTTCTTCATTGAGACCCTGAACAAATGGTTTAATGCTCTTTGTGTTCCAGGAGCGAGCAAACACCATTGGACTACACTAGCACATGACAGGGACGAATGGAAACGTTATTGGTGCCCGCTTAAGCAAATTGATGAGAAACAGGATGACAAGTGATACGAAGGGCTGGAATTTCTTTACAGTTTCTTAGAGGCTGATGTTTCTCATTTTCTAGTAGATTTCAATATTGCTAAATGCAAGTAAATAAAAGTACTATATGCTAAATATGACAATATTTTTTATGTTGTTATGGACCTTAATGTTCTTTGGTTCTCTTTGTAAATAAAAGTGGACAGATTTGAGACTAGGGGACATATTCTATCTTAAGTTTGCAAGATTTTGTTTGAGGGGGATAGGATATCTTGGCTAGCTCCCTTACAGAGACCTGGAAACATACGTAGTGTAGAGGCAAAAGGCCTCATATCACAGTATGTTGGGACCCAGTTGGTTCATAGGTAGAGTGGACAGAACTTGAAACTCATATTTCTTTAGCATGTTTAATCTATACCTCTGGATATGATATTTAGCGTTAAGTAGAAAAGTCATTGACTGGTCAGTGCTGATGTTCATCTTATTAGCAATGTAGCACTGTCATCCCATTGTTCATCCATTTGCTCAAGCAGGCACCAGTAATGTCTCCATTGTGAGACTTGTTGTTACTGTTATTGGCATATTGAATATGCCACAGGTAGCTTGCCAGGTAGCTACCCATTTAAGGTTAATCTTATTAGAAGCTAATTTTGCCCATTTTCACCTCTTTCATGTTTCTTCCAAATACCACCCTGGCCCTTCTGTAATTCTGAGATACAGGATGTTCGATGAGTTTTAACTTATGTTTTATTTTGAGGTAACAAGCACAAAATAAAAGGATCTGTGGATAAAGTGGAGTCCAAATTTTGTTCCTATTCTATCTCACTTCAAATTTTTTAGTTGATCTTTAGAAGAGCATTTGGAAAGTTCAACTAATCTGGAGACATTAATATTAATAAATGCATGACATTTTTTCTGTTTAAGTTACAGATTTTGTTTTTTTGAACTTGACTCCCTTAAGACTTCTGCAAATGACCAAACCCAAACTCATCCTGCAATTTAAAGTTATCAGAATTAAGACTGCTTTATACAAAAACAAATGGTAATAGTTTGCATCAAGCACTAATGAGCTTTCACATATTTTTAAAAAATATATTATTACAGTATTATTATTTTGAAGTCATAATTAAAGTCCTTTAATGTAATCTTATAACTAAGATTTATAAAACAATATATGTTTTATAAACAGTTCAGATAAATATTCTATTATTCAAATTGAATTTTAAAAATTTTAATTGTACATAATTTGGAATGAAATAAACTTGTCTGGCTCTACCTTCCTTTGCTGTGAAAGCTTTGAAAACTTACTCAACCCAGGTACATTATTTGAATGCAGATTTCCAATGTTAATGGCTAAAACCATATGCTAAGTAAAGCTCTAAAATAATTATCAGAGTTTGATAGAACTCCTTGCTTATGCATATGTTGTCTATTTATGTCACCATTTATTTGGGGGGGTGCAGGGGTGTTGTGTTTAGTGCCAAATCCAATGGTGTTTATGGTCTAACCTTCACTTCTGGTGGTATTCAAAGGGCCATATGTTGTGCCAGGGATAGACCTAGACTTTTGAAAGAGGATTTCTTCCCTGTGTTTCCCTCCCCCCCAGTCATTTCTGTCATCAGAAATTGTTTTAAATACCTAGAGAATATTGTTTTAAATACCTAGAGAAGTGAGAGACAAAGAATAGGGAATATGGGATAAGGAAATAAGACACAAAAAGACAAAGAGGGAATGAACACAAAGAGAAAACAAAAAGACTAAAAAAAAAGAATACTGTGCTGAATAAAGCCGAGGGGGGTGGGGGTGGCAGTTGAATTCTAATGTGCCAATTTGTTCTCTTTTATTTCCTTTTGCTGAGAACCTTTGTGTTCTCAGGACTTCAAGACTACTGGATGTAACTATGATGTATAGTGTTCTTTGAGATCAAATAATAAATGCTTATTTTTGTTAGAGTATTATTTACGGATCATTTGTTGAGCCTCCCAAGTGGTGCTCAATAGGACCAGAGCCTCTCTCTGTGATCCTCCACCTACTCTGTCAAAACTTCATCAGAAGGGTCTCAGATAGTGCTCGGAACCAGTGTTTCTGGGATATCTTGGGCGTTGGTTGGTCCTTGGGAATGCTCTGGTGCTGGGGTTAAAACTGGGATTAATGGGATGTTAAACCCCTTACACCCTGTGCATTTGCTCTAGGCTCCACGTATCTTCAATACTTGTACTGATATTTCTACAAAAAAAATATTAAGTATTTATTTTTATATGTTATAAATGTTTCTGAACAAACAAAAAAGAAGGCAGGCCTTGCAGTGCCTGACTGCGGTGTGTAAGAACATGAAGCTTCGGGTTAGTTTTAGTCAAGTATGCAGTTACAGGGCCAGCGTGATAGAACAGCAGGCAGGGTATTTGCCGTGCACGCAAGCAACCTGGGTTCAATCCCCGGCCTCCTATCTGGTCCCCCAAGCACCACCAGGAGTAATTCCTGAGTACAGAGCCAGGAGTAACCCCTGAGCATCGCTGGGTGTCACCCAAAAAGAAAAAAAAAAAGTATGCAGTTGCTTGTTTTCTGAGTGTATTCTAAGTTGGTGCAGAGTCTCTTGCCCCCACGCCTGGCTATCTTCACTGGGGCCCCAAGGAGGGGGTGGGTTGAGTTTCCCTCCCTGCCCTGAGCAGAGCCCTGGCAGCCAAATACCTCCGGAACTCAGCCACAGCCATTCTCAAGGCCCCTCTGCACACGTTTGGATGAGCCTCATGCATGAAGGAACTGGCAGAGGAACCAAGGTATATGGGACCCAGGGCTGAGATCTCCAAACCTGCTTGGATTGAGACTGGGCCTCTTCTGACCAGATCCCGTATTTTCCAGTAGCTAGGCGGTCACACCAAGAAACTGGCCCTGGCACCATGAAATCCGATCAATGGCCAACATCCAGAGACTATAAAACCAAGCTCCCCGAAGCTCATGACTGCTTTTTGGCCACAGGACATCTTATAACCTAGTTCTTCCTCTTGGAGAACCTGGCAAGCTACTGAGAGTTTCCTGTCTGCATGGGAGAGCCTGGCAAGTTCCCTGGGGCATATTCATATACCAAAATCAGTAAGAATGATGGGTCTCTTTCCTCTGACCCTAAAAGAGCCTCCAATGCATCACTGTTGGGAAGGATGAGTAAAGAGAGGCTTCTAAAATCTCAGGACTAGGAAGAATGAAGATGTTACTGAGACCACTCAAGAAAACCAACGATCAACGGGATGATGATGATGATGATGATAATGATGATGAATAATTTTTTTACATTATATAATATTTAGGATTTTTAGTATTTGTTGGTATGTCACCCATCACATTTTTCTAATAATTATTTCAAACATTTGAAATAGAATGTTTGAAATAATTATGTAACTATGTAATGTAAAATCACTGTTATATATCATTTTTTACAGTACTTAAAATGACAGTTATTTTTATGTAAATTGACTCAGAAGTATCACTGTATCAATGTATCACTGTCATCCTGTTGTTCATCGATTTAATTGAGCGGGTGCCCGTAACGATCCACTCATCCTAGCCCTGAGATTTTAGCTGCCTCTCCTTACTCGTTTTTCGCAACAATTGGAGGCTCTTTAAGGTCAGGGGAATGAGACTGTTACTGTTACTGTTTTTGGCATATTGAATATGCCATGGGGAGCTTGCCAGGCTCTGCAGAGCTCAGAAGAATAAAAACATGGCGACCAAACGCATTGAAGTCTCGGGAGAGTTCAAGATGCCGCTCTGTCCAATGTTCATTGACTTAGAGGCCTTTGATTCTGTTCAGATTGAAGCAGTCATTGAAGCCCTAGCCAAACAGGGTGTTCAAACTCTATACATCAAGATCCTCCGTGAGCTATATTACGGATTCACCACCAGGTTCTCACCATTCTAAAAAGAAGTGTTCATCAACGTAAAGAGAGGGTTTCGGCAGGGCAACACCATTTCACCAAAACTCTTCAGTGCCACTCTCGAGAACATCATGCAATGATTGGAATGGGAAGGAATGAGAGTGAAGATAGACGGTTGGCAACTACACCACCTCTGCTTCACTGACGACATCGTTTTCATAATGCCAAACATTAGCCAAGCGGCACAAATGGTGGCTGACTTTGACTGTGAATGTGGAAAGGTCGGACTGTAGCTGAATCTCACCAAGACAATGTTCATGAAAAAAGAACTAGTCCCTGATGTTCCATTTGCTCTCAATGGAATGATCATCTCTGAATGGAGCAGCTATGTGTACCTGGGTCGAGAACTCGAAATGAAGAACGACTTGGTGCCAGAACTGTGCAGGAGGAAGAGAGCAGCATGGAATGCCTTCAAGAGCATCAAAGAAGTGGTTAAGAGGACAAAGAACCTCTGGCTCTGGGCACATCTTTTCGACTCCACCATTCTTCCTGTACTAACATACGCTTCAGAGACCTGGGCCTTATGAAAATAGGATGAGAAAGCTATTCAGGTATCTCAAAGAGAAATTGAAAGAGCTATGTTTGGAGTATCACGTTTCACTCAAGTGAGAGAAGGAATCTGGAGTGCTGACCTCGATCAATGATCAAGAATCAGGGACACTGTCTCATTTGCCAAGGCATCGAAAATCAGATGGTCCAGACACGTAATGCAATTCAGCAATGACCTCTGGACTAGAGCTATTACCGACTGGATTCCACGGGATGTCAAAAGACTGTATGCCGCCCACCTACAAGATAGACTTCTTCACCATGACCCTGAATAAACAGTTTGAGGCTTTTCGTGTTACTGGAGCAAGCAGATGCCATTGGCCTATACTAGCATGCAACAGGGAAGAATAGAGACATTACTGGCGCCCACTTGAGCAAATCAAAGATCAACAGGATGACGAGTGATACAAGTGACAAATTGCTTTTATTGAATGATCTCCTGGTTTAATCCATTAGTGAAGAAATATGCTGGTGTAATGGTTGAATCTTTTTAAGTATATCAAAATATTTTCTTTGAATATGCTTTATATTTTATTTTTGGTAACATGTTTATACTAGTTATAACTTATAAGTTTGCTGAACAAGATAAATGTGTCTTAAACCATTATGAACCATTAAATTAAATTGACCAAGTACCTTTATATGTTGCTGGGTGCAAGCATTTATCTCATAATTTTTATATAGTCTAATTAATATTTTTATGTAGTAAATTAATTTCTGAATAGTTGTTTTTTTACTAATTATGTAAGTTTTATTGAATAAGCATATGATCATAAAGATATTTTAATATTTAAAATATCAAGGGAAATTGTGTCAAGTTATTTTTGAATTAACTATTATTTAGTGAGTACTAGATGATAATCCTTCTTACAAAAGCAGAAAATTCACATTTTCTTTTAATCAACAAATTCTCAGACTGTTTGATTTGACTGAAGAGTACCTTCAAATGAATAAATAATACATTGAAAGGAGATGCTTTTTCTGGTAACAGTAATGTAGAAAGTTAAATCTGTGATGTTTATTTTTTCTCTTGTTGATTTTATTTACTTTTAATTTTCCCAAATTGTATAGAATATAATTATTTATTCTCTTAATATTGATATTCCATCTGTCATATGAAAATATAATATCTGGATAGAGTTTTAAAATTTAATGATGTACAAACAGGTTCACTATTATCACTAGAGTTTTGGAAGAATAACCACATGGGAAGCTTTCCTGATTTTCTATTTCAACCACTAAGTCTCTCTTATACTGGTTAAATATTAAACTAGTTTTATTATTTAAGTTTATCATTTGAAGGAGAAGAACTAAGGATTCTATTGCAAAGAGTTAATGTACTAGGAAGAAATGCCTAACTAAAATGGACCTATCTTTGTGATTGTTTTTGTCGCTTCATCTATTCTATGTGACAGAATAATTGGGAGCTTATTTAAGGACTTGGAAACATTCCCACATTAAAATCCATATGTATTTTCCTGAAAGTCACTAGTTTTGCCCCCAATGGTTTTAAGAAATGTCAAGGAAAATGAAATGATAATTGATCATTTCAGATCGAGTTAATCTATGAAGGATTAAAACCTTGATCTCAGAAGTTACAGTACTGCCAATTTTCAGAGAATATTGCAATTAATTAAAAGCATTTAGAAAGAAGAAAAACAAGTAGAAAGAAATGAACAAGATCAAGGATGAGTGTGCAGGTGTCAGTTCAATCTTGTGCAAACAAAGTGAATAATGAAAAGTCAAGGTGTAAATCATAAATTAAGTGATTTGAAAAGTGAGAAGAGACATAAACAAGATAATTTAAAAGCCAGCGAATGTCTTATAAATTCCCATTTGTCTAGAAATTATAAGATAAACCAAATTTCATTTTTCTGTGAGCATAGGAATTACCTAGTGGGCACGTTAAAACACTACATCCCCAGTGTTTCCGCTCAGTAGATCTGGATGAGACCTGAAGATTTATGTTTCAGAGTATCAGGTGATGCTCCTGGTCCCTAGATCACCAGAACATAACTTTGAAAACCCCTTAGAAAAACAAAATGCATTTCCTGAAATTCTATTTTCTTCAAATAGACTATAATCATGATTATTCTTCCTGGGTGACTTATGAAAGCTTTGTTATCAAGCAAAACTATATATATTTTTGATATTAAACATTTTAAAGTTTGTGCTAGAGAGATAGAATAGCAGTTACTCTGTTTTCCCTGCTTAAGGCCAACCCCAGGTTTATCATAGGCACCATTTGAAATAACCCTCCTGCACACGGACCTGTAGAGACATAACTAGGTGTTGTCCAACCCCAAGATCCTAGAAAATAAAACTTACCCAATAGATGTGATGATATACATCTCCTTCCATCTGACTTTTCAAGTACATAAAGCCCATTTTTAATACTTTTTCACTTAGATTTGAGTTAGATTTGATGAGCTTTTAAATTCAAAATATTCTTTATCTTTAACTTTCAGTGTTTGCCTCCCCTGTGCCTTTTAAATGTTACACTTGATTTTTTTGATGAACTCTAAAATACTTGTCCAATCTTTTGAATATATTGTCATAAAAACAAAGGTAATATTTTTAACTAGATATATTCCTTCAAATTATTTGCAAATTTGTCTCTCAGAAAAAGCAAACCAAAAGCTTCATTATCTTGTTACACTTCATAAAACACTGATTAAATTTTGTTAATGTTCTAACAAATTATTTTTCACAAGAAATCCCCCAACTTATAATTTTCCAAATACTATATTGAGACAGATTGTTTAAAATTTTTCTTTATCTCTCTTTTAAACTTATTTTTATCTGTATAATTTTGATTCTTTTGCTCCAAAGCAAACTCATTGTATATTTGCATTTATATATATATATATATCACTTTTAATGCAGTTTTTCCTGGATATTGATATTTTGGCAATAGCAAAAAAATCAAAATTTGTTAATGATGCAGGCTGGAGCGATAGCACAGTGGGGAGGGCCTTTGCCTTGCATGTGACCGACCCGGGTTTGATTCCTCCGTCCTTCTTGGAGACACTGGCAAGCTACTGAGAGTATCCCACCCACATGGCAGAGCTTGGCAAGCTACCCATAACATATCTGATATGCCAAAAACAATAACAACAAGTCTCACAACGGAGACAATGCTAAAGTGCTACAAATGATGCTATGATCTTCACAACTGAAGACAAAACTAAATGGGAAACAATTTTTTTAAGAAATGATATTTTGAAAACTTTGAAAATGTATCTTATCACTGAATGAAAAGTATACAAAAATATATGTCATTACATTAAAATAAAATTAGAACTAAACGAAATGATAAATTAAGTAATGCAATATACTCTATAAATGTATGCAAATTGTGATAAAGTATATACTTATAAGGAATAGCATACAAGTGTTTCAGGACTAAGTGGACAAAAATTTGCCTTTATGTTCTATCTTTATGATGATCTTAAAACTGATTTTTAATTAAGGTATTTCCTCATAAAGTTTGTTTTCTGTTTGCTTTAGCTCTTTTTTTTTTTTTTGGATGAAGCAAGATAGCTGTTTTTTGTGGTTTTGATTTTTTTTTTAATTTTGTTCTTTTAATTTTTTTAGAAAGATGAGTAGGAAAAGTGAGAAGTGTGTGTTCAAAAGAGAACACAGAATTTCCCAGCGTGAAATTCAGCAAGGGAAAAGATAGAGGAAAGCAAGTGAGGTGTATGTTCAAGGGAGGAAGCAGGCTTGAAGAACAAGCCTGATCTAAGTCATTTTAAGTAATTTTAATTCTTGTCATTTTAAATCTGAGTATTTGAATATACATTTTTCCATGAATCGATTTAACTTTTTGATTAAACTCTTTTTGATTTAACTTTTTTATAAAGTCATTTTTAAAATGGAGGAAAAAGATGTTATCATTTTGGGTTTTAGAATAGAAATGGCTGATTTCTGATGTTAGTTTTGAAAACTGCATTTCTTGTTTGGATATTTCTTTAGCTTTTTTGTATCACATAAGCCAGAGAATGAGAAGATAATCATTATCCTTTAGAGGTAAAAAACTCTCTTTAGGTCTTATAAAACTAACTTGATTTCAATAAGTATTAAAGGTTTTGTAATTTTGCAGGGTCCAGCTTTCAATGTAAAGCCAAAATTGATTCTGCCCTGAGCTCAGCAGGATGAAACTCTTAGCAAGTATGAAAGAAACCTAATTGGCCCATATTCTTTAGGTGGAACTATCACACAGCCAGAGGCCATTACTTGTGATAACCGACTATTGATTCAGCAACTGGACCAAAGAAAATGGTTGTTAATGAACCCTGATCAGAGACCAGATTAGTTGACCATCCCCTGGAGTTTATAACCCTGCACATGGAGTAAACATATAACCATCATTGAGTCAATGTTATTTAAGCACTGTCATTGAGGCAGTGTATTATGTGAGGATTGAGTGTGGCTTTACTATCAGGTATATGTTGGAATCCTTGACATGGCTTTGACATGCTTCCAATTATTTAACTTATACTGGTTACTAAAAATACAAACACAATTGTACTTATTAATGCAGGATCTGCTGTTCTGAAGGAAACTGGGAAAATCAGATGTATGTGAAGTCAACACACATTATTTACATACACACACAATAGAAGTTATAGTGCATTGAAAATGATAGTGTTGCCAGTCTTCTGAAACTCCTAGAGGGTTGCTTACATAATTCGTACTATATAAAGAGTTTCTGAAGGAACCCCTAAGCTAACACCACTATGAAATATAGAAGTAATAGCTTTTTAGTAAATTGATATTTATTTACTATTTATAGATTTGTGTCAAACATTCAAATAATAAAAATATATTAATTAGTTTAGTAGACCACACCAATAAGTAGACCACTTTAATAGAAATCTTACTTTCTCTCTCCTGCATTTCAGAACCTAAGATAGTTAGGAAATTTTCATAAGATTGTAAACTATATACAGCATTTGTGGATCTAGGCTGGGAGTCAAAACAAAAAAGTTTATTACCAGTTTCCACATAATACTATGCAGTATTAAACAAATGGATTTCCAAGTCTTTTCTATAAAAGTTACATTTAAACTGCATAAATGAAGCAGGATGCTAACCGATAATTTTTAAAGGGGAAGGATGTATCTGAGTATTATATTTAGGGAATGCTTAACAATAAAATATAAGAATAGGAAAACAATCTATAAAAATAAGTGGAGGACCTAGAAATAAGAAGTACATTATACAATAAATAAGCCAACAAATGCTTTTGATGAATTTAACATTGTTAATTTGTTACTAGAGTTCAATGCAATAAATTAGTCAGACTGTAGAGGTAGAATACCCAGAAACAAGACATTAGTGGGTGAATGCTGTGGGAAGGGATAGAAGCAAAATATTGTATACCATTCTTGGTAAAAGCTTAGGGGAATAAATAAAGGAAGAATCCGTAATATATGGAGCAAATACAAATTAGTCTGTTCATTTGTTTGTTGATTACTGATAGTTTAAGGACATTTTTTCTCTTATTCCCATTATATTATTTTTCCCTATTTTTTTTTATTGGGTGGGACTGGAGAATATCACCTAGAATTAGTCCAAGATTACTTATACAATGTGTGAATTTTATGTATAAACACCTTTTAAGTATTTTGAGTTTAGTCTTCACTGATTGGAAAAGGTGTGATATAACACCATTTCTTTCAAGGATTAGAGAGATTCACATTCCTTTAGAATATAAAGGAGATAGTCCATTACTTTTATACTTCTCATTTTCCAGATTGCAGTTCAGACTATTCATCTCACCAGTGATCTCCTATTGACCCCTATGGCTCCTTCCAGTGTATTGTCTGTATTTAGATTGTTTAGTTAGATCTTCTTTTCTGTCTAAATTGGTCTTAATAGAGAAGCATTGTTAAGTAAGTGTACAAATATGTCACTGTCATTCAGACCTTGCTTTGTATGTTAAAGAAAAATAAGCTTGAGGCCAAAGATATAGTACAGTTTGCCCTGTGCTTCCTTGCACAGGACTTGTCCTGATTAGTTCCAAGGCACCCCAGCTGGTTTTCCTAATACCATTGCATCTGAACCCTGAGGATAGACCAGGAGTAAGCTCTTGAGCACTGTTGGGTGTGGCCTAGTAAAAAACCAAAAAGGAGAAAAACAAACAGAAAACTTTGTTATGCTATACATCTAAGTAAATTGATTTTTCATTTATTCGATAATAATTTTGAAAAATATCATTGGAACTAACTGATATACTATCAAGTCAAATATACTGAATGTGTATGAAGTAATTTTATTTATAAATTGTATTGCTTGAAAGATATTTTTTGGAATATATTAAAGCTCTCTTTTTTGTATCACTTGTATCACTTGTGATCCCGTTGACTTTGATTTGCTCGAGTGGCTGCCAGTAATATCCCCATTTGTCCCTGTGTAGCCCAATGGCATCTGCTTGCTCCAGGAACACGAAGATCCTCAAACTGTTCACTCAGGGTTTTGACGAAGAAGTCTGACCATCTCATAGGTGGGTGTCCCGTGGAATCCACTTGGTAACAGCTCAGTCCAGTGGTCATCTCTAAATCATATTACATGTCCAACCCATCTGATTTTCAACGCCTTGGCAAATGAGACAGCGTCCCTGATTCTTGACCTTCAGTGGAGGTCGGAACTCTGGATTCCTTCTCTCACTTGAGTGATACGTGATACTCCAAGCATAGCTCTTTCGATTTCTCTTTGGGATACCTGAATAGCATTTTCATAGGGCCCAGGTCTCTGAGGCGTATGCTAGTGCAGGAAGAACGGTGGAGTCAAAAAGATGTGCCTGGAGCCGGAGGTTCTTTGTCCTCTTAACAACTTCTTTAATGCTCTTGAAGGCATTCTACAGATGCTCTCTTTCTCCTGTGCAGTTCAGGTGCCAGGTCTTTTGTCATGTTTAGTTCTCGACCTAGGTACACATAAGTGCTGCATTCGGAGATGTCCATTTCATTGAGGACAAATGGAACATCAGAAGCTAGTCTGTTTCTCATGAACATTGTAGAGCTCTCCTTTTATTTGTTAAAGTTACTTATTTTATTAACTAAAAGGATTATAAGTAATTACTGCCCAATAAAGCAGGACATCCTTGCCATTAGACTCCCTTGCCTATTTTATTAACATTAACCATAAAAAAAGCATAAAAAGTATGACTGATGGGGCTGGAGCGATAGCACATTGGGGAGGGTGTTTGCCTTGCATGCAGCCAAACCGGGTTCGATTCCCAGCATCCCAAATGGTCTCCTGAGCACTGCCAGGAGTAATTCCTGAGTGCCCGAGCCACGAATAACCCCTGTGTATCACCAGATGTGACCCAAAAGGCAAAAAAAATGTATGACTGAATCTGAAACAATTATCTGTTACACAAAAATAATTATAATCCTGCATTTTTGTGCCTACATTCTTAGGTTAGATGACATACTAATTAAACAATTGTACAAAAGTGGCAACATAAGACCAATATGTCACCTAGAACAATGAAGCTTGCCACTACTAGCAACAAAGAATATTATTATTTGTAAAATATTTTAATACATCATATTTAATGAATAGTTAATAAAATATAATGCACATTTATTTATTTTTATTTTTTTTTTTTTGCTTTTTGGGTCGCACATTTATTTAAATATTAATTATAAATCAGGATATTGGTATTGATTATTTACATATCAAATACACATTTTCTAAACTTCATTGGAAATTAATATTATTAGGCCATCAATAATAGAGATAGAAGTAGTTATAATATAAATAAAGCATTGAGTGAATAGCATAAGCAGAATTTTTGTATCATATGTGTCAAGTAAAAATAGAAGATTTTGTGTTTTCTACTTTGATCTTTTTCTTATCACCCCCAATTACCTACCCTGAATTGATAACCTCAATACTGTCATCAGAGTCCAATATACATCATATATGTATTTCATTATATGTCATTTACATTTATGTATCTATAATGTAATACTATATCCCATAGGCTATAAATATAATCTAAATAAAATATACTTTCACAAGTATTTAATTATATATACATTAATTAAAAGTGTATATAAATTTATATTATTTCTCTCTTATTGTTCCACTCTCTCAATCTCTTATTCTTTTGCATCCTAACTGAATGGAAATTGCTATGTTTAATTATTGGAAGCAATAAAATGTCTGGATCATTATAAGTCATAATATATTAGTTATATATCAATGTTTCCAATTCTTGCTTAACCTCTTTAGCATTCAGGGTAAGAATAATTGCTATGTTGTTAAATTTGATACCCAATTTTACTCATTTGTGCTTGATAGTTGGAGTTCAACATATTTTTAATCAATAAATAGCTTATATAACCAGCTAAATATCGAACTTTTGGAACCTGATGATAAGAAGTTGAATGTGTAGTTTCCTTAAGTGGTGTGCTCTTTTCCTTCAGAGCATTGAAGCATTAGAATAATGAAAGATTCTTGGTTAGAGAAGTGCCTATGGATTTTATACCCACTGGCAACCAAGCATCCCTGACATATAAGAATAGTCCAGCATAATGTGTAATGACATTTAAACATTCTTAGGAACACTATTTACAAAAGAGTAGTTTTCAAAAAATAATCATAAAACATCTATCTGAGCACTTACTTGGTAAACAAAAATTTATATGAGTAATTCTTCAACAAGTAATCTGTACAATTGATTGCTATTTTCTTATTGAGTAAAACCCATTTGTTGTAAAATGAGATCTAGTCTATCTTGAAACTTAAGTCCTCACTGTATCAAATGTAATTAAAACCTCATGCATTGAGACTGTATCTTTAAAGCAACTTGGTGAACTTGAGTATGTCTTTACTGTGATGAAAAATTCTTCATCCAGCAAGTGTAAAAAATTCAAGTGCACACATGTACAGAAGGGTGCGATGATATGTGTGTTGTTTGTGGGCTCTCAGGGCAGTTCTCTCTCTCTCTCTCTCTTCTCTCTCTCTCTCTCTCTCTCTCCCTCTCTCTCTCTCTCTCTCTCTCTCTCTCTCTCTCCCCGCTCCCCTCTGGTGCTCTTGAGCTGCTGTGTGTGGACCGGATCGAGATGGCTCCCCCTTTTTTGCTCCACTTCTGTGTGTGCCACTGTGCTCTCTTCTATCTGTCTCTCTATCTCTGACTCTGTCTCTGTAGTCTCTCCTCTGGTCTCTTCTGACCTCTCTCTATCTGTCGTCTCTTCTCTGGTCTCTTCTGATCTATCTTCTTCAAATCTCTCTATCCGGAACCCTTCTGCTTCTCTCTCTGGAGCCCTTCTCACTCTTACTTCTGACTCTGACTCTTCTGAGTCTGACCCTTACTTCTGACTCTGACTCTTACTTCTTTTTTTTTTTAATTTTAATTTTTTTATTGAGTCACCAAGTGGAAAGTTACAAAGTTTTCAGGTTTAAATCTCAGTTATACAATGCTCGGATACCCATCCCTTCACCAGTGCACATATTCCACCACCAAGAATCCCAGTATAGCTCCACCCTGCACCCCCACACCCTAACCCCCCAACGCCCCTAGCCCCCCACCCTTAGCCCCCCCGCCTGTGTAACTAATAAATTTCACTTTACTTTCACTTTGATTGCATTCAATATTTCAACAAAACTCACTATTATTGTTTGGAGTCTGACTCTTACTTCTGACTTGCTTTGTGCTCTTTCTTTCCCTGGCTTCTGGCTCTGATGACTCGATGACTTCAAGCGGAACAATAAGAGAGAAATAGAGAGAAATGTAATAATTACATGTTAACCAACTGTTATTTTTTCGCTTTGTGCTCTGCTTCTGTGTCTTCTCTTCCTACTTCTCATATAGTCTTGGTTTATATAGCAATCACATAGGGTGGTGACACAAAGATTGGTTGAACATTAACAAGTAAACAAAGAGGGATAAGACCACTCCTCCAGGAGATTAACAAAATCTCATCAAAGGAGACTACTCCAGATTACTAGGAGATACACTTAAGGGTGGGATCCCATCCACGGTGTGTCACTTTCTGCATTCTTCTTTCCTCAGCTAGTAATCCACTTATAGTAAATCTACTTCTAATATTTCTAGCAATGTCATTCTGTATGAGCACAGTAAGAGATATCAAACTTTAAGTTTGGTTCTTCCTGAGGACATTCACTATATATTCCATACCACAGTCCTCAGGCCAGGTTAGTTTTCCTAACCCCAGCAGGATCCTAGTCTCTCGTTAGTTTTGGATCATGACAACATTTGTCCATGACCATGCTCTCAACTATAGTTGAGTATTATGGCACTTTGGCCTGTCCCATTTCAATGCCAGGGTAGCTCACAGCTTGCCCTGGGTCCATTCTGTCCCTCATCGGGACCCTGCTTTTGGGGTGCTAGGAACTAAGGGCAACTGAGTTCAGAAAGCAGATGCCCAGAGTAAATATTATTGGAGTCAATCAACTCCCAAGTTACAAAGCATAATATTAACTGTCTTCCTGTGTCCATACAGAAAGGACATTGCTTTAAGGTAACTAAGTTCCCTGCAGCAAGGATGAAAGGACAAACCCAATGTTATCCTATAAGCAAGATTCTCACATAATCTGGTCCCTCATTTTGTCTTACAGTAATACCTCTCTTATTCTATTGCAGTGCTAGAAAAGTTTAGTTACTCATGTTCCACATATTATAAGTGGAGTGAAGTATTTGCACTTAAGTTAAAATTAGGGCAATGGAAACCTTTTGTTTTTGTTTTGTTTTGTTTTGGCCACACATCACTGTGCTCAGAGAGCACTACTGATGGAATCAAATGGCCATATAGGGTGCCAGGGATTGAACCTAGTCAGCTGTGTGCAAGACAAACACCCTACTATCACTTTGGTCCCTCACAGATAAGTATTACTGGTATGTTTATGTCCCCTTTGATGATTGTTGACTACACAAAAACACCATTCTGAAATGTAATCATCAGAAGAAATAAAACTAAGCTGATATTATTTCCACAAAGTATATTTTTAGCCTGTAATAATTACATGTTAACCAACTGGTATTTTCTGCCAAGGGGGAGCTGACATTTCTGTTAATAATAAGTTGCATGTGTTCTACAGCTGCATCTGAATCGCACAACCATCTCTTAGTGTCTCTATGATGAAAATTAACTATGAAATGATCTTGTTTCTTTTGATACTGCTTTGTCTTTATGCTTTGCTTGATTTAAATATGTGTTCTATTTATTTCTTAAATCATATACCTTTTCTTTGTCTACATGCTTCATATTTCCTTTAGTACTCAACTTTAATAATAAATTAGAATAATGGTCATATTTGATTAATGAGATAAATACTTATTTCTTCCTAAATAAATGACTCAACTGCAAAAAATGCAAACTGTGTACATCTTATATAGAAACATTAAAATGTATGTTCAGAGGCAGTCCGGACCGGAATCTGGGCCAACAACACCAGGGATCCAGATGGAGGAGGTACAGCTGGTACACCTTCTCCAGATGGAGCCCTGGCGACACTGAGCAGCAACTAACACGGCTCCGGGTTGCGGGACTGGAACACATCCGAGCCGCGGAGGGGCACTGGAGTGGGGCAGCGCCAGCCCAAACTCCAAATGGACCCGGCCGCCGGAAGTCACGCCCTCGACCCATCCTCGGTGCCATCTTGCCACATTCAACAGAGAAGAGGCTAGGCAGTCTGGTGAGCAACGTGACCGGAGAAATGCTCCGGACTGGAATCTGGGCCAACAACACCAGGGATCCAGATGGAAGAGGTACAGCTGGTACACCTTCTCCAGATGGAGCCCTGGCGACACTGAGCAGCAACTTACACGGCTCCGGGTTGCGGGACTGGAACACATCCGAGCCGCGCGGCCGCTAGTGCGGCCACGCGACCTTTTCTAAAAACTGAAAACATACAGTCTTTTAATTATCAAAAGCATTTAATTATCAAATGCTTCCTTAGTAGGGCTGTCTTTCTTACGGGGAAACTCCAACAACAATAGTGAGTTTTGTTTTGCAATATGGAATGTAATCAAGGTAAAGAGAAAATGAAGTGAAATTCATCAGTTATACAGTTGGGAGTGGGGGGCGGGGGTGGGGGGCATACTGGGGATTTTGGTGGTGGAATATGGGCACTGGTGAAGGGATGGTGTTTGAATATTGTATAACTGAGACATAAACCTGAAAACTTTGTAACTTTCTACATGGTGATATAATAAAAATTAAAAAAAAAATAAAATAAAATGTATGTTCAAGGAAGATCTCAATACTGTTTGAAATTTAAGTGCCCTATGTAAACAAAAATGCAATTTGGAGAATTCAAGTCCTTTGTCTGAGTTCCATAAATAAATCCAACCATTATTTACTGCATCTCAGACATCTATTCTCCCTGTCTTCATAGTTAATACTTTTTATCATAGTTGTCCTAAAATAATTGTTTGCACTATAACATATAACCTATAAATAAAAATACATATATTGTGCTGATTTTCAAGAGCCTACAAAAGTACTACTGAGGATGGAATCCTCATCCCCCCACCCCATATAGTAAAGACAACACTAAGGGGAGTTGAAAACTGGAAAGCATTATTTTCTCCATTATTAAATCATAGTATAAAACTCTAGTAATGAAAGGAGTATGGTGTTAGAATAAAAACAGACACTAGTCAAATAGATTATAATTGATACCCCAGCAATAAGCCTTTACATACACAAGCAAACAGGACAAATACAAGCCTCTAAACCAAGGTTACTGAAAAAGATCTGATGAACCATCTACATAGGACTGAATTTGGAACTATACCTCACACCATCCAACAATGGCTAACTAAAATTGATTAAAGGTCTACCTGATATTAGACTCAAGTCCATCCATTCAAAGAAAATAGCAAAGCATTTTATGATATTGATTTCAATGACATCTTCAATGATTCAACTCAGTGTCAAGTAAAAAAATAAAAATTAGCAAATGGTATTTTGTCAATGATTAATTATTTTATACTTTGAAAGAAATGATAATTAAACAAGAATATATCCTACTGAAAAGGAGGAATTATTTGAAAACCACACTTTTGACAGAAGGATAATAGGATGATAGCTAATACATATGTATAATATGCCATAAACAACATATTTGTTTTTGACTTAAAGATAAAAACAAACTTCAAAAAAGAGAGAGGAAAAAAATTAAGGAAAAAACAAAACAAAACCAGAGATAAGAGCTGTCCACATTTTTCTCCAGAGTAGACATACAGATTGCTAGTAGTCACATGAAAAAAAATAATAATAATCCTCAAAGATTACTGTGGTAGTACAAATTAAATGAAACCCTGAGATATAAATTTTCATAAGTCAGAATGAGAAATATCAAAATTGCCAGAAGCAATTAAAGCAGAAATATAAAGCAGAAGGAATTTTCATCCATTGAAGAGAATGTAAATATGTTCATTTTTAAAGGGAAAAATTATAGATTTCTCAAGAAAATCAAACAGACATACCTTTTAGTCCAACATTCCACTTCTAGGTATACATCCACAGAACCCACAAAACAATTAGAAAATCTGTGGCTGGAGCAATAGCACAGCGGGCAGAACGTTTGCTTTACAGGCAGCTGACCTGGGTTTCATTCCCAGCATCCCATATGGTCCCCTGAGCACTACCAGGAGTAATTCCTGAGTGCATGAGCCAGGAGTTGTCCCTGTGCATTGCCAGGTGTGAATCAAAAAGCCAAACAAAAAAAATTAGAAAATCCTTCTGCATACTTAGGTATTTTTGCAGTGCTAAAACAATGGCAAAGATCTGAAAGGAACACAGTGCCCAAATGAGAGGACAAAGCCATGTATCATAAGAAGTACAACATAAGAAGTATGTTGTACTTCTTATATTGTTATATTTCTCAGTTATAAGAAAATGTGAAAATTTTCCTTTTGATACAACAT
The DNA here is from genome assembly GCF_027595985.1 of Sorex araneus. Taxonomy (NCBI): domain Eukaryota; kingdom Metazoa; phylum Chordata; class Mammalia; order Eulipotyphla; family Soricidae; genus Sorex; species Sorex araneus. The sequence continues at coordinate 177,568,289 of NC_073313.1, forward strand.
GAATGGGGCTTGAGAGTGTACTAAGTGGCATAATTCAGAATGAGAAAGAAAAATACTGAATACTCTCACTCATATAAGCATACAGATAAACAAAGTTTGGGATATACAATGTCCAGTGAAAAAACAAACCTATCTCTGCACTGGCAAACACTTTACTGGCAAGAACAGAGATTCTATTAATGCAAACAAATTAGAGCAGTCAAACTGTAGTGGAAGGTTATTTGCTCTTTGGTGGTGGACATGATTCTCCTAAAACATACAAGCATTTTGACATGTATAAAGTAATTTCACTCAAGAAACTTTTTTATTATGATATTTATTTTCTTTATATAAGTGCTCAACATCCTAATATCAACTGCAATTGTAGCATTAGAAAAATGCTTTGTGAGAGTTGAAGTGCAAAAAGATCATACCATGGGAATGAGGGCTTCTCAGCAGGGCAGATGCATGCAAGTTTCATAGTCAGATGTTGGTATCACATTATAATAGAGCTCAGAGTGGATATAAGCATTTAGCTTACATGTGACTTATCTCTGGTATTATTTTTAATGTGAAACATTTAGAAAAATGCATTAAGTCATAATATTCCAAAGAATATATGTATGGGGTAGTAGCTAAATAGGGATTTCTTCATGATTACTATATCCAAATTTTCGTATGATTTATATGAATGCTATTTTGTTCCACTCAGATGATATACCAAGTGCACATCTTTACACAGTTATATTGATCTTGTAGAACGATTGCATTTGTGTGCATGTGTTTGTTTATTTGGGAGCCAGAGCTGGCTGTGCTCAGGGCATACTTCTTGCTCTGTGCACAGAAATAATTAAACTGTCTGTTCTACAGGGAATTGGACTGGAGTCAGCCCTATGAAAATCAAGTACCCCTTCCTCTTCATTCTTCTCTGGTTTCAGTAATACATTTTTAGATAATTTTATCCTATGATTGCTGCATGAGTGTGAATTTGAGGAACCATGAGAACAGTAAGAATATATAGTAACATCTAAATGGCAGCAATTTGGAAAGGAGTATGAAATGCACACATTTTGATATAAATCAAATTTTGAAATGGATTCTCATCTTAATAAGTGTATTAACTTCAGACTTGAGATATAGTACAGGTGGTAAAGACTTTTCCATGCTTACAGCACATCCCAGATCAAGCCAGAGCAGTCCATATGGTTCTGGAATTCTTTCAGTGATGACTCCTGCATACAGAGCCAGGAACATCTCTGGAGCATGTCTGGCTGTGACAAAAAAAGTATCATCATCATAAATATTAATATTGTTACTATATAATTATACTCATTATCTAAACTTTATAATCTATGATTTGCAAATCTAGATACCAGGGTTAACGATATTTAGATCATGAGGGATATTGGAATATCTTGAAAATTCTTTATGTGTTCTAGGAACATATAATATCAATACAAAGCAGTACGGTAAAAATTGTCATAGTTGTATAAACAGTAAATCCAGTATCTATCTATTTAGGTAGAGTCTCCAAAAAAGATACTGTGAAGTTTTTACTGTCCCTTTTCTGAACTAGTGGGAAAAAATACAAGATGAGTCATGCATAAAGAAATCAAAGAATTAGAGAATTTATACTAATTCCCATTATTTCCCCTTTTAAATGTAGGTAACTTTTATTTAATTTACAGTTGTAGTTAAGATAGCCTAATGGGGTGGTGCACAGAGTGATAGTACAGCTGGTTGGGCACTTCCCTTGCTCATGGCTGACCCAAATCTCCAGCATACCATACTGTCCCCCAAGCACTTGAAGGAGTGATTCCTGAGTGGAGTGCCGGGAGAAAGCCTTGAGCATTGCCAGTTGTGGCCCTCAAATTCAAAAAGAATAGCTAGAGGAATGGTAGTGTCCTAGTACATATACTGCCGACTTAGACTATATGAATTACCTGAATTACCCTAATAAGTGTGTGTATGTGATAGGACTATTCAGTTATCAGTGGGCCCTTCTTCTCATCTCTGTAATAAAGTGTGTGTTCTCCAGTTTCTGTGCCCCTTCTAGACACAACTTTCCATGGTTCTATGAAACTATATTCTTTTTTTTTGTTGGTATAATAAATCCCCCTGTATTATTTTTGTTTGGTTTAGTGGTAAATTGACACAAGGACTCATATTTTAGATGTTTTCCCTCTTCACTAAAATTATTGAATAAATTATTCACTAAAACCACAGTGTCAATGAAAGATACAGTCACTCTAGTCTTTGGTGACTTTTGTTTTATTAGCTATGCTGGAATTCATTATGATAAACTAGTTTATCTTAAGGTGAGGAGCTCACTTTGATAGTATATTTATAGAAAGATAGAAAATATATCAACTGTAAAATATAAATAATTGGACAATGTATTATATTTGAGCTCTCTATTTGCAATTTTTAGTTACACAACGAAAGCTTTGTGTTTTCATTCTATAGTCATACATATGCCTTAAGTATATTAGATACGTTCAATATATGAAAATCATATTTATATGAAAATGTAATTCCATATGAATTTAACAGATATCATTTTCAGAGCAATGTTTTAAGACCATCTATTAGCTGATTAAACCATTTATAGAAATATTGATTGAATTATAATATAGCTTAGATATTACTTCAGTGGGTTTAATTTAGACGTTATGACTAATATTTTAATATGAATGTTATTTTTTAGATTTAATTCTTAAGATTAATAATAATGAGTACTTTAAATATTGTGAAAATAACAGAACATTGAACTCTAGTCACTGATAAAATTCCCTGTTGGCATTAATTGGAACTTTAGAGAAAAGTCTCTCAAATTTATTAGAGAATATTCAGTTTTCTGGTTTTGTGGACTTTTATGCATCTTCAAACCAGTGGCTCATTATTTCATACGTTTTTCAGTTTATGGGAGAAATGTCCTTTTTGGTCTGATTTATTAAAGGATTTAATAAGAAACATATTAACTTTTGTTGTGGTTTCTAAAAGCATTAACATCAGAAATAGAAAGTTTGAATTAGAGTTGAGAAGCCCTAACAAGGTGATTATTGAATTGGAGCTAAACTCTCCCAATGCAGATGACTGTTAGAGTGCTCAGACCAATGTACTAATCATATAAGAAGGTTCACAGATGCATTTTAGCATCTGAAAAGTGTTAATAGTTAATGACATGTAGACATAGGCCTTTTATGGCCTAAGAAGGAATTGATGGCATGAAGAGGGGATGATGTAGTCATATTATTCAGAGATTGTTGTACTCCAGCTTGTATCAAACACATAAAGAAGTTTGGAATTAACTCTAAAAGAAATAAGATGACTTTTTTTCCCTCCATTTTGGTTCACACCTGGTGATGTAAAGTGGTTACTCCTAGCTTTTCACTCAGGAATTACTCCTGATGGTGCTTGGGGAACCATATGGGATGCCAGGAATTGAATCCAGGTTGACCGCTTGCAAAGCAAATGCCCTAACTACTGTGCTATCACTCAGGCCTTGTTTGTTCTTTTGTTTTGGGTCCATACTTGGTGGTGCTCAGAGATAGCTCCTGAGTCTGAGCTCAGGCATTCCTTCTGGCAGTGCTCAGGAGATCATATGGGGTGCCCCTATTATCCACTGTTCTATTCCTCCAAACTCAAGATTGGTGTTTTACAAACTTCTTAGCTAGAGGACAAAAGATGATTTGTAAATATTTCAAATAACAGTGAGACTTCAGAGCCAGAGAGATTGTACAGCAGGGAAGACACTTGCCTTGCACACAGACAACCTTGTTTCAATCCTCAACACACCATATAACGTCCAGGCCCCATCAGGAGTGATTCATGAGCACAGATCAAAGAGTAAGTCCCAAACACTGTCAACCCCCCCAAAAAAAAATGAAAGAGGAAAACTAATCTTGGATTGGAGATATAGTTTGTATTTAAGGCACAGGACTTGCATATGGTCAACCTCGGTCCACTTTTCAACACTACATGAACCATGATTTCTGGAATACTGTGATGCATAGCCTCTGGGGTCCCAAGTACCACACCTTGCCTCTTGTGTTCATCCACCTACATAAATAGCTGAATCTTACCAGGTCAGGCTTCAGGGCCACTTGAACACTGCTTTGGACACCCTCACAAAGAATGCAGATTACCCAAATAAATGAAATTATTTCCTCAGCATAGCAGTGTTCTTGAAATCTAAGAGAAAGGGCTTGGGAAATTCAGGAGCTGCACTTACAAGTGTTTACTTATTTTTGTAATGTGAAAGATTTTAAAATGTGAAAGGTTTTAGTTAAAAATATCAATAATCTATCATAAAATATGACTAATTCTACATCATTTCCATACAACAGTGTTGAAGATTGAGTTAACATTATTTTGGTAATGGGCTAAGAAACCACTTGCTATTTAATTCCCAAACTCTCCTTTAACTTTACTGAATAAACTGATCATGGTTTCAAAACTATTTAGTTTACTAAGCTTCCCTTAAACATACTAACCCACCCACTTAAACAAAATAAATGCTCACAATTCCGAAGTCAAGTGCAGACTTGACTTCCTCTGAAGCCTGTCTCCTAGGTTCACATATGGCTCCCTGTCTTGCATACTACCTGTCACTACTCTGTGCACCTCTCAAGGTCTTTCTGTTATCCAGATTTCTTCTTCCTACCAGGATATGATCAGACTTGATCATGGCCTATTTTAATATTCCCTGGTTTCCTCTCCAAATAGTCACATTCTGATGTACTAGGATACCTCAAAGCTATAATAATATGGAGGAAGAGACACAGATTTCAATTCATGCTAACCCTCAATACTATACTACCAATTCAAAGATAACTCCAATGGATCTGAGGATATGACTAACCCCTTTCATATTTCAGGCCCTAGTAATTTGATCTTTGGTACTACATGGCTTTCTGAGTAATGCTATTTGTGTTTGATGTAACTCTCAGAAACCTCAGCGCCAAGAATTGCCAGGACTGGCCCTGTATCCTGGAGCACCTCTGGGATTAGCCCACATAAGTCAAAAAAATTCTCCTGCTTAATAAGTCTTCATCTTTCTGTTTTATTCCACAAATTGGAGTATGTCTATTCTTGCACATAAAATTATTTTTCCAGTAGGCATTTACGTATGTTGCTGCCATCTCTAACCTTTACTTAATACTGACTTTAAAACCCAGGTCAGTGTATTTATAAATCATTTTTTACATTAAACAAAAATCTGTGCAAGATACAATTGATTGGTGGCTCAAAACCCAATGCTTCATTTAATAATTTGGTATTATTCTACGTAGAATATAAGTTGTTCTATATGTTTCCATTATTTCCCTGCCTATATGAGTTGATAAGGGTATGTTAGTTTACTTTATTTATCTAAGATATTATATATATAGTGTTCTTAAAAATTCAATTTCTAAAATACGTAGCAATCTGAATATTTGTTTTTATTGTTAGTTTAATTGATTTTTTCAATGCCAAGCATTTACTTTAATCCACATATTATGTTATAACCCCTTCTAATACTTGAATTACCTTACTGCTAAATAAATGTTTTAGATAACATCATTTGAGGAATGAGAGTTCCTTAATTCATGACAATGCGCTTTGTACTTCTGTCACTCTAATTTAAACAGAAGTGGATAGTGATCTAGAAGTACTCACCCTTGTGTGTCATCTTAAGATGTCCTTGTTCAATACAAAAAGAATTTTCAAGGTTATACCAGCATGTGAGCTTTATTTGAGGTTTTGTGTGTGTGTATGTGTGTGTGTGCATGTGAGAATCTTTGAAAGTCATAGGCACCTCTTGAACATAGTGTCAAGTGGAAGGTTTATATTAATCTCCATGTATTATTAATCTTGTCTTCAGAACATTTGTAAGCTGATGTTTAGAAATAAGTCAATACCTAAACCAAGTTTCCAATAGCCAAGCCAGTTCATGTACATTCTTATAATGGAAATTTGGAAATTTGCTCTTTTATCTTACTATAATTTATAAAATGTCAATATGTGTAAAAGCTTTTGGTTGTCATTATTTATTGTTTATTGTAGTATTATCAGCCAATTAAAGACAGAGAAACATCATGCAATGTCAATAGCTCCCATTGTGTTAACATTTTACTGTCCCAACATGTGTCCTAAAGTTTAAAAAGCAATAAAATTTTGCTGCTTCCACAGTTATTAGCTTTGGTTGTTGTAGTCACTCACCCATAAAAGTCAGAGCCATGTCAATCCTTTTTCCCCCCTATTATCTTTCCTGCACAATAAGTTCTAGTCATTATTTTCATTTATTATAAACTGTCAATGTCACTGTCATCCTGTTGCTCATCAATTTGCTCAAGCGGGCACCAGTAACATCTCCATTGTGAGACTTGTTGTTGCTGTTTTTGGCATATCGAATACAACATGGGTGGCTTGCCAGGCTCTGTGGTGTGGTGAGATACTCGCAGTAGTTTGCCAGACTCTCTGAGAGGGGCAGAGGAATCAAACCTGGGTTGGGTGCGTGCAAGGCAAACGCCCTACCACTGTGCTATCATTCCAGAAAAATAAAAATGGTGAATTAAGGAACTGCTAAGACTCAAGCCTAAATTTTAGGTAGGTGTCGTTGAACGCGTGTTCATCCTATTATGTGAATAGAAAATAATATTAATATAACAATTTAAATATACTATCCCATTGATTTTCAATGAATTTATAGTTTCCAAATTTTCAAGCATACATTTATTCAACAAAATAAAATATTGGCAGTAGATCAGAGAGGGGGATTGGAAAAGTGATTAAAAGAGAATTTATTGAAAGTTGGTGGGTGACAAATAGACCTTTGCTGGTAGATGACAAATAGACCTTTGCTGGTAAATGACAAATAGACCTTTGCTGGTAGATATAGTGTGACGCTGGTCTGAAGCTGTATACCTGGTTGATAAATAGTGTTGTAAGTCAATATTATCTCAATTAAAGTATGTTAATGCATGCATTCATACATACATAAACTTGCAATGTATACAAATGAAAACAAAGTGGATAATTGATAGAAACAGATAATTTTGATAAAAAAGTACTCCTGTCTCAGTAACTTGATCACTTGTGTATAGATCATAGTTATGAATACCTGTTGGCCTAATTCAACAGAAACTGATCCATATTTAAAGTCAAGATGTAAAAATGTGAGTCGGCCATTTTTTTGAGTCCTTTCTGAGTTATGATGTCTTGCATTTATTTATTGCTATCTTGCAAAGGTATAAATTAATATTATTTTTAATTTTTTTATTTTTCATATTTTTTTCTTTTGGGGTTACATCCAGCAATGTTCAGGAGTTACTCCTGGCTTTGCTCTCAGGAATTACTCCTGGCAGTGCTTGGGGGACCATATGAGATGCCAGAGATCGAACCCGGGTCGGCCACGTGCAAGGCAAACGCCCTACCCACTGTGCTATTGCTCTGGCCCCTAAATTAATATTTTTATTAAACTCATTGGAAAAAATAAATTATAAAGTCAGGCAGTTTTATCTTCATTTTTATCTAACCCTTTTCCTTCTCCATTTCATTTCATTTGAGCTTAAGCACATTCAATAATAATATAATTTTCATTTTTACATCAATCCCAAAAGGTTTAATTACCTTGGTTATATAATTATAACAAGCTAGAATTATATTCCAGATTTTCTTACAGTTCATTTTTAATATTTGCATTAAAAATATGGGATCCAGGGGCCACATGTGTGCAGCCTCTCCGAAGCTGCACAAGCATGACTCCAAGGCCAGCTAAACTACTTTTGGTATGGGCAGCTCCTTGCAGAATGTCTCCAGACTGAGAGCTAAGCCGCGGCCCCATGCCTGCCCAGGAGGGGAAAGGTATTGTGCGCTCTCTCTCGCTCGCTCTCTCTCTCTCTCTCTCTCTCTCTCTCTCCTCTTCCTTGCCGGGGGTGAAGGGCGTGGCGACCGCCTAATTATGAGGACCACAGATGGGAGTTACAAACTGCAGCAACTGCAGCAATAGGATGCGAGGGTGCTCTTGGGAAGGTGGGCGGCACCGGCCCTGCCCACCACTGAGATGTGATCCCAGGGACCGCACGTGTGCGACCTCTCCGCAGCTGCACGAGATGAGAGTTACAAGCTTGCAATGATCTAATATCTGGAAGAAATTTCCCTGGATTTAGTTGCTAAAATACAGAAATCCAAAACCGCACGGCTGCAATAGTGGCTGCTCAACCTTATATCTCTTCACAACAGGTCTGACTCTATTGGGGAACTCCTAACAATAATATTGAGGTTTTTGTTGTAAAATTGAATGTAACCAAAGTAAAGAGAAAATAAAGTGAAATTTATCAGTTACGGGGATAGGGGAGGGATGGGAGGTGTACTTTTTTTTGTTTTTGGCAGTGGAATATGGGCACTGGTAAAGGGATGGTTGTTTCAGCATTGTATAACTGAGACTTAAGCCTGAAAGCATTGTAATTTTCCACATGGTGATTCAATAAAATAATTTTTTTTTTTTTTTGCTTTTTGGGTCACACCTGGCGATGCACAGGGGTTACTCCTGGCTCTGCACTCAGGAATTACCCCTGGCGGTGCTCAGGGGACCATATGGGATGCTGGGATTTGAACCCGGGTCGGCCGCGTGCAAGGCAAACGCCCTACCCACTGTGCTATCTCTCCAGCCCCCTAAAATAAAATTTTTATTAAAAAATATTTTTAAAAATATGGGATCTATGGAAAGTGAATATCCAAGTATATTTATGAAAACTGCATTGATAGCATAGAGGGTAGGGTATTTGCCTTGCACGGGAACCCAGGTTTGATTCCTCCACCTCTCTCGGAGAGCCCGGCAAGCTACGAGAGTATTCCTCCCCCACATTAGAGCCTGGCAAGCTCCCCGTGGCATATTTGATATGCAAAAAACAGTAACAAGTCTCACAATGGAGAAGTTACTGGTGCCCGCTTGAGCAAATTGATGAACAACAAGATGACAGTGCTATGTGACAGTGCTACAGACAGTGCATATAAGTATTCTTAATGAGCACAGGTAAAAGCAGTGGGTTTCTCAGTGATAAGAGAAAGAAGTGTATAGTGCCTTATTACATATATTCAGCTTCCTTTTTGGTTTCTGAGCAGTTTGAAACTAAAATATTTTTCTCTATTTTTGGACAGGACTTTTTTGACAATTCAGATTACTTTCTAAATCTATCAAGACAAGATTTGGGGAATTCATGTTCTTAATATTTCAGAAAATTAATACCATAGCTTTCCCCACATGTTCATTTGTATTCTTAGCCCATGCCCCTTACGTCTGGTCTGTTCACATACTTATATCCAATCCCAGATGTCTCCCTTCAGTAAATTGCTGGGTTATTAGTGTGAGAGGGGATCTGGCAATATCACATAAAACAAATGTTCATGGTCATTTTGCAATTTGATGAAGTGGTGAGATTTATAAATACTTTCCTTATAAGGCTCTTCATTTCACTGTTACATTCGATTTCAAGATGAATCTGTGGCCTTGATCTTAGGAAACCTTTTTTTGTAGGTGTCCTTGAATGCGTTTCCTTGAATATTTTTAATATACGTGTTTTTCTCCTTATTTTCTCTATTGATTATATTAAGCAGTTTATTAATAGCTAGGAAAGCAGTACTTAAGAAATCAGAATATCTCTTTCCATGTGAATATGTAATAAAACTTATTGCAACTTATATGATTTATTAAACTGAGTCACCCCTGAAGCAAATGCATTATTAAGCAGTTAAAAAATTCATGACATATCCTTAACACAGAGAGAGTGCCTTAGAGGAGTGCATTCATCCGATAAATATATGTTTAACGAAATTGCTTGAAATGAATCTCTTTTATGGGTTTTTGTAATTATTGTTCTTATTTAAGACTCGTGTATATATATATGCATATATATATACACATGCACTTATAGCATATTTTACAGAATGCAGTTTTCATATCAGTGTGCTGGTTTGTTTTTGAATGCAAATTGTCTTGATCTTTTCTTTGTCACTATATAATAAAATGCATTGTTGCTTCATTAAAACTCCTCAATAGGCTGTGGTTTCCTAGAACATATTCTCTACACTGCACCTCGTTGCATTTTCTACTTTAATATTTAAAGGAACATCATAGTAGAAAATGTCTATGATATCATATCCATACCAGATGGCTTGCTCAAATTTGGTTGCAGACTAAACCTTTTAATATGAATTTTTCTTGATTTTTAAACAGGTCTTTAAATTGTCATTGTCATCCCATTGTTCATCGATTTGTTTGGGTGGGCACCAGTAATGTCTTCATTGTGAGACTTGTTACTGTTTTTGGCATATTGAATACTAATGCTTTGTATTAGTATTCAAAGACAATGCTTTGGCGGGTAAGGGAGAGTAGTTTAGGCCATGCTTGGATGTACTAAGGACTTATTTCTGGTACCATGTACTAGGGACCATATGTAGCCACGGGTAGCTTGCCAGGTTCTGTCGTGCGGGCAGAGTACTCTCATAGCTTGCTGGACTCTCCAAGAGAGACGGAGGAATTGAACCCTAGTCGACCACATGCAAGGCTAATATACCTTCTGTGCTATCACTCCAGTCCTTCCTCAGCTAGTAATCCACTTAAATAGTTGTAATAAATCTACTTCCAACAGTTCTAGCGAATGTCATTCTGTATGAGAACTGTAAGAGATATATATCAAACTTAAGACCACTCAAACTAAAATTGTATTCCATGTTTTTTAAATTCACTTATTTATCTTTAAATTAAGTAACCTATTTTTATTAAGTCTTCATTGTTCACAACAGAGTTTCAGGTGTACAAAGTCTTAACACTCTTTTCTTCCCCCTGTTGGTCTCTTTCTTTCTCTCCTATCTTCACTTGTTTTATCCCAGGTCATTGATTTCCAGTACTTACTCCTCAACCAACCACCCTGACTCCTGCCCATACCCTTTTCCTGTTAATTCCATTTACCACATATAAGTGAGATCATCTGGTATTTTTCCTTCTTCTGACTTCACCTAACATGATGTATGTACTGGAATAATTTGTCTATGTATGTCACATATTTATGTATGTCACATTTTGAGACATATCACACCACTGTGAAAATTTCACATATATCCACTTAATTTCCTTTTAGCCGCAATTGTTTGAAGACAATGCTTTGGTGGGTAAGGGAGAGTAGTTTAGGCCATGCTTGGATGTACTCAGGACTTATTTCTGGTACCATGTACTAGGGACAATATGTGGTGTTGATAACAGAACAGAAGTCAGTCATGTATTTATAGAGGGTCTGCACTCATTTGTGGAGTGTAGGGTAGCATCAGATGAAGATGACACCCAAGGACGGTAGATACAAGGGTCAGGGGGATTGCCCCATAGCTAGAAGACTGCTTCATGAGCAGAGAGGAGAAGGCAGATGGAGAAGAGAAGGGATCACTAAGAAAATTGTGGCTGGAGGAACCAGTCGGGATGGGAGATGCATGCCAAAAGTAGATAATGGACCAAATACAATGACCTCTCAGTGTCTGTGTTGCAAGCCATAATGCCCAAAAGTAGAGAGAGTATGGGGAATATTATCTGCCTTAGAGGCAGGGGGAGGGTGGGATAGGGGGGGTGTACCTGGGATATTGGTGGTGGGGAATGTGCACTGGTGGAGGGATGGGTGCTTGATCATTGTGAGATTGTAACCCAAACATGAAAGCTTGTGACTATCTCACAGTGATTCAATAAAATTTAAAATTAAAAAAAAAAGATGGCAGGCATGTATAAATGGCCATGTTGGGTGTCAGCCATGTACAAATCAGCCATATAGCTAATCTCTTGTACTCCTTCACCCCAACAGTACAAATCATTAAGAACTCTAGTTTTCTTTTTTTTTTTCTTTTAGAACAATTACTACTACTGTTACTATTGCCATTGCTACCATTGATACTATAGCTACTACTGCATTTACTACTATTGCCACCTTATCTCTAATAATTATAATTTGTAGAGAACTCACACTCTGATTGAATCCAAGAAAAGCACTGAATTTATTACAATCATGTTGAAGATAATAAAAAGCTGAGACCTATTTATTTAAAATAATATATGCACAAATTCTCAAAAATATTATTTGTCTATATAAATATATGTATATACATATATAAATGTATATACACAATGCACACATATGTGCACATATGTGTGCATATATAGATGTATGTATGTGTATATCTATATCCTTTGTGAATTTGGCTTTGGGCCAAAGCAGTCAGGAGTCACTCCTTTAATCACTCCTTTACTCCTTGTGGGCTCAGGAAACCATATGGGATGCCAGGGTCCATTGGATGCAAGACGAAAGTCCTACCTGCTTTAGTATTGCTCTAGCCCACACAGAGGAAATTTTAATATAATTCTTATTGGTAATCTCGACATGCAATTTAAAAATGCATGCCTATTATAAGCTAATGTGTTTCCCCACCAAGTATAAGATTTCATGTTTTGTTACTGAACTCACTTGCAATGCATTTAAAAAAGTAAGAGAAATAATTTACCAGTAAAAACATGTCTAAATATCCAGCTTACTTTTATGTTTTTCTGTGTCATTTTATTTATCTATTTGTGTGTGTGCATGTGCCAGTGCAAGGGTTTTTAGAGACCTAGCTACATTCACTTCTAATGTTTCTTCTTGCTGCTGTAACTCATTTTATTACTAATTTCTTCCGAAGCAGTCAAGAGTGGGGTAATTCTGTTCTTATTTCTTGATAATGAATGTCTTATTGACCACCTAAATATTAAATGATTACTTAAAATGCAAAAAAATCCACATTATGTATTTTGATTATTGATGATTAACTTAAATGATCTGAATAATATTAAATTATTTTTTTATTTTTTAGATTAGGTTATTTGCATCTCAAAGAGTACTAACAATTTAATACTCAAGGGAAAATTTATTCAGGTTAATTTAAGAATTACTTTATTTTTTCTTAAAATAAACTTTGATATTAGTTGATATAGTTTATATTTATGTCTTTTATTTTTGAGTTTGTGTCATCAATTTATATTCTTTAAGGGGCATTTACATAGAGTATAATTTTTAAATGGAAATATAACCTGAAGACAGAAAATGTTTGTTTTATTATGATTCCAACCTTATAAGATATATCTCAAATGAGTCTCAGCTTATAATTTATTAGATCAACTGTTAATGTAGTAAATGAGAGGTGAGAATGGTAGTATAAGGATTAAGGTACTTAGGTTATGTGTATCAGATCCAATGTGATCTCAACAACATAGGGTCCCCAAACACTGCCTTAGTGACCTCTGAGTACACAGTCTAGTTGTAACCCCCAAGTACTGTCTTGTACGACCATCTCACTCTAATAAAATAAGTTAATATTTTTAAAGTATATAAATGAATCTTAGAAAGTGAATGTCAGATTACTTTAAATTAAATTAAATTGTTTTGCTCAGATTAATCTGCAGTGTAATTTCAGTAATGGCAATGCAAATATGTTGTCAAGTTCTGACAACAAAACAAATATAGGAATAATTCAAAATCAATTTATGAGGTAGCGAATTAAAAGCAGACATGTTAATAAAATGTTTCTCTTCTAATGAGTGCAAGAGCTGGAGGTCAGAAGATTGAATATCTGTTCTTTTGGAATGAGTGAACTTAAAGCCAATTACTTTACAGCTGATGTTAAAAACCCACAGTTCTGAGTCAATAAAGAATGGAATCAGTTTGAAATAGTAAGTAAAACCCATAGCTTTGGCAGTCGAGCTGGAAACACACGTGAAAACAGATGATGAATCCTTGCAGCTTTGTTAAACCAAGATTTTTCCTTTAGATTTGAAAGTAATTCAACTTTAGGTCCTACTCAGAAATTTAACTAAGTGAGTCTAGAAATAAAGTCCACAGAAGGTCTGAAATAACCAATATATATATATCAGTGAAAGATGAAAGAGAGGACACCTCTGTCAGGACAGGGAGACCAGAGGAGACTTTGAGAAATACAGATACTAAGGAAGACCTTGGAACCATTTGCAACTTTAAATGCATTTCCCAAATTATCCACCTATTATTATCCATTAGGTTAAATATATTGTGAGAAATGCGACTTTGAGTACATCCTCTCAAAATAATTATCTAATGACTAAAATGTAATCACTATGAGAAAGCGTCTAGAAAGTTAGATATTAAATATTATAACATCATTAAGAATAAAAGAAAAAGAAGGTGTTTGAGGAAGAGCAGGAAGAGGTAAATGTGAAAGGAATATAGAAAAGTGGTGGGTAAATGGGCTAACTTGTGCAGAAATATAATTGGAAATGTTTGAGAAAAACACCAAATATCAATGGAAACAAATGAATAGAGAAATGAAGAAAAACAATAGCATAATTGTTATTTTGTTAGATTTTCTTTGAGTGTTTAGTCTTGGGGTGCACTGGAGAGATAGCACAGCAGTAGGGCATTTGCCTTGCACACAGCCAACCCGGATTCAATTCCTCCACCCCTCTCTGAGAGCCTGGCAAGCTACCGAGAGTATCTTGCCCACACGAAGATTCTGGCAAGCTACCCATGATGTATTTGATATGCCCAAAACAGTAACAACAGGTCTCACAATGGAGACATTACTGGTGCCTGCTCGGGCAAATCGATGAGCAACAGGATGACTGTGACAGTGACAGTCTTGTGGCCTCACTCCAGACTCTCTCCTTAGGAATCACTCTTGCAGTGCTCAGAGGATGTAGATAGTATTAGGGCTTGAACTGTGGTCAACTGTATGCAGGGCAGCTATTTGATCCTTTTACTGTTTCTCTGCCCTCAAAATTATTTCCATTTATTTTTGTTTGTTTTATTTTTGTTTGTTTATTTCAGGGACACTAAACCTGGTATTGTTCAGAGACGACTCCTAGTTTCAGCACACAGGGATGACTCCTGGCAGGTTCATGGAAATATATTGGATGCCCAGGATTGAAGCACATTCAGCTTTATGAGACAAGCTCTTTGCCCCTTATACTATCCCTAATAACGAATTTATATTTTGTAATTTTTTTCCTTTGAAAGGCAAAAAAAAATTAAGTCTTTCATTAGACCTATCAAGGAATAGAAAAAAAAATTACTCAATACTCATTTGATAAGGGATTAATATCCAGGATATATAAGACACTACTAATTGTATTAGAAAAAAACCTCCAGCCCCATCAAGAAGATGAGGGGAAGAAATGAACAGAAGTTTCCTCAAAAAAGAAATACAAATTGTTAAAAGGCACATGAAAAAATGCTCTACATCGCTAGTCATCAGGGAGATGCAAACCAAAACAACAATGAGGTATCATCTCACACCACAGAGGCTGGCACACATTCAAAAGAACAAACACAACCAGTGCTAGCGTGGATGTGGGGGAAAAGGGACTCTCCTTCACTGTTGGTGGGAATGTTGACTGGTCCAGACTTCCTGGAAAACAATATGGACAGTCCTTCAAAAACTAGAAACTGAGCTTTCTTATGACCCCACAATGCCACTTCTGGGAATATATCCCGAGGATGCAAAAAAAGCACAGTAGAAATGACATGTGTACCTATATGTTCAGCAGAACATGTTAGTTGCAGCAGAACATATGTTCATTTCAGCAGAACATGGGTCAGAGGAATAAGACCTACTACTACTGTTTTTGGCATATAGAATACGCCACGGGTAGCTTGCCAGGCTCTGCCCATGCAGGTGGGACACTCTCGGTACTCTGGGTAGCTTGCCGGGCTCTCTGTACATACATATATATATATATATGTACATATATATATATGTATGTACATATATTACTAATGACTATATGTAGTTTTACTAAATTGGATGACTAGATATATTTCAAATGTTGAGTTTCAGCAACTTAATTTCTAGATCATATGTAAATCTCATCAATATTACTGGTGGATTTTTGTTGTAAAAGTGCAAAAGCTTTTGCTAAAATTTACATTAAAATGTAAAAAATCTAAAAAATAAAATAATATTGAAAAATAATATGTTTTAAGAACTTCGTAGCTGATTTTAAAAATAACTTCAAAGATATATAAATTATGCGATATTAATATAAGGAAATAAATTCTGATCATTGTAACTTTACAAACTGCTTATTAATGAGATTAAAAATATAAAAACATGTTGTAATTTTTTAATTTTGACAAAGTTGCCAAAATAGTTCTATGGAAAAATAATAGTCCACATTAGATGTACAAATATTGAATATTTTTCTTTACATAAAAATAAATTTTAGGGGCCGGAGTGATAGCACAGCGGGTAGGGCATTTGCCTTGCATGCGGCCGACCCGGGTTCAAATCCCAGCATCCCATATGGTCCCCTGAGCACGGCTAGGGGTAATTCCTGAGTGCAAAGCCAGGAGTAACCCCTGAGCATCGCTGGGTGTGACTCAAAAAGCAAAATAAATAAATAAATAAATAAATAAATAAAGGTAATTGTAAAACTGTAGAAACTACTATAAAAGAAACATTTTCAACCTTGGAAAAAGTTAGTGTTTCTGAGAAATTACAACAAAGGCATTGCTAATAGCTTATTAATATGGTAAATTTGACTTCATAAGAATAAAAACAATCTATTTTCAGATGCATTATAATAAAAAGGGCAAGCTATATGCTAAAATAAATACATAAATGCAAATTATCCAAGAATTACATTAATAATAAAGTAATTTCATATGGCTTATATAAGAAATTAATAATACTTAGAAACCCATAATGTTAAATATGGACAACCTATTTACTCTGTTATATATGATATATTTACAACAATACAGCACATAAAATAAACTTAACTTCATTGTTCTAAGATAAACACAATTTATTAAAAAAAAATACTTTTTTCTTTTAAGTTGGGACTGGAGCTATAGCACAGCGGCAGTGCGTTCACCTTGCACTTGGCCAACCCGTGTTCAATTCCTCTGTCTCTCTCAGAGAGCCCAGCAAGCTACCGAGAGTATCCCACCTGCATGGCAGAGCCTGGCAAGCTACCCGTGGCGTATTCAATATGCCAAAAACAGTAACAGTAAGTCTCACAATGAGAGACGTTACTAGTGCCTGCTCAAGCAAATCGATGAGCAACAGGGTGACAGTGACAGTGACAGTTTTTTTAAGGGAAGAATGCTGGGGACCTTGAGGAGGAGAGGAAGGTACATTGGTGATGGGTGTAGTGTTAGGCTTATATGCATCGGAAGCTACCGATAGCACTATTTTAAGTCACAGAACTCCAATCCATTTAAAAACTTAAAAGAAAACCAATACAATTTTTAAAACTTTCTTCTTTCACCTCAACTTACTGAAGTAAACTTTGAATCACAACATTGTATATTTCAAATGTGCTTCATTGAAAATATACATAGGTAAGGTTACTGATGAATAATTCTTTCCTCAACATATATTAGTCTTTTTTGTTCTAATTTACCCATTCATTTTCTTCCTTACCTCTGGAAAACCTATTTTACAATTCAAAAGTTTATTTTGTTTCATCTAGTCATCTCATTATAGTACATATGAGTGAAAGCATACTGTGTTCTCCTTTAGGTAGATAATTTCACAAAGTGCAGAGCTCTGTACGTGTATCCATACTGTTTTAAGTGGCATTATTTAATCTTTTACACTTAAATAGAATCCCATTGTGAATAAATACCACAGGTTCTTTATCCAATGGTTAATAGAAACTTAGGTAATTTCCAGTTCTTGGCTATTCTAAATAATCATGCAATCAAAATCAGATTGCTATTTCTTCAAATTAGCATTTTGTATATATTGCAGACTACATTATTTTATTCAGTTTTGAATTTAATAACTTCCTATGGAATGATATGAACAACCCCAGAATGAGATAATAAAGACTTTAGAGAATACTACAAAAGTAGAACTGGAGAATAATGAGACTAGAACTGGAACTAGTCTAGTTCTAATAACTAGGACTCTTATTTATTTATTTTTAAAATTTTATTTATTTATTTATTCATTTATCATTTTGCTTTTTGGGTCACACCTGGTAATGCCCGGAGGTTACTCCTGGCTCTGCACTCAGAAATTACTCCTGGCATTGCTCAGGGAACCATAGTTGATAAACAATTCCATAATAAAATACTGATGATCAGCAACTTTTTAAAATTTTATTGCTTGAGATTCAAAAATATGCATTCAATTTGCAACTCTGTCAGTTGTCAGAAAATGTGTACTTGACTCTAAGAACCGTGCAAGTTCCCCTGGCTTCCTCAAACCTTAACTGGCATCTGTTGTGGCACATAGCACTACAGGCAGCTAGTGTCCAGTGGAGATCAGGGACACAGCACATGGCCTAAAATGGTAAAGTTGCTCAATCCTTCATTGTCCAACAGGATGGAATTGTTTATTCCCTCTACCGCAGGAAGTTCATACAGAGCACAAGTTTCTTAAAACTGTGTAAGTGTCTTAGCAAGGAATTCTCCTTTCTTATGCTTTGGAGGTAGTTTTTAATCAAAAAGTATGATGAGTTTGCCCTGGGGAGGTATAAATTGAACAATCTTTTGCTTTCAGGCCACTTTTTGAATTTATAGGTGAAGTTTCTTAATTGGTTGATGGCTCAGACCATTTCTCACTCTCTCTCATCTATAGGTTATCGCTTTCACATTTTTAATTCATCAAATATTTGTATTTCATAGAAGGGCCATTTGAGAAATAGCATTACATTTTACACATTTAGTAAAACTGTCCTTATAAATTTAATAAAATTGACTATTTCCTGCAAATTGCCACTGTACCTCTGGCCAGACCCCAACAATTAGGGATCAAATTTCCTGAGAAACTTAAGGTCCCAAAGTTACATATGTGGGAGTCACACTCACAAACCACTTCCAGCTCAGCTATACAAGCTCATTTTTCGGCCTTGTTTCAGAGACCCATGGACAAATCTCAAAAGAGTTCCAACCACAGTTAATCTCAGACCTGTGCAAGGCTGAGCAGACCAGGGTAAATCAGAGGGGCTAGGTTAGTCTTGTGCCAACCAAAGCAGAGCTCCAGGCAGCCGCTTGCTCCCACAATCCAAAATTGCTGCCTGCCTTGATCCCGGCCATATTCCAATGCCAGGACAGACCTCACTGAGATATTAACCTGTTGAAAATTTGGATATGTGGATTTCCAGGCTTTCTTAAAATTGGGATTGGCGACCCCCCTCCACCCACCCCCACATTTCCCTATATTCCTGAAAGCTCCAGCAGTCACCCCCATGAACCAACTCTAGTGCCAACATATAAACTCTTCTACCAGTCTTGCTTCAGAGACCCATAAAAAAACTCTCTAAAGAGATCAACAGTTGCAGTTAATCTAGACTCATGCAAGGCTGAACAGACTGGGGTAAATCTGAGGGGACAAGTTAGCCTGGTGTCTGCTGAAGTAGACACTTGCTTCCATAATCCAAAACCACCTTTGTGTGCCCCACCTGACTCCACCATCTCAGGATTGACCTCACTGAGATATAATCTGCTAAAAATTCAGGTATGCGGATTTTATGACTGAAATCTTCAGGTTTTCTTGGGACCATGATGGGCTACCTCTCTCTACCTCTATGTACTTCCGGGAACCTCAGCAGTCACGTCCACACCTCAGAGCTGCTCCAAGTTAAAAAACTTTACCATCCCAATAAAAATACTAAATGTCCTGAATGAAAACATGATGACCTTTGAAGTACCTGTATTGTAAACCATAAGGCACAAAAATAAAGGGAGGCAGGGGCTTGGGGAAGTATTAGGAATGATGGGAGGGAAATGGGGAACATTGGTGATAGAAAATGTGCACTGATGGAAAGATGGGTGTTGTATAATTGTATCACTGAACCCAATCATGAACAGCTTTGTAATGGTCTATCTCAAGGATATTCAATAAAAAGATTAGAAAAAAAATTAATGTGGAGTTCATACCTGCTTTAGTCAGCTTAATCAGTGGCTGAATAAATAGCATACTCCATTAAAAAAGAAGAAAGAAAGAAAGGAAAAAAGAAAAAAAGAAAAAGGAAGAAAGAAAGAAAGAAAGAAAGAAAGAAAGAAAGAAAGAAAGAAAGAAAGAAAGAAAGAAAGAAAGAAAGAAAGAAAGAAAGAAAGAAAGAAAGAAAGAAAGAGAAAGGAAGGAAGGAAGGAAGGAAAGAAAGAAAGAAAGAAAGAAAGAAAGAAAGAAAGAAAGAAAGAAAGAAAGAAAGAAAGAAAGAAAGAAAGAAAGAAAGAAAGAAAGAAAGAAAGGAGGGAGGGAGGGAGGGAGGGAGGGAGGGAGGGAAGGAAGGAAAGGAAAAAGAGAGAGGGAGGGAAGGAAGGAAGGAAGGAAGAAAGGAAAAGAAAGGAAGAAAGAAAGGAAAAAAGAAAGGAAGGAAGAAACAAGTTTTGTGTTTTTTTTTTTACCTCAAATGAAAACCTATTCTGAGTTCCAATTTAATTTCTAAGAACACATACACTTGCTGGGAATAGTTGTCAGAGACAGACATTTTTGGAGGCGATTGTGTACACTCCATTCATGTGTAGTTGTTCATTGGAAACTGCTGAATATATTTATCAAATGATACTTTACAAGATTTTTAAAATAAATTGCAAGAAACTTAAAGGAATTATAGTCTATTTTCTGCATATGGTTAACTGATGACTAAATTATAAAAATATAGTTTGCTAAAAAATAAATCATCTTAAAATTGACAAAGAAGGTTATTGTTTGAAGAAAAATAAAATATCACACCCTTTCTAAAAACAGGTGTGTCCTTGCAGATGCATTGATGTTTAAATGTGTTCTAAATTCTTCACAATGATTTCTAAATTTCTAAATCATTTATAATAATTTCTTCACAAAAATTCAAATAACTGCAGCAGTAGTGGCCCGGGTTGTCATAGGACAACTGTCTCCCTTATCGTCAATCTGGGAAACACTATAAAGAGTTTACTTGGCACAGCACTCAGATATCTCTGATCTATTCATGTGAGTAAGTACCTGGGGTTATCCATCTTTGTCGACTGACTGAAATGAGAATGTTTTTCCTACTACTATTTTTCCAAAAAAAAATGTGTATCTCTTGCTTAATTTATTTATTGTGTGTTTTCTTTTTTCAAAAAAAATAATATGTGTACATATTGTGTAGGATGTTGACAGTAGGCACTTGTGGTTTTGATGTATAGTTTATCATATCTCACTACTGCCAGAATTTCTGGGACTTTCCAGCAATATCCTTATGTAATTTCTAGTCACCTCTTCATTGCCATGTATTTGCCCACCCCCCCCCAAAAATTTGGGAGAAACAAGATAGATACCTTTCACTGAGAGGAAAAATTCATTTTTAGTATGCATGTAACTGATATCCCCAATAAAATCCTGAGTGATTTGGTGCAGAGCCCTAACAAGGATTGTTGATTTACCTATATTTTTAAATTTTAATACACTTAGTGCCTTTAAAAATGCTAATGTCTCTTTTCTTCTATCACATGTCATGGCTCTTTCTTGCTGTGCCTCACTATATGGAGCATGGTCATGTCTCATTTGAAGAAGGATGCTTGAGGAAGGACATCATGTGGGGGTGATACAATGATCAGGTCCACAAACTCTGCTCACAGTGATACTCTGCTGCTTACCAGTTGGCACTTTTTCTGCTTCTCTTTCTCACGGTGTCAGAATGTAAAACATTCAGAACACAGACACAAAGAGATACACAGAAAAAAATAAAAAAAGGCCACGAGTCAATAAAAATCATGAAATGCAGTGAAGTCATAAAGCAGAAGGTAGTGGCAGAGCCTCACATTTGTAGAATACAAAGCTAGGTTATTTTTATGTAGTGAATTTTGTGTAAATTGCACTATACTATTTTCTATGTTTGCTAGTTTAATATCACAATGTTACTCTCATGATCCAGGTAATATTTTTGATTAATATAAATGCATATAAAACTCAGGTTGAAAAAACTACTAACATGATTTAAGTGTATTTCCTTTTGTTTATCATTATGACTTTGTCATAGCTAGCACATCTGTTACTTTCTGAATGAAATACTGATTAGGCAAGTCAAAAAACAGTTTTCTAGATCTCATTTTTTGGGCAACTGTCAAAGCCTGCTTTCTGAGTAAAAGCAATGCATATGTTTCTAGCCAGAGTTTCAGTTTAGAGGCAGTTTTAGATGGTAGAAAATTTCAGCATATTACTCATCATGTTATATTTTCCAGCTGCCTATATTAACCACTTGACTTTGCTAAGAAAGGTAATTCTACATCTTTCAGTAATTTGTTTCCAAAAGATTTCTCTTTAATAACATATGGCTTTGACACTCTGCCTAGAGCCTAAAAGATTTTATGTATGCTATTGACATATTGGTTTAAAATGTTAGATACATGTGCTATATTTCAAGGAAGAGATTTGAGCTTCATCCTTCCTTTAACACTAAACTAGGCTATGCCACATTTATCCAGTTCCAACCAAAATGATTAATAAAATTGCAAATTATTGTGATCAAAATTGCACAGGTAAGATGTTAGTATATAATTTCAAGTCTCAACTTTCTAGCCAGATGTTAGTTTTGTTATGCTGCTCCATAGCAAGCAAGTGCACATTGTCTCAGATCCTAACACATAACATTACACCTTATACACAACAAATCAATTATAGCATTTAAATGAGTACAGAGTACATACATTATGCAACATATATACAGAACCATTTAATTTACAACTGGTGAATCTTTCATTTACATGATACACGTTTTTGTTGCAAAAATTTAGCCCTGTATATATTTAACATCAAATAACACTCATTAATACCTATGAACTTATGCTTGACACTGTCAGAATCTGCTAAAGAAAATAATATAAAGTTATCATTGGATTTCTAAATAATGTCTCACTAAGTGAAAAAGAAAACCCATAAAACACTCAAAAACTGTTGAGGTCTCGAATACCTCAGATCTTGAAAAACTTGCTAACTCCATAGCCACTATACCTCACATCAGTGCCTACACATAAAGATATTTTTAGAAAAATCCTTGAAAGGAAAATATTGACATTATTTCAGAGTATATAGATCAGCACTGATCAGCCATGTTTGTTTAGACAGAAACACAGGAACATACTTTTTACTGATGTAAAATTGCCTATATCACTTTAAGCCCTATTGTGAAATTAGTAGCATTTATTATGTTATATTATACCTTTTTTCTCCTTGAATTCTCATTTGTGCCAGTGATATATACCCTTTTGATTTATTATTTTCATCCTATTTATAATAGTAGAGGTACTCAATTTTATTCATGTTTCTTCTCTTGCCTTCCTAGATGACCTGATCATTCTTTGTCTTTGTTATTATAAACTTGTTTTTCTATACTTTGGCAAATTTGTATTCATTATTATTTGTTTTGAATTCCTGATGATACAAATGATTCAAGTATTAGATCTATTAGAAACTCGATTATCCTACCAAAGCCTAGCTATTTTCAATTGCTTATTTAACTTTCTGCCTTTTACCCCCATTTTTGTTAATATTCTATCAAACATTATGTTAAAAGTGGTGAAGTCTAAAGCCCAATCTTGTGTACTTTTGGTAGTTTCTTTTAAGAGTGAAAACAGGAAGTAGAAGGTCTGTATTAGTTGAAAAGCTCATAAAGGGCTGAGTGCCCAAAACTGAAATAGATGAAAGCTTTTCAAGTACACAGAGCCAGAGACTTAATTATTTCTTTCTTTATTAAGAGCTCTATTGACTAAAGTACTCCAATACATGACCTTCCCTTAATTTTGTACTAATCTATAAAATGAGTCATTTCTTTGTACTCACAATTTACATGATATATACTTATATATCATAGTGAAGTTTGCATTTGTGTATATGAAAATGGGCTAAGACATAATATCAGTGGGAAGCAAATTGAATTATGTCAATGTATCTTTCTGAAAATCTTACATGTTTATGTAAATAGATATGCTTTCATACTTTAATGATTGAAGTCTTTGAGAATATTTTAATCTGCTTTGTAATTAATAATATCTCAAATCTTGGATTATTTCTATTTATTTGCAGAATTCAAAAGTGATTTGTATACAAATTTGATGAAAAGATGCATACTTGAATTTATTTTAGTTTATTTCATGTGAGATACTTACCAAGATAATTGAACTGAAAGTTATCATTCAAAATTGAATTTTTTTGTGACTTAAAACTGATCATCCTGTTAATTGTATGACAAACATTAAAAAAATAAAACTCATAGAATGAAGGAACATGTAAATACAATATTGATAAAATTAAAAAGTTGGTCAATAGGTCTTGAGTTTCCAGCTTTGATGTTTGGAGGTGGATTAATCAGAGTATTGATCCCAATGATCTTCATACATACATTTCTAATACCAGTGTAGTGTAATTAAAAATACAATGTAATTCCATTTAAACTGGTAACATCTTTGGTGAGTAACTAATCAGGTATATGATAAGAAACATCCATATCAAAGCTCCATCAGTTTATACATAGGAAATATCCAAAAATTTGTAATATTTTATGAATAATCATGCGCCATACCACTGGACAGAACATATTTTTCACATAGTATCTATTATCTAATGCTTACCTACTAAATTTATAGTGAGAAGAGTTTGGGAAGTCTGAAGGCATACAGGTGAATAATGAAGAGTTAATTAATTAAAGGACAATTTAATTGTGTATTTTCCAGTAAAGCATGTTGCTACTTCTGGAATATAAGAAATACATATAAAATATTCTGCCCACTGAGAACTCAAAGGATTTTGTAGGTGCCATACCACTAAATGTATAATTGTAAAGCTACATTCCAGTTTTATTAGTGACAATTTACTCAAGAAGATTGAAATCTATGAGAAGATTTATAGAATCTAGACTTGGGATGAATTGTTCAAGGCAAGATATTGCACCATAGGAAGGTGATTTGCCTGCTGTGTAATTGCTGCCTGTTGACATCCCATGCTTTTTTTAATCATTATTTTATAACATTTCAGGACTTGTTCAGTAGCTCACATGTAAGAAACAAAATCCTGTCATTTCCACTCATGCTTGTTTTATAAGACTAATTAATCTTGCTTTGTCTTTTTCTGTGAACAAAGGGATGTTGGACATAGGGCACACAGGTATGTGGGTGAATTTAAGTGGATCCTGGAATAAATATGTCAGAGTTTCCCAAAATAGATGCAAGTATTTAAATGTTAATTTCTTGACACTATATATTATAGGCTACTAAGGGTCACAGGAAAGAAAATCAGTGGATGAAAATTTTGCAAAGAATCTTTTGCAAAGACCATCACTTTGATTGATAAGTATTTGACCACAGTTCAAAGTTATTAGAAAAAGATCTAAAGTTTGGAAAATCTTACATTAATTTTAGCAATGGTTTGTTTCAATATTAACATGAGGCATCATAATTATATTTTATAGTATCACTTTTATTTTTAGCAATGTTTTTAGTCCTCAACATATATTAATTCATTTGATACTTTTGTGTGCATGTAAGTTATATCAATATATTTTGCATACAAGAAAATGTTGAAGGAAGTAAAAGTTGTTTATGATTACATAAATCATAGACAGTCTAATAAATGTAATAGTCTAATAAATGTACATAGTCTAATAAATGTAACAGTCTGATACAAATCATTTATGGCAAAGTAAGAAGAAATGCAGAACACACAAACATGGGTGGCTAGGTACATAGGTACTAAGGTAGGATGTAGGAAAATGAGTTAGTTCTTTTCTGGTAGCTTCTTAATTCACAATGACCAATTAAAGTGGGGAAAAGAGTGTATTTGAGAAAAGAATAACTTCTGTGAATTTATTTTGACACATTTATATAATTTTATAATAACAATTCATTGAGAGGAATGCTTATCTGCCATCTTTATAAAATTGCTGCAGTACATATACAAACCTATGATAGGCACAGACGTGAGACATGGAGGAGTGATGCTCCATAAATGCATGTTGATAGTAATGTTAAAGAGATGCATTAAGAAAACTTAATATTAAATTACTGAATAAATTAATATAAAACAGATAATAAATTTCTTAAAAGAAAACTAATGAGAACTATTGAATTTAAAATGAGTAGAAAAGGTTATACATGTAGTTTTTTGAGATGTACCAGAGTATGGTTAAGTGATGAATTCCATAGCTAGCTTCATGATTTAATGTTTTTTCCCAACTGATCACAGTGTCCAAATTATTAAAGCAAGCTTTCAAAACATTTATTTAAAGTACAGGCAATCTTTTATGTTCTTTATGACTCAAATGAGTTCATTTTTCCCTTAAAAATGTATATGCTGCTTGAATTCTATAGAATAGAGAGTACTAAAATACATTTTTTAAAATATAGAAAGCCATTAAAATGTTCCCTGGTGATATTTAAAATGAGAAATAGAGCACTACTTGTTTAAATACTACATTAATAATGTGAAAATGGATGTAATCGTCTCATCTTAAGGTTCTAGAACTTTCCTCATGCAATAGGATATGTCCATAGACAGCATTCATATGTTATTAACTGAGTTATAAAGAATGTTTTATCAAAGTTCTTTTGACTTAAGTTAAAACACTTTATGTCAATATCAAGTGTCAATTATTAGAGGTTAAGGCATGACTTTTTTTTCCTGATTATCATTTTTAAATACTTAGTAAAGCCAAACCCTGTTCAACTAATGAAGCGTTATTTTTCCCCTGCAGTTCTTTTTTTTTTCCCTGGGAGGGGTGGGGTGGTCACACCCAGCAATGCTAAAGAATTACGCCTGGTGGTGCATATCAAATACACCATGGGTAGATTGCCAGGCTCTGCCATGCGGGTGGGATACTCTCGGTAGCTTGCTGGGCTCTTTGAGAGGGACGAAGGAATTGAACCTGGGTCAGCTGCGTGCAAGGCAAATACTTACCTGCTGTGCTAGGGCTCTAGTCTGGAAAAGGAAATAATCATGGAAAAATGAAAAATTCACAGAAAAAATCTGGAAAAGTGTTGTGTAAAATGAAGACTAGCTTTAGATAAAATACCTAGAAGAGAGTTGTGTAGAGCCAAGGCTAGTTTTAGATATATGCCATCATCCGAATGCAATTCATAGTCTTATGCCTCTTTTGATATTGGCTACAATTTACATTGTTTGGGGGTGGCAGTTATTTTGTAGATCATCTACTTTAACTCACTGAGTCAATAGAGAATGTACAGAGGGCTTAAAGTGAATGTTCCAAGTAGTTGAGTACCTGATGTTCCTATTTATTGCTCTGACATAGAACACATGAGAGGAATCAGAAAATGTAAGAGTCAAGGTTTATTTTCACTATAGACCTGTTTTCATCTTGCTCTATGTCTTTTATAAAAGCTAAATCCTTTGAGAAAGTGTGATTTTCCTTCATCGACACAGGACATCAAAATCCTTGACAGATCAAGAGCTTAAAATTGCAATGCAGGTGTATAACCTTGGCTTATTAAGGAAGAGGGAATCAGAAGCTCCTGAAAACAAAGACTGAAAACTTCACCTGTGACGTAAAGAAGAATGGTTTTCACTTTTTACTATCTGTGGTAGTAGTATTTATAAAGAAATATCTGCAAGCAGCTCTGCGGCAGCAAAATCCTGATGGGAAGACATCAGCTGGAAGAACAGTGTTAAAAGCTGAACTAAATATCAGATAGTTAAAATATCAAATGACTAATAAATGACTCAAAGGACACCAGGATATCACAAATTGTAAGTTGAAAGAGAAAACAAGATCTAATTAATTTTGCAGTTGGTATGAGCCAATTTGAAACCTTTCTCTTTGGACTCTTTTATAGTTGAGCTGATGGCGGAGACTCAGGTCTGTTATAATCCCAACTTCAAGTGTAACAGTAACCTTTCAAGACTATAATATAATGAACCTATACTTAAGTTTGTAATATTCTTCTTGCTCACTGCAATGAATTCACCAATTATTTATTTGAGCCTTACAATGATCTTGCCAATCATAAATTTATACATGTGCTCTCTTAGAATATCAAGTCTGAAAATTATATTTAACAACATCAGATTATTTGGATTGATTTGCATAAACTAATATTAAGAAACCTATTAAAATGTAAGAGAAATGACACAGAGAGTTAATGAAATATTTCTTCATTACATTTTCATGCTATTAAAGTATATCACGTTTAGGAACTTGTTTTCATTTTTAAATTCCTTACATTTTAAAACAAACTTAAACTCTCCTAAATCCATTTTAGATTAGGTGGTATAATTAGAACCTTCAGTTCACTAGGTTTTATTCCAGGAACAGATGAGAAGTGACTGTGGCACACCTCTATGGGATTTTTTGAGCAAATCCAATAGGTTCTAGAGAGAAAATTGTTGATGTAAAGCTGTCACAGAAGTAAGCTCTGACCTCCTCAGGAAAGTTTGTTATGAAAGCAGACATATGGGAAATAGTTATGGGAAATACTCTAATATTATAATTTTAGTACAAGTAACAAAGAACTTTCAAGTTAGACTTAAGCTTTTCTACCTAATACATTCATTTTATTATTATTTACCTTAACCATGGGTATTCAAGAATGCAATTCTATTTGGAGATATTCTTAGAATGCCAATTTAGGTAAGAAGTCCATGCTATGCCAGGAGCATATTTCTTTGTGATAAAAATTTGCATTATTCTTCTAAGCAAATGACAATATTATTTACAGAAATTTTAGGAAGACAAAATTCCAAATGATAAAAGTTATATTCCTCATATATCTTAATGTCTCATGATTTTTATGCTGTCTTCACAAATTAGAGAACAACTTGATATATTTTAAGTAGATAATCACACCGCATATTTCAGACATGCTTTTAAAAGAATCTTACCAAAAAATTGTGTTGATAATGAGAAGAATAAATCATTTTTTTATGATGCTAGTTTAGATATTGTTAGATCAGTTTAGGAAAATGCATTATACCCAGGGAAATCTCAGAGTCTGGCAGGGCATACCCATTAAAAGGAGCTGGATCATGGCTAAAATGATTAAAATGGGAATTTGGTAGAGGCTGTTTCTGATGGAATAGACACACCAAACAGAAACTTAATAGTAGCCCATTCATGAAAAGAATTTTTTTTCCTGTGACTGAATCCTGAAAATTTTACATGGTATCTGAAGCCTTTAATTGGAAACACAAGTCCTATGACTTGCCTCATAATCAAATCTTACAGATTACTGTCTAAATTTGAGCTACATCATGGGGTAACATTGACAGGAATTCAAATATTTCATGATATTTTGACACATGAAGTATAAAGTTAAGGGGGAAAAGTTAGTAACTGTGTACAATGTATGCAAATACATATGTACATATATCCTTATACCCTTAGTGTATGTGCATTAATATGTGCATTAATAATAATTTATTAATTAATGTTAATGATAATTAATAGATTCATTTATATGTGATATAATAGGAACTGTGTTTATGAACATGAATTTCTCAATATTTTGACTATTTTAATACCTCTGGGTTACTTTAAAATCTGACCAAGTTTTAAAATCATTAATTGTTAGAAGGAGACAAAACAAAAATTTCAAGTGATAGTTTCTTAAAGCACTATGTGTAGTAACAAAAACATTTAGTTGAGTAATCTCTGGAGCCTTGTTATCAAGTCAAACATAATAAGAAGTAGAAACACAAATAAATAAATTTGAAATTGCCTAGTAGCCACTTTTTTAAAAAATGTAAAATTAATTTAAATAGAAGTGTGCATTTTGACATGTATAAATTTTAGCATCTTGTCATTAATACAATAAAATAATTATTGATGGCATTTTAAATTTTTACAATTATGGTTTATCTTTCATACTTAACAGAAATTTTAACTGAGACTAGTCATCGGAAAGATAAGCTCTAGAGCAAGTTTCTTATGAATACAGAAAGATATTATTCTGAAGAAATATAGAATTTCTAAATGTTGATTAAAATTCAAATCATACATGCCATATTTAATATAATATATGTAAACAATAAATTTGTGTATTTAAAGGGTCAAATTACTCTTATAGAGATCTTTCTTGTACCTGGAAAGATTGAGCAGAAGAGAAAAATGAGCAATGGAAAACCAGTGTTTTTCCCTAGATTAGTGACGGAGAAAACTGTTTTGAATGAAATGATATCCTAAAGCTGGTAAAGCAAATTTTGGCGTGGGCATTGGCCATCCTAACTAATAAGACAATACTTACTGAAAAATATATTAAAATGTCTTATTGAAGTACAGTGCTTGTGAGATCACTGTTTATGCATATTTGACAAACTATTTGGGAATAAATAGTATTTTTTATTATTATAATTTTATTTACCCACAAAGAAACCTAGATAATGGTTTAACAAATTTCTTTGTTGTGGCATTTGTTCACTCATGGTTGTGCTCAGGGATAACTTTTGTCTCTGGTCTCAGGGATTTCTACTAGCAGGATTCAGGAAACATGTATGGTGCCACAGATTAAATACAGGTTTATGTGCCTTGCCTGTTGTGTTTTCTCTGTGGCTCCTGTTTTTCTCTTACTTTCTTTAACTTCTACTAGTTTATTCTAGAACTAAGAAATTCATTCAGTAATATTGCAGGATACACACTCAACATAAAAAAACTATACACATGCCTAAGAGTAGAGTGTCTGAAGAATAAATTAGGACACTAATCCCATTTGTTAATATTACTAAAAACAATAAAAAACAATAAATATACCTATGCGATTAAAATATGTTTATTAAAAGCTAGATTAGATTAATGTAAAAGATTGAAGAACAGGTAGAAAGATATTCCACCTTGTAAGACTAGATATTTTAATTTACTGCTTTATATGTTATTTGTTTAAAGTTTTACAGAATTTCGGTCTTATATGTTCACACTGCTATTTGTATAGGACTCAAAAAAGGTAAAAGTCACTGCAGAAACTACCAGTGTTGTAACATTTTCTTGCTATCAAGATGACCTCTCTGCACTTTCTTCCCATTCTTCTTCCTCTTTCTCTCAGGTAACCATCATAGTTTTCTTGTCAGTTTATTTACTTTAGTTACTTGTGTTCTACCATATGCATTAACTCATTAGGCAATATCGTTCACTTTGTTTCTTATTCGACTTAGCACACTCAAGATTCATCCACTGTACTTGCTCTCACCTTCTCTCTCTACTGAAAGGCAAACTTTCAACATTTTAAGTAGCATAGAAGAGTTAGGAGTTGAATGGAGAACATAGCTTTGTGGGGCATAGTTCCATGACTAAGTTCTGAAGAGAGCAAAGAACAGGTTTTAGAAGAAACTATAATTTAGTGAAGGTTCTGGTCCCTAGAATGTTTATTCCACTATCTAATCCACTGCTTTCAGAAGAGGAGTCCATTAAGTTGAATATGACAAATGTCATATTTTTAAAAAAAATAGTTATAGGAATATATGTTGAACAATTTTATAAACTGCTCTATGAACTGCTCTAAGTATCAAAATAGTATTTTGAATTTAAAATCAAATTATTAAGATAATAAATAAATCCAATTTTACACAACTACAAAAAAAGCTGTTTATATGCTAAATTCTCTATAGGAGCTACTTAATTCCTTTAAGATTATCTTGAACTTGCTTATGAAAATATGGTTGCCAAAAGCAAAACTAAAATTTTCTTTTTTTCTGTCAGTGCAATTTTTGGTTCTTAAGTATTAAAAAAGGAGAGAAAGGTCACAGTGAAGAAAAGGATTAGTGAATGTATAGAATGTAAAAAGAAAAATGTATTAAAATGCTAAACTCAATACTTACTTTCTTTGTGAATAAAATTGCACTAAAGAATGAAGGAGGCTTGGGGGGGAAGGGGGAAGGTATATCGTGATTCTTGGTGGTGGAATATGTACACTGGTGAAGGGATGGGTGTTTGAGCACTGTATAACTGAGACTTTAACCTGAACGCTTTGTAACTTTCCACATGGTGAATTAATAAAAGAATTAAAAAAAAAAGAATGAAGGATGCTTGGTTATTTTTTTCTGCATGCATTTTTATCTGCCCCAAATCCTCTTAATTTGTCAATACTTAATTTGTCAATACTTTGACAATATACTAAACAAAAGTAGTTTTATGATGAAGCACTGTATCACTGTCATCCCTTTGATCATCAGTTTGCTCGAGCGGGCCCAGTAATGTCTCCATTCATCCTATCCCTGAGATTTTTGCAGCCTCTCTTTACTCATCATTCCCAATAGTGTCACAGTAGAGGCTCTTTAGGGTCAGTGGAATGAGACCCATCATTGTTACTGTATTTGGCATATGAATATGTCATGGGGAGCTTGCCAGGCCCTCCCCCGTGTGGGCAGTAGACTCTTGGTAGCTTGCCAAGTGAAGTGACTGCCTAGGTACCGGAAAATGAGGAATCTGGGTGGAAGAGACCCAATCCCGATCCAAGCAGCCTTGGAGATCTTGGCCCTAGGTCCTGCAGACCTGGGTTCTTCTGAGGGTTCCTTGAAGCATGAGGCTGATTTACGATGTGTATGCATTATGCATACATGCATAGCCATCATATGCATGTAAGGATAATGCATATAAATATGCATCATAATGCATATTTCACAAAATATGCAATTTTAAAAATCATGGTGTCGCTATAGATATGTGCCTGAAAATATAACTTTTATTAAATATCAATATAAAATAAATCTCATTTTTTCCTGAGCTTTCTTTTATGTCCAACAGTATGACACCATATTTTGGGGTATGATATTATATATATTAAGTCTAATTACAATTATATTTTATGACCACATCCTACATTATAATGTATATCCCCAAATGCTATATTTACTCTAGACTATTGAATTCTATATATCTTTGTAAATGTAAGTAGTTTTCCAAGGAAGCTTATCATTATTTATTATTAAATACAATTTAGTTTAAATGTTCTAAAGTTTTGAATATTTATCTAATTTGCTGTCTACCAGAATTAAAGCAGATAAAGACATTCAAAAATAACAACAAACAACCAAAACCAATATAATATGTTTTAGGTGAAACAGATGAGACAATAGCACTCTTTGTACAATACATATGAGCAAACGGCTAAATTCATAATTCCAGTTTTTGCTTTTTATTGAATTTCCCAACTGAAAAGCCTCTGGCAATATTTTTTCAAGAACACTACTCCTTTCATATATGACTTTAATAAAGACAGCATGCTGCCAAAATCCAGGAACTGGTAGATGAGCAAATTGCTCTATGTTTTACTGCTCACTCAACTTCAACATTCATAGTATTTGACATGTACGTCTTAAACGGAAGCACTTTTATATTTCCTTTTTCTTTTGTAGTAGAGAAGGCAGTTACTTTATAAACCTAAATGAAACATATTGGAGTAATGTGGGATAAATTTCCCTCCTCATTCATTAATATCAAATCTGCACGCATACCCTACCAGGCACATTATATTAGGTTGGTTAGGCAGATATAACACTAGCTTTCAAAAGAAAGACAATCAGAAGTTATCAAAGTAGAAGTTCAGGAATATTATGCATGGCAGTTCAGTATGATTCTTCAATTGATATCTTGGAAAGAAAATTAATTCGAGGGATGCTGAAAGCCATAATGAACATTTGGACTGTTTTGACCAGTAGTGTAAGGGATCAAGATAGGCATGAGTAGGACACTTGTGGACAAGGCCATAGATACTAATAGAACCTGAAGAAAGAGGTAAATACTATCACTTAGGCATTATCTCACGGTTAGGTAGTAGACAGCAAAGCTAAGGGCCTATGGGAGCAAAAGGTTATTGGCTATAGTGGGGTTAATGATGGTACCATATTATGGACTCAAGTATCCCACGAAAAAACAGTATATGTTATTAGGACACTGTGGATATGGTCCATTGTGCTGAATCCTTTTCGGAATTCGGCTTGCTTGCATGGTTGTCCTTCGTCTAATGTTCTGCCTATTTTATTCACAATGACTCCAGTGAACTTGTAGACGATGGAAAACAGGCAGATTGGGCGATAGTTGCCAATGTCATGGATGTCTCCCTTCTTTATAACAGAATGGTCCTGCTGGTTTTCCACTGAGACAGAATCTTGCATTCAGACAGGTAGTGTGTGAAGAGCCGAGCCAGTGTATTGACGAGTACTGGCAGTAGATTCTTCAGGTGTTTGGGTCTGACCTTGTCTGAACCGGGTGCTGTACGCGTACTTACTGACGAAATGACATGTCATGACATGTCATTGAAGTTTCTTGAGACTTCAAGATGCCCTTCTGTCTAATGTTCGTCGATTTAAAGAAGGCCTTCGATTCTGTTGAGACTGAAGCAGTCATCGAAGCCCTAGTCAAACCGGGCGTTCAAACTCAGTACATCAAGATGCTCTTCGAGCTGTATTACAGATTCACCACCAGGATCTCACCATTCTACAAGAAAGTGATCATCGTTGTAAAGAGAGAGGTTCAGCAGGGTGATAGCATTTCACTGAAACTCTTCAGTGCCACCCTTGAAAACATCATGTAATCACTGGAATGGGAAGGAATGAGAGTGAAGATAGATGGTCGGCAACTACACCACCTCCGCTTCACTGATGACATCATTCTCATAATGCCAAACATTAGCCAAGCAGCACAAATGCTGGCTGACTTCAACCATGAGTGTGGAAAGGTCGGACTGCAGCTGACTCTCAACAAAATGATGTTTATGAAAAACAACTAGTCCCTAACGTTCCATTTGCTCTCAACAGAAGGAACATCTCCGAATGCAGCAGCTCTGTGTACCTGGGTTGATAACTCAATATAAGGAAAGACTTGGTGCCAGAACTGCACAGGAGGAAGAGAGCAGTGTGGAACGCCTTCGAGAGCATCGAAGAAGTGGTTAAGAGACAAAGAACCTCCAGCTCTGGGCACATCTTTTCGATTCCACCATTCTTCCTGTACTAACATACGCCTCAGAGACCTGGGCCCTATGCAAACAAGATGAGAATGCTATTTAGGTATGCCAAAGAGGAATTGAAAGAGCCATACTAGGATTATCACATTTCACTCAAGTGAGAGAAGGAATCCCGTGTCTGACCTCTGTCGACGATCAAGAATCAGATTTGCTGTCTCATTTCCCAAGGCTCGAAAATCAAATGGGCCAGATACTTAATGTGATTCAGAGACGACCACTGAGCTAGAGCTGTTACTGACTGGATTTCACAGAACTTCAAAAGACCGCATGGCCGCCCACCAATGAGATGGTCAGATTTCTTCGTGAAAACCTTGAACGAACAGTTTGAGGCTCTTCTTGTTCCTGAAGCTAGCAGATATCATTGGGCTACACTTGCACATGACAGGGACAAATTGAGACATTACTGGCACCCATTCAAGGAAATTGAAGATCAATGGGATGACAAGTGTCAAGTGACACGTGATGTTATTAGATCAGGAAATAGAGTAAGGTATATGCACTGCATGAATGGAGTTTTATATTGAAGTTTTGATTGGATGGTGTTACTTTAGATAAGATGTGTGTGAAAAGAAATCAACAACAAAAAATCAAGTTTTTATTTTACAAAATTTTATAGGTTTAGGACAGGGAATTTAAATATAATTGAGAAAATTGAAAACAGATTTTTGTCCTTTACAGAATTTTACTCTCTCTCTGATGCCAATTATGGTTGATTGATCTCTAATATTTGATTGTATTAGATAGTGAGATTAGTGTCTGTGATACAAGTTGCTGCAAATACTCTAGATATTCAGTCTCTTTTCTATGCCTAACATTATCTCTTCACTCCATACAGATCTGATAATATCAAATCTGCATGCATACCCTACCAGGCACATTAGACAAGCAGGCACTTGTCTAATTATTCATGTGAACTACTTTTTTGAACACTACTATTGTGAATTTTTATTATTGAAGAAGTTTTCAAATTTGATAAGGATGTTCATATACTTTATTACAAAAAATACCATGTCACTGATCATGATGATTGGAGCCAAATGAATTGCCATAAACCAAACAGAAAAGTATACATAACACAATTGTGCCCCAATGGAATTTCAGGCAATATAGTCAATATTTGTTTACTATATTCTATCCTGGAAATTCATTTCTATGAATTGCCTTTTCTTAGCAAATATCAAACAAGTGGATAGGCAGTTTTAATTATTCCTGATGGAATTCTCAGTTTTATATCAGTTCCACTCAGTTGAATGGTCTTTTATTTACATCATTTAGGCTTTATTAAAATATAAATGAATATAGAGATACTTTCTGCCAATTTTTAATTAAATACTTTACTTGAAATGAAAAAATGCATGCGGCCTCTCAATCAGCACCCAGCGTGGCCCTGACCCCTCCCTCTTCGCCAGGTAACTTAGACCCTGCCCCATGTGGTGCTTTCCGATCGACCCCCGCCCGGGGTCTGGGACTCTGAAGACCCCAGACCCCCCTCATGCCTCTCAGTCACCTTGCTGCCTGCCCTAACCCCCTCCTCCTCTTGCTCAAGTTGTTAGGGGCGTGTCCTCACGTCAGGGGGCGTGACCTCAAAAGGGGGCGTGACTTCCCTCTGGAGCGGCCGCAGTTATTTCTCCCATTCCATGCATTGTGCTTTAGCTACAATTGATACAATCTATTCCTCTGAAGAATACCCTGGTCATCTTAGTCACTATACGTTAAGAGTCAACAAGCCTATCCTATCCTAATTTCACAAAAACTGTCAGTGAACACATCAAGCTGCACATAAAGTCCTTTGTAAAAAGATCATAGCCCCACGTCTTCAATTGAGGCTCCTCTCAAGCTAAGGAGAGTGCCTGACAGTAAAGCCCATAACAACATGAAGAAACAGCAAAAATCCCCAACACCAGGAGAAATGGAAGAGAGGATCTCAGAAACCTCAGCAGGGACTTCCCAGAAATACAACCTCCTCTCAGATAAAGAATTCAGAGAGGAAATCGTCAAAATGGTTGACGAACTCAAAGCAACTATGGAATTAACATCCAATAAATGAAGGGAGGATATGGATGCAGCATTGGAACCGTCCACCATGATAATCCAGGAAGAAAGGAGAGCAGAAATTTCAAAAATATGAACAGAAGTGTCACAATTAAAAGAATTGGTAGATGAAATAAAAAAACTCGGTAGGATCCCTCAATAGTAGAATGACTACAGCCGAAGACAGAATCAGTGAGCTTGAAGACAAGCTGCAGAAAACATACAGGCAACAACAAATAATGGCAAAAGACCTCAAAATGGCTCTAGAGTGAATTAGAATTCTAGGGGATGACCTCAAGAGAAATAACATAAGAATCATTGGAGTACCAGAAGCACAGGGAACCAATCCCAATTAAAAAAAAACATAATTAAAGACATCATTGCTAAGAAATTCCCAGAGCTAGAGAATGCAGGCATCCAGATCCAAGGAGTCCGAAGGGTGCCAACTAAAAGGGACCCAAATAAAAGATCCCCAAGGCATATCATAGTCAGAATGATGGATGCCGTGGATACAGACACAATACTGCAAGCAGCAAGATCAAGGAAGGAAATCATATACAAAGGAGCACCACTTAGATTCACAGCAAACCTATCAGAAGAAACCCTCCAAGTCCAAAGACAATGGTGGGATATAGTGAAAAAACTTAATGAAATGAACGACTCACCAAGAATAATTTACCCGGCTAAACTCTCAGTTAAACTTGAAGGAACCATACACTATTTCACGGAGAAGCAACAGCTCAGGAACTTCATAGGCTCAAGAAAAACTTAAAAGAAGGACTAAAAGGGCTACTATAAGACAAGGAAAAACCCTAGAATAACAACAAACCCTACAGAAAGATGGCACAAAATCCCATGGCAATAATTTCTCTTAATGTTAACGGTCTAAATACACCAATCAAGAGGCACAGAGTGGAAAAATGGATTTGGAAACTAAACCCAACTTTCTGCTACCTACAAGAAACACATCTGAATAGTCAGAACAAACACAGTCTCAAAATCAAAGGATGGAAAATATTCTGCAAGCAAACAACTCCCTCAAAAAAGCAGGGGTTGCCATACTAATATCCGACAACATAGATTTCAGACTGAAGAAGATCAGAAGGGACAAGGAAAGTCATTTTCTATTCATCAAGGGATATATACAACAAAAATAAATCACACTCTTAAACGTATACGTACCTAATGAGCTACCAACTAAATACTTAAAAGAACTCCTAACAGAATTTAAGGAGGACATAACTAGCACCACAATAGTAGTTGGAGATTTCAACACTGCCTTATCACCTCTAGATAGATCGACAAGAACAACACTCAGCAAGGAAATAATGGCTCTGAAGGAAGAAATGGAGGAGACAGGGCTAATAGCCCTATACAGAGCAATACACCCCAAAAAGAAATAATACACATTTTTTTCCAGTGCACATGGAACATTTTCCAAAATAGACCATGTCTGGATCACAAATTATACCTTAAGAGAATCGGGAAGATAGAAATTATATCAACTATCTTTTCAGACCATGATGTACTGTAGATGGAAGTTAATCAAACACAGACTCGGAGAACCAGATCAAACACCTGGAAATTAAACAACTCACTATTGAACAATGAGTGAGTCACGAAGGAAATCAAGGAAGAAATCAAAACATACCTTGAAACAAATGAGAATGAAGACGCAAGCAACCAGAACCTATGGGATGCAGCTACAGCTGTGTTAAGGGGAAAATTTATAGCTCTGCAACCTTTCCTCAGGAAGGAAGGGTTTAAATAGATAGCTTGAGTTCGCAGCTCAAGATCTTAGATCAGCAAAAGGAACCTAAACCAGATCGAAGGAAAGAAATAATAAAACTTAGAGCAGAAATTAGATGGGTACCCGAAAAACAATCTGAAAGATCAATGAAACAAAGAGCTGGTTCTCTGAGAAAATAAATAAGATTGATAAACCACTAGCAAGACTCACAAAGAATGAGAGAGAGACAACCCTAATAAACTGAATCAGAAATGAAAAGGGGGACATCATAACAGAAACCAAGGAGATTCAAAAGATCATCAGAGACTACTTTGAAAGTCTGTATGCCACAAAATAAGAGAATCTAAAAGAAATGGACAAATTCCTTGATTCCTACAATCTTCCAGTATTTAACCAGGAAGACTTGAAATACCTCAATAGGCCCATAAATATCAAGGAAATCGAAACTGTAATCAAAAGGCTCCCCAAAAATAAAAGCCCAGGTCCAGACGGATTCACTGGCTAATTCTTCCAAACATTTAAATAAGACTTGTTGCCAGTTCTCCTCAAGCTATTCCAGAAAATTGAAAAGACAGGAACCCTCCCAAACAGTTTCTATGAGGCACATATCTCCCTAATACTAAAAGCAAACAAAGTCACAACTAACAAATAAAACTATAGACCAATATCCCTGATGAACACCGATGCTAAGATCCTCAACAAAATACTACCAAATAAAATCCAACAACTTGTCAAAAAGATCATACACCATGACCAAGTGGGATTCATCCCGGGGATTTAAGGATGGTTTCACATTCAGAAATCAATCAACATAATCCATCATATCAACAAAAATAAAGATAAAAACCATATGATCATATCAATAGATGCAGAGAAAGCATTTGACAAGATCCAACATCCGTTCATGATAAAAACTCTCACCAAAATGGGTTTTGGAGGAACTGTCCTCAAGATAGTCAAAGCCATCTACCACAAACCTATGACAAGCATTATCATCAATGGGGAAAAACTAAGGGCCTTTCCTCTAAGATCGGGGACAAGACATGGATGCCCACTCTCACCACTTCTCTATAATATAGTAGTGGAAGTACTAGCAATAGCCATTAGGCAAGAAAAAGATATTAAAGGCATTCAGATAGAAAAGGAAGAAATCAAACTCTCACTATTCGCAGATGATATGATACTATATCTAGAGAAGCCTAAAAGCTCTAGTAAGAAACTCTCAGAAACAATTGACCTTTACACAATCCATACGGTACATTGAAGGCAAGG
The DNA here is from genome assembly GCF_027595985.1 of Sorex araneus. Lineage (NCBI taxonomy): Eukaryota > Metazoa > Chordata > Mammalia > Eulipotyphla > Soricidae > Sorex > Sorex araneus. The sequence goes on from NC_073313.1 coordinate 177,608,216, forward strand.
TCAACAAAACCCTTCACAATATTGAAGCTAAAGGTATCTTCAAATATGACACGGAACTAAGCAATCAAGTAGAAACAGAGATCAACAAATGGGACAATATTAAACTAAAAAGCTTCTGAACCGCAAAAGACACAGTGACCAAAATACAAAGGCAATCTACAGAATGGGAAAGGATATTCACCCAATACCCCTCCAATAAGGGGTTGATATCAAGGAAATATAAAGTACTGGTTGAACTCTACAAGAAGAAAACATCCAACCCCATCAGAAAATGGGCCGAAGAAATGAACAGAAACTTTTCCAAAGAGGAGATATGAATGGCCAAAAGGCACATGAAAAAATGCTCTGCATCACTAATTATCAGGGAGATGCAAATCAAAACAACCATGAGATACCACCTCACACCACAGAGAATGGCACACATCCAAAAGAACAAAGCAACCGCTGTTGGAGAGGATGTGGGGAGAAAGGGACCCTTCTACACTGCTGGTGGGAATGCCAACTGGTTCAGCCCCTATGGAAAACAATATGGACGCTTCTCAAAAAATTAGAAATTGATCCAGGAATAACACTCTGGGAATATATCCCAGAGAAACAAAAAAAAAATAACTGAAATGACATCTGCTCTTATATGTTCATCACAGCACTGTTTACAATAGCCAGAATCTGGAAAAAACCCAAATGCCCGAGAACAGACTGGTTAAAGAAACTTTGGTACATCTATACAATGGAATACTATGCAGCTGTTAGAAAGGATGAAGTCATGAACTTTGCATATAAGTGGATCAACATGGAAAGTATCATGCTAAGTGAATTGAACCAAAAAGACAGTAACAGACATAGAAAGATTGCACTCATCTGTGAAATATGAAACAACAGTGTAGGAGACTAATACCCAAGAATAGAAGTATATAATAACAGGAGGTTGGCTCCATAGCTTGGAAGCTGGCCTCACATGCTGGGGGAAAGTCATCTTCGATAAAGAAGTGAACACCAAGTAATATGTGATTGGAGATCCTGTGCGGGAAGGGAGATGCATGCTGAAAGTAGACTAGAGACTGAACAGGCCGACCACTCAATACCCCTATTGCAAACCACAACATCCAAACGGAGAGAGATATATCAAATTAGAATGCCCCGTCACAGAGGCGGGGTGGGGGGATGGGATTAGGGTGGTGGGAGGGATACTGGGTTCATTGGTGATGGAGAATGGACACTGGTGGAGGGATTGGCTCTCAAACATTGCATGAGGGAAACACAAGCACGAAAATGTGTGAATCTGTAACTGTACCCTCACTGTGACACACTAATTAAAAATAAATTTAAATTAAAAAAATGAAAAATGCATGCAAATAGAAAATATTGATCTATTGGTTTTGTTATTGTCATGTTATATTAGGGGCTTAGTAAAGTCATTCACCTGTTAGGGAGTCAGAGCTCCTCAATAGAGACTTTAGATTAGACTTCATGAATGCTGAGGAACCATTTATTTCTTTTGTATTGTATATAATTATTTATAACTAGAATGATAGTTAATTTTTGTGGTTTAGTTTCAATTTTCTATGGTGGAGTTAATTACTTATGAGGAGTCCTTGTTTTAAAAGTATATAAAATCATGTGCAAGTGCATATCCGTATGTGTGAGTGTGAATATTTGGTAACGTTTATCAGAGGAAGGATAATTTTCTCTCACAAGCGGTCCTGGGCAATGTCTATAGACAATTTATTCTGTCATAGCTAAACAAATGCTGCTGCTTACAGTGTGCACAGAATTTCCTGTGCTCCCATGACAGTTATTCAGTCCAAAATATTCTTAGAGCCAAGAATGAAGTATCTTGAAATTATACATAGAGCTTAGGTATACAGAAAAACCCCGTCTTCTGTATATCATGATATTATTATAAGTGATTTGTCATCTAAATCAGAAAGTACAGAATTTAATTTCTCACCTAGAGAAAGGAAATCTCTATATCTGGACCTAAATAATAAGAATTACAAACTATGGTTTCATTCTCTTTCAAGAAACCACTCCATTTGAAAGTTTGATCTGTGTACTTATTTTCACTATTATTGCTCATGTATAAGCAGTTTTTTTTAAAAGTACTATATAGTATGAAAATATATATTCCCCATTTTTATGATATGTTATAATTATATGAATACAAGTGCTATTGTGTATTTCTGTTAATGTTTTCTACATATTTTTGCCAACATAATAAACAATGAAGAGGGCTCTGGAGATAGAACATAGCTAAATCACTTGGATTGCTTCTAAGTGTGGTGAATGCAACCCTGACTCAAATCCCTGGCAACAAACTTCGTCCCATAAGTATCAACAAGGGACACTCCTGAACACAAAGCCCCAAATAGTCTCTGACCACCCAACAAGAAAACAAACAAAACAGAAATGGAGAACTTTTCATCGATTTATGTTATCTTAATGAATTATTTGTTTACTAAATTGTTTTCATTCATAAATAAGAAAGTGTTCATTAGGATATACCAACTTTTAAAAGGTATGTCTACAAGTAAAATAACTACATGTAATCAGTGTTAACTGCTGTTCTCATCTTTCTGTAACATTTCTGTCATTTATGGGGGCAGAAAATATCACAATATATGTTTTTAATTCTCTTCTACTAGCATTGCAGCATACCTTGCAAGGTTCCTAGGATATAGACAGAGGTCTCCATTGGCATTCAATCCAAATATATTTTTGAAATAGTAATTAAAAAGCCACTCTGTCAACAATCAATTCAGAATTTAGGATTGATAATCTTTAGGAGACTGCAATTTCATCAATTAAATGATATACAATTTCTCTTTAAGAATCAGAGAATTATTTTCTATGATTTAATACTGGATGCAATTAAATCAGAATGTACTTTGTTGATGATTATGTATCACAAAAATGCAGACTTTTTGGACTCATGATTTCCAATGTCATCTAATCCATATTTTATGGAACTTTATCTAATGAACAATTTACACTTAAGAGACAAATTTTGAATTTATTCAAAGCAGTCATATATTTTAGCTTATAATGCCAAGAAAATTCTTTGTGAGATTCTACTCTCAAGTGCATAGGTTAAATGATGAACTGAACTTTCTGTTTTTATTGTGAAACTCTTTCGCAAATGAAAACTATTCTTTTATTAAATCGTTTCAGTGGGTTTCCTTAAAGCAAAACTTAGAGCAAAAATATCATTTTGCCAATATATACATTGTAGAGCACATGAAAACTGCTACACAGTGCTCTAGCCACCCTATTTAAATCTATGTCCAGTCATAGAAAGATAAGCACAAAAGTGTATAAATCTGTAACTGTACCCTCACGGTGATTCTCTAATTAAAAATAAATAAATTTAAAAAAAATAAAAATAAATCTATGTCCAGTGAGGAACATATTCAGTTCAGATAACATTTTAATATTTAAATATTTCTTACAGAGTCACTGCATATTTGTATTGTATGATTTCTTATTCTATACAGCTGAAATCTATATAAGTTCTATGTTTAGTAGCATGATAAATACTCAACAAAGATCGATCATGGATTCACAATAGTGTGAAAATGATTAATGGAGGAACTCCTCAATTTGTGGGAGTTAACTGTGTTACTTAATGGTCAGGGTTTGAGTTTAAAAGTCTGGATTTTTATTTTAACACTCAAAGTAAAAAGTTTGTGAAAAACAAAACTGATCAAGTAAAAAAATAAATTACTCAGCATCTGCCAGGAAATCTACTGTCTTTAAGCAAAGAAACAGAAAAGAACTCCCAGATTGCTCCAGAAGGTACTCTTGAATCTCTGTATAATCCAGCATCCTCTATGAGAGAGGTAATATCATCAACCTTAGGGATATCTGGTCTAGGTGAATTACTAACAGAGCAGTTTCATTTTCCAAATGTTCAGATTCGTGAGCACAGCTTTGGTATTATTTATGGCTATAGCAGTCTCATGGATAAATGTCTTTCTGGTGCTTTTAAAATTAAAAATATGATCCTGGATAATAAAGCAAATGGTAACTTATATACTTATAATTCAGTGTTGCTTTGCCTTAATTACATAATATGCAAAAGTTAAAATTAACATGTAGAAAATATAATAAGTTTCTGATTTATATGTTTAAGTTCAGTTAAGAAGAGGTGAAAATTTTGATGGCAGTGAATTACTTTTTCATACTATTTTAAGAGTTATCACAAATGAAAACAGGTATTGCATTATGGTGATGTTTTATTTTAACTGAATAATTTATTTGATAAAATATTTTATTTTATTAAACATACCTTATGAACATAATAGCAAAGAACTGGCATTCAGGAATCTCAAGAGTAAATGTCATATTTATTTCATATTGTGTAAAATATAGGTTTCTTCATATACTAAGTGTTGAGACTTAAAAGAAAGAATTATGATTAAAAATAGTGAGAAGAAGCAGATGAAAGAATTCAAAATAAACTCAGTCATTGAGGTAAACATTAGTCAATCACAATAAAATATCACTATAAAGTCCTTAAAATGTCTAAATCAAAATCAGAAAAACAAAACAAAATGACAAGTGTGAACAAGAATTTGGGCAAGTTTGGATCATTGTGTTTTCTGAGTGAGAATGTAAAATGATATAGCCACTGTTGAAGACATAATGCCTGTTTTATCAAGGAATAAAAGCACCGTATGATATAGAAAATGTGTTTTTAGTTATACACTCAATTATATTTTTTTAATTTCACTTTACTTTAGGGCCATACCTGCATTCATATAGGGTTTATGTCTGGCTCTTACCTTAGGGATCCCTTCTGGAAGTGCTCAGGCATACATATCAGGTGCCAGAGATCAAATCTGAATCAGCCACATGCTAGGCAAGCACCTCATTTGCTGTACTAATGCTTTGGCCTCTGTGTCTCAAATAATTTAACATAGGGGCTTGAAATTGTGTGTGTCTGTGTGTGTATGTGTTGATGTCTATGTGTGTGTATCAGATATAATAGTCAAATTTTAGAAACATCCAAATATCCATGTAAAAGCATACGATTTAACTTTGTGAAAAGAATGAATTTTTGATACATGTAACAAATGATTAAACCTTATCAACATTATGCTAAAATTAAGTTGAACACAACATGACAAATCTTTGCACTTCAGAGTTTATTTTTAATGAAACACAGCATAAATATCCTAAAGATATTTATTGTGATATATATACATATGCATATATACATATGCATATATGCAAGTATATGCATATGTATATACAGTGGAATATTTTGCTGCTGTAAAAAGTAAAATAAAATCAAGCTCTTTACTGTGACTTAGGTAGACTGGAAGGCATCAGGCTGAGTGAAATTAGCTGGATAATCTCACTCATCTGTGCTATATAGGTAACTCAAACAATACATCATATCAATTGCTTAAAAATACTGTCTACAAACAGAGCAGTGGACTAGGGAAAGAGGATGTAGGTATGGTGTACAGCATAGGAGCATAGATGGGAAGTTTTAGGAACTTTGATGGTGGTGAAGTAGGGTGATTTATTGCACCATGAAGGTAAACGTCAACACCATTGAAAGCTCATTGCCTTAAATATAATAAATTATTAAAAATCATAATTTAAGCAAGTACAAAAGCAAGGAGAACTAAGTGTGAGGCTACCAACCCCACAAAATAAAGGTAATAGAATATTATTATTGAAATAGTAAATGTAGTGGTATTGCATACATCTTAAGTGACAGATCTTTACATTATAATAAAACAAACATTTTATTTGTTTGTTTTTGCTTTTTGGGTCACACCCAATGATACTCAGGGGTTGCTCCTGGTTCTGCACTCAAGAATTACCTCTGACCATGCTTGGGGACCCAAATGGCATGCTGAGGATTGAACCCAGGTCGACTGTGTGCATGGCAAATGCCCTACCTGCTGTACTAGCACTTTGGCCCCTAAAACATTTTTTTAAATTTTTTATTGTGGAAAGTTACAAAGTTACAAAGTTTTCAGGTTTAAATCTCAGTTATACAATGCTCGAATACCCATCCCTTCACCAGTGCTCATATTCCACCACCAAGAATCCCAGTATAGCTCCACCCTGCCCCCTCACACCCCAAACCCCCCCACGCCCCTAGCCCCCCCACCCTAAGCCCCCCCCGCCTGTGTAACTAATAAATTTCACTTTACTTTCACTTTGATTGCATACAATATTTCAACAAAACTCACTATTATTGTTTGGAGAGTCTCTCCCCTAAAGTCAGACCTGCTGAAAAGGAAGCATTAGATAATCTGTTTTCCATTGCTGAGGATGAAGAAGTATGAGGTCGAGTGACCACACTTAGCGGCCTCTCAGTTTTGGGTTTCTGTAATTTAGTATTTTAGTAACTAAGTCCAGAGAGATATCTGCCGGAAGTTGCATCATTGCCAACTTGTACTTCTCAGTTACATTATATTCCACATATGAGTGCAATCTTTCTATGTCTGTCTCTTTCTTTCTGACTCATTTCACTCAACATGATACTTTCCATGTTGATCCACTTGTATGCAAATTTCATGACTTCATGTTTCCTGACAGCTACATAGTATTCCATTGTGTAAATATACCAGAGTTTCTTTAGCCAATCATCTGTTTGGGGGCACTCTGGTTTTTTCCATATTGTGGCTATTGTGAACAGAGTGGCAATGAACATGGAAATGCAGATGTCATCTCTACTATACCTTTTTGCCTCTCCGGGATATATTCCCAGGAGTGGTATTGCTGGGTCAAATGGGAGCTCAATTTCTAACTTTTTGAGAATCGTCCATATTGTTTTCCAAAAGGGCTGAACCAGTCGGCATTCCCACCAGCAGTGAAGGAGAGTCCCTTTCTCCCCACATCCACGCCAACACCGTTTGCTTTTGTTTTTGGGGATGTGGGCCAGTCTCTGTGGTGTGAGATGATATCTCATTGTTGTTTTGATCTGCATCTCCCTGATGATTAGTGATGTTGAACATTTTCTCATGTGCCTCTTAGCCATTCGGATTTCTTCTTTGGAAAAGTTTCTGTTCATTTCATCAGCCCATTTTTTGATCGGGTTGGCAGTTTTCTTCTTGTGGAGTTCAACCAGTGCATTGTATATCCTTGTTATCAACCCTTTATCGGATGGGTACTGCATAAATATCCTTTCCCATTCTGTAGACTGTCTTTGTATTTTGGTCACTGTTTCTTTTGAGTTGCAGAAGCTTCTTAGTTTGAGATAGTCCCATTTATTTATCTTTGTTTTCACTAGCTTAGCCAGTGGCGTGTCAGCTTTGAAGATACCTTTGGCTTCAATGTCGTGGAGGGTTTTGCCGACCTTATCTTCAATGTACTTTAGGGATTCTGGTCTGATGTTGAGGTCTTTAATCCAGTTTGATCTGATTTTTATACATGGTGATAGATGGAGGTCTAAGCCCATTTTTTTGCATGTAGCCGTCCAGTTTTGCCAGCACAATTTGTTAAACATGCTTTCCTTGCTCCACTTCACTTTTCTTGCTCCCTTATCAAAGATTAGATGATCATATATTTGGGGGTGTATGTCAGAGTATTCAACCCTGTTCCATTGGTCTGCCGCTCTGCCTTTGTTCCAGTACCATGCTGTTTTAATGACTACCGCTTTGTAGTAGAGTTGGAAGTTGGGGAGGTTGATTCCTCCCATTTTCTTTTTCCCAAGGATTGCTTTAGCTATTCGTGGGGGGCTTATTGTTCCATATGAATTTCAGGAGCGCTTGATCCATTTCTTTGAAGAATGTCAAGGGTATCCCTATAGGGATCACATTGAATTTGTACAATGCTTTGGGGAGAATTGCCATTTTGACAATATTAATTCTTCCAATCCATGAGCAGGGGATGTCTTTCCATTTCCTCGTGTCCTCTTTTATTTCCTGAAGTAGTGTTTTATAGTTTTCATTATACAAGTCCTTTACCTCCTTTGTTAAGCTGATTCCGAGGTATTTGATTTTTTGAGGCGCAATTGTGAACGGGATTGCTTTTCTCAGGTCATTTTCTTCTCTCTCATTATTTGCATATAGGAAAGCCATGGACTTTTGGGTATTGATTCTATAACCTGCAACTTTACTGTACGAGTCTATTGTTTCTAGGAGTTTCTTGGTAGAGGCTTTAGGGTTCTCTAAGTATAGTATCATATCATCTGCGAATAGTGAGAGCTTGATTTCTTCCTTTCCTACCTGAATGCCCTTAATGTCTTTTTCTTGCCTAATCGCTATTGCAAGTACTTCCAGTACTATATTGAACAGAAGTGGAGAGAGTGGGCATCCTTGTCTCGTCCCTGTTCTCAGAGGGAAGGCTCTTAGTTTTTCCCCATTGAGGACAATGCTTGCCATAGGCTTGTGATAAATGGCTTTGACTATATTGAGCAAGGTCCCTTCTATACCCATTTTGGCTAGTGTTTTCATCATAAACGGATGCTGGATCTTGTCAAATGCTTTCTCTGCATCTATTGATATGATTATATGATTTTTATCTTTTCTTTTGTTGATATGGTGGATTATGTTGATTGATTTCCGGATGTTAAACCATCCTTGCATCCCCGGGATGAATCCCACTTGGTCGTGGTGTATGATCTTTTTGATGAGTTGTTGAATTCTATTTGCTAATATTTTGTTGAGAATTTTTGCATCTGTGTTCATCAGGGATATTGGCCTGTAGTTTTCTTTTTTTGTGGTGTCTTTGTTTGCTTTTGGTATTAGGGAGATATGAGCCTCATAGAAACTGTTAGGGAGGGTTTCTGTTTCTTCAATTTCCTGGAAGAGCTTGAGAAGGACTGGCAAAAGGTCCTCTTTAAATGTTTGGAAGAACTCACTAGTGAATCCGTCTGGGCCTGGGCTTTTGTTTTTGGGGAGACTTTTGATTATTTGATTACCATTTCAATTTCCTTGATGTTAATTGGACTATTCAGGTACTCCAGGTCTTCTTGGTTCAGCCTTGGGAGATTATAGGAGTCGAGGAATTTATCCATTTCTTCTAGATTCTCTTGTTTCGTGGCATAGAGATTTTCAAAGTAGTCTCTGATGATCTTTTGAATTTCATTGGTTTCTGTTGTGATGTCCCCCTTTTCATTTCTGATTCGGCTTATAAGGGTTCTCTCTCTCTCTTTCTTTGTGAGTCTTGCTAGTGGTTTATCAATCTTGTTTATTTTCTCAAAGAACCAGCTCTTGGTTTCATTGATCTTCCGGATTGTCTTTTGGGTTTCCATGTCATTAATTTCTGCTCTAAGTTTTATTATCTCTTTCCTTCTGCCTGGTTTTGGCTCCTTTTGTTGGTCCTTTTCTAAGGTCTTGAGCTGTGAAGTCAAGTTATTTATGTGGGCCCTTTCTTCCTTCCTGAGATATGCTTGCAGAGCTATAAATTTTCCCCTTAAAACGGCTTTAGCTGCGTCCCACAGGTTCTGGTAGCTCGTGTCTTCATTCTCATTTGTTTCTAGGTACCTTTTGATTTCTTCCTTGATTTCCTTCCTGACCCACTCATTGTTCAATATCGAGCTATTTAATTTCCAGGTGTTTGATTTGGTTTTCTGCATCTGTCCACAGTTAAGTTTTATCTTCAGTGCATCATGGTCTGAAAAGATAGCTGGTACAATGTCTATCTTGTTGATTCTGTTGAGGTATGTTGTGTGACCCAGCGCATGGTCTATTCTGGAAAATGTTCCATGTGCACTGGAAAAGAATGTGTATTCCTTTTTTGGGGGATATAAAGCCCTGTATAGATCTATTAGCCCTCTCTCTTCTATTTCTTCCTTCAAAGCCAGTATTTCATTGGTGAGTTTTAATCTTCTAGATCTGTCCAGAGGAGACAGTGCGGTGTTGAAGTCTCCAACTACTATTGTGTTGCTCGAGATGTCCTTCTCGAGGTCTCTTAGCAGCTGTTGTAGGTATTTAGCTGGTCCCTCATTGGGTGCGTAGACATTTAGGAGTGTGATTTCTTCCTGATGTACACATCCCTTGATTAATAAAAAGTGGCCTTCACTATCCCTTCTAATCTTTTTCAACCTGAAGTCTATGTTGTCCGATACTAGTAAAGCCACCCCGGCTTTCTTGAGGGAGTTGTTTGCTTGCAGGATTGTTTTCCATCCTTTGACTTTGAGTCTGTGTTTGTTCTGGCTATTCAGATGTGTTTCTTGCAGGCAACAGAATGTTGGGTTGAGTCTCTGAATCCATTTTGCCAGTCTGTGTCTCTTAATTGGTGAATTCAGACCATTGACATTAAGGGAGATTATTGTTATGGGATTTTGTGCCGTCTTTGTGCAAGGGTTTGTTGTGCTTGTAGGGGTTGTTCTTGTCTTACAATAGCCCCTTTAGTGCTTCTTTTAGGTTTGGTTTTGAGTCTATGAAGTTCCTGAGCTGTTGTTTATCCCCAAAGTAGTGTATGATTCCTTCTAGTTTGAATGAGAGTTTAGCCGGATAAAGTATTCTTGGTGAAGCGTTGATTTCATTGAGTTTTTTCACTATATCCCACCATTGCCTTCGAGCTTGGAGGGTTTCCTCTGATAGATCTGCTGTGAGCCTACGGGGTGCTCCTTTGTATGCGATTTCCTTCTTGGACCTTGCTGCTTGGAGTATTGTGTCTCTCTGGAAGATGTCCATCATTGTAACTATGATATGTCTTGGGGTTTTTCTGTTAGGATCTCTTTTAGCTGGCACTCTTCGGGCGCCTTGAATCTGGATGCCCGCATTGTCCAGCTGTGGGAAGTTTTCCGCAATGATTTGTTTGACTGTGTCTTTTTCATTGGGGTTGGTTCCCTGTGGTTCTGGTAGTCCAATGATTCTAATGTTGTTCCTCTTGAATTCATCCCCTAGGACTCTGATTCTGGCTAGAGCTATTTTGAGGTCTCTTGCCATGGTTTGATGTTGCCTGTAGGTCTCTTGCAGCTCATCTTCAAGCATACTGATTTTGTCTTCGGCTGCAGTCATCCTATTGTTGAGGGAAGCCAGAGAGTTTTTGATTTCATGTATGGAATCCTTCATTTCTTTTTGAAGGTTTTTTATTTCTGCTCTCATTTCTTCCCGTATTTTGTCGGCTGTCTGTTGTATTGTTTCCGCCAGGTCTTCCTTGAAGTTGTCCATCTTTGCATTGAGTTGATTGAACATGTTGAGGGTTTCAACTCTGAATTCTTTCTCAGAGAGGTCAAGTTTGTAGGAAGCGCCCATTGAGGTTTCCGGACTCCTTTGATCGTCCTCTGGTTGCAATGGGGATTTTCGCTGTTTCTTCATGTTGTTTGTGGTGATATGAAAGAGGGCCCTTGATGATGAGTGTCCCTGTTTCCTTTTGTTGCGAAAAAGGATTGTGGATAGGCTCAGTTAATAGTGGTTGGCTTTTTACTTGCCGGTTGTAGAACCTGGTCTCCTACTGATATGTTTCCTTCAATTCTTATGTGAAGTCTTGTGTTTTATTGTCCTACTGCTTGCGAATAGCTAGGATGTTAGTCTTGGATAGGATGTTGAGGAAACTACTTGCCACGCCCACTTTTCTTAGGCCACGCCCCCTGGTGGTTAGGCCACGCTTCTTTCCCACAACCCGACATTGGTCAACGTGCTGGGGGTGGCGTGCCGGCCACTCGGCCGGCAGTCCGGAGGGGAGGGAAGCCCGGGGTGCTCAGGGCCGCGGAGCAGGCTGGGTCCGGAAGGGCGGGTCGAGGGAGCGTCACAGACCTTTGCTGGAAGACAGGACGGCGGCGGCGCTTGGGGTCGGCGTGCTGACCACTCGGCCGGCAGTCCGGAGGGGAGGGAAGCCCGGGGTGCTCCCCCTAAAACATTTTTAAGGAAAGTACTTCACATGCATCCTAGTGTTCCCTAGTGTTTTATATATATATATATATATATATATATACACATACATATATACATATAAATACATATATATTAACTATATATTCTGGAATATAAAATAGATTCAGATACTCAGAAATTATTTTATTTGAAAACACACACACATGCACACACACATACACACATTCATGAACTAGCACACAACTGAATATTCAAAAATACAGAGACAAAAACAGAATGTAAGCATCACATTCTTTGTTTAACATTAAATTACACTAAAAATACATACAATTTAAAAGAATGTGACTCTGGAATCAGAGATAAGTATAATAGAACTGATATTCCAGAATTTAGTTGTCACACTTACAGACTGCTCATTAAGATAAAAGAACCAACAGCATAAAATGAAGAGAGAGAGAGAGAGAGACAGAGAGAGAGAGAGAGAGAGAAGTCTCTTCAGTAAATGGTGGTGTTGAAAACAATGGGTAGTCACATTCCCAAGAGTAGTTTAAGATTACTATTCCACATTTGACATACTTATTAACACAAAATTAATCAAAACATTGCAAAACATTAAAATCAAAACCATAAAATACATTTAGAAACATAGGCAAAATACCCATATTCTCTGCTTCTGCAATGTATTTTTGGGCTTAATGCATGGAAACAGGAGAAAAAAGAATAAGCAAAATACATATTAACTAAAGAGTGCTGCATAGCAATACGAAATGCTGCATGATGAAGCATATTCTTGTTTGTCATACCTAGCAGTGCTCAGAGTCTTCACTGCTAGCTTACCAAAGGTATCACTAGCTGTCTTTAGGGGATCACACAGTAACTGGAATAGAATCCACAGCTGCCACATGCATTGTGTTTAGATACTGTACACCCCAAAGATCAAAATGACAGACATGTTACTATATCACCTCACACTAGTGAGACTTGTCTATATCTAAAACATTGAGGAAAAATTATTAGACTTTTTAATAGTTTTTTTTAAAAGACCAGAGTGTCTCTTCATGGAACTTTTAATAATTGTGATGATCATTTGTTCACTGTATCACTGTCATCACAGTGTTCATCGATTGGCTCGAGCGGGCACCAGTAATGTCTCCATTCGTCCCAGCCCTGAGATTTAGCAGCTCTCCTTACTCATCTTTTCCAATGGTTGGAGGTGCTTTCAGGGTCAGGAGAATGAGACCTGTTATTGTTACTGTATTTGGCATATCAAATACACCATGGGGAGCTTGCCAGGCTCTTCAGTGTGGGAGGGATACTCTTGGTAGCTTGCTGGGCTCTCCGAGAAGGACAGAGAATGTATATCAGAGAATACAAGCAAGTATGTTAAAACCAAACACGTGTGCTGCTTTAGGCACATCAGTGGGCAGACTATAAAGTGCTTCTGAGAGCTTTGTTTTATATAGTCTCTGGATCTTGGCCATTGATGGGATTACATGGTACTGGGGGCAGTTTGTGGGTGTGACTTCCAAGCTACTGGAAAATGGGATGCTCTGGCCGGAGGAGGCCCAGGCCCGATCTGAGTAGGCTTGGAAGTCTCAGCCCCGGGTCTGCATGATTATTTGTTAAGAGTGCCTGTTTAGGGATGGAGAGTGTGCACAATGTATTGGGTCAAGTCTTGTGCAAAGCCAACCTGGTTCTGATTCTTGGAACCACATATAATCCCTGAAGCCCTGCAAGAATTTATCCCTGAGCTCAGAGCAAGAACTAAGCCATGAACACTACCAGGTATGATCCTAAATCACTCGCCCCAAGAGAAAGAGTCCATATAGTGTGCATTGTAGTTCTTTTAGTACCATTCCCAAACTTCAAACACTGGATGCCAATAGCCCCTCCCAATTACAACATTGTCACCAGTTAAAGACAAATGGTCCCTAGGGAAAATTTTATATTGCCCCTTCTCTAATCCAAATTTTCTTCTAACTGTACATACACCAGATGTGTTAAATGCCACATTTCATTCTCTGCCATTCTCTTATCTCATAGTGTGTGCTAAAATGCTTCCAAACAGAAACACATTCTATCCGGTTTATACAGCATAACAGTCCTGATTACACTATTCAGAGGTAAATAGACAGGAGCTAAGTTATTGACCCGCCCACCGGTCTGTCCATGTCTCTGTATCTCTGTCTCTGTCTCTGTCTGCTCTCTCTCTCTTTCTCTCTCTCTCTCTCTCACTCACACACACACACACACACACATACACACACGCAAGCACACTCTCTGTCTGTCTTTTCAAGTTCTTTCTTTTTCTCCCAAATTCTCATATGCACCCATCAGTATTTTCTTATTCCTCTTATTCTCAAAGTTGGTTGTGAATAAATGCTCTTTTTGATTAGTTCTGTTTTGACCTTAAATAATAATTAATCCTGTCTATGTTCCAAACTTTGAAATTTAATGAATCACATGTAATTAGAAAAGATTATGTTTCACATAAATTAGACTGAGGCATCTGCTCTTTTTGTAGACTTTTCAACATAATTAAGAAAGTGAAGGGTATAATTTTCATTTTGTTTCGTATAAGTAATCAAAATATTCTCATTGATTAATTTTGTTAAGTAGAATTCTCTTAGATTGTCTTGAACATTTGTTTGTCTTGAATATTTGTTTCCAAGTATTTTTTTATATTTAATTATATAGTATATGTAATTTTTTCTAAGACTCTTGGCTGTAGGATACGAAGGGCATGGCTATGTATTTTGCTTCCAAAGGAAACTATAAAGTATTATTATTTTCTGATTTTGGATTTTTGGATGATATAATGATGGCAGTCATGTACATAAGGTAGTTACAATAAATAATAATAATAATTTCAGAGAGATTGTATGGGGTGTTAAGGCAGATGTCATTCTTGGAGCACCCCTCCCTCCCACCCCATTCTACCATGGCATCGTTCTGTCATCTAAACATTTCCATGTTCAGCCGTGGATGCCCCTGATAAACTCCTGGAAATTATCCCCTACGAAAAGCATAATATATGAGTAGCAGTAATGCAAATTATACATCTAAATATATGGACAGACTCCTGGGTCAATGGCATGTTTCTAATCATCAGCAGAACTGTGTCAGGATTCAACTCACATTAACATTTGACTGATATTCAGAGATATCTATGGTGTCAACTATAATTTATGTCCATTAATAGCAAAGGGAAATAACTCCATTTCAGATAGTAATGATAATTATGATAGTAACTGTATCAACATTTAAATTGTTACACTTTACAAACAACATGAAGTTGAAGGTAAATTATAATATATATTTTGGACATGAGGAGGGGATCTACATGTTTGCAAACTACTGAGAACATGTGTTCCGCACGGTCATTTTGTTTTTTAACTACTGTAAGGTGAAGGGTAACATCCCAAAAAACACACAGGACAAGAAGTGACAGATTTTAGAGATTTATTCTAGGAACGAGGTAGGCACATGTGAAATTATCCCTTTTGGGCTTGGTGGTGGGGAAGGAAAGGAACAGCTGCAAAGAATAAGGCCCTATTTAGATAACTCAATTTTTAAGAATATGATGTCATTAAGGAATGGAGGAATAGTAGAGCAGGTAGCGCACTTTTCTTACAAATGGTCAACTCAGAGTTCAGTATCCAGAGCCATGTGTTTCCCTGAGCACCATCAATAGTGAACCATGAGCCCAGACCCAGGAAGAACCTCTAAGCACCTATGGGTGATTTCCCAATGAAAAACAAAACAAAAGTCAAAAACCATGAAAAGTATACAGTTTCAAAGTTTAAAAATTATTATTTAAAAAATTATTAAATCTATTTAACAGTTACACTTAAGAATGGAGGTCGAGTCAAACTTTCATTATTCAGAAATAAAAGAAACATAATTATTTACTTATTTTTGAGTGAATTATTTCTTTCTGCTAGCCAAGGATTATTTATCAGCAGAATAAGTTGACACATTATTCCTGAGTATGTTATTAATTTTTAAAATATGATACTGAACCTATAGAGAATCATCTAGAATGTGAATTGTAAGATTTGTTAATTTAACTATTTTAAAATTTAAATGATTTGTAAAGAAAATTAAAATGAACATTATGTCATGCAGTTCAAAGATAATAAGTTAACCTTGAACTAAAATATAATGAAAGAGCACACTCTAGGAGAGTTCCGTGATAGGGAAATATTCCTGATTATATTTGCATCTCTCTAACAGACTCTACTAGGATAAGCAAGGCATGAAAAAGCAGATAAAATACATTTATTCCTTAGTCAGACTCAGAATGATCTCTCCTATGAGGGATATAAAGAACTTTGTATGTTAATATTAAATGCCCAATTGCAATAGAAACAAAGAGTAGGAGAACTAGTCTTTAATAGGAAGCTGGAGCAGGAATAGAAAAGATAATTTAAGGAAATGAGCAATAGGACCATTGTGGAGGGGGGATATTCCTACCACAGAGGTAGACTGGGGGGTGGAGTGGGGAGCAGAAGGAACACTGGGAATATTGGTGGAGATAGTGAAGACTAGTGAACAGATTGATGTTGGAACAATATATGCCTAAAAATCAGTCATAAATACCTTTGTAACTTTGTAATTAAAGTTGATATAAAATTATGATATGCACCTTTATATATTTTGTCATATAATTCCATATATCAATCATATATGCATATATATACATTTATTCTTATTCAAAGAACTGAATATATACCTTTTATTAAGTGGATGTCTTTAATCTGAGAGAGGCTGCCAGACCATTAGAGTTAGATTTAGGTAGTTGTGCAGAGCTTTGAAGAAATAATCATTTCAAAGTTAATTTTCTTTATTCCTCTGCAGGTATTGTTTGTTTCTACTTTTTTGATGGTTTTTATCTTTTATGTGGTGGGGCGGATATCAATAGTGTTTCAGGGACTGGGGCTGGAATGATAGCACAGCTTGTAGGGCATTTGCCTTGCAGCTGACCCAGGTTCGATTCCCAGGTTCGATTCCCAGCATCCCATATGGTCCCCTGAATAACACCGCCTGGAGTTATTTCTGAGTGCATGAGCCAGGAGTAGTAACCCCTATGCATCACCGGGTATGATCCAAAAAGCAAAAATAAAAAGAAAGAAAAAAATAGTGTTTCAGAAACTGAGGTCTCTCTCTGTCTCTCTCTGTCTGTCTCTGTGTCTGTGTCTGTGTCTGTGTCTGTGTCTGTCTCTGTCTCTGTCTCTGTCTCTGTCTCTGTCTCTCTCTCTCTCTCTCTCTCTCTCTCTCTCTGTCTCTGTCTCTTCTCTAAAAGCATTAATTGTTTTTTGGAGGGTGGGGCACATCCAGAGGCTGGGGGATTATATAAGATGCCAGCATTGTTCAAGGCAAGCACCATACTTGTACTATCTCTCTGGCCCAGGGACTGACAGTTCTTTACTTCTTAATCAGGGGTAGTTCCTGGGACTGCTGGGGAGACCATGTGGTGCTCAGGATTGAATCAAGGATTGAAACATGTAACACTTGAGCATCACCATGAACAGTTTCTTTGGCCCCAACATTTTTTTCCCCCACCAATCTTTCTTAATTCAACCATATTCTCTTTCTTTTTTGTTTTGTTGCTGTCCTCAGGGGACCATAAATGGAGCTGGGGATCAAACTCAGGTCAGCCACATACAATGCAAGTGCCTTCTTAGCCATGTACTAGCTCTCCAGTCCCACGACCATATTCCTTGTTACTTGATGCAGTATTCACAATGGGAAATAAAAGATTCCATGTTCAAATATAAAATCCTGTTCAGTAAGTTCTTAAATTAATACTTAGGAAGAATCTGAGTCTTATTTCACCCCCCCCCACACACACACCACTAGGGAGAGATATACTAAGTGACAAAGCACAGAAAAGAAAAAGGAGATTGTATCAATGTTTTCCTAATGTATTGCTTTTAGGAACTATTGTTTTCTTATTGAAGAAAAAACCATTTATGGGCTAAATTTAATTATCACTTTTAAAAAATAGAGTGAGGTAACAAAATAATAACAAGATTATTTTGGATAAATAATACTAGATAATTAAGGTTAAATATAATAAATAATTTTATAAATTTTGTTCCTTTAGAAACTTTTTATTAAGAAGGTTTTGTCAATGATACTAATTTTCAAAGTTTTAGAAAATTTTACAAATAACTATAAAGAGATAGCAAAGGTAAGGTACTTGTCTTACAAGTGGCAAATAGGTGTGGGTGTATGTGTGTGTATGTGTGTGTGTGTCTTTCTGTCTATATAGTACTTATAGGATGGTAGTTGTGACTCTTTAATGAAAAGTAGTGAAATAAAAATGATTTTTGTCAACATAATTTCAAATATTTCACTACAAAAAGGCAGTTGAGTACAAGATGTAAGTTGTTTCATGAACTTTGGTATGCTGATAAAACGCTGAAGATTGTGATTTTTGATTGTTTTTGGTTTTCTGTTTGTTTGTTTGGGGGCCACACTAGTAATAGTGATTACTCTTTGTGTAAACACACAAAAAAGAAAGGGGAGAGGAGGCACCACACCACGGGCACAGGGCAGCAGCGCTCTATCTTTCCCCCCTGCATTCGGTAGTCTCCAGCTACTTCCCCCACCCCAGGGAGGTTGATGGCGATGATGAGGCAGGCGAAGGAAGGAACAGAGCCAGGCTGGTTGGTCTCAGTTGCAGTTTATTCCATTCCCATCTCCATTCTCCTCTGATTCTCTTCCTGCTTCTTCCTCCCCCATGCTACTTCATTCTCCTTCTGACTCTGGATCTGGATCTCGATCTAGCTTCTCCAGATCTGGCACTGGCACTGGCCCCGGCCTCAGCCCACTCTTACAGCCTAATTAAATCCCCAAGTATGAGGGGTTGGGGCTTACACATAGGCGTGGTCACAATCAATAGGGGTAAAGTTCTTTCCCTCAGGGGATGCTTCTTCCAGGACAGATTCTCTTTCAGCAGGACATCCACCCAAGAACGGAATCCCATGGGTGTGTTTCTCCTTTCCTTGTCCAACTAACATACATATAAGCATTCATAATATTAATCATTTTGTATGGACATAGCAAGAGATGCATTAAGTTTATAGAATTGCTCTCCTGGAGTAATTTCAATCTCAGACTACAGTGATCAGGCCAGATTAGTCTTTCCTATCCCTAGCAGGGTCCTAGTCTCATCATTACTTTTGGATCATGACATGACATGTCCATGACCAAGCTCTTAACTTGTAGTTAAGCATTAGGCACTTTGGCCAGGCCCATCTCGATGCCAGGGTAGCACATAACTCACCGCTTGCACTGGGTCCGTCCTGTCCCTCCTCGAGACCCTGCTTTTGGGGGTGCTAGGAAGTAAGGGCAGCTGAGGCTTAAATTGAGAAAGCAGATGCACAAGAGTGAATAATATTCGAAGCCAATTAAATCCCATGTTACCAAAGCATATTAACAACTGTCTTTCTTTGTCCATACAAAAAGGACATTGCTTTAAAGTAAACTATTCAAAAGACATGAGGAGAGGAGCAAGGCAATATTAACTTACAATACAAATTCACTGTCCTTGCAAGGTCTGACCTTACAATTAACAGAGTCTGATTAGGGGAAAAGCTGATTAACTGGTTGGGGAAGGGATCATAGAAGTGGTTAAGGATAGATAAAGGAATGGGTGTGATTCGGGAGCACCTTGATGGGCATGACCGATATACCTAATCCCCTAGTGGCAAGGGGAACAGGACATACCAATGTTGTCTAAAAATGTTTAGAGATTATTACCAGATATGCCTAAACTCTTTGTGGCAAGGGGGAAAGGACAAGTCAGTGATATCTTACACTCTTCGCTCTGCTTTCAGGGATCATTCTTCACAGTGATACATATGGTTTCCATGGATCATATCATGCTTGATCACTTTCTAATTCTATTTGGGATTCTATTTGGGATTCCTTCCAGTGATTCTCGCTGATCATTCAGGGACCCACCAGGGTGTTGCCTGCAAAGCATTCACTCAGCCTCTTGAACTCTCTAAGGAAATGTTGTATTTTTAAGAAATAATTTATTTACATTGAGTAAGCAATGCATATAAATCACTGTATCACTATCATCCCGTTCTTCATCAATTTGCTCAAGTAGGCATCAGTCTCCATTTTGAGACTTGTTGTTACTGTTTTTGGCATATTGAATATGCACGGGTAGCTTGCCAGGCTCTGCCATGTGGGCGAGATACTCTCGGTAACTTGCCGGGCTCTCTAATAGGGCAGAGGAATCGAGTCTGGGCTGGCCGCATGCAAGGCAAATGCCCTACCACTGTGTTATGGCTCCAGCCCATGCATATAAATTTTGAATATAATAATTAGTATTAAGATATATGGGTTTATATTGTAATCATTATACTTTTCATGGACATCTCAGTCAGCAACACTCCCATCCACAGTTATTCCAAGGTCCTCTCCTAGTCACTTCCCTCATGTTAGCTCAGTTCTGTAGACAAAACCTCCAGCCAATGGCTTTGGCTATTTTCTGTTTTTAAACATTGTTAATTTAAAATCAAATTTTGTATAGAATACAAAAAAGTTAAAAAAGTAATAGTATAATAAACCTACTAATGATTGTATGTTTCTGGATAAACCCATTTATAATAAATGTACATGGAACAATACATCAGTTGTGTATGTATATTGAACATTACTTAAATATCAGGAGTGTTTAACCAGATAAATATTAGGTATTATCAAAAAAGAAAAAATGAAAAAGAAAATCAGATATTTTTAAACTTTTTTTAAGGGCTGAAGTTTGATTTAGCAGTAGAGAACATGTGTGTAGTGTATGAGTTTATTCCCACACAGAAGAATGTGTGGGAATAAATAATGAATGGGACCTAGAAAGTTTAAATCAGCTATTTAAGATTATACCACTTGTAGCAGGTCAAATACACAACAGATATATTCTCATTCCATTTTCCTCTCATTACTGTGAATTTTTCAGTTTTGTCTACATTAATTTAAAACTGATTTTGAATTTAATGTTCTTATAAGAAGCCTCTGATTCTGCTCTGCTTGATGCTGATACAGTTATTATAGGAACACTCCTGACTTAACCAAAGCTAGGACATTTCATTTTAAGAGAAACATTGATTTATGACGACTCAGTGGTCAACTATGAGTGCTATAACATGCTCAAAATACAGGGCCTTCCGTTTCAACTTGAAGGCTAAATATGTCCTGTGCCAATTACATTTTCTAAAATGAAAGACTTTTTCATTCCTCTCTGACCTACGTCAAGGTAGATCGAAGTTGGTTCACTATGAGTAACACCATTCCTATAATTGCCTTTTGGGAATAAGTGCTGAGCGTACTGATGACACAACAATGGCTGGACCCCTTCCTGTTCTTTGAAATAGAAATTGGCTCTGAGTCACCTGAAATCTTTCTGTGCCTACCTCTTCTCTTTCTCGGAATTCCCTTAGTTTTCTAATGTTTTCTATGGATTCATTATTCCCATGACCAATCTCTCATTGTCACATGCTATAGAACTCACAAAACTGCCATTTGTCCCTATGAATCTCTGTTACTAAAGAAACTTTGTACATATTGTACTAAATATTTTTAGCTGTATTCTATTACAGAAAAAAAATAGAGTCACACTTCAAATAAAATAAATGGCTTCTAAGTAGGTCAGATTTTCTACATTCTTATACAGACTAGATTACACAAATACTTCACTTTTATAGACATGACTGTGATGAGTTTTATTCTTTAATGTTTTATTATAAAACCATTATCTCAGGTTATTTATCTTTATCTCAACATGATAGTTGAGAATTTATAAGTATTGTGTAATTTTATAAAGAATAGTTAGGGATATTTGCAGATATAAGACCTTACATATTATTTCAAATATAATTGCCTTAATTATTACTTATTGTTTTTGGAAGTCCACACTTAGTATTACTCAAGGCTCTGTACTCGGGATCATTTCAGCTGCCCTCAGGGATACTCTGCAAAGTGCAGGATGAGACAGGGCTTGACTGTGTACAAGACTTGCGCACAAGAAGGCTCCCATACTCTCTTTGCCCACATCCTTAATTTTTAGAATGTACAATTTTTAGACAAATCATTATTTCTCTAAAAAGTTGATAAAAATAGTTTATCCTGTGAGTTTTATGTTATCACACTATCCAGCCCACCAAATTACCAGTGACTATTGATTAATGACCCTATCTTTGCTTCTCTACCCTCCTCACCTGTTTTCTTCAGTTATAGTAAACTCATCATCATTATCATCCCATTGATTGTCGATTTTCTAGAGCGGTCTTAGTAATGTCTGCATTCGCCCTAGCCCTGAGATTCTAGAAGCCTCTCTTTACTTGTCCTTCCCGACGGTGCCGCATTGGAGGCTTTTTCAGGGTCAGGGGAATTAGACTCTTCATTGTTACTGGTTTTGGCATATGAATACGCCACAGTGAGTTTGCCAGGCTCTCCCATGGGGGCAGGAAACTCTCGGTAGCTTGCCAGGTTCTCTGAGAGGGAGAACTAGGCTATAAGAATCTTGCTTCCAGAAGCTTGGTTTTATAGTCTCTGGATGTTGGCCATTGATGGGATTACATGGCGCTGGGGGCAGTTTATTGGTGTGACCACCTTGCTGCTGGTAAATGGGGGATCTGGGCAGAAGAGGCCCAGTCCTGATCTGAGCAGGCTTGGAGAGCTTGGCCCACACACTTGGGTTCCTCTGCCAGTTCCTTCATGCATGAGGCTCGCCCGAACATGTGGAGAGGAGCCTTGAGCATGGCTGTGTCTGGGTTACAGAGGTCTTCAGCTGTGGGGCCTCTGCTTGGGGCAGGGAGGGAAACTCAACCCACCCCCCCTGAGGGGCCCGGGTGAAGACAGCCAGGCGAGGGGGTAAGAGACTGCATAATAAACTCAGCAGTCTAAATTCAAGTGTTCATTTTGGTTTATTTTCTTACTTCTTTCTTTTGTTTCTTTATTATTTATATATGAATTAAATCACCCTATCATGCGTCTTTTTTTCTTTATTTTCTTTTCTTATCATCATCTACTTAATGCCATTCATTTTGTTGCATATAAATTATTTTTTCAGTGCTCAGAGTTTAATACAGGATTTGAAATCAGGATTCGCAATCAGGATTCACTCTTGACAGTGCTCTGGGGACCATATGTCATGGCAAGGATTGAAACCTGATCATCTATGTACAAGCCTGACCCACTGTGCTGTTGCTCTGACCCCTAATTTTTAATACATTAAGCACATATATATACACACATATATATGTATGTGTGTATTACAATATTTTACTGATTAACTATTTGGGAACAATAGCACAGCGGGTAGGGTGGCGTTTGCCTTGCATGTGGCCAACCCGGGTTCGATTCCTCCGTCCCTATCAGAGAGCTAGACAAGCTACTGAAAATATCTCGCCCGCATAGCAGAGCCTGGCAAGCTAACTGTGGCTTATTTGATATGCCAGAAACAGTAACAAGTCTCACAATGGAAACATTACTGGTGCCTACTCAAGCAAACAGATGAACAACTGGAGGACAGGACAGTACTATTTGGGAGCATTTTTTAAGATGTTTATATTTTTAATTGAATCACAGTGAGATATACAGTTACATATTCATTCACATAATGTTCCAGCATTAGTCCCTTTACCAGTATGTATTTCCCACCACTGATGTCCTCAGTTTCTCCCTGCCTCCTCACCCAGCCCTGACCTCTGTGAGGCACTTTTTTCCCTGTATCTGTCTCTGTCTCTGTCTGTCTGTCCATCTCTCTCTCTCTTTCTCTCTCTCTGTCTCTTTATCTCTGTCTCTCTCTGTGTGTCTCTCTGTCTCTTTGTCTTTGTGCCTCTTTGTCTCTTTATCTCTCTGTGTCTCTCTTTGTGTCTCTCTGTTTCTTTATCTCTCTCTCTCTCTCTCTCTCTCCCCCCTTTTGGGCATTATAATTTGCAATGTAGATACAGCAGGTTATCATTCATTTCCCTTTACCTACTTCCAACACTCAGTTCTTGTCCAAAGAAGTGATTTTCAACTATTATTGTGATACTGGTTCCCTCTCTATCCTAACTGCCCTTCACTCTCTACACACTTGTGGCAAGGTTTTAACCATCGGTCTGTTGTCTTGGCCCCTGATTAAACATTCTTGGACATTTAGACTTTTACTGTATCTATACTATTATGGATAATGCTATAATGAGCACCATAAACCATTTATCTTTTTAAACTAGTGTTTTTACTTTGTGAGATAGACCTATATGAAGATAATTTATGGATTATAGGACAGAAAATTGTTGAATATTTTAATGAATATCCTGTTTTTTATTGAAGCAGAGCCAGTAGATACATCTACTAACAAGGTAGAAGATATTTTTTATCCTCTGTAACCTACCAACAGTTTTTATTTGTTGATGTTTGTGATGGGCTGGAGCAATAGCACAGCGGTTGGGCTTTCGCCTCTCACATGGCCGACCCATGTTTGATTCCTCCGCCCCTCTCGGAGAGCCTGGCAAGCTACTGTGAGTATCGAGCCCAAGCGGCAGAGCCCGGCAAGCTACCCGTGTGTATTGGATATGCCGAAAACAGTAACAATAAGTCTCTCAATGAGAGATGTTACTGGTTCCCGCTCGAGCAAATCGATGAGCAACGGGATAACAGTGACAGTGACAGTGATGTTTATGATATTTCTGGTATACAGTTTGATATCTCATCATTGATTTGATTTTCATTTCCTTCATAACCAATGATGTGCATTTTTCATGTGCTTGCTAGCCAACAGTATAATCTTTGGAATAATGTCTCTTTAGTAATTCTGATAATTTTATAATGTGGGTTGTTTTGTCTTTGTTGTTGTTGAGTGGTCTGAGTTATTTGTTACTTGGAATTACAACACTTTGTCAGATGTGTGTTGTGCAAAATATTTTTTTTAATTTTGTAGAATCTCTGATTTATAATTATTGTATATTTACAAAAAATAAAATATGATGGGGCCTTGTGGCTGGAACAATAGCACAGCGGTAGGGCGTTTGCTTTTCACGCGGCTGACCCAAGTTCGATTCTTCCGCCCCTCTTGGAGAGCCCGGCAAGCTACCCAGAGTATGGAGCCCGTGTGGCAGAGCTTGGCAAGCTACCCTTGCATATTGGATATGCCAAAAACAGTAACAATAAGTCTCTCAATGAGAGACGTTACTGGTGCCTGCTCGAACAAATCGATGAGCAATGGGATGACAGTGACAGGGGCCTTGTGGCTCTCTCTCTGCCACCTGCGTTCGCTAGTCTTATGCTGCTTCCCTTACCCCAGGGAGGCTGATGGCAAAGGGCAGACGAAGGGAGGAATGAGGCCAGGCTGGTTGGTCTCAGTTGCAGTTTATTCCAATCTCATCTCCATTCTCCTCCTGCTTCTTCCTCCTCCATGCTACTTCATTCTCCTTCTCGCTCTGGATCCCCCAGCCTCCTCTTACAGCCTAGTTAAATCCCAAAGCATGAAGGGTTGAGCTTACACATAGGTGTGGCCATAGAATCAACAGATATAAAAGTCTTTCCTTCAGGGAAAGCTGCTTCTAGGACAGATACTCATTCAGTATGACCACCACCCAAGAGCAGAATCCCATGGGTTTGTTTCTCCTCTCCTTGTCCAGCAAACCTATACACATTCATAATATTAATCATTTTGTACAGACACAGTAAGAGATACATTAAGCTTATAGAATTGCTCTCCTGGGGTCATCTTGATCTCAGACTACAGTGCTCATGCCAGATTAGTCTTTCTTAACATTAGCAGGGTCCTATTCTCATCATTACTTTTGGATAATGACAGCATTTGTCCATGACCATACTCTCAACTTATAGTTAGGTATCCTGGTGCTTTGGCCTGGCCCATTTTAAGGCCAAGTTAGCTCACAGTTTGCCCTGGGTCCATTCAGTCCCTCGTCGGAACCCTGCTTTGGGGTGCTAGGAACTAAGGACAGCTGAGGCTTAAGTCGAGAAAGCAGGTGCCCTGGAGTGCGGATTGTTTGGAGACAATTTACTCCTGAGTTACAAAAGCATAATGTTAACTGTCTTTCTTTGTCCATACAAAAAGGACATTGCTTTAAAGTAAACTATTCAAAAGACATAAGGAGAGGAGAAAGTCAGTATTTCACTCATACATATAAAATCATAGATTTCTGAGGAATCTGACCTTACAAGTTAACAGAGTCTTATTAGGGGAGAAAAGTGGTAGACCGGCTTGGGAAGAGAGCATAGAGAATAGGTTACAGATAAAAAGAGTAATGGGAGTAACTCGGGAGAACTGTGATAAACATGAGGTCCCTGTGGCAAGGGAAACAGGACATACTGATGTTATCTTAAAATATTTAGAGCTGAATTCCAATAAACACAGAGGAATGGAGGTGCTTCAGGAGCACTGTGATGGGTATCACCCAAATAACCTAAGCTTTCTGTAGCAAGGGAGAAAGAATACAACAAAGTTATCCTACAATTATTACTATTATTATTATCATTATTGTTGTTGTTATTATTATTGGGGGCACATTATACCACTAATATCTCAAGATTTTCTCTTGGTTCTTTTCTCGAGGATTATATCTGACTATGATTGGGGTAATAATAATGGGGTTCCTTGTATTAAGTCTAAGTAATCAGTAAGTAGCAAGGCAAGTAAACTTGCCCATTGTACTATCACTCTGGACTCAGTCTCTATCAGTTTTAATGATAATTTTCCTCATTATATGCAAACATTTCAGTTTAATATGACTCAATTTGGTTATCAAATATTTAAACATTTTAGGATTAATTATTTCAGTAAAAATGCATAAATAGAATGCTCATATATATGTGCTTTTTTATCCTTACTTAAATTTTCTATTGCTTAGAATTATTTTTTCTTAGAATAAAATGAAAATTATTGTGCTATAAAACTGAAACATCTGTGACTGACAAAGAATTAACAAGAAATTTTTTTAGAATATTAAGATTATTTCAAATATCAGTTGGTTATATAAAAAATTTGTGAAATATGAGTATAACATAATCTCTGAAAAATGTGAAACTGTTAATAGTGATTTAATGAAGATAATGCCTAGTATTGGAGTGTCTGATTATAAGTATATGACAATAAATGTTCTATTTTCAAATTGGAATTATGTAAGCAATAAACAATAGAAATAAGTTCAAGGAACTCAAATATTTACATATTTTAAATATATTCATAAGCTACTTATAATTAAATTAAATTAAATATTTATTTTATTTTTAAAGTATTATCATGGAAAGTATTATATCTATGCTTTTACTTATCAAATTAAAAAGCCATATATCATTTATTTTTGAGAAAGTATATATTTGAAGTAGATTATTAATCAGAATATTTAGTTTTAAATTGACCCACCTTTCTCAATTGTTAATTCAGAAAATGTTTTTTTGTGTCACTTTAGCATAAAATGATTCATCTAAAATCAATAAGCAGTTAAGAAATATTTCTTATTTAATTGTCTAGATTATTTTTAATATTAGCCCTGCCATATATTTCTTGAAACTAAATTCCAGTTTGGTTATGTTGTCAAGTATTTAACATTTTCCCTTTCATTTTTAGTTTCCTCATTAAATGTATTTTCTTTTGAAGTATTGTAATTTAAAATATTGTTAATTATAGAGTGCATTACTGACACAGAGTATTCATAAGGCTCTGGTTCTTTATACTAGTTCTTGGTATCTATTGTCACATTCAAAGTTCTCAGCCTAATAATTTATTTTGAGCTATTTTCTTTTGTTGTGTAATTTGAAAATTAAGGTTATTGAAAATAATAAACAAGAATCAAGTTATGCTGATTGAGTACCTGTGATTTAGTGTATGTATATAATCTGTCTTTTTCTTTTTTAAAAAAAAAAGCTCACACCCAGCAATACTCAGGGGTTATTTCTGGCTCTGCAGTCAGGTATTACTCCTGGTAGTTCTCGGGGTTCCATATGTTATGTCAGGGATTAAACCTGGGCCTACTGTGTGCAAGGCAAATACCAACCTGCTGTACTATTGCTTTGGTCCCCTATAATCTTCCCTCCCCTCCCCTCCCCTCCCCTCTCCTCCCCTCCCCTCCCCTCCCCTCCCCTCCTCTCCTCTCCTCTCCTCTCCTCTCCCCTCCCCTCCTCTCCTCTCCTCTCCCCTCCCCTCCCCTCCCCTTCTCTCCTCTCCTCTCCCCTCCTCTCCCCTCCCCTCCCCTCCCCTCCCCTCCCCTCCCCTCCCCTCCCCTCCCCTCCCCTCCCCTCCCCTCCCCTCCCCTCCCCTCCCCTCCCCTCTCCTCTCCTCTCCTCTCCTCTCCTCTCCTCTCCTCTCCTCTCCTCTCCTCTCCTTCTTCAGGAGGCGGGGCTCATTGGCTTTGCTTGGTTTGTACTCCTGGCTCAGCTCTGAGTTCAAGGATCACATCGGTAGAGGTCAGAGGATATGTAGGTTGCTGGGAATAGAATTCAGCTTGACCACAAGGAAGACAGATGGCTTGCCCATTATAATGTTTCTCTAGCCCCTTCAATTTTCTGTTATATGTAACCTGTCTGTGTAGTTTGCTTAAGTGCCTATTTTTATTAACTATAATATATGAACATCCTAATTATATTAAGCATGTAATATCTACATACCCACAATATATGCCCGGTTTGCATTTTTCTGGGGTCTGCTCTAATCGCAAATAATATAAATTGGATTAAAACATAGCTTTCCTTTTCCTTTCACCTATGCTTGAAAAGCAGATACAAAGAACAAACCTCAGTCTTGTAGTGTATGCAATAGTGATGGCTTGCAGTTGTCATCTGTCAGTGCAGAAGTGTTGATTAGCACCAGAAGAGACATTGTTGACTTGAGTTAAACATATGGGGGAAAAATGGGCTTGTCAGTATTCATTTTGCAAGTTTTATTTTAAAGTTTTCTAACCATATGAAAGGCAGTTTTCATGATTGGATTATCATGGCTATAATTGATCCTTTTATTCTTTCGTGTAGGAAATATTAGCACTATATAACTGAAATATAGTGCAACTTAATACTCCCAAAGTGCCTACCAGTTCTTTCCTTGAGTGATAAATCCCTAAGATGAACACTGGGCCCTGTGGCACAATGGATAACGCATCAAACTTCTAGTTAGACTAATCTCTAAGATTAAAAAAGAAAATATGAGGAAATTGAGCTATGAGATATTTGTGAACTGATCAATAAAAGTAGAAAAAATGAGGAAGAAAAATTAATATGAATGCTTCATAGTGAATAAGTATGAGTACAAGTTACTTTTCATACTATTAAGTTAAAATGTCCTATCCTCTAACAGATGAATAATTGGAAATTTTTTTTAATATCTGAATTTAATTTTAGTTTCACAACTGTAGTTTAGAGAAAAATTCAAAACATTTACCATGTCAGCAGATCATTATGTACTTTAAACATCTTGTTCATATCAACATTCTATATATTATAAATATAAGGCTGAATATAATGTAAAATTTATCATATAAGATAAAAGAGTGCTTTTTTTTCAAAATTAGTACCCATAGTATTTACTTGACAATTCTATGATGATAGGAGTTTCAATTTTCACAATACAAGTACTTTATAGTGACTGATATAGATTTTAGAGGCTCATTATCTCTACATGGTGCCCACATTAACAATTACACACTTTTCTCTGAAAGGATTACAGTTTTATAACAACCTGAAAATATGAAATCTTCTTTTCTCTTCCTATTAACTACTCTCATTTGGCACAAAAGTAGAAGACACATAATTAAGTACCGGGAATTTTACCTATTTGAACACAAATAATATGTCCCAAGGTAGCTTTGTTAAAAAGACAGACTTCCTTTGATATCAACCCTTTATCTGATGGGTATTGTGTAAATATCCTTTCCCATTCTGTAGGCTGTCTTTATATTCTGGTCACTGTATCCTTTGCGGTGCAGAAGCTTTTTAGTTTAATGTAGTCCCATTTGTTTATCTCCATTTCCACTTGGTTGGCCAGTTGCATTTCATCTTTGAAGATACCTTTATCTTCAATATCGTGGAGGGTTTCGCCGACCTTGTCTTCGATGTACCTTATGGTTTGTGGTCTGATGTTGAGGTCTTTAATCCATTTTGATCTTACTTTTGTGCATGGTGTCAGGTCGAGGTCTAAGCCCATTCTTTTGCATGTGGTTGTCCAGTTGTGCCAGCACCATTTGTTAAAGAGGCTTTCCTTGCTCCACTTCACATATCTTGCTCCCTTATCAAAGATTAGATGATCATAGATTTGGGGTTGTGTGTAGGGATACTCCACCCTGTTCCATTGGTCTGCGGCTCTGCCTTTGTTCCAGTACGATGCTGTTTTAATTGTTACCACTCTGTAGTAAAGTTTAAGGTTGGGGAGGGTGATGCCTCCCATCGTCTTTTTCCCAAGAATTGTTTTAGCACTCATCTGTGGAATATAGAATAGCAAAGTAGGAGACTAACACCCAAGAATAGTAGAAATAAGGACCAGAAGGTTGACTCCATGGCTTGGAGGCTGGCCTCACATTCTGGGAAGAGGGCAACTCAGAGAATGGAACACCAAGTATAATGCGGTTGGTGGTCATGCAGGGGAAGGGTGATGCAGGCCGAATGTCGACTAGAGACTGAACACAGTGGCCACTCTATATCTTTATTGCAAACCACAACGCCTAATTTGAGAGAGAGAACAAAAGGGAATACCCTGCCACAGTGGCGGGGTGGGGTGGGGGGAGATGGGATTGGGGAGGGTAGGAGGGATGCTGGGTTTACTGGTGGTGGAGAATGCGCACTGGTAAAGGGATGGGTTCTCGAAATTTGTATGAGGGAAACATGAGCACAAAAATGTATAAATTTGTAACTGTACCCTCACAGTGATTCACTAATTAAAAATAAATAAATTTAAAATTAAAAAAAGACAGACTTCCTGATTTCTTGTTTAAAGTACTTACTGAGCTCATTGTTTAGGCCATTTTTGAAAAAGAATAATATTAATCATTTGTCTGTAAATATATGATTTTTTTAAAGTTGTCTAGTTAAAGGCTGGAGCGATAGCACAGTGGGTAGGGTGTTTGCCTTGCATGCAGCTGACCCATATTCAATCCCCAGCATCCCATAACAAGCACCACCAAGAGTAATTCCTGAGTGCAGAGGCAGGAATAACCATTGAGCATTGCTTGCTGGGTGTTACCCTAAGAGGAAAAAAAAAGGTTGTATAGTTTAATATTCTCCCTAAAAAGTTTCCTTTAGTTCTCTAGAAAGTGTGCATCATAGTGAGAAAGTAGTCGTTTCCATAATAGTATTAGGACTTACTATTTGATGGAATGTCTTCCCTGCCATCAGAATCACAGAAAGTGGCAGATAAAGGCCACTGCAATGAAGGATGGATTTGCTTTGGACATTGATAAATTTTGCGAATAAGAAGGATGATGAGTTAGTGTCACTACTAATATGAATGCTGTAGAATGAGTCTGAAAGGGCATAGATATCTGTTTATATGTGGCTTTGTTCATATTAGAGGAGTCTTCACATAAAAAGGTAGGAGAGTGACTGTTTAGATTCAATTCTAGAGTTTAAGCAGTTTTGTGTTTAGAGTGTATTTTCATTGCATGTCTCAAAAGATACAATTCAATGAAATATGCTAAATATCCACAAAGGCAGCAACTATTATTTATAAATTTTTGTTTTTAGCTTTTACCAATTAACTCCTCTGTGCATTTAATGTCAAATAATAGATCACTGGCAACTGACTATGACTAAAATATGAATAAAATAAGTATATTCTTATATTTTTTCATCTAAAAAGTCTGAAATACTCTTCAGCATACAAATACTTCTATTTTCCTTTCTATTTTTAACTTTTCCTTCTATTTTAACTTAAAATTTAATGATTAAAGGTGACCTTCTAGGAGTAATCAAGAGTGTCTGTATCTTTACTGTGATTGCAGGTATATATTTATCTACAGATCCAAAAACAGATATGTGTCCCAAACCACTGATCTCTCATGATAATAGGTGAATTATATTTATAACTAAATTACACTGAGATTTAAAATCAGTGTCTTAACTTTGTCTATTTTGAAATTCTGATTGTTAAATTATAATTGATTAGAGTCTTCTCTTCCATTTTCTCTCTCTTCCTCTAGTCTACAACACGAACAGTAGACATTCTCTGATTTTACAGTTCCCTGTCCTACTATAGGAAAATAGAAGGATTTGAAACCCCATTGCATTTATGTAGTGCTCTAAACTATAAAAAAATTCATTATCATTTTATAGTATTATGACTTGACTTAAAATTTAAAATAAAATAATAACTGATAAGTTAAACTTCATCTAAAACAAAAAAGAACCACAAAAGAACTTCTGTTCTGTGAAAGACAGTGTCAAGATCATAAAAAGATAAGCCATATATTGGTTGAAAGTTGTTTGTGGGATCATATAATTTAAAGTATATATGATAAAAGAGTGTTATCCAAAAACACTTAAAAACTCTTTAAACTCAAAGATAAAAAACAACCTACCATTTACAGAGCACACATATGACAGCATCACAACCACTTGTATAACCCACAATCATCACAGCAGCAACATCAAGGGCAGTAACAGTATGGGAAGAAATTAAAACAATCAGTTAAAAAAATCCCTTTCCAGTATGAGTTGATTATGATTTCTTGGTTTTTTTGAAACTTCTTATACATTTTTAATTGAATAAATATTTATGATTTAGCACCCTACTTTATTATTTCTAGATAGCCATAAGTTCAAAGTTGGAATCACTACTATTCCTGACTTTATCATTTTGAAAACTATTATCAGTGATTACATTATAGGCCAATTTTTCCATGATTATTTTCCTGACCTCTTATATCAAAATAACATCTAACTTTAATCAATTCTGTTTCCCTTCTTCGTGGACCCCCTGCTTTCTATTTATAATTCTTCCTTCCACTTTCATTCAGACTCTAATCACCTTCTGACTTGCCTACTATGTCTTCTAGTATTTTCCTTCTATGAATTTTCCTTTGATCCAAATACCTAGAAACATCAATATTATCCTTATAATATTAATTTGCTTTACCAGTGTGTAGTTTAATCATTTATTCCTTCTCACTTTATCCTTGGCTAGTGTCTAATTCCCTTGATATGACAGACATAGTTCTCCAGGTTAAGAATTCTTCTGACAACTACAGTCAAATAACCCAACCAGACTTAATGGCTTGTCTCTGTTATGGCCTGAATATTTTTCATTCCTTTATTTCATAAATTGCAACATATCATGTCTAGTGATGCTATTAGGAGGTGAGCTTTTGAGAGGTAATTATACCATGACAACAAAGCCCTCATGGAAGGATTATTCTCTTATAAAAAGAGATTGTAGATACCATCTCTCTCTCTCTTTCTCTCTCTTCTTTACTTTTATGCCATGTGAAAAAAGGGTTTGAAAATAACAAACTGCAAAGGAGAAAGTGTTTTGTTACTACATTAGAATAGAAATTTGGGCTTAGATCCCCGCCTTCAAGATTTGTGAAGGGCAAAGTGTCATTATGTAAGCAAACCATGCTTTTCTAATTTATTATAACAACCTGAATTGACTAAGACTCTTCCTGAACTTTGGTATCACTGTATCACTGTATCACTGTCATCCTGTTGTTCATCAATTTACTTGAGTGGGCGCCAGTAACATCTCCATTTGTCCCAGCCCTGAGATTTTAGCAGCCTCTCCTTACTCGTTTTTCCAAAGGATTGGAGGCTCTTTCAGGGTCAGGGTAATGAGACTGTTATTGTTACTTTATTTGGCATATCAGATACACCACGAGGAGCTTGCCAGGGTCTTCTGTGCAGGCGAGATACTCTCGGTAGCTTGCCGGGCTCTCAAAGGCATCTCTCTCTCTATATATATATGTATATCATATATATCATAAAATGAAATACACATATTCCCTTTTATGATAATGTGTAAGAACCTTGTAAGTTGCCTGATTTCTTTGCATTTATGTTTAAACTATTATCTCTCTTTTTAATGTTTTTTTTTCTCACAAATAAGAGAAATGATCCCTCCACTCCAGTGTTATATACACATGGAAAATGTTTGTATCCATTTCTGGTATTCATGAGCTCCTCTTCCTTATTCTATGCCAGTTTTCTTTGCATATATTTGCTTTCCATGCAAATGATTTTCCATCTCTGAGTTTTCATACCTATACTTTAATTTTACACATAACAAAACCAAATTCATCAAGGACATTATTATATTATTCATACATTATATTATTTACTTTGACCTATATAATTATTCAGCCTAAGATTTTTGAACACAGATTATGATTAATACAACAGAAAAGATCTAGCTGAAATTGATTTCTGTGATTTTTTAGAGTGTACTTTGGGTAAAATGTCACAAAAATGTTAGCAAGGATCTCTTTAAGACATAGGAATGATATCTATGCTCATATTTACCCTTGAACATATATGCCACAAATATTTTTTCCTTAAATGAATACAATTATTATTCTACAATTGCTTCTGTCTTTCTTATGAGCCACTCCCTTCTAATGCATTGTAAAACATTATTTTTTTTTTGTTAATCACATATACCTATAATATATAGTTCATCTTTTCTTTTGTTTCGTTTTTGCTTTGAGGCCATACTTGGTGATATTCAGGAGTTATTCCTGGCTCCGCCCTCAGCAGTTACTCCTAATTCTGCTTGGAGTACCATATGGGATCTTAGGGATTCAATCTAGGTTTGCCTCTTGCAAGACAAACTCCCTACCTGCTGTAGTATTGTGACATCTTTGTCTTTTCATTAAGAGCACTAATGACATGTCGGCTTAAAATGCCTTATTTCTCAGCTTTTTATTTCTCCTATATCTCAATACACAATGTCACGTGGAATAGGATTGATTTCAAAATCTCATGTTCCTGAGATAAGATCCATTCATTTCATCTCTTCCTGATATCTGTGGACTCAGATTTTTTTTATTCTATAGTTCTATAGTTACCGCTATCTCTGTTGATTTGAGTGACTATGTTCCAAAATAAAAGGTGCCAGACTAGAATCTTTCACCTCATCTTCATTACTTAAATCAAGGGTATGGCCTCTTGTTTACTTATCTTATCCTTGGCTTGTCATGGTCCTTTAGATTTCCTGAACCATGTGTTTGTTGTTCATCAGATCTTTTTTGTTCAAACTCCTAGCCATTTTTCTATTTCTACCTGACATTGCTACCAAATCATTCAACTGATACAAGCCATCTTTTCTATTGTGAGTTATGTGATAAAAATAAGGCCAGTAACAATTGCTTTGGACCAAGGAAAGAATATAAGTGGAGATGCATTTTCATATTAAATATTTATTAGAAAATACGTTTGATACACTATTGAATACAAGATTATACCCCCATGTAAAAAACTCTCCCTTGGCAGCTGGTGGAGAGCTCTCCCCATGGGTGCCCAGTTTCAGAGGTGGTCCTGGACCTCTTACCCAGCTGAGGTGGCCCAGACCATGGGCAGATGGAAGAGGAAAGAAGGGTCAAGCCATTTGATTGATCAGTTGCTTTTATTCCATTCTCTCCACGCACCTGTTCTAGTCTCTCTCATCTCATGCACTCTTCCTTCCTAGCCCCTAATT
This sequence comes from Sorex araneus, assembly GCF_027595985.1. Classification (NCBI taxonomy): domain Eukaryota; kingdom Metazoa; phylum Chordata; class Mammalia; order Eulipotyphla; family Soricidae; genus Sorex; species Sorex araneus. Next base: position 177,643,601 of record NC_073313.1, read on the forward strand.
CCTCAATCCCAGCTTTCTGGATTCTCCTTCTCCTTCACTAGTCTCTCCACTCTTACACTTCTCTCTCCACTTTGCCCTCTGAGTCCAGCTACAACCAGTCTGGTAGAAAAATCAACATAAGAGAAAACCGTTCCTGAGGGTCCACCAGGTTCAAAGGAAAGACCACCTAGAGGTATTCCAAAACCCTTCCTGACTGCCCACAGACAAAACACCTCTTAAGGTGTTTTTCTCCTCTCCTCAGTCCAAAAACTCAATCAACATCTTAATACTAGTTATTTTTGTGTGGACACAGTAAGAGATACATTGAGGCTTATGGGGCAGCTCTCCTGGGAACATCTTGCCACAGACTCAGACTACAGAGCTCAGGTCAGGTTAATCATTCCTAATCCTAGTAGGATCCAAATCTAGTGATTACTTTTTGGATCATGACAGCATTTGTCCACGACCAAGCTCTTAACTTATAGTTAAGCATTAGGCACTTTGGTCAGGCCCATCTTGATGCCAGGGTAGCACATAGCTCACTGCTTGCCCTGGGTCCATCCCATCCCTCATCTGGACCCTGCCTTTGGGGCTGCTAGGAAGTAAGGGCAGCTGAGGCTTAGGTTGAGAGAAAAGATGCCCAGGAGGAAAATATCATGTAGAGTCAAATGACTCCCAGGTTACAAAAGCATAGCATTTGCTACTGTCTCCCAGTGCCTGTACAGAAGGACATGTCTCTGAATTAACTATGCAAAGGACTCAAGGAAAAGAGAAAAATAATATTTACAAGTCAAGAGAACACAAAGAAAGAAGTTACAAATAAACACAGAGGAAAGTGAACACTGTTATGGTAGTAACCCAATAAACCTAAACTACCTGAGGCTATATTATCCTATAGCCTCAAATGCTGACAAATTAATCTTCCAAATTATATGGAAAATCAAATTTTAATTAAAACTTATCTGAATTTGTGAAATCTGCATCCAAACCTACTATCAGCACAGTTATATGGCACTGTTTACACCTTTATTTTCTTGGACCCTTGAGGAGTTTAAATAAATGATGTGTGTATATCCTACCATACATGTTGAATATTTATATTCATTTATAATGTCATTCATTATTACTGTTCATACACAAAGATATCCACACATGTGTTTCAATCTTTGTAAAAGGAATGACACAAAGAATGAATTCTTGAATATATTCAAATAGGACTTAGATGAGGATTTCTAGAATCCTGCATTATATTAACTTTATATGGATTCATTATCAACAAGTAAATTTGGCATCCCTTGTGCTCATTAAAATCTGTCCCCATGTTGATAGAGAAAAGATGAAGAGACCTGCAAAGTTCATGGCCCAGATTATACTTCATCATGGAGTAATACTTATAGATCCTAGAGGATTTCTTTTTTCCCTGACTTAAAATAGAAAAACTAAGCGTTATTTACTCCTTCCAATGTTTAACACTCTATAATCTTTAGCCATCAGTTCTCCAATCACTCTTGAAAAGGACAATTGTCAACACAATCCACCTGGGAACAAGAGATTCCAGATGCCACTGTAAAAGAAAATGTTCAAGGAAATTATATAAAATTAATAGGGTTTTTTTTAATATTTGCAATACATTTTGGTTGTGAGTATTTATAAATAGCTTGACCCTGCTTTTAATTAAGAGATTTTTGTAAGTTCAGTCACAAATTTCAGTAGCTGGACAAATAATGTCACTGTCTATTTCTTTAAATGATATGTTCATCCCATTTTACAGTTTTAAATTTGGAATAACAGTATAAATTAAAATATGACTAAAATAAAATTATATTAAGAGCAGTTCAAGTGCTATTTTGTTTTGATATCTAGCTTATTTTTCCTATCCCAGGAGGTAGTTAGGACAGGGGTATTGAAATTAATTGTGTCAAAATATTTAGTACAGAACATAAAGATTAATGGGAATATTAAAATACCCTTGCCTACTAATAGACATTTAAATTTTAAGATTTGAGGAAGTACTACATACATTGATATACAAATGCTAATAAAGAATATAATATTTCATCACTTAGCTGATGATCTCATAGACTTTCAGTTTTCCAGGAGTCAAATTCTATTCATTTTATCTTGGAAAATTTTATTCTTAAGACTCAGTGCCCAAAGCCAGGGATAGTACAGAGGCACCCAGTGAAGTCCCCTAAGCCCAGCTGGAAGTGATTCCAGAGTGCAGAGCAGAAGCAAGCCCTGAGCAGCACTACTTGTGGCCAAAAACCAGTAAACAAGCAAAAAAAAAAAAAAACAAGAAAATTTATTGAAAGGCTTCACTGTATATAAATCATAATTAGCTATATTAAAAAACAATTCACTCTAGTTCCTTAAATAACTAGCAATTTAAAATGAGGAAAATTTTTGTTTAGCTCAAGTATCAATGATACCTGTCTACAAATAACTTGTTGAATAATTCAATTTTACTGTCTTTTAAAATTCAATAGCCTTCTGCTTTAAAATGGCTATTAAATTATCAATTCGCAGGAATCCTTACTTCCTTTCCACCCTCCCTACCACCCATAATTATGAGGGACTCAAGGGAACATATGTGACACCAGGTATAGAACCCCAGTTGGCCCATGTAAGGCAGGCATCCTACCTGCAGTGCTATTATTCTGGCCTTTATCCTTACCCTTTTTACTTCCATTAGGAACTTTTTAAATTCTTAAAAATTTATTTTTAAATGTCTAAAGTTAAAATTATAATGCAGTGATGATGGAAGTATAAAATGATAGAATCCTGTAGCTTGTATTTCTAAGAAACATTGTTCAGAGCTAGTATTTTTTGATAAAACCTCTTGAAAAATACTTTAATGATTTGATTTAAATATTTTCTACAAAGAGAAAATCTCCTGGAATATTAACATTCCCTGAATAATAATAAGTTCTTCCTTCCTTTTTTTGCATCAAGAAAATGTAACTTATAGTTTTATTGTTTGAAATTATTGCCACAATATCTCTTTTCAGTTTTTTTTTTTTTTTGCTTTTTGGGTCACACCTGGCTCTGCACAGGGGTTACTCCTGGCTCTGCACTCAGGAATTATCCCTGGCGGTGCTCAGGGGACCACATGGGATGCTGGGAATCGAACCCGCGTCAGCCATGTGCAAGGCAAATGCCCTACCCACTGTGCTATCGCTCCAGCCCTCACAATATCTCTTTTCATATTAATGTTTAATAAAATTTTCACAATGTCTCTTCTATAAAAGTATCCTTTAGTAAAGTTGCTTTAGTCAATCTATAAATTGACTTTAAATTTGATTTGTAATTTATAATTGCTTGTTTTAATAATAAAATCAATATTTGAGATAAAAGAAAAAACATATATATTTGTGAAAAAATCAAAAGATAAATGATAAAACCTACTTTCTAAGATTTGATTTTCCAATCTAAGCAATCATAGATCCTTGCCACACAATGGTATAGCTTAGATGTGCTCATTGTAAACCTTATTCAATATTGTGTTCTTTATAATTATGACAAAGGTTAAGTTACTGGAGCAATTTGTTTGATCAGTCATAAACAACATATTGGTGATGTTATTTTCCTAAGAAGGCAATAATATTAAAGCAATACTCTATATAGACTTATTAAGCACCAAGGGTAAAACAACTATTAGTTTACCTCTATTCTCCATCTATTATCTTGAATTTCGATTATTATACAGAAAAGCGTATGTTTGTAAAAACAAATTAAAATCTCACCAGAAATTTGTGAAACCTAGGTTAAAATTTAGTGCAGGATCTGGAGCAATAGCACATTGGGTTTGCCTTGCATGTGGCTAACCCAGGTTTGATTCCCAGCATCCCATATGGTCTCCTGAGCACCACCAGGGGTAATTCCTGAGTGTAGAGCCAGGAATAACCCCTGTGCATTGCTGGGTGTGACCCAAGAAAGAAAAAGTAAATAAATAAAAATAAAATAAAATTTAGTGCAGTGATAAAGAAGAAAAACAAAAGTATAAGTATCATTAGTGATTGTGAAGAGAAATATGTATATTCATGTATTCATACATATAGTCTCACAGTACACACAATTGAATTAATATTAAACCTTTTTTAAAGTCAGGTTACTAAGCCATGATACCCTCTATTTCTGTGGTATTGATTAAACTGGTTAGCTATTTAATATAGCAACCTTAAAATATACTGTATTTTTAAAGACATTTTAAAATCTCTGACTGTAATAATGACACTTGAAGGACTTACTTTTGACTTATACACTATATTATAAATAATATCTGTACAAAGACAGGACTATGTGAAACCAAAATTATAATCCTTAACAGGCAGGTAAGAATATGACTGCAAACTCTGATAATAAGAATAATCACCTATGGGGGCTGAAGCAATAGCACAGCGGGTAGGGCGTTTGCCTTGCACGCGGCCGACCCGGGTTCGATTCCCAGCATCCCATATGGTCCCCTGAGCACCACCAGGGGTAATTCCTGAGTGCAGAGCCAGGAGTAACCCCTGTGCATCGCCGGGTGTGACCCAAAAAGCAAAAAAAAAAAAATAATCACTTATGAAGACATTATGTTCTATTTTCCTCAGTGTATGTTAAAATATTTTTAAGGAAAAAACTGAATATTGGAATGAATGTTAAGGAAAATAAAATATAAACTTTTGATTTTTGAATGTTATAAGGGACTGAGCAAAAGACTAAGAAAATTATAAATTTAATCATTCTATAACAATTTTATTTTTTTAAGAAACAGTAGATTATATTTTTAATTATTTTTAATTTTCATTTTTTTATTCAGTCACCATGGAAAAGTTACAAAGCTTTCAGGTTAAATTCTCAGTCACTCAATGATCAGACCCCCATCCCTTCACCTGTGTACATGTTCCACCACCAAGAACCCCAGTATACCCCCCCATCCCACCCCCTCCCCACCTGTGTGGCTAATGATCTTCACTTTATTCTCTCTATACTTTGAATACATTCAATATTTCAACAGAAAACTCACTATTATTATTTGGAATTTTCCCCCAACAATCAAACCTGCTGAAAAGGCACAATTTGACAATTTGTTTTCCATTGCTGAGAATGAAGAATATATGAGCTTTGGAGAATATATGAGTTTTGGATTTCTGATATTTTAGCCCAGTTCACAGTCTAGATGCATTTCTATAAGAAGCTGCTGGGTGCCAAAATTGGCTAGTAGACCTCCAAAATCATAGTCTTTAAGGAGCAGAGGGTCCATTTTTGTGTGCGGCTGCTCCGGATCTCATCTGGGTGGAAAGCGTGCCAGTAACATCCCCTCCCATGATCTCCTGTGCGCCACATCACTGCAAACTCCTGCCTCTGAATAGTGGGATCTAGAAGATGGAGGACACCACATGGATGCCGCTGCTGCTACTGCTGCTGCTGCAGCCTCTTCCATAGCAAGAAGGGGTTGAGAGAGAAAAACCTTTCCCCTCCCAGTGCAGCATGGGGTTATACCTTAGTTCACAGTCTAGATGCATTTCTATCACAGTTTCCCTTTTTTAAAAAATTCTATAGAATCAGTGAGATAGTTACAAGCTTTGATGTTTGGGTTACAATCACACAATGATTGCAACACCCATCCTTCCACCAGTGCACATTCCCCACCACTGATATCCCCGCTACACCCTACCTTTACCACCCTCCCCCTGCCTCTGTGGCAGACAATATTCCCCATACCCTCTCTCTACTTTTGGGCATTATGTCTTGCAACACAGACACTGAGGTCATCATGTTTGGTCCATTATCTACTTTCAGCACACATCTTCCATCCCGACTGATTCCTCTAGTCATCATTTTCTTCCTGATCCCTTCTCTATTCCATCTGCCTTCTCCCCTCCGCTCATGAAACAGACTTCCAGCTATAGGGCAATCCTCCTGGCCCTTGTATCTACTGTCCTTGGGTGTCAACCTCATGTGATGTTATTCGATACTTCACAAATGAGTTCAGTCCCTCTAAGTCTGTCCCTCTCTTTCTGATTCATTCCACTTAGCATGATACTCTCCATGTCTATCCATTTATGAGCAAATTTCATGACTTCATCTCTCCTAACAGCTGCATAGTATTCCATTGTATAGATGGACCAAAGTTTCTTTAGTCAGTCATCTGTTCTAGGGCCCTTGGGTTGTTTCCAGATTTTAGCTATTGTGAACAGTGCTGCAATGAACATGTAGTACAGATATCACTTATACTGTGCTTTTTTGCATTCTCAGGATATATTCCTAGAAGTGGTATTATGGGGTCATATGGAAGTTCAGTTTCTAGTTTTTGAAGGACTATCCATATTGTTTTCCAGAAAGATTGGACCAGTTGGCCTTCCCACCAACAGTAAAAAAGCATCCCTTTTTCCCCACATCCACACCAGCACTGGTTGTTTTTGTTCTTTTGAATGTGTTCCAATCTCTGTGGTGTGAGATGATATCTCATTGTTGTTTTAATTTGCATCTCCCTGATGACTAGTGATGTGGAACATTTTTTCATGTGCCTTTTGGCCATTTGTATTTCTTTTTTGAGGAAACTTCTGTTCATTTCTTCTCCCCACTTTTTAATGGGGTTGGAGGGTGTTTTTTTTTTACAATTCTAGTAGTGTCTTGCATATCCTGGACATTAATCCCTTATCAGATGGGTATTGGGTAAATATTCTTTCCCATTCCTGGGCTCTTTCTGTATCCAAAAAAATTTTCAAATTCACCTTAATCTAATGACTAAATGTTGATAAACCTTTAGATGGTAGTGTAGAAAGTGTCTGACTATATAATAAAATCAATTTAAAAACTCACTCATTGTCATTTTATGCTTCACTACTTAACCTTACAGTTTTTCAGATCTGGTATCCAGAAGCTGTTGCATCCCTATTATCATAAATAAAACTTACATTTAATTTATTCTCTGCTCAAAGAATTAACATTACTTTCAAACTTTTACAAGCATAGGTTGCAATTACTCTTGAATCATAGCAATTCTGTAGGTTTTAATTATAGCCATTCTAAATTATGTGTTCTAATTTCAACTGTTTTTTAAATATAAAGTTGTTTAAAGTTTTAAGAAACAAATTGACTCTCTATACAGACCTCTGTTTTAATGTAAGAATTTTGAACCTGAGTATCTATACACAAACACAAAAAGAATCCTGTTTTTTTATTTTATGTATTGCAGGATTTGCTTGGCTTTATCACTTTTGAGGAAAAAATGTATTTCAGAGCAGATGTATCAGTAAAAATATTTCTGTTGCCAAGAATATAAGAGGACAAATCGACCTTTTAACGTGGTATACCTCATTTATCATCCTGTCATTGCACCATGTTTTCTAGTTTCATCCTGGATCAGGATTTCGTGGAACAAAGAGAAATCTGGGCATCAAATCATAGCATATAAACAAATATGTGGACCAAATGTTTGAAAGTATAGACATAACCCTCTCGTCAGGACTTCTCTGCAAGATTGAAGCCCATTATTTGCAATTGCCTTTCAAACTAGGAAAAGACTATTTTGCAGATGAGAAACAATATGAATATTTGCATTGATTTAGATTTTAATAGCCTCTGTCATAGTCCATCCCTGTTTGCCTGAGCATTTCCCAGCCTGCTCTGCTTACTCTGAGACATTTTCTGCACTGTGTTCTTTACTATATTGACTGTGTTATTTTCTATATTGTTCATTGTTTTCAAAAATAGATTCTCTTGATCCTCCTCCTGAAAATTGTCTCAGTTCAATATGTAGGTTAATAAATGGTTGGCAAATACAGAGAGTCTAAGGAGCATATGTTTGGGGGTAACATTAAGCATCATTTAATGTATTTGCTGTTACATTTGTCTCTCTTTTTTTAATCCTCACTCATTCGAGGATGTATCCAAGTTTTAGAATTCTTTTCTGCATTAATATTTATTGTTTTAAATTTTTAAACCTGAATGAGTATAAATATAAAACCTATCCTTTACTATTTGGTTGAATTTTTGGAATGGACTTAGTTTGGTATATACATATGTTAATTTCTAATGAGGCACAACTAAACTTACAATGTATACAGGCACAGTTACACCTGTAAAATAAACTAATATATGCCTTCAAAAATCTAATAGGAGAAAGACAAGAAGGAAAGGGGGAGTGTTACATTGTGCAAGGGATAACTGATGAATATGAGCTCTGAGTGAGTCTTACTTGACCACACTCTATGATGACAGTGAGCACTTCCAAGGCAGAGATGCGGGACCTCAGTTGGTGGTATCATCATCTATGTGGGGGTGCATAAGATATGGGACATAGATCTTCTGAGAAGCATGCTAGTAACATACTTAGAATGAGGGAAACTATTTTTGTGTTTTCACCTAAAAATGACAAGTTTTTAATGATTCTAGAGTGGTTCTAAAACATTGGCTCAAACTTACTCTTTCTAGATTTTTCACACATTAAAGCTAACAGTGATATGACAATAGTAGAAGACTTTAAAGCAGCAAAATTTAAAGGGTATTTCTGGAAAAAAAGGTTATTTCTGTGTTAGTTGTGCTTTTCACTCTAGTTTCCCCATCATTAATTTATAAAGGATGCACAGATGCAATATAAGTATACACAGATGCAAAATACAGTATAAAATTTTATTTGTTTATTTATTATCAATATAAAATTATATTGATTATTTATATCAGCATAAAATTACTTTAAAAGCATATAACATATTCTTTACAGCACAGTCACCTTTCTTATTATTTTATTACCTTCATGAATTTTTTTGCGTCCACTGCTAAAGTAGTTAAATGAGGAGTCCCTTAAAAGAAATGTCTCTAGTGATCTTAAATACCTAAGCCATTAATGGACGGGATTCTGAAAAATTCATTCTTAAGAAAAAAATTGCAATCAGCAAGATCTTAATTTCCCCCCAACAAGCCTATAGCCAATAAAATGGGTTTTTTTGTGTGTCTACACCTTTTATATTAAAGAGCTCTTACCCCTAGTTTCTGTCAGCAAGTAATTCGCAAACACTTTCCCAAACACAGTTTTTTACTATCCATTTTTAATTGATGCTTGCTTAAATATTTTCCTGAAAATTTTATTGTTACTCAACTTATCTTTTGACATTGCTTAGATCTCTTAAGATAAAAGAAACTTATCCAGCACCTTCCAACATTTTTCTTTTTCTTTTTCTTTTTGATCTAGAAGGTAGGCTTTCTAATTCTTATTGAATTCTTATATTTATAAACAATTTTATGTTTGCTCTCTGACTGTAAAATAAGACTTGAATGTGTTAATATTTAATTGATTGGCATACCCAATTTGCCATTTTTTTGGCTGAAGTATTGCATTCACTGCAATGGTTACAGATATATGGACATAAATTTTCATCATTGTCGTGTGGAAACCTCAAGAGATTGAAAGTGATAAGTCCATCTTATAAAAGAGGAATTTGACATTCCTGAGCAGGTTGTCAGAGAGGATAGAGAAAACATCTAATACAATGACAGTTTTTAAGGCTAGAAAATATATTTAAAACTCTACTTTTAGATTATCTATCTATCTATTTGTTTATCTATTTATGCATCTATTGATAGATATTATGAATTTCACTAACATTTATGTAATAAATAGAAGTGAGGTCTGTAATTATTCTGAAAATTGTTCTCCTTATTATAAAATATTGTGTCGCATTATAATTATTTAGTAACAAATTGGGTCAGACATCATTGTAATGCCTTGTTTGATAAAATTATGACCAAAGTGGTTCTCTATGAAGAAAATATGCCTAACACATATTTTCTAATTTGTTTCATTTGATCCTAAAGTGAAGAGGTAAGAGGGATAGGAAGCTAAACTCCTACAGACTTTTTTTTTTAGAAATTCCAAATAAGTTACCATAAATTTCAACAATCTTTGACAATTATTTAAAAGGAATTTCATTAGAGTCAAAGCATTCCATATGTTTTCCCCAAATGATGGAAGATCCCTTTGATATTAGTGAGAGTATGGGTTTCTTGACTCAGGGATAGATGCAAGCTACTCCTTGCATACAAAGGTTCTATTTCAGCTCAGTTACATCCTTGGCAGCATATTCGACTCATGGGGTATACTTTATAAAACAATTATTAGTATCAGCCAGTTTTTTAACATCCAATTATAAACTTCAATGCCTCAGGATGAGTTTTTTTTCTTCTAAAAATAATCTCTGGCTAACTGCTATAGAAAATGAGTAGCGCTGTCTGTAACACTGTCGACCCGTTTTTCATTGATTTGCCCGAGAGGATACCAGTAACATCTCCATTCTGAGACTTGTTGTTACTGTTTTTGGCATATTGAATATGTCATGGGTAGCTTGCCAGGCTCTGCCGTGTGGGCGGGATACTCTTGGTAGCTTGCCAGATTCTCCAAGAGGGATGGAGGAATTGAACCCAGGTCAGACACCTTCAAGGCAAATGCCCTACCTGCTGTGCTATCACTTCAGTCCATAGAAAATAAGTAGATGCACAAATATCCAGGAACATAAAAATAGAGATTTTTATTTAACAATCTAGAAACTAACTAATTTTATGTCCATTTACAGTATAAAGATTTTTATCAATGTCAATAGACATTCATTTTTTATTAGGATATGCCTTTTGTGAGATTTGGATAGGAGTTATGCATCACCAGATACCTTAAGGTTTTATATCCACAGTGTCTGTATATGTGTATTAGAGTAGAAGTTTATTTCAGGTGTAGTATTGGCATTTGGAATAGTATAAGGTGATACTAAGTTTTGAACTGTGGGCAGTCTAAGTCCTGTTATTTTTCAGAATCACTATGCTTTGTGTCACAGGCAGATTATAATCAAAGTTGAATACTGATAATGCACACATATTACTATTTTATTATTCCACAAAAAATAAAGTGTTTTAAATTATACTGGGCATCTGTGTTTTTTCTCAAGGCTAAAGTGAAATTGTTTTTCAAAAGTCCAATTCTTAGCACCAGACTGCATTAAAAGCTAAAGGCAGAGAAGAGGGGCCATGGAGATAGTACGGTGGTTAGGGTTGCTGGTTGGATTTCAGCAACACATGTGTTCTCCTCCATGATTCCCTCCCTTCCCTGCTCTGTATCATCAGGTGTGATCTTGGTAGTTCCTGGCATGGTAGGGCCTGAGCAGACATGCATCCTCAGGTGTTTTAAACCATCCAGTCTTGAGAGATAAATATCACAAGGGACCTCCATAGCATTTTTAGGCAGTACACTATACCGTCCTGTGTTACCGCTTTTGCACATAGAAAGTTAGCCCTCCATCATTGCCGAGTCTCAGAAGACTCACTGCCCCCATCAAGCCGGGGCAATCCTCTGGCCCCATATAAAGAAACAGTCTCACTTTCTGACAGAGCTATGATCCTTTCATGCGTAGGGCTGAAAAATCAATATCAGATACCCTGAGCAATAAATAGACAAGGACTTAGATCCTCCTGACTTTGCCATGTCTTGACCCAAGTTATTTCTTTCCACTGCTAGGGGTAGTCCAGGGAATCTTGGGAACTGTCTCTTCAACAATAGTATTTCTGGGATACAGGTCAGAATATCAGCAGAAAGTGACACAAACCACTCAAGCAGAAGGTGACACAATTCAGACAGTGTCCTCTGAAACAGTTACTTCCACTTCCATTGCCAAGTTGTATGTAAAGGCAGTATCCCATTAGAATTCTAGCTTCACTCTTCGTTTAATTGTGTTATGTTAGTCCAGTTAATTAAGTTCCCTGAGGCTCAATTTTCTCTTCTGTGAAAAGGACCATAATTGTGAGAATTAAATAAGCACAACTGGCTAACAAAATTACTTTTTATTACAGATATTAATACACTTAATACAATATAACACCATGTAACTATATTTTATTTATGCAATTTTTCAATGTTTGGGGACCAAAACCAGTGATGCTCAGTGGATACTCATATTAGTGCTGAGATATTAGAATAGGTTTTTTTTTAAATAGGATCTTGCATACACGAACAAAGAATAGAAAGATATGAGAATGGAAGAGCTAGGTTGGTAGGCTGGGATGTGGGGTGGTGGTGGTGGGTATTGTGAGTGAAAAGCAAGAAACCTGAGTACAGAGGTCCAAGGAGGGGACTGAATGCTTTGCTCCAAAGATCCAACTGACTTTTTTGTTTCTATTGATAGATTTATTTTACTTGCTTTGCACTGTCTCCTAAATGAGACTAGGGTGTGTCCTATAGTGTGAATTGAATTGTAGGTGAGGATTTCCCTTTGATTTTGTATTTCCTGCAGATAGTGGAAAGTAGTTGCTTGTGACATTTGGTAGCGAAACATTTTAAAAGATAAGGGTAGGTGTGCACGCCAGGTTTTGAAGACCTGTGTCATATCTATTTTTGTCTAATGCATCTCAATCCCCTGTCTTAAGGGGACTAGACAATGCCAGGATCAAAGCAGACTTCCTGCATGCAAACCCTGTACTCCAGCTCATAGAGCTGTCTCTCTGGGTCCTATATTTTATTTTACCTTTAGATTTTAGGTCCTATTTTCTGTCCTACACATTTTCAAAGGATATAGTTAATATTAATCAACAAGATGGTTGTCTGTTTTATCAGTAGATGAGAATATGTGTTTATCATCTTGGTTCATGTTGGGTCAGAGAATTTGAGAATGAAAACAATAGTACACATTTTTATATATATTTGCATATGTAAACACCTTTTTCTAGTAGTTTGCTGTATTTGTCCTTCAATTATGCCTCTGAGAAAATGTTTTGAGGATAAAGTTCATGTGAAGTAGATCAGGGCTGAAAGATTGTGGCTTTACCGTACTTAATAACTTGTATATCAAGTGTCTCACAAAGATAGAAAGAAACAGTATTTTTTAAAAAATTACAATAGACAACATATAAAGGGTGAAAAGAAATTGTAGAGGAAGTACATCTGTTCTTCCTCCTTACTCACGTTTACATTGAAGAGGCAAAGTCAAGTGACAGTATGTGTCTTACATTGTTAGTCCTAGAACTTTAGCTATTAAAAAAAAGTGAGCAAACTGCCATCTGTGCAAACAGGTGGCTTGAATAAAATATTACACTGAGTATTACAAAGTCATGTTGTATGGATGGCAATGAATAGAGAATTCCCTTATCTTTGGTAGGATGATTTTAAAAAATCTGTTACCATTTTTTTTAAGAAAACATCTAATTATTTTGAAGCTTACTAACAAATGTCTATATACTGTCAGAGATACTTAAAAATATTTGTTTAAATGATCCAGAGAGATTGTACAGTGGGTTGTACAGAGGTTGTCTTATATGAGGCTGACTTGAATACAGTCCCCTGTACCCAATATGGTCACCTAAGACCCTCTGAGAGTGATTTCTGACCCCAGAGGTAGGAGAAAGCCCTGAGAACCAATCACCTATGACCAAAACCTGTCACCTAACCACGTTTAAACAACAACATTGTCAATTTAAAAACACTTCCTTTGCTTCCAGAAATAACATATAAGCCTGGCAAGCTACCCGTGGTGTATTCTATATTCGAAAAATAGTAACAACAAGTCTCACAATGAAGACGTTACTGGTGCCTGCTCAAGCAAATTGATGAACAACGGGATGACAGTGCTACAGTGCTACTTACTAGTAGTCACTGTTTATTCTCTTCAGCACACCAGGTCATGGAAAACACAGCTATTCTTTTCAATATAGTTTGATATTTCCACAATTCATAGACTTTGAAATAAATAACTTTTGGTTCTTTTTCATTTTTTCTAGATTGTTTTCAAGCTAGTTACTACATATATTATTCATTTTATTGGTTAATGATATTTCATCATATGTTTTTACTATATTTTACCTTTATACTTATCAGTTCATAATATTGGTGATTTCTGTTGCTGTGTAACTTTTTTTTAAAGTTTTTATTTTATTGAATCACCATAAAAAATACAAAGTTTTCAGGTTTAAGTCTCAGTCATATAATGATTGAACCCCCATCCCTTCACCAGTGCACATGTTTCACCACCAAGAACCCCAATATACCCACCTCCCACCCAGCCCCCACCTAAGTAGCTAATGATATTCACTTTATTCTCTGTATACTTTGAATACATTCAATATTTCAATAGAGAACTCACTATTATTGTTTGGAATTTTCCCCCAACAATCAGGCCTGCTGAAAAGGCATCATTTAATAATTTCATTGCTGAGACTCTATTAGCTCTGTTTTGGATTTCTGATATTTTAACTCAGTTCACAGTCTAGATGCATTTCTGTAAGAAGCCACTCTGGGTGCCAAAATGGGTTAGAAGACCTCTGGGATCATAGTCCTTAGGAGCAGAGGGTCCATTTTACGCTCAGCAGCTCCGGATCTTATCTGGGCCGAGGGCTTGCTGGTAACGCCCACTTCCCATGATCGCTTTTGAGCCACAAAACTGCAAAAATCATACCTCTGGGTTGGGAGTCTTAGAAGGTGGCTCTTGCCACGTGGATATTGATGCCACCTCCATTTTCCATGCAGAAAAACAGGGTGTAGAGGAAAAATCCCCGGGCGGCACGGAGTTGTAGCACAGCTCACAATCTAGATGCATTTCTTTAAGAAGCCACTCTGGATGCCAAAATGGGTTAGAAGACCTCTGGGATCATAGTGTTTAGGAGCAGAGGGTCCGTTTTGTGCTCAGCAGCTCTGGATCTTAGCTGGGCCAAGGGCTATAACTGTCGCTGTGTACCTTTAATTCATTTTATTCTTAACACTTTATTTTTATTCATTTTATTGAATCACCATGTGGAAAGTTACAAAGTTCTCAGGCTTATGTCTCAGTTATACAATGCTCAAACACCGTCCTTTCACTAGTGCCCATATTCCACCACCAAAAAGAAAAAAAAAGAGAGAAAACCCAGTATACATCCCATGCCCCACCCCCCAACCACCCCCCTGCATAACTGAAAAATTTCACTTCCTTTTCTCTTTACCTTGATTACATTTCATATCTCAACACAATGCTCACTATTGTTTTTGGAGTTTCAACACAGAACTCACTATTCTTGTTGGAATTTATCCCCCAAGAATACGGCCCTATTGACAGGGAAAAATTTGATAATTAGTTTTCCACTGATGAGCGTGAAGAGATATGAAGTTGCGTGGCCGCAGTAACGGCCGCGCAGTTTTAGGATTTCTGTGTTTTCGTAATTAAGTCCAGGGAGATTTAAGTTGGAAATTGAATCATTTCCCTTCCTGGGGCAGCATGGAGCAAAAGCTTAGTTCAGAGTCAGGAAACATGGCTGCAAGCACTCGCTGGAACCCCAAGTCATATAGCTGGCTCTGGATCCTGCTCGCTCAGCAGCAAAGCGGCTGTACAGAGACATGGCCACCTGGGTCGAATCTCAGCGGAGCTCGATCTTAACACTTTTGAGCAAATAGTTAAGCCTGGAATTGCACTCTATTCTTGTTTGTTTGTTTGTTTGTTTGTTTGTTTGTTTGTTTTGAGGGGGAAGAGTCTGGTTTGGGGCCACACCCAACAGTGCTTAGGGGTTACTCCTGCCTGTGCTTGTGGGACCGTATGGAATGTTGGGGGATAGAACGCAGGTCAGCCACATGCAAGGCAAATGTTCTACCCTTTGTACTGTCACTCTGGCCCCTCTTTCCCTCTTGCCATTTGTCATTAAATATGATGGTAAGTATACAATGCTCAAGATTGAAAAATGTAGAAATTAATTGAATTAATATCAGCTAAAATCTTATTTCGATTTTAACAATATAAGGATAATAAAATTTAATATTTCCTTTTGGAAAGTGTACCTACACTTTTATAACAGGTAGTAATAATATCTGGTAATACTAAGAATGGGAAATAATGCAAGTGGAATTTTTTATAAAATGCTTAAAGTAATGCAGTCTTCATTGCTAGTTCCATTGTCAACAAGTGAACAATCACTTACTGAATACTGTGTAATATATTTCACTTTAATGTTTATCAAACTATTAGGGTTGTTATATTTTTATACTTCAGATGGTCAAAGCAAATAACAAATATTCTAGGTTATCAGTCAAAATATACTATATTTCTGATATAGAATAGTCATATTTCATTTCAAATCCCTCAAGTATTTTATTTTCTCACATTGAAATACTATATTTAAGCATATGTATGTAAGTACATACTTCTTTGTATGTTTGTGCTATAAACATGTACATATATGTGACACAAATATGCATAAAATTCTGTTTCTGAAATGATTTACTATAGAGAAAATAGCTATACAATAAACAGCGTACATTAAAAACCATCACTGCATCACTCTATCACTGTTATCCCATTGTTTATTAATTTGTTTGAATGGCCGCCAATAATGTCTCCATTTGTCCCTGGTCTGTTCAGGGTCAGGGGAATGAGACCCATTATGGTTACTGTTTTTAGCATATCAAATATGCCACGGGTAGCTTGTCAGGCTCTGCTATGCAAGATTCTATTAAAAAGCATAAATTAAAATAATACACTCATCTGTATATAATGTTATGTGAAAAATACTGTTTTTAAATTGTATTTATACTTTATCCACATAAATAGTCATTTTTTTTTCTTGAAAAACTTAATAACTCTTAACTCAGTAGGAAGCTTGAAACTTTGAAAGAAATTTGTGATTTTTTTTCAGGGCCTATATTTCCAATATTTCCTAAGCATTCTCAGTCTGGTCTGTTGTCATTATAGTTTTCTTACTCTCAGTAGAATGAATATGTGATTATAATCCCTGGTAAAAGCACATATTACTTCTGGAAATCTTCTCTCATGGCTCACAAGTACATTGTAGTTTCATGACTTTTTTTTTAAATGACTGAATAATGGCAGGACCCTAGACAAATAGGAATATCTTCTTAAAATTTTAATAATAACTTTATTTCCTTTTACATAGCAATTCTACTACCAAGTACCCATTATCCTTATGCGCATAGCCAAATTTATAATCCATTATGCTGCCCTGTTCTGCATAATACGTTACTTGACAGTAAATTTGAAGATCTGTAGAGATATTGTTATAAAATCAATGAACAACAATATACATATGTTGTGTAGTGATATGTTTATGTGTGTCACTTAGCCAACCTTTACACTTTACCTGATATCTAAAATCATTATAAAAGAATTTAAAATTAATACACATAATAACCCTTTTTAGTAGTGGATGTAAAGGTTTTGTGTTTGTTAGCACATTATATATATTTTAATACCATTTATGGAAATGGTTTCCTGGCTAATTGTAAGCAATGAGATAACAAAAATTTAAACCTTAAGTGTAAATGCAATAATTCTACAGAGAGCACTTACCTTGCCTTGAGTCCAACCTATGTTAAATCCTCAGCACTTCATATGGTACCCTGAAAATATAAAATAAAATTTCAACCTTTTTGAAAATATATAAATATACATACAGAGAGAAAAAACGATGACACCTTCATATTATATACAAAGGCAGTTTACTTTTTTATAAAAAAAATATATATTGCCACAGGTAAATTACCACAATACTAACTAAATGGTGCTTTCACATGTAATGAAATGGCTTATAGGAATTGCACCCTTATGTAAGGAAGTGCTAATCTTGTGAAATCGTGTTGGTGATCTGTGCATCTCCAAATATTCATTTGGAGGCTGAAATTAGCACAATTCATCTTTTCATATGGAGGAAAGCTGGTCATCAGTTAGTGGCTGACAGATATTAGAAAAATTATTTATAAATATATTCTAAACTTTTTTCTCCAGTATTTTGCATTTTAATATTACTTTAAAATATACGTTTTGGGAAGATGAGTTTGCAGATAAAATAAAGGGTTAGAAAATAACCATACATATAAATGGTAGTCTATGAAGGATTAAGAAAGTCACATTTACATCAGGAGTGACTCTGAATACAAAGCCAGGGTAAGGCCTGAGCAACACTGTGCGTGTCCAAAGAACAAAAACATCAAAAAACCCTCTATGTTCCACATTGATGTTTATTTATAGTTATATGTTTATGTTTATTTATAGTCATGAAGACAGGAACTGTTTATACCTTCTGATCAATTACACTAGGGTAGAGATAATGAAGTTTATGAGCCTAAAGTTAAGACTTATAACCTTGTCCAAATGTCTTATGTAAGTTTTAATTAAAAAAGCACTGGAAACAAATTATATTTTATAAGTATGCTATTGGACTGGAGCGATAGTACAGTGGTAGGGCGTTTGACCTGCATGCAGCCCACCTGGTTCAATTCCTCCATCCCGGCAAGCTACTAAGAATATCCTGCCTGAATGACAGAGCCTGACAAGCTCCCTGTGGCATATTCGATGTGCCAAAAACAGTAACAACAAGTCTCACAATGGAGATGTTACTAGTGCCCACTTGAGCAAATTGATGAACAACTGGACGACAATGCCACAGTGCTAAGCATGCTAATATTATACAAATACATTTTCTAGGTGGGAACCTATATTTGAATTTTTATGTTATTTTCCTCTTATATTGATTTTATTTCATGGATAATCTGAAGAATTAAATGATGGAAATTGCTGATACTTGCTTTTAAATCGCAAAAGTGAAAACAAAAATGCATCATTTAGTTGAGTGACCATCAATGGCTCCATTATTGAGCCTGTAAACACCTCTTCATCAGGAAGTGCCATTCATAGGACTGACACACATGGATTTCTTATAATTCAGATAACTTTGAAATAAAAATGGTCTATATTTTGTTTTTTAGAAAAAAATGCATTTATTTTGTGCTCCTAACATTATTTTTCTTACCAGGAGCTCAAATTATTTAAAGAGAAATGCATATCACTTCCTGAACCAGAAAGCAGAATATCTTTCAAATATAACCACATGTGGGGAAATCCAAAAACATTTTTCTAACAACAAAGCAATAATTACCATTTTATAATAAATTATTTTTTCAAATATAGTAAGCAATTTGTTGTTGGAATGATGAATACAATTAATTTTCTAACAGTTAAGCAACATATTTTATTTAAAACAGCACACAGTAAATATGTAGGTTTAGTGAATCATATGGTCTTGTTCCAACTATTTAGATCTATGTTTGTAGTGTTTAGTAAGTCATTGAACATATAAATAAGTGGATAAATGAATAAACATGGCTGTGGACCTATTGAATTATATTCATATTCAGAATTTGAGGAACCCTTCTTTAGTGAACAAATCTTTCTCTGGCTTGCTTATGTATGTTCATATAAGATACATAAAATAATATTTTGAGTAATTTGTATTAGTTAGGCAATACTCAGAGGTTACTCCCGGCTGTTCACTCAGGACTCATACTTAGCAGTGCTTGGGGGACCCAATGGGAGGCTGGAGATTGAACCTGTGTTGGCTGTGTATAAGGTGAATATCCTACCTGCTGTATTTCACTCCAACCCCACTGAATTATGTTTTATAGTTTGTATTAGAATATACATCATCTTATTAATTTTACTAATTCTAATGTGTAATTCAATATCAGAAATTATTAAGATTATGAAGATATATCATTAAAGTTTACATTTAGAAGGTAGTATTAAAGAGAATTAGTCTTATAGTTATTTTTAAAACACACATCTTCATAGTAGAGGATGCTCTTGCATTTAGGGGAATCTGAACTTAACTTTAAAATCTTCCAAAACACTGGGATTTCATAATCGAGGAGCAAAACACTAAGACATTGGATGGAAAAAAATACAAGGGAGCCTTCTCCAGACAAGTGTGTGTGTGTGACCCACTCTGCCCCACCTGGCCCGTCGGAGCTGTCCCGCCACTGGACTATCCCACCTCCCCTGCAAAGCCCCAGCCCCCCAGTTTGTGGGCCCTGGCTTCCCTGCCCGCCATCCTAGCTCCATCCTTCTCCGGACAGGACAGGTGTGTGTGACCTGGCTCCCCAATATGCTGCTGAGGCCAGAGCCTGTATGTCAGCGGGCATGGCCTTAAAAAGGGGCATGGCCTCCTGCCTGGGCCAGTGTCTGCAGTTATGTTTTTCCCTTCCCTGCTCTGCGCACTTAGGTCACAATCTGTATAACCTATTTATTTATAGAACATCCTGGCCATCTCAGTCACTAAATGCCATTAGTCCAATAGCCTATTCTAGTGTCACAAAAACTGTCAGTGAATACAAGAAGCTGCACAAACCCTTTCTAAAGAGAGTATAGACTCTAGTCTTCACAGGAGGGTCCACATAAACCAGGAGGAGTGCCTGAAATAAAGGAATTATTCTCGAAGGGGAAAAAGGCCATCCTCATCAATTTAGCTCATCCCGAATCTCCTCTTGCAGCAAGAGGGAATAGGGATAGAGAACTGGAAGGTTCCATCTCTGTAGTTCCATAATAATGTGAAGAAACAGCAAAAATACCCACCACGAGGAGAGGATGAAGAAAAGATTCCAGAAGCCTCAACAGGGGTTACCCACATATACGACCTCGCAGACAAAGAATTCAGAGAGGAAATCTTGAAGAGGTTCGACGTACTCAAAGCAACCATGGAACAGACATCCAATAAATTAAGGGAGAATATGAATGAAGCATTGGAATGATCCACCAAGAAAATACAGGGAGAAGTGAGAGCAGAAATTCCAAAGCTATGAATAAAAGTGACACAAATGAAAGAGTCGGTAGATAAAATAAAAAACTCAATAGGTGCCCTCAACAGTAGGCTGGATATAGCAAAAGACAGAATCAGTGAGATTGAAGATGAGCTGCAGAAAGCTTACAGGCAACAACAAATAATGGCAAAAGACCTCACAATGGCTCTAGGGTTAATAAGAGTCCTAGGGGATGACCTCAAGAAAAACAACATAAGAATCACTGGAGTACCAGAAGCACAGGGAAGCAATCCCAATGAAAAAAACATAGTTAAAGGCATCATTGCTAAGAAATACCCAGAGCTGGAGAATGCAGGCATCAAGATCCAAGGAACTCTAAGGGTGCCAGCTAAAAGAGAACCGAGTAAAAAGACTTCAAGGCATATTATAGTCAGAATGATGGATGCCATGGATAGAGACACAATAAAAGTGAGATCAAAATAGATTAAAGACCTTAACATCAGACCACAATCCATAAGGTACATTGAAGACAAAGTCGGCAAAACCCTCCACGATATTGAAGCTAAACATATATTCAAATATGACACGTAACAGATTAACCGAGCAGAAACAAAGATAAACAAATGGTACTATATTAAACTTAGAAGCTTCTGCACCACAAAAGATACAGTGACCAGAATAAAAGGCAATCTACAGAATGGGAAAGGATATTCACCCAATACCCATCTGATACAGGGCTGATATCAAGGGTATATAAGGCACTAGTTGAACTCTATAAGAAGAGTCCCAACCCCATCAGAAAATGGGGTGAAGAAATGAACAAAAACTTTCTCAAAGAGATAAATATGAATGGCCAAAAGACACATGAAAAAATGCTCTTCATCACTAATCATCAGGGAGATGCAGATCAAAACAACTATGAGATACCGCCTCACACCACAGAGACTGGCACACATCCAAAAAAAAAAAGCAACCGCTGTTGGCATGAATGTGGGGAGAAAGGGACCCTTCTACACTGTTGGTGGGAATACCGACTGGTTCAGCCCATTTGGAAAATAATATGGATGCTTCTCAAAAAATTAGAAATTGAGCTCCCATTTGACCCAGCAATACCACTTCTGGGAATATATTCCAGAGAGGCAAAAAAAATATAGTTGAAATGACATCTGCACTTATATGTTCATCACAGCACTGTTTACAATAGCCAGAATCTGGGAAAAACCCAAGTACCCGAGAACAGATGACTGGTTAAAGAAAGTTTGGTAGACCTATATATATAATGGAATATTATGCAGCTGTTAGAAAATATGAAGTCATGAACTTTGCTTATATATGGATCAACGTGGAAAGTATCATGCTTAGTGAAATGAGTCAGAAAGAGAGAGACATAGAAAGATTGCACTCATCTATGGGATATAAAATAACAGAATAGGAGACTAGCACCCAAAAATAGTAGAAATAAGTACCAGGAGATTTGCTCCATGACTTGGAAGCTGGCCTCACCTGTTGTGGGAAAAGGCAACAACAAGTGAAGTGTGGTTGGAGGACCTGCTCAGGATGGGAGATGCGTACCAAAAGTAGACTACAGATTGAACATTAGGGCCACTTAATACCCCTATTGCAAACTACAATACCCAAAAGGAGAGAGAGAGAACAAAAGGAAATGCCATGCCACAGAGGCGGGGTGGGGTGGGGGGATGAGATTAAGGGTTTGGAGGGATACTGGGATCATCGGTTGTGGAGAATGGGCACTGGTGGAGGGATGAGTTCTTGAGCTTTGTATGACCGAAACACAAGTACAAAAATATGTAAATCTGTAACTGTACCCTCATGGTGATTCACTAATATTTTTTTTTTAAATTACAAGGGTGCTGACAAATCAAGGAGAACAAAATTCTTAATAGCGTGGCTTGACAGAACTCTTGATAAATGCATGGCAAGGTCTTAGAAGTCAAAGAACAATGTAGATATGTGTGTGTATATATATGTGTATGTGTGTGTTTGTATACATATAGTGCATGTGTGTCTGTGTGAGAGAACGAGAGAGAGAGAAAGAGAGAGGTGGGATGTGCCAGTTTTTGATTTTATATTTTATTATGAAGTTCATGGGGTTTTTGTTTGGTTTTAGCATATGAGAGAATGTGCGGTACTTAGAATGTGTTCATCCAGGTGATAATAATACACTAAACATAAAGAATGCTAAATGAACAAAAAAAACCCACCTCTTATATTATTATAGAATATGATAGTAATTTAGGTAAAAGAACAAATAATAATCTGGAATGTATATATACTTATCTACATATATATGTATATATACTCACACATAGAGGTATAATAGAGACACATAAGGGACTTTAAAAAAGAATAGCAAAAATAATAGATATTTGATTTTAATGTATCTATAAGACTAAACACTGGCATACAGGAGAGGTCGGGACTTGAATTGAGGGGCCAGAGCATGAGTCCAGGGGCTAAGGTGCTTGGCTTCTACTCGTGAAACTTGGTTCAGTCCCTGACACTGCTTGAAGTGATCACTGTAAGCAAAGCCAGGAGTAATCCCTGAGCATTTCTGGGTGTGTGGCCCCAAAACAAAAACAAAACAAAACAAAAACAAATAAACAACAACCAAAAGAACTTGAGTTGAATCAATGTAGGAAGATCTCTAAGCACAAGGGATTGTACAGAGAAGAAATTTAGAAACCAAGATCAGGAAAGATTTGTCATTGTTTAACTCACTATAGAATTCCAGGTATAAGCTCATATGCAGACAAAGTTCATTACACCTAGTATATTATAATTACATCTCTTCACTAAAGCAATTTACCTGCGCCACTGGAGCAATTGTGCAGTGGGTAGGGTGTTTGCCTTGCACTCGGCTGACCTGGGTTTGATTCCTCCATTCCTCTTGGAAAGCCCCACAAGCTGCCGAGAGTATCCCACCCACACGACGAGCCTGGCAAGCTACGTGTGGAGTGTTTTATATGCCAAAAACAGTAACAAGTCTCACAATGGAGACGTTACTGGTTCCCTTTAGAGCAATTCGATGAACAATGGTAGGACAGTGCTATTTCTGAAAGAATTCTCCTTGCTTTACTGATAGACCACATATGGGTTAAATAACATAATTGTATTTCACTTATTTCTTTCACTTAACATAATTGCTTCAGTTTCATTCAATTAATCTCCAAAGGCAGTTTTCTCTTCTTTTTTAATGAAACGGGTAATACCTATTGATTGAATATACCATAGTATCTTTATCGACTCATCTATCAATGGACATACTTGATGTTGATTTCATGGTCAGATATTGTGAATAATGCTCTTATAATTATCTCATGCATACCTATTCCTCAAACAAAAAAAATTCAGGGCAAAGTAATAGTACAAAGTCAAAATCATTAAAATTCTACTCAGCATCATTCTCACACAACAAGAAATTGTGTGAGGTAGGGATTAAGTGTGGGGAAAGAAAACATTGGATTTTATTATTATAGGTCAGTGGTGCACTTGAGAGTTTTCAATATTTGGAGAGTAAGAATTGCAGCTACTCTGCAGGGAGATATGGAAAACAGCATGCACAATGAGCACACTGAAATTCAATATAAATAAACTTTATTGAGTTTTACTGGAAAAAAAGGAAAAACAGGCGAGAACTAAAAGATGAATAGAGGTGCTTATCATTGTTGTTACTACTATTGGTATGTAATACAGAAAAGATATATACACACACATACACATAGACTCGTTGATGCTTGGAAAGGTAGCAGAAATAAAATAGATTTAAGAAGTTATAGCATAGATTGGATTACAATGCAGTTTTGTTTTGCAAAGACATTTCTAGGAGTCTGAGAGAAAGAGTGTGTCTATAATGAGAATTTTAAGTAGACAAAAAGAATAAAGAAGTCATTACTGATGGATTCAATGTTCTCTGGTATATATGTGGAATCTGTTGCTATTTTAAAATTTAGCAGATTTGACTCTGCCCCATTTCAGTATTCTCCACTGATATATTTAATTAATGACTAATCTTAGCTTGATATTTAACAAGTCTTTCCTAAATTTATTTGGGCATCTTCTGTGACGATTAAATCATTTTTTTCTTTCACTGACTTTTTTTAAGGCCTAATATTAGAGCACAGTTAAAAATATTTAATGACGTGCCATTTCTAATTTTTAAGCTGTTCAATTTTATAATCTTTATATATTTATTTTTGAACTTTCCAAGTGGTGTTCAGAAGACTTGGGAGGAGCAAGTTGGAAGGTAGTGGGGAGTCCCAGCGACAATTATTAGCTAATGAGGCTATGTGGTTCAGTGCAAGTGCCTCAAGATGGAGTGTTCTTTTGCCCCTTTAGTGCCAGGGTCTCCCAGGACAAGTAGTGGTGCATGGGGACCTCCAGGTCTCACCTGGTGATGCTTGGAGTGAGGGTGGTGGGCACTTGGCCCTTGCTGCCAAGGATCAATCCCATCTAACCCCCTGTTATACTATATCCTGTGAGAGCATTGCATTTAATATCTTAAATACAATTTTTGTTTGTTTGTTTGTTTGGAATGGTGACTCAGGAGCAGCAGTGGCAGGTCTTTCTGCTAGTTCAAAGTTCCCAGGTTCTTCAATATTTTCCAGAATGAAAATATTGAGTAATAATGATTTTCAGACAAAGACTTAGAAAATACAAAAGCTATTTTGTAGAGACCTTGTTTTTAATATATCTGATGGATTCTGGTCTGATATTTTTGGAATGTAAGTAGAAGAAAAAGAAATTCCCCTTTTCTTTAGCAATAGAGGAATTTATTATAGGACTAAGTTAAGTATGATTCTGTGTTTGTGTGTTACTTATCAAGTGATAGAATAGTTACAAAGAACACTGCCAGAAATTCTACTTGCTTTATAGTACAGTTGGAAAAATTTAGGGTCATGTGTTGCTACACTTTTTATGTATTTGTATTTTAATTCAGGAAATTGAGGCCGTCCATTTATTTGGAGCCTTTCAGATTGTTTATTTTACCACCTTGCTGCATTTGTTATTATCTGTTGGTCACCTGTAAGATTCAGAGGGTCAGAATTTTTGGTCTTGTGAAAGGAGGACCCATCTCTGACAGAATCTAGGACTTTGCAGGAATGTCTAAGTGTAAATTTAAATCTGCTAAAATGGAACTCCAAACAAGCAACAGTAGACAAGGGGGAAACTGAGTCTTCCCCTTTTACAAGCACACCTGGCTGTGCTTAGGGTTTTCTCCTGACTGTTCAGAGATCACAATTGTCAGGCTTGGGGGATCACATGGAGTTCTAGAGGTGAACACAGGTCAACCCCTTGCATGGCAAGTGTCTTACACATTGTACTATCTCTCAAGCCCTTAAAGGAAATATTTGAATGCATATCATTGCTGGAAGGGCTGGAGCAATAGCACAGCAGGTAGGGCATTTTGCCTTGCACCCGCTAACCAATGCGGGTTTGATTCCTCTGTCTCTCTGGGAGAGCCTGGCAAGCTACCCCTGCACATCAGAGGCTGGCAAGCTACCCGTGGAGTATTCTATATGCCAAAAACAGTAACAAGTCTCACAATGCAGACATTACCGGGGCCTACTCAAGCAAATCAATGAGCAAGGGGATGACGCTGATACAGTGACAGTGGTATCATTGCTGGTGGCGTGGTTGAGTGGATAGCAAGGGAAGTGCTCTAGAAAATAGCACTTCCTCTCCTCTAGTTGATCCACCTTGATGATTGTGGAAATGCATGGCTGTTTTAGGACTGGTGAAGTCAGCTGAGGCACAGCTCCATCTCAACAGCTCACTGAGACAGCCAGTAAATGTACATGAAGCCCACTAGTGTTGTTTGGTTCAAATATGGTTCTGTTTCTAAGTTTTGGGGGAGCCCTAGACTCGGCTGGAGCTAGGAATTTGTCTTTCCAGAATGCAAATGACACTTCAGGAATGACAGCTTCGTTCTCAGCACAGAATTTCAGGAGGAGGGGACACAGGGAAGCAAAAAATTTTTAATTCAAAGAAATTAAGAGAAATGTGAGAAGAGATTTATTTTTATTTTTTATTAGTGAATCACTGTGAGGTACCGTTATAGACTCACAAACTTTCATGCTTGCGTTTCAGTCATGTAGTGGTTGAGTGCCCATCCCTCCACCAGTGTCCATTTTCCATCACCAATGGTCCCAGCATCCCTCCCACCACCCCCACCTTGTCCTCTCCCCAACCCTCCCCACCTCTGTGGTATGGCATTCCCTTTTGTTCTCTCTCTATGTATATCCTTTTGGGTGTTGTGGTTTGCCGTAGAGATATTAAGTGGCCATCATGTTTGGTATGTAATCTACTTTCCAGCCGCATCTCCCATCCTGAATGGGCCCTCTTAGCTCCCTTTATTTGGTGATTCCTTCACTATCTGAGCTGCCCTTTCCCCCAGAATGCAAGGCCAGCTTCTAAGCTGTGGAGTAATTCTCCTGGTACTTATCTCTACTGTTCTTGGGTATCAGTCTCTCATTCTGTTACTTTATATTCCACAAGTGAGTGCAATCTTTCTATGTCTATCCCTCTCTTTCTGACTCACTTCACTTAATATGATACTTACTTTCCATGTTGATCCACATATATATACATTTCATGACTTCATCTTTTCTAACAGCTGCTAGTATTCCATTATATAGATGTACCAAACTTTCTTTAACCAGTCATCTGTTCTCAGGCACTCGGGTTGTTTCCAGATTCTGGCTATTGTAAACAGTGCTGCAATGAACACATAAGTGCAGATGTCATTTCTACTCTACTTCTTTGCATCTCCGGGGTATATTCCCAGAATTGGTATTGCTGGGTCAAATGGGAGCTCAATTTCTAATTTTTGATAAGCATCCATACTGTTTTCCAAAAGGGCTGCACCAGTCGGCATTCCCAACAGCAGTGAAGGAGAATCCATTTCTCCCCACATCCATACCAACACTGGTTGCTTTTGTTCTTTTGGATGTGGGCCAGTCTCTGTGGTGTGAGATGGTGTTTCATTGTTATTTAAATCTGCATCTCCCTGATGATTAGTGATGAGGAGCATTTTTTCTTGTGTCTTTTGGCCATTTTATTTCTTCTTTGAGAAAGTTTCTGTTCATTTTAGTGCCCCATTTTCTGATGGGGTTGGTTGTTTTCTTCTTGTAGAGTTCAACCAGTGTCTTGTAAATCCTTCATATCAACCCCTTATCATATGGATATTGGGTGAATATCCTTTCCCATTCTGTAGACTGTCTTTATGTTCTGGTCACTGTATCTTTTGAGCTGCAGAAGCTTCTCAGTTTAAGGTAGTCCCATTTGTTTATTTTGTTTCCACTAGCTTGGGCAATGGTATGTCACCTTTATAGATATCCTTAGCTTCAATGTCATGGAGGGTTTTGCCGACCTTGTCTTCAATATATATGATGGATTCTGGTCTGATATTGAGGTCTTTAATCCATTTTTATCTGACTATTGTGCATGGTGTTAGGTAGAGGTCTAAGCCCCCTCCCCTTTTTTTGCATGTAGCTGTCCATTTATCCAGCACCATTTGTTAAAGAGGCTTTCCTTGCTCCACTTCACATTTCTTGCTCCCATATCAAAGAAAGATAATCATATATTTGAGGATATGTGTCAGGATATTCAGACCTGTTCCATTGGTCTGCAGCTCTGCTTTTCTTCTAATATCATGCTGTTTTAATTATTACCACTTTGTAGTAGAGTTTGAGGTTGGGGAAGGTGATACCTCCCATCTTCTTTTTCCCAAGAATTGCTTTGGATATTTTGGGTGCTTACTGCTGCATATAAATTTCAGGAGTGTTTGCTCCATTTCTTTGAAGAATGTTATGGGGATCCTTATAGGGACTGCATTGAATTTCTATAATGCTTTGGTGAGTATTGCCATTTTGGCAATGTTAATTCTTCCAGTCCATGGGCAGGGGATATCTTTCCATTTTCTCGTGTCCTCTTTGATTTCTTGAAGTATCATTTTGTAGTTTTCTTTGTACAGGTCCTTTACCTTCTTAGTTAAGCTGATTCCAAGGTACTTGATTTTCTGAGGCATAATTGTGAAGGGGACTGCATTTTTTTATGTCAATTTCTTCTCACTTATTATTTCTTTATAGGAAAGCCATGGACTATTGGGTATTGATTTTATAGCCTGCAACTTTGCTATTCAAGTCTATTGTTTCTAGGTGTTTCTTGGTAGAGGTTTTGGGGTTCTCTAAATATAGCATCATAATAGCTTCGAATAATGAGAGCTTGATTTCTTCCTTTCCTACCTGAATGCCCTTAATATCTTTTTCTTTCCTAACTGCTATTGCAAGTACTTTCAGTACTATATTGAACAGAGGTGGTAAGAGTGGGCATCCTTGTCTCATTCCTGATCTTAGAGGGAAGGTTTTTAGTTTTTCCCTATTGAGGATTATATTTGCCATAGGCTTGTGGTAGATGGCTTTGTCTATATTGAAGAAAGTCCCTTCTATACCCATTTTGGTGAGAGTTTTCATCATAAACAGGTGCCAGATCTTGTCAAATGCTTTCTCTGTATCTACTGTATGATAATATGGTTTTTATCTTTTATTTTGTTGATATGATGGATTATGTTGACTGATTTCCGAATGTTAAACCATCCTTGCATCCCCAGGATGAATGCCACTTGGTCTTGGTGTATGATCTTTTTGATGAGTTTTTGGATTCTATTTGCTAATATTTTGTTGAGGATCTTTACATTCATGTTCATGAGGGATATTGGTCTATAGTTTTCTTTTTTGTGTGATTTCTTTGTTTGTTTTTGGTGTTAAGGAGATAAGTGTCCCATAGGAAATATTTGGGAGAATTTTTGTTTCTTCAATTTTTTGGAAAAGCTTGAGAAGAACTGGCAATAGGTCCACTTTAAATGTTTGGAAGAATTCACTAGTGAATCCATCTGGACCCGAGCTTTTGTTTTTGAGAAGACTTTTTATTACAGTTTTGATTACTTTGATATTAATAGGTCTATTCAGGTATTTCAGATCTTCTTGGTTCAACTTTGGGAGATTATAGGAGTCCAGGAATTTATCTATTTCTTCTAGGTTCTCTTGTTTCATGGCCTACAGCCTTTCGAAGTAGTCTCTGATGATCTTTTGAATTTCTTTGGTTTCTGTTGAGATGTCCTCCTTTTCATTTCTGATTCTGTTTATTAGGGTTCACTCTATCTCTTCCCTTGTGAGCCTTGCTAGTGGTTTATCAATCTTGTTTATTTTATCAAAGAACTATCTCTTGGTTTTATTGATCTTTCAAATTGTTTTTTGGATTTCTGCATCCTTAATTTCTGCCCTACATTTTGTTATTTCTTTCTTTCTGCCTGGTTTTGGCTCCTTTTATTGGTCCTTTTCTAAGATATTGAGCTGTGAAGTCACGTTACCTATGTAGGCCCTTTCTTCCTTCCTGAGGAATGCTTGCAGAGCTATAAATTTTCCCCCTTAACATGGCTTTAGCTGTGTCCCATAGGTTTTGGTAGCTCATACTTCATTCTTATTTGTTTCTAGGTACCGTGATTTCTGTCCTGACCCTCTCGTTCAACATTGAGTTGTTTAATTTCCAGCTGTTTGATCTGGTTCTCCATGTCTGTGCATGATTAACTTCTATCTTCAGTGCATTGTGATCTGGAAAGATAGTTGGTACAATTTCCATCTTGCTGATTATATTGAGGTATAGAATGTTTTGTGACCTATTACATGGTCTATTTTGGAAAATGTGCATGTGCACTGGAAAAAAAATGTGTATATTCCTTTTTGGGATGCAAAGCCCTGAATAGATCTATTAGCACTCTTTCTTCTATCTTTTCCTTCAAAGTCAGTGTTGCCTAGCTGAGTTTTAATCTTGTTTATCTATCTAGAGATGATAGGTCAGTGTTAAAGTCTCCAACTACTATTGTGTTGCTAGCAATGTCCTTCTTAAAATCTGTTAGCAGTTTTTTTTTAAGTATTTAGCTGGTCTCTTAATAGGTGCGTACACATTTAGGAGTGTGATTCCTTCTTGCTGTACATATCCCTTGATTAGTAAAGAATGGCCTTTGCTGTTGCTTCTAATCTTTTTCAACCTGAAATCTATGTTGTCAGATACTAGTATGGCCACCCCAGTTTTTTAAGGGAATTGTTTGCTTGCAGGATTGTTTTCCGTCCTTTGACTTTGAGTCTGTGTTTACTCTGACTGTTCAGATGTTTTTCTTGTAGGCAGCAGAATTTGGACTTAGTTTCTGAACCCATTTTGCCACTCTGTGTCTCATAATTGGTGCATTTGATCATTGATATTGGGGGAGATTATTGCTATGGGGTTTTGTGCCATCTTTGTATAGGGGTTTATGTGCTTGTAGGGATTTTTTTTCTCTTACAATAGCCACTTTAGTCCTTCTTTTAAGTTTGGTTTTGAGTCTATGAAGTTCCTGAGCTGTTGTTTATCCAAGAAATAGTGTATTGTTCTTTCAAGGTTGAGTGAGAGTTTAGTCTGATAAAGTATTCTTGGTGAGGAGTTTATTTCATTGAGTTTTTCCACTATATCCCACCATTGTCTTCGGGCTTGGAGCGTTTCCTCTGATAGGTCTGCTATAAACCTAAGGGGTGCTTCTTTGTATGTGATTTCCTTCTTTGACCTTGCTGTTTGCAATATTGTGTCTCTATCCATGGCATCCATCATTCTGACTATGATATGTCTTGGAGTCTTTTTGCTAGGGTCTCTTTTAGCTGGCACTGTTTGGGCTCCTTGGACCTGGATGTCTGCATTCTCCAGCTCTGGGAAATTTTTAGCAATGATATTTTTAACTGTGGCTTTTTCATTGGGGTTGTCTCCCTGTCCTTCTGGTACTCCAATGATTATAATGTTGTTCCTCCTGAAATCATGTGATAGGTCTCTGATTTGCCTAAGAGCTATTTTGAGGTCTTTTTTCTTTGCTTGTTTTTGCCTGTAAGCTTCCTGCAGCTCATCTTTAAGCTCATTGATTCTGTCTTCGACTGTAGCCATTCCATTATTGAGAGCACCCTTTGCATTTTTAATTTCATCCACTGAATCCTTTATTCGTGACACTTCTCTTTGAAGCTTTTTTATTTCTGCTCTCATTTCTTCTTGCTTTTTCTCGGCTGTCCGTTCCATTGTTTCTTTCATGTCCTCCTTTACTTTACTGGATGTCTGTTGAAACAGACTCAAAGAACAATGTTATTTGAGTTCATTGAACATTTTCAACATTTCATCTCTGAATTCTTTATCAGAGCGATCGTATTTGTGCATAATTCTTGTTGAGGTGTCTGAACCCTTTTCATCATCTTCTCCTCATGGTGGGGATTTTCGCTGTTTCTTCATGTTTTTGTAGTAGTATGGTGGTGGGACCTTCCAGTTCACTGTCAGTAATCCCCTCTAGTTTCGAGAAAGGGTTCTGAATGAGCTCAGTTGATGGTGGTCACCTTTTCCCCCTTCTAGAATTTCACCTTACTCTCACGTGCTCCTCAGCGGCTTATGTAAGGTCTCTAGTGAAGCTTCGGAGGATGTGTTCTTTTATATTAGACTTGCAGAGCTTCTTGTGATGCCAGTATTATGGTGCAATAGGAATAGGCTACTGGATTATTGGCCTAATATGTTTGAGATAACCAGGATTCTACTGAGAACTAGGTAATTGAGATGAAAATGTAAGTCCAGAGTGTCAGAAAAGGGGAAAATAACTGTGGCCGCATGAAGTGCCAACACCCCAAAATAGGTCATGTCCTCTTCTGTGGAGGCCATACTCACTACCACTATGTGGGTGGGGTGCCGACTGGTGGGGGCGTCACACACTTGGAATGGGGAACAAATACGTGGCCCTAGAGAACGGGCGGACACTGATGTGCGGGGCGGCTGTCCAGGAAGCAGAGGCGAGGAGGGCTCCGGGCTCGAGGGCATGGGTGTGAGGAGGGCAGCTGGGGTCCTTGACTAACCTGAGGGCAGGAGCAAAGATGCGGCACTGGAGAACAACCCACACCAGCACACTGGAAGGTCGCCCGGGAAGCAGAGGCTGGGAGAGCTCTGGTTTGAGGGCAGAAATTTGGGGGAAAAGAGATTCTTATTCAAGATTTGTAACAGGTTTCTCCAGAGTTGGCAAAGCAGAGCAATGCTATTGTGGGTACAATGAAGAATAATTTCTCCAAAAGCCTTGTCCTGGGATTTTTTGCGTATGTAAAAGATAGTTTGAGTTATCAGAGGGAAGATCTTGCGCTCTAGCATTTCTTATAAGGATCTTCAGCTTCTCCTGGACTAAGGAGATCAACTATTATGAGTGTGGCCTAGGTTTTTTTTCCATCTGCAAAGAAGTATAGATTTGCATCTCAAAGGAACGTGTTCCTCTTGCCTTTGGGCTACTTTGGGGCAAGGCAATTTCTTTGGGCAAGTCAATTCCTTAAGCTTTATTATTTTCCTAAAACTCATTACCAGGATACTCTCTCTGCAGCAATCACATTTCGATTAAAATGACTCAAATAATTTGTCAAGATTTTTTCACTTTTTAAAAACTCTCTTTAGATACTAGATTTTATTTTGAAATATTGAAAGAGAATTGTCCCCTCAAAATTAGATGTCTACTTACATTACGAATAATAGCGTAAGATATTAGTAAGGTGACTAGTTAGTTATACACAAAGTAGGTGAATTTTGTCAATTGCCAGTTTTATAGAAAACACCAAGAAGAATCTTTAAAAAAACTGTTTATTACCTGTGTTTTGACAATTTTAAAATATTCAGAAGAAAGGGATAGAGCTGTAATAGTAAGAAAGAAAAGTTCATTATCACCACCTACTCTCCCATCTATCTGCTTGCTATACCAGCAAAGAGACTGGGGTAAAGGATTGAATTTAATAAGTAGTTTAGCCTTGATGTAGTTTAAAGACATTAGTAACATATCTCTTTGAGATACAAATCAAGAGGTTTTTGGAGGTGGAGAAATGTGAACACACTTATTCATGAAAACCCAGAAAAGTTTCAGCCCCCTAAAAAGAAAACTATGGGAGATCCTACAGGTCATGATAAGAATATGAAAGGACCTTCAGGAATCCCAAGTCTTTCTTTGACAACACCCAGATTTTTTTTTTTTTCCTAATGGCATTGGGCCATACCTAGCAGAGTTCAGGGTTTATTCCTGACTAGGATTACTCCTGGTGGAGCTTGGAGTGGTCCAACCAGAATTAAAACCATTTCTGCTGACTAAAGGCAAGTAACCAACTGGCTGTATTAATTTTCCAGCCCAGTTAATTTTTATGCATGCAGAGAATTCCAGGCCAAGATAAATTGATGAAATTGCATATAACTGTCTCCCAACAGCTGTTTCCCTTCCCCCCACCCTCTCTGGAGAAGCCCCTGTTCTCTTATTCTCTCTTCTCACATTTCTCTAAGCATAATAATGAAATTGTTTGAATACACTTGCTAGGCTCTTGATCCTGGCAGCAGAGGATATACAAAGGCTTCAGCTCAATTTCAGTAGCAAATTGCAAATTGGTCTGTATTGGGAACTATTCCTGTAGATACTTTTGTTAAGTAGCACAAGCTAACCAATTGCACCACTGGAGCCATACACAGTGGGTAGGGCATTTGCCTTGCATGCTGCAGACCTGGGTTCGATTTCTCTCCCTCTCAGAGAGCAAGCTACTGAGAGTATCCTGCCAGCACACCAGAGCCTGGCAAGCTGCCTGTGGCATATTCGATATGCCAAAAAAACAACTCTCACAATGGAGACGTTACTGGTGCCCGCTCAAGCAAGTCAATGAACAGCGGGAGGACAGTGCTACTTCTGTTAGCATGAAAGAATTCTTCTTGAAGAGGGTTCTTGAGAATTGATTTAAGTGTTTGCTACAAAACTCAGAAATGTAAGAAGTCAGAGATTGTTGAGTAGTTCATCTTAATGCCTAGGTAAATTGGTCTATTTCCATCCCCAATCCCAAGCCTTCTCCATTTATCCATTTCTTTGTCCCGGGTCTCCTTGCTTGTCCAGTGTACAAAGTCCTGACTTGTGTCCATTCTGTCAGTTTGCCCCAGTGTCTAAAGGCCTGCCCTCCCATGTATACCTCCCTAGTCTGAGACTTGCAGCTGAAACCCTGTCACCTGTGTCACCTGAGTATGACTTGCTGCTCCAGAAGCTGTTTCTGGTGCTCCCTAATATTGTTCCCTTGAAACTCCCTGTCTCCTTGGCTTCCCTTAGTCTCTGGTCCAATCCCTGTGCATGTGGGCAGGATCCCCTATTTCTTCCTCCTTCAGGCTAGGGATAAGAGCCCTACTTGGTCCTGCCCTTTATCTAGACAGGAAAGAGACAGAAGCAGAGACAGAGAGACAGAGAGACACAGAGATAGATATGAGGAACCAAAGATAGGCCATGAGAGGCTTCACTAGTGGAAGGGCAGCATAGGCCAGTTTCCTTTTACTGGAACATTAACAGTCCATTGGAGAACAGAGGGCCCCTATCTGGAAACACCTCAGGGTGCCTAAAACCTGAACCTTCCAGGCCACAGCTAATCTGAAGCACTTTGCCAGGAGCTCTCAACACAGTTTGTAACTGGCCAAGATCCAGGGTAGCCTATCATGTATCATGCACTCTTCAAATTATAAAGATCAACCAATCCTATAATGATGCCTTTTAAATTCCCCTGCTTCTGGCTGTAAACCCTGTGGAAACCTTCCTCCTTAAGGGCTCAGGGTTCTCAGCTTCAACCTGCTGTACCTGTGTTGCTTGGGAGACCAAGCTAGAGCTTGCAATAAAGACCCTTCGTGTGTTTGCATAGGAGTTGGCTCCTTGGTGGTCTTCAGGAAACTGAGTCCTGGGAGTAACAGAGACAGAGACAGGGTACAAAGGATGAGCAAAGCTTCAAGGCTTTCTGCTTGCTGCTGTCTCCCACATCCTTTGATTTCCTTTTGGTCCAAGAGATTTAAAGTGATCAATTGGATTAACAAATGAATCTGGTCCTCCATCCTTCCACTTTCACTGCTTAGAAATTGTTTGATTTTTTGTTTTGATCTAACGATCCGATCCTGTTGTTTGAAGAGTGTGTATAAAATAAGCTTAGACTTTACTTGCCAGATCTTAACTAGGATTTCCTCTAGCAGCGAAGATATGGAAAAATAAATTGGACAGAAATTATATTATTGATAATTTATGAGGACAGACACTAACAGTTTTGGGGTTAGGGATGGAGAGACTAGACAGTAATTCTATTTTGTTAACAACTTTTCACTTCAAAAGCTGAATAAAGAAAGATCATTTAATCAGAGCACACTATAGGCATGCATAATACTGTGTTTTAAGAATGTTTCAACTACACCTTCCTTAATCATTCTGTGTTAATGCACTTTACTCATTGATCTGATTCACTCATATTTCATTACCTAATATTAAATAATATATGAAGTGACAGCGTTGAAATATATTTCCGGAATGTAATTTATTAATGCAATAATAGAATTCAAAAATGGGAGATTCCACAAGTGATTATAAATCAAACGGTGAAGTACGATAAATGAGAACAAATTTGCCATTGAAATAATTAAAATAATTAATAAAGATATATGTTTATAGTTTTAAAAGTAATCCTTGCAGAAATCTTGATGAAATATTAAATTAAAAAGTTACATGAGTTATAAGACAGGTTTCTTCTACTAATAGGGCATTAAGAATGTAATCTTAAATTTTGCAGTGTTGGACATGAGACAGTACAGGGTTGAAGGCATAGATATGGATATACATATAGGTATAGATATAGATAATATATGGCTGGCCTAGGTTTGCTCCACATTGTTCCCTAAGCAAATTGTAACCCTACAGGCCTCTGAACATTGCCAGATGTGGCACTAGGCCGCTGAGCCTTGCAGGGTCACAGGGTAATCCCTGGTACCATAAGACCCAGCAGCACCACATCTCTGTCCTTGCAATGGAAGACCTGCCCCCAAGGGTAGCTGGAGGAGCCCCCAGGTACCCTGAGTAATGCTTAGGAGGTCCTCACCAGCAAATTTGTACTAGTGCAGATTTAGCAATATATACAAATGTAAATATCTATCTATCTATCTATCTATCTATCTATCTATTGGCTTTTGGGGTCGCACCTGGCAATTCTCAGGGTTTGCTCCTGGCTCTGCACTCAGAAATAATCCCTGGCATATGGTATGCCAGGGGTCAGACCCTGGTTGGCCATGTGCCAGGCAAATACCCTACCTGCTGTGTTATCACTTTGGTCCCGAAATCTAAAATTTCTTAAGTAGTTTTCTAGTAAACTTTAAAAATCAATGTTTCAAATAGTCCCTATAATTTCAAATAGCATTTGCTTCTCTCTATTGTAGTTCCATAGAAAATAAAACCTTTATTTTTCCCCCTTTCACCCTTCATACAACTCATCACCTGCTAGCTAGCATTTTCTTTTACTATGAGCCCGTGGAGCAGTATGCTGTTCTCATCTATTAAATAAGAACCATCATTCACACTAAAATTCCTCTGCATTCTTTCATTTATGCCTTTGATCACAGACCCCGACCCCTAATCCCTGGTAAAGCAACATTCTTTGAGTGATGGTTTGCTATATTTTCTTCACAGTGCAAAAAAAGGGAAGAAATATTTCTCTCTTTATTTATTCGGAAACTATTACAAGGATAATTTTCTAAGATATGCAATTTAACTCTTTTATTTTTATCATAATTGGATTAATTACTTGCTAAGTGTTCCAGAATTGAAAAATTCAGAGAAAATGACAGGGGGTCTTATTTGTGGTTATGCTATTGATTTGAGCAAAATTCATTTATAAGCAGGGGATTAGGAATGAGAGGGCAGTGATTAAAAATTAGCAACATGCTGTGGTTGACCTATAATCATAAATATGGAATAGAAAGTAATGATGTAGGTTAAGATAAATAAAATATTTATCATTCATGTTACCCTTTATTAATGAGGACAATAGGTACAATTAATGGTAAAGCAACAACAACAAAACCGTTTTTCATTTATCTAAGAATTTTAGAAGCAGAAACAATGACTTATTTTTAATATTACGTGAAATATTTTTGAACCATACAATCATTACAATATGGAAGTCTTTCCTTGCTCCTTCAACTACTTTCATAAAACTCCATTGTCTATTCCCTATGTCCCAAAATGGCAATGCACCTGTGTATGTAAGACCAAGAACTGTCACTGTCACTGTCATCCCATTGCTCATCGATTTGTTCGAGCGGGCACCAGTAACGTCTCTTTTTGAGAGACTTATTGTTACAGTTTTTGGCATATCCAATACACACGGGTAGCTTGCCAGGCTCTGCCACGTGGGCTCGATACTCTCGGTAGCTTGCCGAGCTCTCCGAGAGGGGCGGAGGAATCGAACTCCGGTCGGCCGCGTGAAAGGCGAACTGACCTTATATGTCATTTGTAACTGTGGTGGGAAGCATGTCATTCTGAATGATGTAGCATAAAAATTGATTCTTTTGCTAACATTGCATTTTCATCAGAGAACTGATAGGTGTTTAGTACTATTTATTATATTGGAATAATTGAATAATAGGTAGAAAATAATTTTTCTCTACCATAATATCAAACATTTCCAAATAATCTGTATAACTGACCATGTAGTACTTATCATTATTGAGTTGAAGGCATTCAAATCCACAAATGTTGTAATGGATATATCATCATTATGTTATGCATTACTTTTAATATTATCTACTTCTAAGAATGGGAAGAAATTAAGGAAATATAATGTCATGGAAATGATAAGAATTGAGGGAAAATGGAAAGATTACAAATTTTTAAAGTGTCAATTACTTTTTTTACTTTATAAATACTGTATCTTCCCTTTAATCTATAAATAGCCTGTTTTGAAAGTGTTAATACCTCACTAATAAGTAATAGCATCCTCTACAAACTGGTAGTATCCTTTTTGTCCCTTCCTTCTCCTCTCAGATGGGCAACAGATTGCTCATTATTTTAATTAACTTTTATTTGTTAAACAGGAATCTGACTGGCCCTTTCACTAACCCTATTTCCATTGTGTAATAGGACAGGTGCTAGGCAGATTTCCTGATCAGTGAAAAGAATTAAGTGAGCCAAGTGCAGAAATCTGCTAAGGTTATTAAGAACTTACAGTGATTGTTCTAATGTGTCCATTTACTATGCACATTTTCCCCTCTATAGTTTTTATATTATCTAGTCAATGTGATTGTCAATTCTTAATATCTTTGTTATTTCAGATACAGATGTGGTCTATAAAAGCGAGAATGGACATGTCATTAAACTGAATATAGAAACAAATGCCACCACATTATTATTGGAAAACACAACCTTTGTAAGTAATGAATAATTAATTACTTTGTGTTTTTTATTGTTTAGGATGTTTCTAAATGTAAATTTCTCTCTCTTGAGCATTTACAAAGCACTTCAAGGAAAAGTTATGGATATCATTAAAATAAGTTTATCAGTTGATAAATAAGTCCCATGTGACCATAATTTTTGTGGATTTTTTTATTTATCTATTTTTGTAAGCCAATAGGAGTTTCCAGGAATAATGCAAAGAATTACTATTTTCTCAAGTATTCTTTCTGTAACCTCAGTAACACCTATGCCAACATTTCCTTCAACCACCTTCCATTTCTTTGGTTGATAGTGATATTGTGATGACCAGAATTTGTGCACACTGGGTTTTGGTACTTACAAATCTATTGTGGTTCTAGCCAGGGGTGACATACTTCACTTTCAGTCACAGTGCACACCTTATTGTGCACCATGCACATGTGTACTTTGTTTTTATGTTTGTTTTTTTTTTTTCTTTTTGGGTCACACCCAGCAATGCTCAGGGGTTACTCCTGGCTTTGCACTCAGGAATTAGTCCTGGCGGTGCTTGGGGGACCATATGGGATGCCGGGGATCAAACCCTGGTTGGCCGCGTGCAAGGCAAAACACCTTACCCGCTGTGCTATCGCTCCGGCCCCACATGTGTACTTTGTTGAAGTACAGAGAGCCAACACCACTATCATAGGAACTGTGCTCACTCCATGTAGGTGGTATTTAGGATCCTATCCTCTGCATCATGGTTTCAGACAGGAACCTAATTCTTTCATTGAATAATCTCTTATCTGAAACATTTTTTTAAATGGCTAGTCTGAAAGGATTTTTCATGAACTTTAACCCCCACACACACCCCTTAAATTTTCATGCTTCCTGAATAGTATCAAATAGTGTTTTATTGCTTTCTAGATCAAGTATAAAACAGTTGTTTTTTTTTTTTCTTTTTGGGCCACACCTTTTTGGGCGAGAATGCTAAGGGGTTACTCCTGGCTCTGCACTTGAAATTACTCCTGGCAGTGCATGGGGGGGACCATATGGGGTGCTGGGGATCAAACTCGGATTGGCCGAGTGCAAGGCAAAGGTACTACCTGTTGTACTATCACTCCATCCTGAACAACACTTTCTAAAACTGGCTTTCTTTTGGGTTCAAAACATTGAGCTGAGTGTATATTTTGCTCTAAAAGCTTGGCTGTGACCTTGTTTCTAACACTGTGTAGTTCCCAAAGCATTTCAGAAAGCAGCTCTGAAGTGCTGAGCTGGGAGTTGAACCTGAACATACAATGATGAGACCACTGTCACTGTCACTGTCTTCCCGTTGATCATCGATTTGCTCAGGCAGGCACCATTTTGTCTCATTTTGAGACTTGTTGCTACTGTTTTTGGCATATCGAATACGCCAAGGGTACCTTGCCAGGCTCTGCCATGAGGGGGGATACTCTTGGTAGCTTGCCAGACTCTCCGAGGGGGACGGAGAGATCAAACCCAGGTCAGCCAAGTGAAAGGCAAATGCCCTGCCACTGTGCTATCACCAGCCCCCAAAGCGACCAATAAATGAAAAATAAAAATGGTTTATTCATATTATATATGAATTTACCATTGCTATTTTTCTCTGTAATTACTGTTTATCCTAAATATATACAAGTTACTGAAAGAATTTATTGGGGTTTCATAAAATAACATGAAATTAATTTTTCTGGTAGACTTAGTACTCTTAAAATTTCAGTAATTACTTAAATAGTAAGTAATAATGGAATAAATATTAAAAACTAAAAAAAAAAAACTGTCTTGGTCTGGAGCTATTATGTAGCTTGCATGCAGCCTGGTACCATATGTGGTCTTCTGAGTCTATCAGGAGTGATCCCAAAGCACAGAGCCAGAAATAAGCCTCAAGATAGTCAGGTGCCACCAAAAACTGAATAATAATTTAATAATTTAAAAAAACTGGCATACTCCTAATTTTCTCACTGTCATACATATATAAATACATAATTTAAGCAAATTACACGACTTTATATGATACAGACCAATGATAATGCCATATAACTGATCTAAACTGTTCAAAAAAAGTACTGTCTTTAACATATTCCTATATATATAATTGAAACACACATTTATTCTTTGCCTTTTTTATAGTATTGCCTAAAGAATATATAAAACATATGTACAAGGGACTTTTGTTGCTTATTGTTTCATATATTTGAAAAAATGGTCATTAAAAGTATGTAATAATTATCACCTATTTGTCTCTTACACAGTTGCATGTACTATTTTGTGTATATTAAAGTAAATTTAAAGCCAGTCTTTAATTTTTAATTTTATTATAAATTATTATTTTTCTTTTTTAGTCCACCTAGCTACTGGAAAATGGGGGAATCTGAGTGGAAGAGGCCCAGTCCTGATCCGAGCAGGCTTGGAGATCTCAGCCCCAGGTCCCACATGCCTGGGTTCCTCTGCCGGTTCCTTCATGCTTGAGGCTTGTCCGAACATGTGGAGAAGGACCTTGAGCATGGCTGTAGCTGGGTTCCGGAGATTCTTGGATACGGGGGCTCTGCTTGGGGCAGGGAGAGAAACTCAACACACCCCCTTCGAGGGGCCCCAGGGAAGACAGCCAGGCACAGGGGCTAGAGACTCTTTTTCGCTCTCTTCTGGGAGCTTGGTTTTATATTCTCTGGATGTTGGCTGCTGGTGGGATTACACAGCGCAAGGGGTATTTTCTGGGTGTGACTGCCTAGCTACTGGAAAACGGAGGATCTGGGTGGAAGAGGCCCAGTCCCGATCTGAACAGGCTTGGAGATCTTGGCCCCGGGTTCCACACACCTGTTCCACCCAGATTCCCCATTTTCCAGTACCAAGCAGTCACACCCACAAACTACCCCCGGTGCTGTGTAATCCCACCATCAGCCAACATCCAGAGACTGTAAGACTAAGCTCCCAGAAACAACATCCTATGGCCTAGTTCTCCCTCTCGGAGAACCTGGCAAGCTACTGAGAGTTTCTTGCCCACATGGGAGAGCTTGGCAAACTCCCCATACATATTCATATGCCAAAACCAGTAGCAATGATGGGTCTCATTCTTCTGACCCTGAAAGAGCCTCCAATGCAGCACTGTTGGGAAGGACGAGTAGAAAGGCTTCTAAAATCTCAGGGCTAGGATGAATGAAGACATTTCTGAGACCGCTTGAGAAAATCGAGGATCAACTATGATGATGATGATTTTTTAGTCATCATGATATTACAGTTATTCATGATTTCATGATTAGGTTCCAAGCACACAATATTATAACAATGATCCCTTTACCAGTGTCCACTTTCGTCCACCAATGACCCTTCCCATATACACATACATCCCATTTCTCTCCCATCAGTTTGCCTCTATGAGAGTTCCTTTAACAAAATATGTGTGTTCACACATATTTTATGTATAATCCCACCAACAGCCAACAGCCAGAGACTTAAAACCAAACTCCCGGAAGAGAGTGACGCAGAAAGTCTCTTGCCAGCGCGCCTGGCTATCTTCCCTGGGTCCCTTTGGAGGGGGTGGGTTCCAGTTTCCCTTCCTGCCCCGGGCAGAAGACCTCCAGAACCTAGCCACAGCCATGCACAAGGCCCCCCTTCACATGTTCGGACGAGCCTCACGTATGAAGGTAATGGCAGAGGAACCCAGGTGTGTGGGACCCGGGGCTGAGACCTCCAAGCCTGCTTGGATAGGGACTGGGCCTCTTTCACCCATATTTCTCATTTTCCAGTAGCTATGCAGTCACACCCAGGGACTGCCCCCACCAACGGCTAACATCCAGAGTCTTAAAACCAAGCTCCCGGTATATAGCCTACTTCTCCCTCTGGGATAACCTGGCAACTGACAGAGGTTGCAAGCACTGCCAGGAGTAATTCCTGAGTGCATGAGCCAGGAGTAACCCCTGTGCATCGCCAGGTGTGATTCAAAAAATAAATAAATAAATAAATAAAATAAGGAGCATAGGGGTGCAGATGTCTTTCTCCACTTTGTGTTAGGGTCCTTGAGGTATATTCCAGGAGTGGGATTTCTGGGTCAAATTGAAGCTCAATTACTAGACTTCTTTTTTCTGAATGTCCATATTGTTTTCCAGTAAGGTCAGAGCAGCTATCGTTCCCACCGCAATGAAACTGTCCCTTTTGCCCTGCATCCACAACAACTCTGGTTGTTCTTGTTTCTGTTTATGCATGACAGTCTGTAATATGAGATGATCCCAACCTTGTTTTGATCTGAATCTCCATGACAATTAATGATGCAGAGAATTTTTTTTCATGTGATCTTTGACTATTTGTATTTCTTCTTTAAGAAGTTTCTTTTCATCTCTTCTCCCCATACTTCGATGAGGTTGGATTTTTTTCTTCTGAAGTTGTATCAGTACCATATATATTTCTGATATCAGTTCCTTTTTTTAATTTTTTTTAATTTTTTTAAACTTTTTATTAAATCACCATGTGGAAAGTTACAAAGTTCTCAGGTTTATATGTCAGTTATACAATATTCAAACACCCATCCCTTCACCAGTGCCCATATTCTACCACCAGAAACCCCAGTATACCCCCAGCCCCCACCCCCTACCCCCTACTATATAACTAATGAATTTCACTTCATTTTTTCTTTACCTTGATTACATTCCATAATTCAACACAAAACTCACTATAGTTGTTGGAGTTTCCAACCAAGAGAGACAGACCTACTACATTTGATAATTAGTTTTTCATTGCTGGAAATGAAGAGATATGTAGCCCCACTGCTACAAGTACATAACTCTCTCTCTCTTTTTTTTTTTCCTTTTTCCTTTTCCCTTTTTTTTTTTCCTTTTTCCCCCTCATCCCCCTTCCCGCGCCTCATAGTATGGTGTACGCCACACCGCGTTGGCCAGCGTGGGGCTTTTGCTTAGTTCACAGTCCAGAGAGGTGGCTGCTACATTAAAAACCTCCAATATTTCAACAAAAACTTACTGTTATTATTTGGAGTTTCCCCCCCAAGTAAGACCTGTTCAAATGGAACCATTTCACATTGCTGACAATTATAAATGTTAAGTCGCGCGGACGCGGTTTTGGATTTCTGTTTAAAGTCCAGGGAAAATTCTGCCAGAAATTAGATAGCCCAGCTCACAGTCCCAGTGCATTACTGTGAGAAGTCTCTGAATTCAAAGTCTTTTGGCGCAGAGGGTCCGATTCGCGCTCAGCGACTCCGGATTTATCTGGGCCGAGGGCGTGCCGGTTATGCCCCCTTCCCATGAGTTCCTGGGAGCCCCAAAAGTAAAAACCGAATGGGTTTGGAGTCACAGAAGATGGCACCTGCCACGTGGGTGCCGCCAGGCCGCCGCTTTCCGTGCAGGAAGACAGGGTGGGGAGGAAAAAAAAATCCATCCCCAGCAGCACAGAGTTGTAGCCCAGTTCGCAGTCCCAGTGCATTGCTATCGGATGCTGCGCTGGATGCCCGAATGTGTTACATCTCTGGAATCAAAGTCTTTAGGTGCAGAGGGTCCCTCCTTTTTTTAATAATGTAGGAGTTCTGCCATTTGTTCAGCCATTGATTAAGCTAATTGAATTGGGCTTTTGAGGTGGCCTCTAATTGCCTTTACAGGTGTTCCCAGTCTACTGAATGTAAGCTTTTGGTCGACCAGCATGTTGCAATGAAAATTTTGTGGAACATTAACATTCCAACTCTAAAGCCAAATAAACTCTAGAGGTATCCAATAGATAATTACTTTTTCTTTTGGGCAACACCCAGTGGTGCTTAGGGATCATTCCTGGTGGGGCTCAGGGCACTCATGAGGTGCTAGGGATTTAACCCAGTTCAGTCACGTGGAAGGGCAATGCCCGACCTGCTTTACTTTTTTCTCCTCGCGACATACTCAGTGTTTAATAAGTATTTTAATATTTATAAGTGTTAATTTTATAAGTATTAATATTTGTAAGCAACAATAAAAGCACATGGCAAAATATATAGTAATATGCAAATAAAAATAGCA
The DNA here is from genome assembly GCF_027595985.1 of Sorex araneus. Taxonomy (NCBI): domain Eukaryota; kingdom Metazoa; phylum Chordata; class Mammalia; order Eulipotyphla; family Soricidae; genus Sorex; species Sorex araneus. Next base: position 177,688,389 of record NC_073313.1, read on the forward strand.
TTAACATATTTTCTCCAATTGTTTAAATTACATTATGTTCTTTTGAGCCTCAGAGCTCTATGGAAAGCACAAGTTATAATTCTTTCCTATACAATAGAATGTCTGTTACATATAACAAGTATAAATCTTATCCCAAAACTGACAGCCCCTTAAAATGCTCTTAATGACTCATCTAACAACAGGAAAGAGTTAACATGACATCAATATAAATGTATGACTTATGAAAATGAGTACTGGGGGTTAAGGGTGTGTGTGTATGTTAGTGTGCATGTGTGTGTGTATGTGTGTGTGTACTGTGGGTAAAAGGGTGTGTCTGTGTGTGTAGAAACTAGTTTTTTAATTGTATTTATTAGTTTATCTCCAAAGATTTTTTGCAACCATTAAAGCATCCGTGATTTGTGTTTCTATGGATATGTCTTCTGCTGTCGAATATTGCCAAATACTAAAGTGCATCCACGTGACAGGCATTATCATACTTTACTCCCGTATCACATTTATGCTCCCAACATACTGTTAACAGCTGTTATTTACATATAATTTTGGATGTGGTCACTTAAAATTTTGTTGAACAAAACTTTTTCTTTTTCCATGTCATTATACTTCCATGTCCCATAACTGTGGCATTTATTTAATGCTCTATCAGTTTGCAAATGTTTCTACCACGTGTATTTAATTTTACAGCTTTCATATATGTGCATACATTTTTATCATATTTTATATATACAAAAATTATTTATCTTTGGTCCACTCCCAGAGGTGCTGTGATTTTATTTTAGCCTCTTCTCAGGGATCATCACTGTTGGTACTCAGGGAATAATTCAGATGGGATGTTGTCTGTATGCAAGTTAAGCATCTGTACATATTTTTTGGCCCTGTATAGGGTTTTCATTTTTTATCTGGTGATTGTGCCACTGCACTTGCATTCATATATGTGTCTGTGGGAAATAGAGCTAATTCTTTATAGCACCATAGAAAATTGCAATTTATTTTTCTTTATGTTTGGAGAGCTGCCTGTTCTGTGAGGAATAAATAAATAAAGCAGCATAAGTGAAAAAGAAGAGTGTTGAATTGATGCATTGAAAATTTCACTTATTTCGACTGGAGACACAGAACAGGGGTTAAGGCTCTCATGCACCTGAGATGTCTCGAATGTACCTGACCCTAATTTGATTTCTCCCACCACATATGGTTCCCAAAGTACTGCCAGGAGAAATCCCTGAGGGTTGCCTGACATACCATATAAACAAAGATACAAAGCAAAGCAAAACAAAAGAAACATAACCTGGTGAAGTGTGAATATGACCAGAAATTTCTGAGTATTCAAGTGGTGCCAAATGCTTTCCTAGTCACAAGAAGTTATTAATTAATTTAATTTATTTACTGGATTTGTTTTTCCTTGAGGTATATTTTAATAAACTTTTAGTGAATGAAGATACACCATTTGTCAATGAAGTCACTTGGATTGAGCACTTATATGTATTACTGTGTCATGATAGTGTCATTGATTTTTTTGTCCAGTGATTTCAAACTGGGAATTTTTCCCCAACATGAGTCACTGGAAGCTTAAATTATTTTTGATTGTCATGAGTACACATGATTAAAATGTCATTCGAACATGGTTGTACTAGTTAATGATGCCACTAACATCCTACAATGACCTACTTAGCTACTTACAACAGAGAATTATGTAACCAAAACTGTCAGTAGTAACAAGTTGGAGAAATAATGTTTTAGACAAAGATTGAAAGAAAGATGATGCCATAATTAAAAGGCAGTTTTTTAAAGGTGGAATCAAAACAACAGCTTTTAAATGGGTAATTTTCAGTGAGGCTATTAAATTGGTTCTTGCACTATAATTTCACTTTTTTATATTTGAATGTGACACCTATCTTGTATGTGGGGAAATTAATTGTGATTAAGACATTTTTGTTCAGATAAGTTCATTTCACTCACTTGACATTGCCAGCTCCACTGACCTAGAAGAAGAACATATTCCCATTAGATGACCATGACTGATAATCACTAGTTTCTCAAACTATAAAATTATCTCCATTAGTCTTTAAAAATTTTTGAACTTAGCAGTATTCAGTTATTATGATTTTTCTCTTTCCCATTGTGTTAGCCATACTCTGATTTTAGATACATTTATATTTTCTTTCAGCTTATATTGTTAACCTTGAGAGCAGTTAGATATTTTTGAACAAAGTAATTTTAAGTGATTATGATTGTACTTACATAGGCTATCTATAAAATGATTTAATTGCCCTAAAATAATATAGCTTTATTAATTTTATCTATATATTGGGAATACCGATCATGTAGCATTTTTTCTAGGAAATAATGAAATGTTTATTTAACGTTTATTTAGAAAATATTCACTTTACCAGGACTATTTAGCTTATCTAAATGTTTCCATAGTTGCATGCATATTAAATAAATTGTATTTTAATACTACATTCATCTAAAAAAGAAAATTAACATAAAATTTTATTTATTTAGTTATTTTGCTTTTGGGGTCATACCCGTCAATGCACAGGGGTTACTCCTGGCTCTGCACTCAGGAATTACCCCTGGTGGTGCTCAGGGGACCATATGGGATGCTGAGAATCGAACCCGGTCAGTCAAAACGTCCTACCCACTGTGCTATTGTTCCAGCCCCTAAAATTTTAATTTTACTCTAGATTCTTGTCAGGTGCAACTCCAACCTAAAAAAATATGGAAAGGAGGGCCCGAACTATAGACAGTGAGTAGGGAACTTCTTTTGCCCAGAGCTGCCCAGTGGCCTGGGTTCAAACCCCTGCACCCTGTGTGGTTCACAATCCTCCCATAAGTGATCTCTGAGTGCATAAGTAGGAGTAAGTCCCGTGCACCACGGGGTGTGGCTCAAAACCAAAAAATAAAGTAAAATGTGGAAAGAAATACCCTTGTATCTACAAATTTGTTCAGTGTGACAGGATTAGTCTATGGTTCCATACAATTATTCATACAGTCATCTTAGGTGAAAAGGCTCTAAAATAGACCAATCTATATTATGTTTCACTCTTAATTGCCACTGTTAATGATCTAGGAAGCAGATGCTACCAACAACTTTGTTCACTAGAACAAAGTGTCTTAGCTGGCAAAGCCCTTTTTATCCTCTAAAGTGTTAATTGTTACTAATAAAATGAAATCAACAGCCACATCATCATTATTCATATTTCTAAGAAACTCTTTCTAAATGTAAATGAGAATTACCTAAATAATATGTTTGCACGTATCCTAATGGTGTGAATAAAAGTGACATTAGTATCACTTTCTTAGAAACTATAGAATTTGAACTAGAGCTACTTTCATACTTGCCTGGTATTCTTTTATTTAAATATGTAAAATACTATTGTTATAGTTTTAATATTTCTCCTTTAAAGATTCTGATGGACACATAAATTACTTTGTTGCATATAAGATAATATACTAACATGACAAATAGCAAGATTTATTGCAGTAAACTGCAGTTGTTTGGAAATTAATCTACCTGAGTGGTCAGAATTCTGAACTGTTTCTAAAACTCATAATTCTACTCTAAGCAAGTTAAGGCTCTAGCTCTATATTCTTACATTTAATGAGTAATTCTGCTTTTCATTGTCTTACTGAAAAAATTATATTTTGACATATATCCTAGGCAATGAGTTCCAATTAAAAAAATAAATCCTTTGTTATTCTTTTAATGTGTGGGGGAATTTGAGAAAATTTTCAGGATACCTTTAGGCATCATGTAGGGACAGGATTGCAGACATGGTTTACAGTTTCGTTGCATGTAAAGAATAATTCATTTAAAATACCTATCATACATAATAACTTCTAAGTATGTATATATATACACATGTATATATACATATATATGTATCTTTATATATGTATGTGATTTATAAACACACACATATATATGTATATACATATTGCAAACCATTATTCACAGAAGGAAAGAGAGAGAGAGAGAAAGAAGAAAACATCCTGCCATGGAGGTTGGCTGGGATGTAGATGAGGGCAGGTGGTGAGGGTGGGTGGGAAAGAAACTAGGTATACTGATGTTGGGAAATGTGAGGTGGTGAAAGGATGGGTATTGTAACATTGTATGACTGAAAACCAATCATAAACAACCTGTAACTGTGTATCTCATAGTGATTAGGTTTAAAAAAAAGTTAAAAAATTGTATTGTGGGAACCAGAGCAATAAGGTGTTTGCCTTACACATGGCAAACTGTGAATTCTATCCCAAACATCCCATGTTGTCCCCAACCGAGTGCAGAGATAGGAATAATCACTGAGCACTGCTGGGTGTGGCCCCAAAACCAAATAAAAAGTGGGGCGGAGTATTGTGATTACATAGAAAAAAAATGTCCTCTGTCTTAAAGATGCATACTAAAATACTTTGGAATAAAGCACCATCTGCTGTGCAAAAAATAAGTAAGTAAGTAAGTAAATAAATAATAAAAGCAGAGATGACCTCTAGTGGTGCTGGGTGGGAGAAGGTGAGTGGTACCAGGGTCCAGTCTGGGTAGTGGTAGACCTGAACATAGTAATTCTTTGCTTGGACCAGTCTGTGCTTAGGGATCCAAACACTTTTAAAAAGGGTCTTCACATAATAGGTTCTGAAGATATCATCTTGCTAAATAGATGATGACTATCATGATTCAGTCTAGTAAGATATTATCTCTGATAAAGATTGAATGCAAACATAATAATGAGGGGATGAAATAAATTAACTGCCTTCATGTTAGAAGTCTTAATAAATTGGCTCCTCCCTTTTTGAAGAAAATTTAAGAAACCTTCCTAAAAAATTGAAATTTAGTAAAGAAAAGTTGTTTATCTAGGAGTAGAGCTTGGAGGTAAAAGGGATAGCATATGACATGAAGCATTAAAAACCCTGAAAAGAGACCAGTGTGGCCAAAGCAATTCAAAGAAAAGGAAACTAGGTGAGCTTTGAAAATCAAAAGAGACCAGGTCATGAAGGATGTGGTGATGAAATTTTAAGATGATTGGATTTGCCTTTTGAAATAATAATCTTGCTGATGAAGCTAGGAGACAAAATAAAATAGAAAGTAAGTGAAAAAAAAAAAGATTTCGTTCAGAAAACTATCCAAAACATTTTCTTTTCTTTCTCTCTTCCTCCTTCCCTCCTGCCCCTTTCCCCCTCTCCCTCCATTCCCTCCCTTCTCTATCCCCCTCCTTTCCCTCCTTCCTTCCCTCCCTCCCTCCCTCCCTCTTCCCTCCCTTCCTTCCTTCCTTCCTTCCTTCCTACCTTCCTTCCTTCCTTCCTTCCTTCCTTCCTTCCTTCCTTCCTTCCTTCCTTCCTTCCTTCCTTCCTTCCTTCCTTCCTTCCTTCCTTCCTCAATATTCTTTATGTCAATGAATAACTACAATTCCTAATCATTAGATAATCAATGTAGATCATCAATGGTCAAAAGTAACTAATGATTATGGAGAGGTTTATACATATATGTACATATATACTTATATTTCTATAATAAATTTATATATAACTATTTTCAGCACTCAGTTCTTCTCCAGAGTAATAATTTCCAACTATTTTTGGCATAGTGGTTCCTTCTCTGGTCTAGCTGCTCTCCTCCTACCACCACTTGTGGCAAGCTTCCAACTGTGAACCATTCCTCCTGTACATTGTTCCCACTGTCTTTGGGTATTAGTCTCATATTAATTTTTATATGTCACAAATGAGTTTAATAGTTCTCTTTCTGTCTCTTTCTCTCTAAATCATTTCACTCGGCATGATACTCTCCACCCATTTATAGGCGAATTTCATGACTTCATTTATCCTGGAAGCTGAGTAGCATTTTGTTGCGTAGATGTGCCATACTTTCTTTATCCAGTCATCTGTTCTCTGACACTCGGGCTGTTCACAGATTATGGCTATTGTGAAAAGTGCTGCCATGAGTATAGAAGTGCAGATGACTTTTCTCCAGTGTATTTTTTGGGCTCCTGGGACATATTCCTATAAATGGTATTTCTGGGTCATTTGGAAGCTCCATTTCTAGCCTTATGAAGAATGTCCATATTGTTTTCCAAAAAGGCTGGACAAGTTGGCATTCCCACCAACAGGGATGAAATTCCCTTTCTCCCTGCATCCATGAAAGCACTGCATTCATTATGATGCATGCCAATCTCTGTGGTATAAGATGAGATCTTATTAGTGTTTTGATTTGCATTTCCCTGATGATTAGCAATGTAGAACATTTTTGTATGTATTTTTTGGATATTTGTAAGAGTTGATTATATAACTCCTGCACTTCATCAGGTATATTCTCTGACATAAACTTTTCAGCCAATTTTTATCTTGTTCCATCTTAAATAGCTCATCTCTTATTTATGCTACTTTAATAAATGTCTTTTAAGATCAATTTTTCAGATGTTAAGGATTAATGATGATTAAAGCTTTTTTTTTGATCCAATTTTAAGTTGTATATATCCTTTAAACATGCTTATTTATGTATCCAGAAAATCTATTATTGAAGTTTTGCAGAATGCTTGTGAGTTTTTCACATGGGACTATAAATCTTGAATTCTAGTTTAATTGGAAAAGTAAAAAAATAAAAAATAAAACCTGAAAAAATATACATATATTATATATCATTGGTCTTGACAATCTTAAAGATATGAATAAGTGGATTTATTCCTTAGTCATTAATAATATGATTAATGATAAGTGCATAATTAGTCATTAAACATGTGATTTTTTAATTTGTCATAATTTTTAAATGTTTATTATGATAAAAAATTTCTGTATGAATTTAAAAAGTAGAACTATAAAATCAATTGATTTAGAATGAGACACTGCATATACATCATTTTTCTGAAGTATCTTGATAGTATTTATATTAGAAGAAACATACTTAAAAGAATATATTTTTCTTTATAAGAGAAATAACAAATATTGATCCTATTGATAAGGAATTTTTCTTCTGTTCTTTCATATATCCTTATGTAATAGAGCTTTCTAAGAAACACTAAAACATACTCATTTTGTAAGTTATCTATGTTGGGGGGAAAAAAACATTTATTTTTATAGAGTCTAAGTGAATCAGAGACTGGAGTGAAAAGTATAGTGGGTACGATGCTTTTCATGAATGCATCTAACCCAACTTTTTCCTGGCACTACAGAAGTTCACCTGATCCAGGAGTAAACCCTTAACGCAGAGTCAGATATAAGTCGATGAGTGTGACCTAGACCTATAGCCCAAGTGATAATAATAATAATATTAATAAACAAAAATAAATAGTAAATAAATAAATCTTATAAAGGTAATACTATTTTTGTAATTCTAAATCTTTTATCCTATATATTCTGCTCTATTCATAACTTAAATCCTCTAAAATATTAATATTTCACTGATGTTTTGATAAAATATGGTGTACTTAATAGTGCACATTACTGTCACTGTCATCCTATTGCTCATCAATTTGATCGAGCAGGCACCAGTAACATCTCTCATTGAGAGACTTGTTGTTACTGTTTTTGGCATATCCAATACACCATGGGTAGCTTGCCAGCCTCTGCCAAGCGGGCTCTATACTCTCGTTAGCTTCCCGGGCTCTCCGAGAGGGGCTGAGGAATCGAACTTAGGTTGGCCTCATGAAAGGCTAACGCCCAACGGCTGTGCTATCACTCCAGCCCCTAATGCATATATTTTTAATTTTTCTTATTGCCATTTAGGGAATATAATAATAAAGTATAGGTTTAGAATGCAGAAATACTGCATCGCGGATCAATCTGAAACATTTAGCCACATGTGCTATTTAAGTTTATACTAAAATTAAATCAAACAAAATTTAAAACTCACCTTTTAGTTACATAGTTCACATCTCCAATGTTTAAATTTTATTGGACAGCTGGTACATAATAAGAGTTCCCCTATGTTTTACTCAGTATCCTTTTCAGTTTGTTTTATTTGGGGGCCACATTTGATGATGCTCAGGAATTATTCCAGGCACTACACTCAGGAATAATTCCTGTATGTGCTTGGGGAACCATAGAGGAGGCTGGGAAGCTAACCTAAGCCAGTTGTGGGATTACTATCACTTCTGATCCCTCAATATTTACTTTTACTTTTGATGATAGTCATGTATATTTGTGCCATCAAAATTTTATTCAGAAATACATCTGAATGATATTTCATGCCTATACATAAAAGTATTTTATTTTTAAAGTACCCTTTTATATTTGTTTGTGCATATTTAATTGTGAAACTACATGTTGTATACTTTTTATTCAATTAGTGACAATTTGAATATTTTTGTGTAAACTTTTTCTGTTTATATTTTACTATGCAACTCTTTCTACCATGATTCATCACCATTTATTGTGGTCTGATTATTCCTCTGTAAATACATTGGAAACTATTTTAGAAATATAATTATAGACCAATTTATAGCAATACTTTGAAAAATGAAATTTCAAAGTAAAATTTTCCAGATCATTTTAATTGTAGCACTCAAGTTCATCAGTGGTCTACATTGTCTACTATTCTACTCTATCTATCACACTATCAGCAACATTGCAACTGTTAAGGTCTAAGAGACCTAGAGCAGATCTCTACCCGGGGAGGCATGAAGAGAGGAACGAGACTGAGGCAACTCTTCAAATGCATGGGGTTTATTCAAGCCAACATGCCGGGACCCTACAACTACAGAGCCAAGGGTCCCGAACCCAAAAACCAAACAGTTTTTGTACCCTTTTGGAAGAAAAATGGGGAAATCACACATATTGGATCAAAGGGAATTACACCTATTGGATCAAAAGGGAATTACACCTATTGGATCAAAGGGAATTACACTTATGTCACTTAATTTGCTTATCTCAACATTTGTTAACTGTTAACTGTTTCCTTGCAAATGTTTGCTTACAGTTCCTTGGTCAGTTTGTTGGCCCATTTGCTGACACTTTCCTGCCCAGCTGTAAGTCTGAAAACATCTTTCAAAGCAGCCAAGCAATTACAAAGGCAAATTTAACCCTTAACCTGCCCTCTTCAATACATCTCTCAAAGCAGCCAAGCAGTTACAAAGGCAAATTTAACCCTTAACCTGCTCTCCTCTTCACAACTATTGTAGCTTTCATCATTGAATTGATTTGCAGTCATTTCATAATGGAGATTTGGGACATTATATTGTCATATTGGTGAATGATTGTTCTTCATTAGTTCATTGGATAAGGTGTACAAATGAAGACTTTGTATGTGCACAGCAAATGCTTTGCTTTGAACATTTCCACTAATGCTTAAAATTATTGGATTTACACATTCACTATGATTTGGAAAATCCAGAGCAAACACTTTAGACATTGTCAATTTCTCCATAGGAGTGCATTTATTATTGATAGGTGGGAAAACAAATGCATCTTAGGAAGGAAGAGTGGAACAATGGGAGTTATTGTTAGTAGTGTCTATAATAATCTGTTATAAACATATGTTGTATAAGACATATTTGATGAGTTATATATTCTGTATTTGGAAATGATATATACAGTTTTCTCTTATTTTTACCACTAAATTTAATTTTGCACATACACACAGACATGATCCCAAACTAACATGCAAACTGAATGTTTTTTATGATAGTTTACATGTTTACCTGTGACTATGTGCAAAAAAATACTAGTTTTAATATCCTATACAATTCATGCATGGATTGAAGCTATTTATGAATATGTGTAAAAGCACAGATGATACTAATAAATTATTATCTATTGGAAGCTACAAAAATTTAAATTTAGTTACTGACAACTCTATTAACAAAATAATTCACTCTAAAAATCATTTTAAATTTTGTTTTCTCAGTGAATTTGTAACAATATATGTCATACATGTCTATGCATTATATCATATGTATTTACAAACATTAGTTTGCATTATTGTTAATTGGTTTTCAACTTATAATAGCATTATCTGATAATCAATAATTTTCTTATAATTCTATCACTTAGTATCCATTACTGATGCATGCATTATTTTCTCCTTTGTGCACACATAACTTTTGCATTAAACTGCTCACTTGTTTTCATTTTCCATTATTGTAACATATACCATTTGATTTAACTGATCTTCACTTTGCTACCCATCTTTTATTTAACAACGTTATGATTAAATATGATTAAATACAATAGTGTAATGAAATAAATATTACAATAAAATCTGTCTATCCAAGACCCGCTATCATGAAAACAACAAATATATGTGTTTATTATCTACTAAAGATAAAATTAGAAAAAGTAGATTTCAAATACTACTGATGAATATACTAGATAAAAATAAATAATTCAAGTTTCTCTTTGTTATTTATGTTTCTCTTTTGATGTGGGATCATTAATTATTCTAAGTTGTGTTATACAAACTTGATTTGTATTGATGGATCATTATTAATGTTATAGTATAGTATTAATGTTTTAGTAGTACAGTATTACTGCACTGCACTCAGTACCTGAGATTCTTTACCCCTCTAGAATCTCCTGATCTTCCTTTCAACCCTGTTTGCCTTCTTAGAAAAGTAAATTCCATAGGCAAAATTCTCAGTTGTTTGTTTTTATTGGCTCTTGTCTTTTTCTCTACCTTTTTCCTTTATGACTGGGATTAGCTGGCATTTGTCTTTCTTTTGACTCACTTCACTTAAGTTAGAACTTTAGTTCCATCCAATTTGCGGTAATTTTATTTTTAACTGGGGCTGATTAGTCTTGCATCGTGTGCATATTGCACAACTTCTTTTTCCATGTACCTGTCCTTGGACATTTGATTTGTTTACTGATCTTGGACATTGTAATTTTACTACAATGCATATAAGTGTGAAAATACATATTTCATAATAATACTTTTAATGTCTTGATGTAGATGCAGTTAAATGGAATTACATGGAAGTTCTGTTTTCAATATTTTGAGAAATCTCCACGTTGTTTTCTACAGAGGCTGGAGGAGCCCACAATACCAGCAATGAATGACACTTCCATTTTCACCACAGTGATGTTTGGGCTGTGGATAAATACTTTGCATAAATAAAATATTTTGCAGTAATTTATACTCACTAGTGTTAGATGATTGTTGTTTTGCTAATTGTTGTTTATATCAGGGATAATGAACATTTTCTAATTTGCTTATTTGTCTTAGATACTTTTATTTATTTTTATTTTTTGAAAATATCTGTTCAACTTCTCTCCTCCTTTTTAATGGAGTTGTTCAATTTATGTTGTTGAGTTTTGTGATTGTGAGATATATATATTGCCAGACATATCTGTGGATATTTTTTCAAATTATATAGGATATATTTTTATTTTACATAATTCTCTTATACATGTTATTTTTAGTTACAGTCTCTTCTATTTAATTTTGCTTTTATTTTCTTTTTGCAATAGTGTCAAATTATTAAAGATGGCTTTGAAGTCAATCAATTGAAAGCTCTACCCTGCTTTCTCGATATATTTTATAGATTCAGGTTTAACGTTGAGTCTGAACCTTACTTTTTGTTTTGTGGCCACACTTGGTGTTTATGAAGGTGATTCCTACTCATTTTTGATCTTGAGAAACTATGTCCTTTTAGGTAACAAATCAAAACTTCCCGTATGTAAAACAGATCTTATCCCATTGAGCTTTGATTCCCATCCTTTTTTATTCATTTCTAGTTATTATTATTACTATAATTATTATTATTTGTATTTGTGCCACACCCAACAGTGCTCAGGATTTATTCCTTGCTCTATGTTCAGGGATCACTCCTGGCAGTGCTCTGGGTGCAATATGTGGTACCAGGGATCAAGCCTAGATTAGCTGCATGTAATAAGGAGCCCTGCATGCTTCACTGTAACTTTTCTTTGTATGTTACAATATAGAGTTTCAGATGTTTCCTTTTATATATATATATATTGCTAACCAGTTTTTCCTAACAACATTTATTAAACATACATTTTTGTTCCACTTTATGCACCTAGATTCCAGTCACAAATTTGCTGCCTATTCATCTAAGAGTTTACCAGAGTCAACTTTCTCAATTTCTCAATTTCATACATTGTTCTAATATTCTGTCTTTACATAGTTTTTTTTTTAACTATCACTTTATAGTCTAATTTAAAGTCAGGAAATGCAATGCCACCCATATAATTTTCCTTAGAACTACTTTGACTAGTTGAAGAGATTTCTGTCTTCATATATATTTTTTAGTAGTTTTTGTTCTTTTTCATAAAAAATGTCCTAGAAACCTGAAGTGATTGTACTAATCTCTATAGGTTTTGAGAGTCTGTCCAGCCTCTCATTTAATTTATTTACTTTTATATTTTCTGTTATTAAATACTTTATATATATGTTTTAATTATTTTTATGTAAATGTTTTTTTTAAAAAATTGTGATTTGTAAGGTTATTGACAATTGCATTTTAGGCAAATAGTATTTCAACACCAATCCCACTACCAGTGTTAACTTCCCTTTTCAAGTGTTCCCATATTTCTTCCCTTCCCTGTGTGAACTTGACAAGCACATTACCAAGTTTCAGTGGTTGAAACTTAGGGCTCAAGTTTTCAGTTTTGTTAAGTCTGTGTTCTGGATACATGGCTATACCACTTATTCATATCATCAAAATAATTGAAGTCCGAATGGTGATCATTTTAAATATCAGTTCTTTCTCCCCATGAATATGGAATGTTTTGTTTTTCTTTTGTCTTTTATTCACTTTGTGATTTATAATTTCTGCTAAGTTAGCTTCACAGTCTTCGTTAATTCTTACATACTTAATATTTGGACATAATTGTAAGTGGGATTATTTCTGGATTTGTTCTCTCTTTGTCTCATTGTTTTTATTTAAAATGTGACAGATTTCTGATTATTGCCTTTGTAGCTTGTTATTTCACTATACTATGTTATTGCTCTAGAAGTGTTTTAATAGAGTCCTTAGGGTTTTATACATATAATATCATTTAATATGTAAAATGTGATAGTTTGACTATTATTTTTCAATATGAATCCCTTTCATTTCTTTCTTGTATATTTCTATGAAAAGAATATCAATATTATGTTGAGTAAAAGTAGTAATAAGTTAGCATCCTTGTATTGTATTTTATCTTAGAGACATTTTTAGTATATTTTTAATATACTAAAAACAATAATATATATTATTATACTTAATAACCCATAGATATTAAGTATATTAGCTATGTGTTTGTGATTATGATCCTTACTACATTGTGGTAAGTCCCTTCTATTCTCATTATGAGTATTATTAGTATAACATGTATTGAATCATATTGAAGACACTATGCAGTATTGATATAACAATATGGCTTGGGCTTTAACTTTATTGGTATGATGTATTATCTTAATTACTTGCAAATTGTACTATACCTGCATCATTTAATCTTGATCTATCGAGATTTTTAAAACATAAAAATGTTATCAGTTTTCAAGAAAAAGTGTTTTTGTTTTGTTTCACAGTACCATTATTTCCTAGTACATCTCATTTTTTTATTGGAGGATACTCCCAAGAATTTCTCAGGAGGTGCAGTGTTCATTCCTAGGGATTCTCACCCCATCAAGCCAGGTGATTAAATGCTAGGCCCAATGATGCTGTGTTCCTGTGAGAGGAAGCACCAAGACCCCCTTGGAATGCTCAAAAGCAATGAGGTTCATACCTAGTAGGGTGGCTGTTTGCTTTGGGATCACTCTTGGTGGTGCCTGTGGGACATTTAGGGTGCCAGGGATGTAACTTGGGTCATAGAAAGCAGGCACCATACCCACGATACTATCTCCAAGTTCCCACCTACTTACTGGCTTCCGGAGCCTCCAGAACCATACCCCACTGTGCTTGCAGAGTATTAGGTACCAGGGATGACATGGCATCTTTCATACTCAAGTGATGTACCCTAACCCATTTACTATTTCTCCAATTCCTTTTGTTACTTAAAGAAAATTTAGGTAAGATAAACATATTACTTTGTTTATATTTTTGTTTTGGTGCCACAACCAGTGGTGCTCAGGGCTACCCTTAGCCCTGCACTCAGAAATAGTTTCTGGTGGTCTCAGGGAGCCATGTAGGATGCTGAGGATCAAACACAGGTTGGCTCCTTGCAACAAAAAGGACTTACCCACTGTAATATCTCTATAGATGCTCAATAATAGTCTTTATCAAATTTTACTTTACTTTGAAATATCAGGGAATTGAAATATTTTCTTGTGTCTGAAATAAAATCACATTACTTATATTAATATGGTTTATGTTAGCTTTATTATTCATCTCTATAAAATTATACTCTCTACAACTTACCTGGTGCATTGTATTGATCCATGATATATATTTTTAAAAAACTGCTTATCCAGAAATTCAACTGCCATAATTTTAAAGACTCTTCATAATTTTCACTATAGTGCTATATTTAACTATATGCTATATACTTTAGTGCATCTGTAATGAACATAACAGTACCATTTAAGATAAAAATGTTTTAAATATAATGAATAGGAAGCATTATGTCAACTTGAAAAGTCAGCAAAATAGCACACTGAACATCAAAGATAAGTTGTGCATATCTGCATTTTATAATTTGCATAAGTATGCAAGTTGCAATATCTTTCTCCAGCCAAAATTTGTCTAACTTACTGACTTTCGAGTACAAGAATATTGGCATTCTTCTCCTGAAGATATCTTATATGCATTGCTTTACTTTTGTTTAAAGTTGTTAATGTAATTTTTGAAACCACTAGTTTTCCTTTCTGCTATAAATGATTATATGTTTTAAATGTTTTAGTGTATGACCAAAATCAATATGATATTAATTTGTCTGTTCACATTTATTGAGCAGTAAGAAAATATGCGAGGCACTCTACAAGCATCTGTAGGTAGTGATTCAATAGTTTTAAAAACTACCCAACTGTACCATATGAATGGTGCCAAAAAAATTGGAGACCATCCATTACATTTGTGAAGCATGAATGCCATGGGAATCACAAATAGTTATGACTGAAACACCATAGTTAATAATCTAGAAGCTATGATATGTAAAATATACATATTAAAATATTTAATTTTAAACTTCCTCACATGTAAAGTTATGCTTGAAAATCAATTATGCCTTTGTTTATAGCTACAATATAAAAAAACAATTCAGTGCCCTGTTTGTTGTTCCTGTGATTTGGGTACAGGCAAAAAAACAAATATTTAGCATTATATCATGAATTGCAATATGACTTTCTTATTTTCCTTATTATCGTGATCTTTAAATTTTTATTCAAATGTATAGTAAACATTATCTTTCTTTCCATCTGGCAAAGTATGTTGAATTTATAAAATTCCTTGTTCATTTTATGCACATTTATAGATTTCATGTAGAAAATGTTCAATCATACTTTACATTTAATCTCATATTTAAAATTTTTAAAAATAATTATAGAATGTGAGATGACTTTGTAAGTATGTGTGTCTGACATGCGTAGGAAAAATAAATATATGTTGTCCAATAAAGGAAGTTATAGAGTCAATAACTTGTGTCTGTGTGTGTGATTTTGCATCTGTATCTTAATGTTTAATAGTGAGTTTGATAGGCTAGAGCAATAGCACAGCGGGTAGGGTGCTTGCCTTGCACAGGGCTTACCTAGGCTCGATTCTTCCATCCCTCTCAGAAAACCCAGCAAGCTACGGAGAACATCCCGCCCGCATGACAAAGCCTGGAAAGCCACCCGTGGCATATTCAATATACCAAAAAGAGTAACAAGAAGTCTCATAATGGAGACATTACTGGTGCCCGCTCAAGAAAATTAATGAGCAATGGGATGACAGTGATACAGTACTACAGTGAGTTTGATGGGTTGTTAATGGGAATTATCACTAAAAGATCATAGTGTAAAGTGAGATTTCTTATTGTTTAAATCATAATCATTGTTTTACATATGTATCCACCTATGGTGTTTAAAGCTTTAAGACTGCAGTTAAGTTCTTAGACCATTGTTCAATTAAATACCTGTTCATAGTTTTATCTTGTTATAAAATTTGAACACTGATTCTCTCCTAACTCTATAGTTTCTGTGTTTCTGCATCTCCCCTCCCCCAAAACCTCAATAGTGAGGTAATCTTAAAGTAATCATTCCTTCTTACCAATTTGTGTTAATTTTTAATCTGATGTATTAATTTTTACCATTTGATCATTTTTTCTTGGCCTCAAATAACATAAATGGATAATTTTAAATTTCTGACACATACTATCTTTAGGTTTGTGTTAAATGTCTCTTTTCTATGATCTTCAGTTTCTGACATCTTGGAACACCATCATTATCTTATTTCTACTGCCAGTTCTAATGCTTCAGACAAGAGTGAATCATTACAATGAAACATCTTAATAGGAGCATTATGGTGGCAATAAAAGATGTAAATTGCCATTCAAAACAACCTAGAAGAGCAATCATGAAACAATGATCAATGATTAGATGAACTGCACATATAATTATATACATATGAGGTCAGATGAATCACTTGAGCTGAAAAGGACATAGGGGACTTATGGGGGATAATTAGAAATATACTGAAGAGAAATTCAGTTTGAATAAGCCATAGAGAGAACTGATGGTGTTGCAGCATATGGAGGATGTTGATCAAATTAGCAACAGAAAGAAAACCTACGTACTTAAAGTATAGAAGTAATTAATAATATTCATGGATCATGGATTGGAGCGATAGCGCAGCAGGTAGGGCGTTTGCCTTGCATGCGGCTGACCCGGGTTTGATTTCTCCATCCCTCTAGGGGAGCCCGGCAAGCTACTGAGAGTATCCTGCCCACACGGCAGAGTGTGGCAAGGTACCGTGGCATATTCCATATGCCAAAAACAATAACAAGTGTCACAATGGAAATGTTACTGGTGCCCACTTGAGTAAATTGATGAACAAGATGATGACAGTGATACAGTGAATAAAATTCATAATTTCATTGGTATTCATTTACTGCTAGTACAGTTATTTTGGTTCAATGAGTTTGCTACTTTAATTTGATAGGGATAAATTTACATTAGTGTTAATTTTCATCTAAGTCTATATTGTTGATCAATAATGAAGCTTCTAGAACCCTCTAAAACATTTTGTACAAAAAATCTTGAATATTTCTTATTGAATTGCCATCATACTAAAATAAACACTGCATGTTTTAAATTGGCATGTCTAAAGTTCTGCTCAAATATGCATTTTTAAAAACTTCCCCCCAAATCAGGATGAATTAACAATATTTATTCAGTTATCAAAAATTAAAAATTGAGAATTTTCTTTTACACTTTCTTCTTTGTAAGTTTGAATCCAATTACTTTTAATGACAATCACACTATGTACCATTTCTTTATGTTATTGACTCTTCTTCACTTTTTTATATTTGCCTATTAGGTTGTCATGAGAGCCTCTAATGAGATGCCATGACCTTAATATAAGTCAACTTATTTGCCACCCGCCTGTCAGAATAATTCTTCTAAAATTCAAATCTGAGTTTGCAGCTTCCGTGTGTTTAAGATTATCTTTTTTGGGTGGCGGGGGGACTTCCTGTCAAGACGGTGCCCATGTAGCAGTAAGCGCCAGAGCTGGTCGAAGGCCAGCAGTTCTCAGTGCTCCGAACAATCTAGGGGGTTGTTAAATTTATGAGTGAGTGAATGTGGATATTCTGTCTCAGGTCGAGCTCCATTAAACAGAACCAGCTGGTCTCCCGCCATGGAGAGCTGGCCCAGAGTGGTCACGAGGATGACAGTAGAGCTGCCGTAAGCTGGCTGAACTACTGCAGCTCTCAACGCTATGCATGGTGGTAGAGTGTTATTGTGAGTGAATAAGGGCTCTTCAGGTCCATGGAACACAGGTTCTGGGTTGAAGGGGAACCCTGAGTTCCCTCCCACCATGGGGCCCTGCCAATTCACTGCCAGCAGGTCAGCCCCTCCGCCATTTCTTCTCTACCCCAGCCGGCAATGCCTGGAGCATATTTTAGAGGAAAACTTCCCTGAGCACCAACTGCCTAGTGACAGAGGTTAGGGGCATGTGATCGCTGGTCAGGATCTACTGGACTGGTGGCTTTGGCCCAGAGAGAGCACCTGGATTACAAATGGTAGCAGCCCTGTTCTCTGTCTTGGTCCCTGTCTTGGTACACTGCAATCGCCCCAGGGGTTCAGGGTCATGGCATTGCCAACGGGTTAATCTGGAACCACATGGAGAGTGTATTCAGTATCCTGATGGTGACTTTAGGAGTCCTGATACCCCAAAACCGCCACTATAGCTCTAGCTGGAATCAACTACTTAGGACCTAGATTCCCAAGAACTTAAACCACCAAAAGATAGTTATGTGGGAGCCATGCCCACACAACACTTCTAGTTCAGCCATACAAGATCATTTATCAGCCTTGCTTCAGAGACCCATAAATAAATCTCTAAAGAGATCAAAAGGCACAGTTAATCTTAGACCAATGCAAGGTTGTACAGACCAAGTGCACTGGAGGGGGCTGTAACAGAAATCTCAAGGCTCTCTCGAGTTGTGATGGTCTAGCTTCTCTAACTTCATTACACTCCTTGAAGCACCGACAATCAGTCCCACAAACCAACCGCAGTGCCACCATGTAAGGTCTTCTACCGGCCTTCCTTCAGAAGCCTATAATAAATCTTGAAAGAGAAAAAAGTTGTAGATAGGGGCCGGAGCGATAGCACAGCGGGTAGGGCGTTTGCCTTGCACACGGCCAACCCGGGTTTGATCCCCGGCATCCCATATGGTCCCCCAAGCACCGCCAGGAGTAATTCCTGAGTGCAAAGCCAGGAGTAAGCCCTGAGCATCGCTGGGTGTGACCCAAAAAAAAAGCAAAAAAAAAAAAAAGTTGTAGATAATCTCAGACCCATGGAAAACAAAATGACAGGAAGCATATTGGAAAGGGGTGGGTTAGCCCAATGCCTGCCAAAACAGTGCACCTGGCAGACACTTGCTCTCATAATCCAAAATCTCCACCATGCGCCCTGTTGGACTTCACCATATTTGGATGGAATTCATTGAGATATTAATCCGGTGAAACTTCAGATAGGAGGTTTTGTGACTGAAAGCCCCGACATTCTCAGGGTAGGCATGGGCTGCCTCCCCCTAACTCCCAGTATTTCTGGAAGCATTGGCAGTCATGTATACACTCCAAGGCCGCCATGCAGTTAATAAAAGCTCCTCCAGCTGTTCCTTCCCAATAAAACAGTGAACCCCCTGGGCAAACATGATGATCTCTTGGTACCTTTATTCCAAACCATAATGTGCAAAAAAGGAGGAGGGAGGGAGAGAGAGACAGAGACAGAGATAGAGAGAAAATAAAGGTTCCTTTCATAGAGGCAAGAAGTGGGGGAGGTAACAAAACTGGGGATATTTGTAGTAGGAAATGTATACTGGTATAGGAATGGGTGTTGCAACATTAAATGACTGAAATCCAATCATGAATAACTTGATGATGGTCTTTCTGCAGTGATGCAATACACAAAAAAAAAATAAACAGTAAAAATATTTGTCATTAATGAGAATAATCAGTTTTCTCTATTCATGTTAGTAATTATTGTTGTTGTCAATAATCTATACAGGTGACCTCTCCTCAGCTACTTTATGAATTTTCCTAATCTGCATGCAGTTTCTGAAGGTTATTCTCATTATGTGATATATAATTTCACTTACCTGGTTAACACGATGTGAATTTCCCACTATAGCATATATCTAGGTTTATCTATTTTGAAACATTGTCAGTATCTCTCATAATGCTTTCCTTAATGAGAATAACAAGCACGAAAACAAGTTTTGATGAAAATGAATAAATCTTCACAAACTTAAGTTTAGCATGTTTTAAACTAAAAAAAAAAAGTTTTCACTTCATTTTAATTGCATCTACCACTAGCACTTTTCCCCCTTTATTTATTATTTCTTTTTTTTGGGAGTTACATTTATTTTATTTTATTTTTATTTTTTTAATAATTTATTTTTTAAGTAGTGAGTCACAGTGAGGGTACAGTTACAGATTCACATATTTTCGTGCTTGTTTTTCCCTCATGCAGTGTTCGAGAGCCCATCCCTCCACCAGTGTCCATTCTCCACCACTTATGAACCCAGTATCTCTCCCACCCTGGAGTTACATTTAAATTTGTGCTAATTTAAAAAACATTACTGTCTTTAAAAGAGTCTACCTTTAACTGTTCTTTTTTGATACTTTTATTTATTTATTTTTTTTTATTGAATCACCATGTTGAAAGTTACAAAGCTTTCAGGCTTTAGTCTCAGTTACATAATGCTCGAACACCCATCCCTCCACCAGTGAATGTATTCCACCACCAAGAACCACAGTAAACCTCCCACCCACCCACCCCCGCCCTCCTGCCCCCCACCCCGCCTGTGTAGTTGGTAAATTTCACTTTACTTTCTCTTTACTTTGATTACATACAAACAAAAAAACTCACTATTATTGTTTGGAGTTTCCCCCCCAGAGTCGGACCTGCTGGAAAAGAAGCATTTGATAATTTGTTTTCCATTGCTGCGAATGAGGAGATATGAGGTCGTGTGGCCACAGTAAAGGCTGTGAGGTTCTAGATTTCTGTATTTTAGTATTTTAGTGACTAAGTCCAGAGGGTTTTCTGCCAGAGGTTGCATCATTGCTAGCTCATACCTCTCTGCTACTTTATATTCCACATATAAGTGCAATCTTTCTGTGTCTGCTTGGATCAAATTGATTGTTTGTAGATGGCAGAGTCCATTTTCATTCCTTTTGTAACACATTCTTTATTTAAAAATGCACCAGAGATACTATTGCTGAATAGTATCAATAAACACATTGCAACTTTTATACCCATGGAAAATGAAGGATTAAGTGTATAAGTAACTTCATAGCATAATCAGTAGCAAAAAACATTTCATAAGTTATTTAAAGCCATATCAAGTTGAGATTTAACAGAAATGATAATATTTTATATAATTAGTGTCAGCAAATATTATGGGGCTTTCAAGTGGCTGCTAGAAATAATTAATTTCCCAGATACAGTGATGAAATGCTAAAAGGGGATTACTTGATTCTGCCCATATCCCTTGACTTTGCTGAAATAATTTGTTTTTTACATGTGTATGATCAGAAAGTCAGTGACTTAAGCATAACTCTAAATTTCAGAGAAGATACAGCTTGAGTTTTGAAAAAGGTACTTGGAAAGTTTCCCAATTTCTCTGCTGTATAAGCTGCAGGCAGCATAGTGATAATTAATAAAGTGCCAGACTGGATAATTGTAGGAACTGTAAAAGATACTAAAATGTTACCAGAGGCACAGACATACCTGTGAAGGTGTGAAGTTAATTTGTGTGAGGAACATTGCATGAGAGTGAAAGGGACAAGGGAGGTGAGACTTTCTTTAAATAATTCAGACTTCAGACAAGGGTACTCTCTTAAAAAAAAAAATAAAAGAAAACCCTGATATTGAAACAAGGCAAAACTTATGAAATCATGTTCCCTCGGTTTTATGATGCCTTTTCTTATTAAATTTAAAAAAAGTAGAATTACAATACTGAATTTTTAATCACCATAGGCTGGAACGATAGCACAGTGGGTTGCGCGTTTGCCTTGCACACGGCCGACCCAGGTTCGATTTCTCCACCCCTCTCGGAGAGCGTGGCAAGGTACTGAGAGCATCGCACCCACACAACAGAGCCTGGCAAGCTACCCGTGGCATATTCGATATTCCAAAAACCGTAACAACAAGTCTCACAATGGAGATGTTACTGGTGCCCACTCGAGCAAATTAATAAGCAATGGAATGGCAGTGATAGATATACAGGCTTTATAACACTGTGTTTAACAACTTTTAAATAACAAAATATTATGCTAACTGTATAGCAGTGCACATCTTTATAATATAATGTTCAGAGATGGATAGCAAAGGTATAGGTGGGTAAGGAACCTGCAATGTGGACAGCTAACCACCATTAATCCCCAGAACTACATTGTCCATCGATCACCTCCAGGGGCCACTCCTGAGCACAGAGCTAGAAATTACCCTGAAAACTGCCAGGTGTGGCACCCCGCAAAAAATTTCCAGAAGATAATTTGATACTCTTACTTTCACCTCAAATTTTCAGCGGATGAGCTCTGTCAAAATTTAATAAACTGTAAGTCAGCGTTAGAAAGAGAATTAGATGAGGATGTAGCACGGTAGCACTGTTGTCCTGTTGTTCATCAATTTACTCGAGTGGGCACCAGTAATGTCTCCATTGTGAGACTTGTTACTGTTTTTGGCATATTGAATATGACAGGGACAGCTTGCCTGGCTCTGCCATGCAGGCAGGATACTCTCAGTACCTTGCCGGGCTCTCTGAGAGGGATGGAGGAATCGAACTCGGCACTGTATCACTGTCATTCTGTTGTTCATCGATTTACTCAAGCAGGTGCCAGTAACATCTCCATTTGTTCCAGCCCTGAGATTTTGGCAGCGTCTCCTTATTCATCTTTCCCAATGAATGGAGGCTTCTTTATTTATTACTTATTTATTTACTTTTTAAATTTGTTTATATGTTATTCTAAGAGGACTGGAGTGATAGCACAGTGGATTGGGCATTTGCCTTGCATGCAGCCAACTGAGGTTTAATTCCTCCGTCCCTCTCAAAGAGCCCGGCAAGCTACTGAGAGTATGCTTCCCGCACGACAGAGCCTGGCAAGCTATCTGAGGCATATTTGATATGCCAAAAACAGTAACAACAAGACTCACAATGGAGACCTTACTGGTGCCCGCTTGAGCAAATCAATGAACAACAGGAGAGTGCTACAGTGCTACAGTTATTCTAAGAAAATTTGTCTGCATAATGTTAGTTACTGCTATTTCTATTTAAAATTGTCCCTAACTTTCCAATGTTAGTACATGTGAAAATTGTCCTATATAGGGTTAAAAATTTAGCAATGCCTGCTCCCTTCAGTTTCCAGGTCCAAACACTGTTCCCAAGCTCCCTGCATTTCTGTTCAATTTGAATACTATTTGGGTGCTTCATATAACCTCCTATTTGACAACTTGTTTGAATGAAGTGGAAAGCACATATTAATGACTATTTAATTATACAGATTACATGGCACCAAGGGAAGTTTGTGGGTGTGACTGCCTAACTGTCCCCTGTGCCATGTAATCCCATCAATGGCCAAGACCTGGAGACTATAAAACAAAGCTCCCAGAAGAGAGCAATGCAGTCTCTTGTCCCCACACCTGGCTGTCTTCACCAGCCCTTCGGAGGCGGGGCGGGTTGAGTTTTTCTCCCTGCTCTGAGCAGAGCCCCAACAGCCGAAGACCTCCAGAACCCATCCACAGCCATGCTCAAGACCACTCTCCACACTCTCAGACGAACCTCAGGTATGAATGAACTGGCAGATGAACCCAGGTTTGCGGCACCCGAGACAGATCTCCAAACCTGCTCAGATCGGGACTGGGACTCTTCCACCCAGATCCCCAATTTTCCAGTAGCTTGGCAGTCACACCCAAAAACTGCCCCCAGAACCATATAATCCCATCAATGGCCAAGATCGAGAGACTATTAAACAAATGTCTTGGAAGCATGCGGCTGCATTCAAGGACACAGGACCTCTTAGAGCCTAGTTTTCCCTCTTGAGAATGTGGCAAGGTACCGAGAGCATCCTGCCCACACAGCAGAGCCTGGCAAGCTCCCCATGGCATATTTGATATGCCAAAAACAGTAACAATGATGGGTATCATTCCCCTGACCCTGAAAGAGCCTCCAGTGTGGCACCATTTAGAAGGACAAGTAGAGAGGCTTCTAAAATCTCAAAGCTAGGACAAATGGAGACGTTACTGAGACCGCTCAAGAAATTTGTTGATCAACGGAATAGTGATGAGGATGATGATGATGATGATGATGATGATTTTATAATATTTTATAGTATAACTTATGTTATTATAATATTTTATAGTATAACTTATGTTATTTTATAATAATATAACTATGATAAAATTGGTCTTTCTGACCAATCCCTTGGGAGTTGCCAGGATTTTAAGAATTCTGTTCTAAAGGGGAAAGAGAGCTAGTACAGCTGGTAGGGTACTTACACATGGCTGACCCAATTACATTCTTGACACCACATATGATCCTCCAAGACAGCAATGAGTAGTCCCTGAGTGCAAAGTGAGGTATAAATCCTGAGCACATCTGAGCATAGTACCCCTCCCCACCACCTCTAAAAAACTTTTACTCTGAAAAATTGGGGGAAATATCAAATATATTTGTTATATATATATATGGCAAGCTACCAGTGGCGTATTCGATATGCCAAAAGCAGTAACAATAATGGGCCTCATTCCCCTGACTCTTAATGTGAGAGGGACAAATGGAGACGTTACTGGTGCCCGCTCGAGAAAATCAATGAACAATGGGATGACAGTAATATGTATACATGTATACACTTTGTAAAATATTTATTAATATTTGTCATTCAACTTATTATATTTTTCATTGTATATAGATTTCTCTAAGTTTAAAACAAGTTCACAGATTTGGTTCTTCATGAAAATCATCTGGAAACTTCTTAGATAATAGTTGTATTAAATTATGTATAGATGTCTTTTTGAATAAAAAAACTATACTATTATTACTGAAATTAATGATTTATATTTTGCTTTTATTTTGTAGGTTCTGATGCCTCTACACTTTCTGGCTCCTTTAAAAATGATATTCAATTATATAGAATCTAGCATTCAAATAAATAATAGTTTTCATGCTGATGTGTTTCTTACCATGATTGTTTAGTGCTTTCTGATGTCAAGTCTGTCAATGATAAAATTATAGGTTCAGAAATTAAAGATCAGATAAAATATATATGCACATATATATCTACATCTATATGTACATAATTTAAATTTGTATGTTTATTTTATATATAAAAAGTACTTATGTACAGACATAAATACAAAATGATGGTTTGTGCATTGGCATTTTAACCTGTTTCTTCTAAATCAGTTCCTTGAAGAGATTTTATTTTATATCTCCCTGTAGCTATTAAAAGTGCAAAATTATAAAGACGGAAAACATGACACAAATAATGTCTTTTTTTAATTAATCCAACAAGAAGATTAAAAAGTGTCTAAATTACTTAAGAAGTTAATGAATTAGTGCAATTTGGGTTTATTTTCATACATAAAGCATTAATGTATTATTTTAGCGAAAGCATGCAAAGTAATTTTCAGAGTAGGTTTTCCCTTATTTCTTTATAAAAGTTTTAGCAGTCTAATAAGTAGTATTATCTTTTATGTCCTGTGCTGCTATAATGCATTCACCATTAGAGTGTCTAGATCCTTCCACAATTCAGCACTCTTTTGTCATAGTTCGATTGAAAGTGCTTATCTTTTCTTTCTGACTCATTTCACTTTTCGTGCTACAGCCAGTGATGCTTTGTGGTACTTAGGGAACTAGTGGTTCTAGGAATGGAACAAGGACCTTCCTACAGGGCAAGCACCTTAACTTTAGTACTCTTTCTCCAGCCACAGTATAGTTTTGTTTTCTTTTGTAAAATGTGTTTGATATAACATTTGCAATTGTTTGACATCTGTCTATGAAACCACACAAAAATATTTGGATATGCATACTTATAACCGGGATAAAATGTCTATTTCCCACTCATCGTAAAAATTAAGACATTCTGGATATTTTTTAACATAAATGTTAACTGCATTTTAATATTCTTGCCTTAAACTTTTAGAAATATATGCTTATCATTATTATTATTTTCTTTTTAATTTCTAGGTTGTCTTCAAAGCATCAAAACATTCAGTTTCACCGGATTTAAAATATGTTCTCCTGGCATATGATGTCAAACAGGTAAAGGGGAAATAATTTGAATGAATGTTTCTGTATGATTAATTTAGGTACAGTGCCTATTTTTACTTAGTCATCTATTTACTTGCCTAAAATTGTTTGGAATATTCAGAAGTAAGTCACACTGGTAACCAGGAATGCAAAAGAGAGATTTGGAGAATATTTCTTTTCCTTGCAAAAAGCTGGTGCAATCTGCATTTTCTTTGCTGATCCAATTCCACTTCTTTAAAGGTGGAACAAGGCAAGATCAAATAGAGAGTTTTGCTCTTTTAAAAAGGACCTTATGGCATAGTTGAGTATTTTGTAGATGCATACATTAAGGAAATATCTTATGACTGTGCTTTGAGTGGGAAGGGAATTGTAGGAAACTGAAATGTTAATTGGTATTATGGATAGTGGATTGTTGATGGTACTTGAGTATAGTCCTTGCGAAAATTTACAAGTTCTGAAACTAGATAAAGACCTGTACTTCAAAATTCTTGAGAAACAAAATGTTCTAATTGCAACTATCATTTCATTGCCCTGTGCCAACTCTGTAGAGCACATTTAGAGAAATATATTTGACTACTGAACATTTTGTACTTTAAAGTTGCACCATTAAAAATCAGAGAATGTTGAAAACACCATTCAGCAGGTTACTTTCTTTGGAGAGTAATTTATTGGAAATAATTCAACAAAGTTTTATGTGTTTTAAGATGGACAATAAAAATTTATAGACTTAAGGCAGGAAGCCTCATATAATGCGTTAAATGTTTTTGAACACATGAAATCTCACACTTCAAAGGGTTTTCTATCTGACGGCTTTTAGTTTGTAGCAATAGGCATATGCTATATTTTTTACAGGAGTTTATAATTGATTTAAATAATTAATTTTAACCAATGATGTGTCTCTTATTATAAATTTTGACTTTGTTACTTAAATTTTACCCTGTGTTATCTCTGTTTATTAATATTTTGAGAAAAGAAATTAAATAGTAAAGATAGAGCTAGGCTTTTATAAATAAAATATGACAAAGTGCCAAAAATTTAAAATAATATATATTTAAATACTTCATTTAATAATTTCATTGCACTTGAAAGTGTTTCTTAATATGTCAGAAATTGATAATACACTTTTACAAATATATTATTGGGAGCTGAAGAGATAGTTCTACAAGTTGGAGTATTTATTTTAAATGTGAGAGGCCCAGAATTAGTCCCTGGGGCCACCTGGTTCCAGAAATGTGCAGGGTGTTATTTTTAGACACACAGCAGAAGTAACCTGTAGAACTGCCAAGTAAGACCCGAAAACCAAATAGATGAGCAACTAATACCATTATTCTATATTTAGTATAATAATAATGACCCTGAGTGAATAGACACATATCAATGAGATAAGATTGAGAACCTAGAAATACATCCATAAAATTGACTTTTCACAATGGTGCAGAAGAAGTTCAGTATAATTAAATAATATTTCCAACAAATTTCATGGCATAAGCAGGAATTTATTAGCAAAACTAACAAATATACATTGAGTTAAGTTTCTGACTCAATGTTAAATGGAAAGGAATTGCAACAGTATGAAATAGATGAATCTATAAAAAAATTTTGAAAATTGAGGGAAAATCTTTGGTATCTAGAACAACAAAATGTAGATTTAAACTGTACATCAAAATCACAGAGTAGGCTGGGAGCATTGCTCTTTGGTAGAATGTATTCCCCATGTGTAGGACACACAGTGTTCAATTCCTGTTGCAGTAAAAATAACAATAAAAATTGTAATCACAGTCATACCTCAGAAGCATTGCAGATTCCGTTCCATATAACAATAAAATGAATATAGTGATAGAGGAAAGCATGGGAATTATTTGGTTTCTCAGTGCATATGAAAGTTATAGTTTCACTATACTAAGGTTATTAAGTATTTAATAACATTATGTATAAATATATTCACATCTTAATTTTTTAAATGTTAATTGGTTTTGAAAAGGCATCAACTGAGAGTGTGCTGGTGGAGGAGGGACTTACTTTGATATCGCTGGTTGCTGAGTTGTTAGATGGTGCTTACTTAATGGAATTTGCAGTGGCTGTGGCAATATCTTAAAGTAGACTACATGACGTTTACTGCACTGATGAGCTTTTCATGAAATAGTTCCATCCTGCACATAATGCTGTTTTGTTAATAACATTGGGGTCAAAACTAGCAGTACTTAAGTAATGCTCAAATTATGTGCTGAGGGGTTGCTCCCTGCAGTGCTTGGGAACTTGTGCAATAAGGGGGATTGACACTGGCACCTGGATGCAAGCGTGTGTTCCAGCCCATCGATCCTTCTCACCAGCGATTGATGTTGATGTCTGGATTTCCATGAATCAAAAATGTTTTTTATGGCTTTTGGGATGGTGAATATTTTCCAGAAGGTTTTTACTTCCCTCATCCAGATCTGACAGAGGAATCCTACATGTAGTTGTGATTAACTTAAGAATATATTTATTAAGTAATGAGGTTTACATCTAAATTATCTCTTTGTCAATGAACTTCAGAATGAATGTTTTGTAACCATACATGAAAAAAGTATTTTTTCTTGAAAATCTCCATGAAAACTCATAGGTTCCCCAGTACATTATAAATGACTATATTTTAGAAGGAGACTATCTTCTTTCCTTCCCTCCTCCATTCTGTTCCCTTCTTCCTTCCCTCTTTCTTTCCCTCCTTCCTTCCTTATAGTTTTCTCCACTGTGGGTTTTGAATATTCATTAAATCATGTTGTAAGTAGATATGCTGGATAGACCATCAAACCACTTAAAATATTCCTCTTAGTCAAAGCTTAATTTAAAGCACGTACCTTAATTTCTTTAATTCTATAATGGTTGAGAGACTTGAAAAAGCTGCTGTTTGAAATCAGCAGAGAATGGTCATGAGGTATAAGGAAAGAAGCATATAAAAATAAAATTGCAAATTAAAGCAGCATGAGAACTATAGCTGAAGCAAGTTATCTAAAACATCTACTCAAGCTCATTAATAAATGTGAACTCTCCAGAAAAAGAAAAAGAGATTCATTTTTATTGTAGAAAACACAGATTTGTAATAGAAGGTTATGCTGTTCAAACATACATAGAGAGAAAAAACTAAAATCAAATTACTATCTTATCTGGAAAAGACAAAGTAATGAAGAAATATTTTGTTTAAGAAAACATACAGATGTCAACCAAGCACATAACAATTTGTTCAACATTGTTAGTAACTACATAAGTCAAAATTATTTAAACATTTGAATATCAATGCATACTATGAGGATAAAACACACATTAAAGACTACAGCAAATGATGGCAAACATGCAGAAAACTGAATCTTCACACATACATCACTGAAGGTACACGTACTCTGAAACAGAATGCACATGCTTTGATTAACATTGATAGTTCAGTGAGATACAGGGTTATATGAGTAAATTGAACAGAAAGTACACATAACTATGTAACTGTAATAGTCTCTTTATCTGTCTTTGTTTCTTTCTTTGTCTTTATCTCTGTTTCTCTCAATTGAAAATATTCTTTGAATATGTAAATAGTAAATAAATGTCAAAATTACATTTCATTAATTTATTCTATTTGTGATAATCTACCAAATACAAACTAGGTAATATCCATGAGTTGTGAATGTGTGTGTATACCCATGTAGAAACTTATATTGGAAAACATGTTATCAGTTAGAGGTCTATGTTTCAAATACTTGTACTCACTACATCTAAGACTGACTGACATGTTCAAAAGAATGGTAACATTATAAATTAGAGAAATTTTCTATTCAAAACAATCATAGTGGAAAAAGGGAAATATTCAGTTTTTTGAAAGTAAAAGTCACAAAAAATAAGAATTTAAAAATACTCAGATTGGCAGATAACATGTAACTTCATTAAATCAGTAATAAGACTTGGAGATCTAGCAGAAAATTCAGTCTAACTATACCACAGGTTGACATTTTAGAGGAATAAGTAGCCCCCACAATTTGATTGAACTTAAATTATTGAAATAGAGTAGTTATAAAGCAAAAATTTGTGGTTCTGTGTTTGCATTTACATGTGTAGAATTCCCATTGAAAGTAAATGGGAAAGGCAATAATAAAAAATCAACTCTACAATTACATTTACTAAAATCATTTTTGTTTTTTAATTACTCTTTATTATATATATAAGTACATAAGTATGAGTGATCATATATGAAATGCTTATTTATATGGAGTATGTTTCTGGTTTCTGAATTTGAGTCAAATTGCAATCAAAATTGCAATGTGCAGAAAATCAGATAGATTTAGATATTTACCTAAGGTCTTTTAAGTAAAAACTAGCTGCATACTAACAAATGAATAGTACAATAAGTTTTTTTTTCTTCATATAAGGCAGAGGAGCTAAACTAGAAAAGTCATTCAAAATCTAAACCCCAATAATTTACAGAATCTTCATATACTGGATATTATTTCTACCTTTGAAAATATTTTGAAACTATTTTTAGCACAGAATCACTTTTCCTCTGAATTTACTCTTTCTGGAATATATAATTAGAATCTTTTTAAAAATAATTATTAATTCACTGTGAGATACAGTAACAAAATTTTCATGCTTGAACTTTAATCATACAGTCATCAAACACCCATCCCTTCACCAGTACACATCTTCCACTACCAAAATCCCCAGTATCCCTCCCCCTCACATTCCACAGCTCCCCCTGCCAGTATGGCAGACATTTTTCAGAATATTCTTTCTCTATTTTAGTTACCTGCAATATTTCGAGACCAGTCCTACCACCCCTCATACCTGCCAAAAATGAAATTGGGAGACAGTGTGTTTTGTATTGTTTGTTATGGATATAATATAATATCTCACAGCAGCTGCAAGAGCTGCCACACACTCTAAGAATTCTAAGACTTTAATAGTTAGGGTCTGAAGACATCGCTGCCACAAGTTGCTCAGGTCCAAGACTCATTTGTGTGTCTCTGGATTGTGGCTATGTGGCAGCTTAAGTAGATGGTGAGTGGATGTGGTATCATCTCAGTGTCCCATCAGGGCAGGGGAGAGGAGGAATAATTAGATTTTCTGGGTGAAAATAAATGTCAAGGGCAAGAGATATACTACTGAATATATTACCTTGCATGTGGTCTACGTGTGTTTGATGCTTGACACCACATACTGTCCCTAAGCACCTTCAGGAGCATGGAGATGAGAGAGAGTAAACCCTGCGCAATGTTGAGTATGGCCCCAAACCCTCCCCCTCAAAAAAATCAAAATAAAAGATAAAGTAGAATTTCAATTGAGAGAAATTTAATTGGCAGTAGTAAGTATACAATTTAACTATTAAAACTGTTTTGAAAGTGTGATAAAAAAGCATTATTACTAATATTTAAACCACATAATTCAATAAAAAATCAATAAAACTAATAAAATTAATTGCTTTATTGTAACATTTGGAATAACTGCAGTACTAAATAACAATCATCTATCTTATTTCAGAACAGTTTAATCATCCCAAAGGAAAGCCCCATATTCAGTCATCATTCTTACATATAACTATAACTATACATATAACTATACACTCGATATTATGATATTATGATATTATGTCATCTATGATATTGTATCATATTATATTATGGCAACACATTGATGTTATCTCTATATATTTACCTGTTTTTAGATATGTCACGTAAATCAATGATGCAATGTGTCCCTTTGATCCCCATTCACCTAATATTTCAGTATTAATACTCATACACAATTGATTAAGTATGATTACTGTATTAATTTTTAAGGAATGAATTCTAATCCATTGTGTATATAGTAATCCATTTCCTTATTTTTCACACATTGATGAACACTGGGATCTTTATTTACTATGAGTATCATAAAAGATATTTCTATAAGATTTTTCATAATATGATTTTTAATTCCAAAACTTTTGAAAAAATTTGAGGTCTGAAATCTGTGGGAACTATAAATACTATGTTTAAGTAATAGATAAACTACAAATTGTTTTTCCAAAGTTGTCATACAGTTTTACATTCTCTCCACTAATATATGTTTTAATGGTTCTTTATCCTCAACAATATTTTTTTAGATCTTTTTATAGCTATATTAGTATATATACATTTGTATATCACTGTAGTTTGGGATGTGTTCTTACATAATGACTGACGGTTTGATCTATTGTCATATGGTTGCTTTTTTTTGTACTGTTTTGCTTCTTCTTTGGTAGACTATATGTTCAGTTTATTAGCCTATTTTACTTTTGGGGGCATAATTTTTAGTTTAGAGTAAGTATTTTCTAACTGGCTGTAAGAATTTTTTAATTGAGTGTAAGAATCTATATATTCTGGGTAGAAAACTTCATTTTATATATATATATATATATATATATAAACCTACTAAGTTAAATGATTTAAATATATTTAACTTAGTAGGTTGTCTTTATTTATGCTTTTTGAGTCACACCCGGCAATGCACAGGGGTTACTCATGGCTCTGCACTCAGGAATTACTCCTGGTGGGCCTCAGGGCACCATATGGGATGCTGGGAATTGAACCCGGGTTAGCCACATGCAAGGCAAATACCCTACCTCCTGTGCTATCACTCAGCCCCTCTTTTATGTATTTATTTATTTATTTATTTATTTATTTTGCTTTTGGGATCACACCCAGCATTGCACAGGGGTTACTTCTGGCTCCTGCACTCAGGAACTACTCCTGGGAGTGCTCGGAGGACCATATGGGATGCCTGTCAGCCACATGCAAGGCAAATGCCCTGCTCGTTGTGCTATCACTCCAGCCCCCCTCTTTATTTATTTTTGACATTTCTGTTGATGCATACATTCTGCAAATTCAGAAAACATGGCTTTATCTCTTTTTCCTTATTTCACATGCCATTAAGTGTCATGTCTAGGAATCCATTACCAAATATGAAAAAGTGCCCATTACTTATTCTGAGGGAAATAAATATCAAAACAGTAATGGAATACCATGTAATACCAGTAAGTATGGCTTGTCTAAAACAGGATGGAACTAAGTGTTGGAGGGGACATGGTGAGGAGGGAACCCTCAGCACTATTGGTAGGAGTACTGTCTAGTTCCAGTTTCATATATTTACATATACAAAAAACTATATCAATATTTCTCAAAAAAGTCAAAATAAAGTTTTCATAACACTTTACAATCCCACTTCTTGGTTTCTACTGCCAAAACACAAAATAACACTAGTTTGAATACACATGCATTGTTTCAAATGGACTTTTATTTTCATTACAGCACTAGCACAATAACTAAGATTATAGGTATAAAACAAATATCAGTAAGTGATGATGGATAAAAAAGGGTAGTGATATACAGGAACAGAAAAACAATATGTAGCTCTCTGAAAAGATAAAATTGTGATAATTTCTGCAACCCAGGTGGAACTGAAGGATATCATATTGAGTGAAATCAGTCAGGGTGAAAGAAAAAATGTGGGTGATTCTATTCAGCTGTGGACAATAGGACAATACAATAAGCACATAGGATATATCAAATACTAGCAAACTCTTGGCCCTGGATTACAATTCTTAAATGACCAAGAAAGGGTGGAATGGGAAGGGAATGAGGAGGAAGACTGGAGGTAGCATTGGGATATTAATCAAGGGTTTTGGACACTAAAATAGTTAATTTTGTTTGTCGTTTTGGTTTCTAGGTCACACCCAGTGGTTCCAATGGCTTATTTCTGACTTTAATTAGGAATTATTCCTGGTAGGGACCATGCCGATTACCAGGGATGAAACCCAGGTCAGCCACATGCAAGGCAAATGTCCTATCCACTATCCTGTTGCAGTTCCCTAAAATAGTTAATTTTTTTTTAATGAGTTTATATTGTCTGCCATGGAGGCAGTGGGAGGGTGGGAAAGGTGAGGGTATACTGGGGATATTGGTGGTGAGGAATGTGCACTGGTGGAGGGATGGGTGTTTGATCATTGTATGATTATAACTCAAACATCAAAGCTTGTGACTATATCTCATAGTAAATCACTAAAATATTTTTAAATGAGTTTTTTAAGATCATATAGAATAGGATGCTAAGTCTGGGTTGGAGTTGGAACATTATAAAGTAAAATGGTTATTAACAGATTATAAATCATGGTGTCTAAATCTTATGCTTTACAAAAGAATCCTTTGACAAATTCAAGTTTCTGAAAATGCCTTTTAAGAGTTTTATAATTTTATTTAATATTTTTGGGTTCTTGATTCATTTTTAATAATCTGAGTATGGCATGTAGGATGGAGTTCTTGGTCTATTATCATATTGAAATCTGTTTTCTGAAATGACTGTGTAGGGTTACACAGGCCTTAAGCAATGTATCTACATCACTCCATGAAGTTTACATGATACTTAACTTCAGCTTATTGTGTGTTACAAAAAGTCATATTGAATTCTGTGCTTCAGAATATACCAGGGAATAAGTATTCTAGGAGATATCTTAGAAGCTGCCTTTAAAACATTCTGTTTTATATTTATCCCATATGCAAGAGTGTATTTGTCCTAAGAACTGCATATTTTCTTTAGTCACTTATTTAATAAAGAATATTAGTTTCACGTTTTGATATCTCCAAAAATGTGCTAGACTTTAACTCAATAGTAAATTTTATATTTGTATGCACATATATTAATGTGCATTCATATGTACTAATGTGTTTTTAGTCAGTTGACTAATGTTCTTAGTATATTTGTTTTATTACTTTATTTTAATGTATTTATATACTGCATCCCTTTAATTTTTGTTCCTAATAATTTTTAAAAAACTATTTGTATACTTCAATTACAATTTATGTTAATGCACTTAAATTACAACCCTTTTTGGCTTCAAATACTTTTTTAATTTAAAAATTTAAATTTTGTGGTAAAAGACTCTAGGCTTATAAAATGCATTCACCAAAATGATAAATATAGTCCTGCCTCGAGGATTCTGAAAGAGAGCAAGTTAATCTAATTTTGTAGGATTTTATTTTTTTTTGAGACAGGGCAGCTTGCTCGAGACCAACTTTATATTTCTCGCCAGGAAATATCTTCTGAGTCAAATTATCCACTATCTCAGTCAATTATTTAATGCAGGGCACATTTCCAAGACTCCTTTTTGTTGACTTGCCTGAGTTGGTTATTTATTTATTATTTATTTATTTATTTATTTATTTATTTATTTATTTGCCCATACTCCTGCTGCTCAGGGCTTACTCCTGGCTCTGCACTCCTCAGAGATCACTTCTGGAGAGATCAGGGGACATTATGGCTTGGGTTGGCAATATGCCAAGAAATCAACTGTTTGTTGTAATGGAGAACCCTTAGTGGTGAAACATTAATCTGTGTTGTGTGTTGCCAGATGGATTATTTTATTTATTTTTGGTATTTTGCCCCATCCAGAGATGCCAAAAATACTCAGGGGTTTCTTCTGGCTCTGCAATCAGGAAGTACTCCAGGCAGTGCTCAGGGAAGTATATGAGATGCTTCGGATTAAAATAGGGTTTGCTGTGTGCAAAAACAACGCCCTACCTGCTGCACTATCTGCCCTGCCCTGTTACCAGTTTTGAAATACTTTATTCAGAGTCTGAGTTGATTGTCATTGCTTAAAGTGTGGAGAGTATGACTCTGTCTTCTTTTTAATATTATTTCTATATTATTTTGATGAACACTTCAGTGATCTGCAATGATAATATCTAAAGTGAGAAAGGACGTATGGTTAATAAAACACGTTTATGAAGTTTTTGATAATATCGTATCAAAAGTTTCATTGCAAATTAATCATGTGAGATATAACACAGCACACATTAGTATTTTTCAAAGAAATGCAAATTTTGTTTTTATGTAAATACTTATTTTTATTGAAATTGGGCTTAAATATATAAAGGTTGGTTTCTTCATTGTAAATTATGTGTGCCCTCTAAAATATTGATTAAAGCAACTAGTTAATTACAATTTATTCTTTTGATAAACGTTTTTCTTATACTATAGAGTCAACTCAATGATAAAACTCGAAATTCTTGCCCATTGGCTATTGATAGGTTTTATAGAGGTTTTTATTGTTATAACTGTTTCTTAAATTATTTTTCTCAAACTTTGTCAACTTAACTAATTACTGGATAAAATTTTATGTCTTTCAACTAAAGATATCGGGGAACATCATATCGGGATGTACTAAGACTTATCCTGGTCTTTGTGTTCAGTGATTACTCCCTTGGATGTTCTTGGTACCATAAGTCGTTCTGGGCATGAAACCAGAGAGGTTGGTTGTGGGCGACATAAGCATGTTAAGCCTTCTATGTTTTCTTAGGACCTGAAATATTTTTATAGAAAAACTATGTTCCAAATTATGAAGAAATCTAGACATCAAATTTGAATGTCAAAATACTATGTGGTTGAGAATTATCATCTATGATTTGACATTTTCATGAAAGCCAAAACTATTTTTAATTGAATTACATTGAGCCATATATAATTTGTTTTAAATATTTAAGTAATTTTTACACCATAATCAACATTCTAAAATATTACTTCATTTGATTTATCAATTGCATTTTAAGCCATTCTTGAAAAGTCCATCCAGCTGGTTGTACATTTATTTTTTAAAAATAAAAATGTTAAACTTTCAAAAGTATTTTTATCTAAAGTTTTGTTAGTTATTGTTGTGTAAAAATACATATTAAATTTGACTACATATATTTAAATTAACTACTTTACAT
Source organism: Sorex araneus (assembly GCF_027595985.1). Taxonomy (NCBI): domain Eukaryota; kingdom Metazoa; phylum Chordata; class Mammalia; order Eulipotyphla; family Soricidae; genus Sorex; species Sorex araneus. The sequence goes on from NC_073313.1 coordinate 177,724,937, forward strand.
TAAAAATGTCCTCATATCTTCTATTTGGAGTTTAAAATCTTAATTAAATTTACTCTTGGAGAGAGTAATAAGAATTGCCCTTTATGGATAAGGATAAATAAAACTTTTTTAGATTTAGCTTTTTATGAATTGGAGGTAAAATTAAATAAATTCATTAAATCATATCTTATAGGAGTGACAAATTGATTTACACGGAATACAATTACTATATTGGTGTCTGTTCTGACTCATACTTAGAAAATACAAATGCGTAGCATTATTTTTATCTAGAAGTAGATTTTTTTAGTTTTTAATCCCTACTAGACTCTCATTCATTACACAAGACTGACTTTATGAAAAATATCTATGCTAAATAAAAATAATCACTATAAAATGAATCCTGAATACAATACTGACTGAAAAAAAGTAATTTTCCTTCAGTAAATTTTATAATTCTGTGCTTTAATACTTTAGTGTTTTACAATTACAAACCCATATTTAAGAAGCCAGTGGGACAGCATGATCTGGTCATGGGATTGTCTTAGCTATTAAATTTTATTCACTTGGCTTTTGAGAATGAATTTTGGTCATTGAAAATGGTGCCCAACGACACCGACACCAAGAGTAATAATTTAAATTATTACATCAATAAAAATGTAAGAATAATTTAATAGGAAACTGACCATTTAAAAGTGCATGGGACTCAGTTTATCCTAAAACTCTCATATTTTTATCTGAAAACATGTTGTTTTAATGTAATGTATCTGTTGTTACTGTTGCTAAATAACCTTCCACTTAACTTTCTCTTTACTAGAAATATTATATAAGGCATAGAACAGTTAATATGTTTCAAAAAACTTTTCTTGGTTAAATTAGAATTCTAATTCTAGTATTCTAGTAGGAGGAGGAAAAGGAAGGAAGGAAGAGGGAGGCAGGCAGGCAGGCAGGCAGGAAGGAAGAAAGGAAGGAAGGGAGGGATGGAGGGAAGAAGGAAGAAAGGAAGGGAAGGAGGGAGGGAGGGAGGGAGGGAGGGAGAGAGGAAGGAAGGAAGGAAGGAAGGAAGGAAGGAAGGAAGGAAGGAAGGAAGGAAGGAAGGAAGGAAGGAAGGAAGGAAGGAAGGAAGGAAGGAAGGAAGGAAGGAAGGAAGGAAGGAAGGAAGGAAGGAAGGAAATTAAGTTTGGAATAGCTATATCTACCAATGCTAGAGTTTGTTTTGATTTTGGAAATAAGATGTTTATTACAGAATCTGAAAATATTGAAAAAATATAAAGAAGGTAGTTAAAATACTGTAAACTTCTTTGAGAGAAAATAGCAATTAACAAAATAATTTTTATCATGCTAGGTCATATTTTTTCCACAGGCATCTTTTTTTCCAGTTATCAATAAATCATAAAAATAAACAACAACAACAACTGTGAAAGACCATATCAGCAATGTATTTTTATGCCTTCTTTCAATTATTATTTTTCTGGTAAACTATTCCAGTATAATCATTGCAAAACTAATCATATATGACTAGTCATGATTCTAGATTATCTGTGGAAAAGTAGTTCTTGAAGACTTTTGCTATGCAGGCTCCATGGGTTCTTTTATGTGGGTGATGTTGTGTGTTAAGGAGGAAGCAGTCATCTGAAAATTTAACATGAAAAGAAATATTTGGCTTCAACCTGCTTATTCACAGAGACAGCATATTTATATTGACTGTTAACTGTCAGTATACTTTTGCCCATTTGGCCACAGAACTACTTGAGGGCTAGACAGTTTACATTTCCAAAGTGAATGATACAGGATTAAGATATAATGTGCAATTTCTTACCCCCATGTAGATTTATAATGTCTTAGGTTAGGTTATAAAAATCAGAAGATGAGAACTATTGACTGCCACAAACCTAGGGATGGAGTTGAATTGCATGATGACTAAAGACAACATATGGCCGCGTGCCGCTTTGACCAGTGAAGAAACACGCAACCCGGAGATTCTTCTTGCAGCGATTTATTCAGGGACCTTCCCATGCATTGGGGAAGATGAACTACTCAGGGACCTTCCCATGCATTGGGGAAGATGAAGAGGAACGGGAAAGAGAAGGAATAAGGAGGAGGAACGAAAGAGAAAGGAGGGGGAACCCACTAGCTAGGCAGCTTCCCCCCTTATATACCTCTCGCTGCTTGTTTACGCCCAAGTGTCTGCAGCTGATAGACTAGTTACAACTCGTGGGCGTGACAAGACATCCTGTTTCCTTATCAGGTGTTGTCTACGAAGCACGGTGCAATTAACAAGAAATAGGTGTCCACGAAGCACGGTCCGCTGGAGGCTCTCCACAATATATCACAAAATCAGTGAGGAATTTGGTGGAGATTACTTTTATTGGATAATGGTAAAATTAAATGATTTTAAAACCAGTCATCTTCCCAAAGAGTGGTGATTAATTAATATTATGCATGAAATGTCTAGCACTCTATAGTATCTAAAAAAATCATTTCACGATTCTTTCCTAATCAATATGTTTACATTGGTTTTCAATTAAAATATAAATAGTCAACAAATTTTAGAAAGAATAATTGACAATTAAAACTTTATTTGGAGGAGTACAAATTGCAAATCACCTAAGTCATAAATTGACCCAGTGTATAAAATTATTAATATAGCAACTTTTAGTCTGTTTTTTAAAGAAAAAAATTAAAAATATTCCAGCAGCTGCAAAAAAAACCTGATTTGTAGAAATAGAGATAATATAGCTTATATGCCAAATTTGATATTTCCTTTAATCATAATAAACTCAGTATGAACTTAGACTCTCACTGGACATTAAAGGGGCTAATATGTTTTTACTGTGTTATAAAATTCAACTATCTTTTAGAATTGTATTATATCATATGGGCTGGAGCGATAGCACAGCGGTTGGGCATTCGCCTTTCAGGCGGCTGACTCGAGTTTGATTCCTCCACCCCTCTCGGAGAGCCTGGAAAGCTACCAAAAGTATTGAGCCCGCACGCCAGAGCCTTGCAAGCTACTCGTGCGTATCGGATGTGCCAAAAACAGTAACAATAAGTCTCTCAATGAGAGACGTTACTGGTGCCCTCTCAAACAAATTGATGAGCAACGGGATGACAGTGATTGATTATATCATATGTAGCCACTGGTCATATTTGGAAAGTGAGTACTTGAACTACAAGGGTTTTCAATTAGTGAGGTTTTCTGGAAGTATAAAATGCATACTCTGTATTTTGAAAGCTTAATAAAGAATAATAAAATATGAAATATTAACAATGAAACATATTTTCCACATGATAAGAGAATATCTTGAATATATTGAGTTTAAGAAAATATGCCACTTTAAAACTATTACTAAGCTTTTTAATATAAGTATGTTGTTTTCTACTATGCATATTAGAATGAATACTTTTGTAAACATTTTCTGTATATCCAATTATCTTCTTAATTTCAATTTCTAAAATAGAAGACAAAATCACTAGATCAAATATTTTTAAATACTTGAAGGGTTGTGGCAAGTTTTGTGGCATCTAATATAAATACATAATATAAATACATAAAAGTCCTCAGCTAATTAATTAATTAATATATTTAAAATATTTGTTAATTTTATCATTACATAGATATTTCTATTTATTTTAAAGAAGAAAATATGCTACTAAGATAATATTACTTATTTAAAATTTTACACTAATGTGACTACAAAATTAAACAGATATTGTGCTTTCATTTTATTTGTCTCATTCCAATTTAGAATCCAAGTGTAAGTAATGTTATGTTCAATTCTTAGTGCACTTTGAAGAGCACTTGTGTTTCTTTACCTGCTTGAAGTCTCATTACAAGGCAGTAGTTCTCAAAGTTTTAGAAACTATAATAAAGGAATTCTAAATTATGAAAAATAAAGAATACATTTTACATGTATAATACTATGTAGTTTAAAGGATGGCATCAGGATAGCAGATTTTGACTCAACATAAAAATGTCCTAATGGGGGTCATTTAAAAATAAGCAGGTTTTCTATTTATTTATTTATTTACTTATTTATTTATGTTTTTTTGGGTCACATACAGTCATGCACAGGGGTTACTCCTGGCTCATGCACTCAGGACTTACTCCTGGCCATGCTCAGGGGACTATATGGGGTGCTGGGAACTGATTTGCCTTGCACGCAGCAGGGGTCAGCTATGTGCAAGGCAAACACCCTATCAGCTGTGCTATTATTCCAGCCCCCCAAAAATAAACAGGTTTAAAATGTGACTTCTGTAGCACTACAGAACTGTCATCCCATTGTTCACCGATTTGCTGGAATGGGCACCAGTAACATCTCCATTGTGAGACTTGTTACTGTTTTTGGCATATGCAATACGCCACAGGTAGCTTGCCAGGCTCTGTCTTGTGGGCGGGATACTCTTAGTAGCTTGCCAGGCTCTCTGAGAGGGACAGAGGAACCGAACCTGGGTCAGCCGAGTGCAAGTAAATTCCCTACCTGCTGTGCTATCGATCCAGTCCTAAATGTGACTTCAGGGATCAAAACTGGGGCCTTGCGTTGAGAGTAGTACTCAATACGAAAGCGAATGCTTGCCCTCTACTAGATTTAGAAAGCTATGTTTTCTTGTAGCATGATAAGGAATTTTGTACTCTTTCAATAAGAAATGAGTATCTTATTTGTATAGGTTAAAGTAACTTATTAACCAGTCATCAGTAATTGACTTTTATTGATACATTTTCTGATAATTCCATTTGCCATTCCTTTACATTTTGTTGAAGCAAGTAATATGAAAAAAATCTGTTGTATGCCTGCCAAAGGAGCATGCCAGAGGGAACCTGGGGACATCGGTGGGCTGGTGCTGGAGCATTGTAAACCGGAAACAACTATATTATGAACAACTTTGTCAATCAGAGTATCTTAATCAAAATTAAAAGAAAAGAATGTGAAGGTTAACAATAATTATAGACCCTATGTTCTTTAGACTTTCAAAATATGGAAATGTTTAATGAAATATTGCACAGCTGTTTATGCTGGTATAGATAAATTTCAATATATTTTATTAACCTAAGAAAGATTATACATTCTATTTAACATACATCATACTATGAACAAATAGAGAAATATATGATTCTCCCATTAATATGTCAAGATAAAAATTGTGCAAATTATAGTTTGCTTTTCTTGCTATAGATGTACAACTAAATGTGTGTAATTTTTTGGTTATATCTATTTTAATAGCACTCTAGCACTGTTGTCCCATTGTTCATCGATTTTCTCGAGAGGGCACCAAACAGTATGTCTCCATAGTGAGACGTGTTGTTATTGTTTTTTTTTTTTTTTTGGCATATCGAATACACCACAGGTAGTTTGCCAGGCTCTGTCGTGCGGACGGGATCCTCTTGGTAGCTTGCCGGGCTCCCCGAGAGGGACAGAAGAATAGAACCCGGGTCAGCCACATGCAAGGCAAATGCCCTACCCACTGTGCTTTTGCTGCAGCCCTTCTATTTTAATGCATTTTGTAAATTATCATTAAATATAGAAAACACATGTAAAAATGAAAAGATTAAACAAAAAGAGTGTGCTCCCATAGAACAAAATTCAGATCTAGTGTTTTCTGATTATACTGAGATAATAATGTTATGATTCCTAATTGGAATTTACACTAAATTTTAATTGCTTTTATGTTGCCTGTTTTTTTTAAAAAGAGACAATTAATTATTGTGTATTAGTAAATTAAACACCTAAAGGTAGAATGTTGTGTAGAGGACTTCTTCTCTAGCAAAATGAAAAGTGCTTTAGCATTTTTGAACTAAGGAAGTAGAGGATTAGACTATTGAGGACAATACAGTTTTTAAAGACCTCAACCAGAAAATGAGCAAAACTTATTACCAATAAATATGAACTTCAATTTTAAAAGCAAGTATTATGAGATAAGAGATTTAATCCAGTGTGCCTGAGACATAAATAAGTATTCATACCCATACTTAATTTTACTTAGTTCTACTTACGTATCCTTAATTAAAAATCTTAAGCATCTTTCTCCTTTTGCACTAAAGACATCATTTAATGTTCTAAGTAGAGTATACTCTGTCTTTAGGTACACACTATTTTCATTGTATTTTAAATTTCTTGAATAAGTGCATGAGTAGGGGAAGAAAGAGACAAAGCCTTTCTTTCAAGGATCACTGTCACTGTATCACTGTCATCCTATTGTTCGTCGATTTACTCCAGCTGGCACCAGTATCCTCTCTATTCCTCACAGCCCGGAGATTTTAGCAGCCTCACCTTACTCGTCTTTCCCAATGATTGGAGGCTCTTTCAGGGTCAGAGGAATGAGACCTATTGTTACTTTTTGGCATATTGAATACACCATGGGTAGCTTGCCAGGATCTCCGATACATACATATGTATGTGTGTGTACATACATGTATAAATGTATATGTACATATATATGTACATATACATATGTGTATACATATATACATATATGTATATGTGTATGTATATATGTACATATGTATATATACATATACATATATAAATATATATTACTCTATGATTTATTACCTACTGTCTGAACTCCATCAAATATGGTGTGGTAATTATGAAAAATGGATAGGAAGTATCTTATAATGTGTCTGGAAATCAGCTTGGAGCGTGGTGGGCGTTGAGTAGTGGAGGTTGGCTGCTGGGGCTGGGTCCCTTGGGGCGGGGACAATTCTCATCTGCCCCCCTCTAGGGCAACCCAAGTGGAAACAGCCTGGCGCAGAGTCCAGTGGCACGGCTATGGGGGCCTCATTTTATTCTCTCATCTGGGAGGAGCAGCAGTTGAGATCTGGAAGGTGGATGATGAGGAGATTATCTGGTGCCAGCAGAGCGTGGCAGGGTGTGGCTTGTAGGTGTGATCAGCTGTTTAACTGGAGATTGGGGGTAGCAGGCAGAAGATCTCTGCTTCCGGTATTGAGTCCAGAGTCCAAGGACACAAATTTCCGTGGGACTTCATTCATGCTTGAAGCTCTGCCGGAGTGTCCAGGAAGAGGCCTGGGTAGTGGAGGTCGGCTGCCGGGACTGGGTCTCTTGGGGCAGGGAGAGTTCTACCCGCCCCCCTCTGGGGTGGCCCAAGTGGAAACAGCCTGTCTTTCAAGGATAGAGGACATATTTTCTGCTCTTTGATCTGGACAATGTTTTGAGAGCATAATCTCAAAATGAGAAATACTTTGTAAGGCCAGTAAAACCTGGTGCTAATCCTCTGAATCTGACCTTAATAAACACAAATTAAATAATCAAAGTTCCTCTTGTATAAGATTTTTATTTTATGCTAGCTACACCTGGAATTTTTCACAAAAATTCATTAATATTATCTGATTGACAAGACATTTCATATATTTTCTTTCTGAATAAAAATTATTGTGTATAATAATCAAATAGAATGACATAAATAACTTTCAAAATAAGGACATCACTTTGTCATTATTTTTTTTCTTTTCACATGGAGCTAAGGAACAGAATTTATTCATTTTTATTTTAACAATTGATTAATTTATAATATTACCAATAATGTTTTATACATTCAGTGTACCTAATATCAAGACCAGAGTACTTGGATTCTTTCATCATTATCTCAACATCCCACACCCAACCTCAGTTCACAGTTTTATTGAATTTATCTTTGATTGTATCAATAGGGTGGTCTTTTTTCTTGTTGTGTATACACACACACACACATATATATCTACCACAGGTTGTTTTTCTTTATTTTGTTTTTTTGTTTTATTTTCTTTAACTCATCTGTTTTTTAGCACTGTATCCAGATGGCTATTGTAAATAATATTTCAGTGAATATAGGAATGCATATTCCTTTCAGATTCGCGGGTTTATATTCTTGGTGTTGATGCCCAGGACAGAATTGTAGAATCATTTGGAAGATATATTTTTGACATTTTGAGAAGTATAAACTTTCTCTCTGGTATGAAGTGATAACACGTTGTCATTTTGATATCCATTTCTCTGATGATTAATACACACAAATATATGTATATACACATATGTATATATGCCTGTTGGCCATCTTTAATGAGAAAATGCCTGATCATCTCCTTTTCCTATTTTTAAAGCCACATCTATTTATTTATTGTCACTATGCACTAAACAGTTTTCTTACTGAACAAAACAATTCTCCTCATTTTAATGGGGTGGTTTTTTGTTTCATGTTGTTGAGCTTCGAAAATGCTTTATATATCCTGGATATTAGCTTTTGATGTATAATGTGAAAATATTTTCTCACAATCTCTGGCAGTCTCTTTATTTTATGCTTCCTTTCTTCCTTATATCACAGGTTTTTAAGTTGGATGTAGTTCTACTTGTTTATGTCTATTTTTGTTTCCTTGCAAATGGGGCATATCATTTAAGATTAATCTGAAGTCAAGATCTTGGTGATTTCTTACTATATTTTCTCACTGCGTTTTACAGAAACAGATTTAACATCAAGTATGTAATGAATTTTAAAATTATATTCATGTATAATATGTGTGAGATAGTGTTCTAATTTCTTTATATTATATTTTATTGCTTATATGTGGTCATTTAGTTTTCCCAGAATCATTTGTTGAAGGTAGTTTCCTTGATCCACTTCATACTTCTACCACCATTTTAGTAAATAAACTGCCCATATTTCTTGAGTCTCAATTCTATCCCATTGATGTGAGAGTGTTCCACTACCTTGTGGTGTTGGCCACAATGACTCTGTAGTGTAAAGTCTCAGAATGTAATGCCTCCCATCTTTTTTCTCTCAGAAAATTAATATAGTTTTATGTTGCATGCAAATTTTTGGACTGTTCTATGTCTTTTGAAAAATGCTGTCAGAGTTTTTATGAAAATCATATTATATATGTAAGTTTTGATATGATAGTCATTATAATGATGGTAGTGTTTCTTGTCTATGAGTTAGGAATGTCCACATCCTTGCATCTCACACTTTTTTCAGAAATGATTTATAATTTTCCTTTCTTTACCTTTGTTATTTTGATTTCTTGGGCATTGAGGGTTTTTTTTAATATGATTACAAATGTAATGGTCTGTTTGTGTTAATTTTTCTTTTACTTCATTGTTGATATGTAAAAATGCAAAAAATTGATGTGCATAGTTTAGGAATTTACTATTTTACTGTATAAGTGTACTGTTTCTAAATGTTTTATTTTCCTTTTATTCAAAGTAGAGACTTTTGGGGTTTCTGGGTATAATATGGCCCTTATAAGCAATGGACTCTGTATGTTATAATAATTTCATTTCTTTACCAATGTGAATTTTTGTGATTTTTCTTCCTTGCTTACTTCCTGTGGCAAAGATTTCTAATAACTATATTAAATAATAGTGGTAAAAGTGAACATCATTATTCTGAGCTGATTTTAGTGAAAACACTTTCACATTGTTTTTGTTTTCCCATTAAAGGATGATATTATTGGTGGGCTAACTACATATGGCCTTATTAATATAATATCCAATTCTTATTTTGCTGAAGGTTTTCAACATGAATGGCTATTGAGTTTTATCAGGTGTTTGCTCTACATCTATAGAAATGGTCACATAATTTTTTCCCTTCCTTTTATCAATGTATGTTCATTCATTTGAATTTATTAAGCCATCCCTGCATGCCTGGAATAAGTCCTACTTGATTTTATTTATAGTGCATTTAATGTGCTTTTGTATTTGCTTCACTAAGATTTTATTGAGGATCTTTTCATTATATTTACCAAAAATAGTAGTCTGAGTTTTCCTTTTTAAATAATATCTCTGTCACATTTAAGTATCAAGTTCATGTTAGTCCCATAAAAATCTGTCTGGAGGATTCTTGTTTCCAACACTTCCTGAGAGGGATGTATAGAAAGTTCTTAATGGAAGTTTGGGAAAAAAATAAATCTATGAACTGATTTGGCCTGAGAAGCTTGAGAAGATTTTTTTATAACCGTTTCAGTTCCCTAGATAGTGACAGGTCTCTTTCAAGTCCTGTGAGGGTGGACACAACATTCTGACTGGGTGAAGTAGGTTTGTACAGGGGCTACACAAGTCTTTTTGTGAATCAGTTGAGACAATAGGAACAGAACTGGGGGTGAAATTAGGTCAAGGCTCTCTGGTGGGAGGGGGGATGCCCAGTCAGCAACAGCATGGGTCTTTGCTGGGCTCCTATATAGTTGTCATTACTAACTCTTTATAGTAATGACAATTTAACTTACCCATTATGTATAATACTTCCATGATCACATTCTGGGAGAAGGATATTTTATTCAAAACTCATTTTTTATTTGCATATTTAGCAATGTCACAAAACAAATTGGAATAAATGTGCACTTATTCTCTCTTATTTCTGATAAGTTACTATTGCATTTATTGGTGTGATTCAGATATAGATTTGAATCTGTGAAAGAGTAACGTTTAGTGGATATTGCCGATAGTCCTGATGTTGATAAAATATATATCGATACCTCTAGGAGAACCTGACAAGCTACCAAGAGTATTCTGTCCACACAGCAGATCCTGGCAAGCTACCCGTGTCATATTCGATATGACAAAAACAGTAATGATAGGTCTTATTCCCCTGACCCTGAAAGAGCCTCCAATTGTTGGGAAAGATGAGTAAAGGAGGCTGCTGCTAAAGTCTCAGGGCTGAGTGTAATAGAGACGTTAATGGTGCCTGCTCTAGTAAATCGACAAACAATGGAATGAGAGTGATATAGTGATACAGTGAGTTATTGTGAATTAATTTTACTTTTTTGTTTATAATAAGGGAATCATTTTGGGGGGAATTACTGTATTATACCACAAAATCATGCAGTCTCTTATTTCTTGTTACTAGATGTTGCATTAGATTTCTAAGCATTTTAAGCAATAACATTGGTTTTTCCTTTTATACCCCACAGGGAGCTTAGGTTTATGAGTTATTCCCACCACAATGCACCCAAGGCACACCCAATTTCATCCAGCACTCCCAATCCTCTATGTTTATTTTTAATTTCTTCTTTGTGTCCTTTTTCTCCTATATGTTCATCACTTATATCTTAAAATGAGACCCTGTATCTTAAGTCAAATTTTTCTGATGGCTCTAGAATTTTTTATGTAAGTGAAATATTAATTCTTTATTTCTCTTATGTCCTTTGCATTCTGTTTATTTTAGTGTAGTGTCCTTTTGTATAGACACAGAAAGACAGTTAATGCTATGCTTTTGTAACTTGGGAGTTAATTGACTTCGAATAATATTTACTCCTGGCCATCCGTCATATTTACCTAACTTAAGCCTCAGTAGCACTTACTTCCTAACACCCATACAAAGAGGATCCTGTCAAAAGACAAGGATGAATTCAGGAAAAGCCGTAAGCTACCCTGACATCCAAAAGAGACAGGCTAAGCACCAGATGATTATAAGTAAAGACAAAGTCATGGAACAAACCCTGTCATGACCCAAAAAGAAGTAACTATTCAGTTACTTATTTAAGGACCCTGATGGGATTAGGATAGACTAACCTATCCTGAGGACTGTAGTCTGTGATATATAGCAAGATGTCCCAAGGAAGAGTCACCTTTTTTTTTTTTAATAATTTATTTATTTATTTATTTATTTATTTTTTAAATTTATTTATTTTTAATTAGAGAATCACCGTGAGGGTACAGTTACAGATTTATACACTTTTGTGCTTATACTTCCCTCATACAAAGTTTGGGAACCCATCCCTTCACCAGTGCCCATTCTCCACCACCCGTAAACCCAGTGTCCCTCCCACCCTCCCCAATCCCATCTCCCCCCCACCCCACCCTGCCACTGTGGCAAGGCATTCCCTTCTGTTTTCTCTCTCTAATTAGCTGTTGTGGTTTGCAATAAAGGTGTTGAGTGGCCGCTGTGCTCAGTCTCTAGCCCTCATTCAGCCCGCAACTCCCTTCCCCCACATGGCCTTCGACTACAATGTAGTTGGTGATCGCTTCTCTGAGTTGACCTTTCCCCGGAACGTGAGGCCAGCCTCGAAGCCATGGAGTCAACCTCCTGGTACTTATTTCTACAGTTCTTGGGTGTTAGTCTCCCACTCTGTTATTCTATATACCATAGATGAGTGCAATCTTTCTATGTCTGTCTCTCTCTTTCTGGGAAGAGTCACCTTTTAAGCTTAATATATCTCTTACTGTGTCCATTCAAAAGGACTAGAAATGTTATTAAGAAGTAGATTTAAGATGAGTGGTAAAGTGGATTTCTAGCTGAGGAAAGGAGAAAGCAAAATACATTTAGATGGAATTCTGCCCTTGGCTTGATTTCCTATCAGAAATCTTGAGTTCTGAGCACTTAGATGAGATTCTATCCTTGAGTAACTCTCTGAGAAGAACTTCCTCTGAAGGAAAGGCTTTACATCTGTTCATTGTTTGTCATAATTCAACCACACCTGTGTGTAGTTGCTTCCTCTAACCTTTCATGTTTTACCTATAACTAACATTGTGAGACTTGAATGAATGACCACTGATTGCCAGCAAGTCTGGTGACCCCCGTTTTTTCATTTGTCCATCTCTGTTGGGGGACATTAATAGGCACCAAATGCACCAGGAGACTCTCGGGTCACCCAGGAATAGCAACAACCAGATATCTGTACTATTTCAAAATTTCTCACTATTATAAATAAAACTGTGAATGTATTTATACACTAAAGACTGTACCAAACACACTAGTTTAAATAACACTAATTTTAAAGGTTATTGAAATATGTCACTGTACTCATCTTCAAGAAATGTATCACAAATAGCACTCCAACCAGCTCTGTATTATTGTTTGTTCTTAAGTTTGACCTTTTGTGCATTATTAATTTGGGGATGAGAAAATTGAATTAAAAGTTCAAGTGATTAGATAAAGACCTGCTAGATAACAGCAAACCTGGAATCAAAATCAAAGGTCATAGTATTAATCACAATGTTAAGATGCATTCAGTGGAAAATATCTCATTAATCATAAATTCATTTAAAACTATTCATATAGTGCTTACTATATGCCCAGTATTGTAATATATATCATGAATACAGCATTGAACAATGCAAATGAATATTCCTTGCCTACATGGAGCTTGCATGCTAAGGCATTGTGATTAAAGAAAATAAATATGTAAATCAGAGAGCAAGTTGGATGGGAATAAAGTATCCCACTACAATGATTTTATAAATATAGTGATTGTATAACTGTAGAGACTAAGCACTTATCCATCATTACTTTCCAAATTAGGAGTAGTGAAAGAGCTTTTTTCTAGGGTCTAGTAAGGTCTGTAATTTATTGTAGTAATGGATAGGATAGCAATTTTTGCTCTAAAACACATTAAAGGAAAATTATTTTCCATTTTAAAATTATTAATATTATTTGTTAATGCTAATGTTAATTAAAATGCTCATTTCATTAAATATTTAAATAACTATGACATGAGGTTGAAAGCTTCCATGTTCCACATATTTCAATATCTATGATCCATGGCATGCCTCACTGCATGCCTCACTCTGGGCATAAAGAAGTCTTAAGGATTTACTGGCAGAACAGTGATATCATACACTATTTTTCAGAGGATATTGTATTGCTATAAGTTCCTCAACACAGCAAAATATAGGAGACAGTGGAAATAAATTTAAACTCTTACTAGGTAGTATATGTGTTTCTTTGGGGTTATGTTCGGTAGCCAGCCCTAAGTGAGTCTGCCAGAAACTTAGTCCATTTAGAAAATCATATGATCTAAAACAAATCGCTATCTTTAACTTATAAAAGCTCAAAGGGTATAAGTTACCCAGACAAATTTCAAAAAACACTTAATAAGTGACAAAGTTCAGGAGTTTTAATTTTAAATATTAATATATTTAAGAATAAATAATTTACAATAAAATTAAATAAATTAAATAAATTAATCTCTGAGTTAAATTGGTGCTTATGGGAAGATTATAATCCTATTTAAAAATATGCTGGTAACAAACTCTCAGGTATAAATAACAGTGCATGTATATAAATAATAGTCCATTACACCTAAATACCTGCTTCTCCATGAAAAGTTGATCTATTCTTAGTATATAGTTAGAAACATACCACTTTTATTTAGTTTATCTTATGTAATTATCCATACAAGCTCCCTGGAGATATGAATTATAGTTTTTACTCTTAATTTATTTTCATTTATTTTTCCAAAGTAAGTTTTCAATGAAAAACATTAGGCATAAAGCTACATGCATGTGTATGTATGTGTTTGAAAAAATGTATACTCTTGCATCAAATAACTAATGAGTTACAATTTACAGGTGAATGAAGACTATAACTATTATTGTGAAAAAGTCTAGATAATACTTTTACAACTATGAACAGTTAATTATTATTCTTTCTACTTAACATAGAATTAAAAAAATAAAGCCTAATTGCTTGGAGTCAGTATGTGGAGGTATTTATAAGGTTGATGTGAAAACCTGCTATGTACATTAATACCAAACAGATTTATATTTGATAATTATATCTTCTAATTGAAAAAGTAAATTATCTAAAAAAAAAAGCAAAATGTTTTCCTCTTGATTTCAAAAAAGGCGTGGAGCACTGAAGAAACACTAACTTTGGCATGCTTATTGTGCTTATTTTCTTCATGAATGTGTGAGATAGTGAAAACTGAGAAATAATATGTGTTGTAAGCTCTGTTTATACTAATGTGTGATAAAAATAAATAGTGAAAGAAAAAATGCATTTGGTATTTACTTATAAAATACTTATAAGAACACACAATATGTTTGGTTTTCTGAAAGAACACATTTTCTGTTATTTTATTTATTTTACTTTATTATTAGCTATTAGTGCATTGTTTTAGGTATTTAATGTTTTTTAAGGAATCTGCATGCTGTTTTCAATAGAGTGATACTTATTTTCTTTCAGCCAATAAAGGGACTTTAATTCACATTTCTGCCAGCACTTACTACTAATGTCCATTTTATAAAGAACATCATCAATGATATTTGATTACTATTCACCATCAGTGTAAAACTCCTATCATTTTATTATTAGCAATGTGTGTTGCATGAATATTCGTTCAGTCAGGGGTGCTGAGACAAGAAACGTGAAATAAATGTATGTCATGGAGGGTCCAGGTTCTCTCAGACCTGTGACAAAGGTAGAGAGCCCCCCAAACTCCTTTTATTGATCATGGTACCTCTAAAGGGTGCAATGCAGTGACAGCATTAAAAGAAGATACAGAAAGAACATTGAGGCAGCAAAACATGCATCCTTTCCCTGTGTCTGCAGGCCAGTCATGTTGAACTCCAGAAAGAAGCTACAAAACCAAAGGGAAACATTTCCTGGGCTACAAGTACTTGGGTTTACATCCCAAAGACAAGGCTGGGTTGGCACCTGGAATCTACATCCCAAAGACTAGCTGAGCCAGAGCCTGGAATCTACATGTCAAAGATCAGGCTGGGTGTCTGTGAGAAAAGGAAAAACTAACTCTTTCAATATACTGAAATTATTTACTGAAGACAGTTTAAAGGACAAAGATGTTCAGCTTCATCCAAACGAGTCAGGACACATGAGAAATCTCACCCATTTTCATGGGTCCCTATGTTTCTACCCATTGTACGGTACAGTCTACATAGGCTCATCCTGATAGCTCAGTCCAGCCCCAACAAATGTGCATGTTTTCTTTAAAATACATTGGTTTAACTCCTCTTCCATTTTTTAAAATATTGTAATGCTGAGTTTTGTGAGTGGTTTATAAATCTAGTATATCAGTCATTATTTTCTCCCAGTGAGAAGTGTGCAAATATTTACTAATTGGCAAAATAATTATCTTTGTGATTTTTTTCCCAAACAATACACGAACTTCTTTTATTTAATGTAATGCAGTTACTTACTTAAATTATCATCATGGTCTATTTGTTATGGGGATAGTTTTGATTATCATCTCAATTTCTTTAACAGTTATTGATCTCTTATGATGCTATATTTCTTCTTGGGTTAACCTTGGAAGGTTATGAGTCTAAAACTCCATACATTTCTTCTAAATTCTCCAATTTCTTGGTGTAGTTTCATAGCATTCCCTTGGAGATTCTCTGAATCTCCATTCATTTCTTATCTGGTTTACTAGGATTCTCTTTCTTTATTAGTGAGCCTAACTTATGATTTGTCAATCTCATTTACTCTTTAAAGAACCAGTTCTTGGTTTCTTTGTCTGCTGAGTTATTTATTTGGTTTCCATTTCATTGACTTCTGCTCAGAACTTTATCATTAATTTCCATTGGTCTGCTTTAGGCTTATTTTTGGTTTTTTTTTTGTTTTCTTAATTCTTAAGATTTGTGTTGTTAGAATATTTATTTGGGTTCTTCCTTGCTTCATAAGGACACCTGTACTGTTTTGAATTTCTGACTTTCTCATTGATTCATTAGTTATTCAAAAACATTTATTCCCCAAGCATGTGTGTGTTTCTGCTTTTTTAAAAGGTTTATATATAGTATATATTCTTCTGTGATTTGAAGAAAATATATTTGATATGATTTTAGTGGTTTTGATCCCATGGACACTAGTTTTGCATCTCCTCAATTTGAACTTATGAAGACTGTTTCACATACAGTAAAGTGGAATTTATACTTATTCTTTCAGGAGAGGGAAGATACCTGGAAATAGTAGAAACCTATTTAGTACAACTGTCCTATCTCTATAACTTTTATTTTATCATATGTATTTTTTGATTGGGCCATCCCTGGTAGGTCTCAGGAGCTTTCCATAGCTCAGAGTTCAGAGAATTGTATGTGGTGCTGGCAATTCTAACCCAGGTCAGCGGAATGTAAGGCAAATGTTTTACCTCCTGTACTGTATCTCGCCCTGTCTTCTTTATATGTGGATATTGTTTGCTTGTTATTTTCTCTCTGGCTTATTTTTTCATTGTTTAAAATTGGATGTTAAAGTGTCCTATGGGTATAGGGTTCAACATTCTCTTTGGGCCTTTTAATGGTTAATGTTATATATGTATGTCCCTAACATAATATTTATATTAGTAAGTATTACATTTTTCGAGTTCTTATTTTTATCATAATGCCTGTTCCTCGTCTTTGGAGCATTTTTTATTTGGAAACTTTATGTATGTTGTAAATATTGGAACCCAGGCCTTTTTTTTTGAAACTATCTTTTTCTCTGTGTGTATATTTATCAAAGAAACACTTGTGGGTCACTGGTAGATAACAGGATGTTGCTTTGGCTGCACAAGTCTTCTTGGAATTTAGTTTTTGACTGTTGAGTTTAGGACTTTGTCATTTAATAAAAAATATAATTAAAACTTTATTTCTTTTTTACCATATATATTAGATATTATAATAATTTGTCTCCATTGGCAAAGATTTTGTTCTGTACCCTTGAGCTTAAAGACTGTCTTATGTATAGTGTTCTACTCAAATGTCTTTTCTTGTTTTTTTTTTTAATATTTTGCTTTGAGGTTTCCCTGAAGTTTACTTTTAGGATTCTAAGAATTTATGATATAAAGTGAAGTGAAGTAGGGGCTGGAGCGATAGGATGGCAGATAGGGCATTTGCCTTGCATGTGGCCGACCCAGGTTCGATTCCCAGCATCCCATATGGTCCCATGAGCACCGCCAGGGGTAATTTCTGAGTTCACAGCCAGGAGTAACCCATGTGCATCGCTGGGTGTGACCCAAAAAGAAAAAAAAATGAAGTGAAGTAAATGCTGAATTCATTCAAGAAACCACAATATTTACTTTCATTTTCATATTTTATGATATTTATATATGTTAAAGTGATACTGTCTTTTCTTCCCTTTTGTAGAAGATACTTTATTTAGTATTTCACAGAGTTCCTTTAGTGACCCCAAATTTCCTTTTACATACATACATTTAAATCTCCTAGGTTATCTGCAACATGTGTATCTATTTATCATATGGCATAAATTTAGCAATTTCTATTTTTCTATATCCTTTAAATTTGAGATTGTATATTTTTCACATATATTGTAACAAATTCAAAGAACTTTCATCTTTAAAATGTAGCACAAAAGTGTATTTTTTATAGAAGCTATAGGAAATAAAAATTGATAAATATAACAATAAAAATTTGTAAACTTCACTTATATCATTATATTAGTATTTTTGATAGACATTATTTTATCCAGAAGTTAAGCTCTGTACCCTAACATGACTTACTTAGTTTCTACCTTGTTCAGAGTGCACCTCTGTTCAGAAACTTAAATTAAGTGTACTTTGTATGGCTTATATTAAGGGTCAAAGACAACTCATGTGTGTTTGCTGTCCTGCATGACCACCCATCGGATGTTGTTAAAAATATGTCCAAAATGTGAGACCCCACATAGAAAAGGGTAAAAATAATAACTTTATATATACTAGAAGTGAAGTGATTTGAATGGTACAAATTGCAATTTATCTTGCTTTATTCTGTCTTGTATTTTCTTTTTTTATAAATAAACCTGGTACCTATTGAGCATTGCCCTCTGTGTTACCTAAATTCTCACCTATCTTTCAATTCAAAGAATGTGCTCTAAGAGAGCTACAAGGATAAGGCAATGATTTTGTATGAGAGGGAACATTACAACTGCCTGATTTATTGCTGAAGAAATTTAGGACCTGAAGAGTCAGATCACATAAAACTATTTAGCGACCTAGATACTACTTCTCTGGAATCTTTAATTGGGAGTTTCCCACCACATTATTATTAAAAGTATGCCATATTTATCTCATAAATATCTCAGAAGAACACATTTCAGACAGAAATACCTTAAATCCTTTCAAATACCACTAACATTGCATTTTTCATATATCTCATTCATATTCCAGTAATTAAATATCAAGGAATGTGCTACTAGCTAAAAATAAAAATAATTAGGTACAATTCCTGCCTTTCATCTAAAGAGTTCATACTCTAGTCATGAATCTTGTACAAATATATTATAGTACTTCAAAATGAGGGCAAATCTTTAAGAATAGAGAAAAATTAAAATTCCAAGAGAAAGAGCATCAAAATACTGTATCTAGAGAGTGATTAGGGGATTTTTAGGCTGTGCAGGACAGAGGCATATTTCTTTCTCTTCCAGATGTTTTTTGTTTATGAAGCTGACTACTATTAAATAAAACCTCAAATCCTCGAATCCCAAATCCTTGCAGGTTTGCAAAGAGCATGGCAATCTGTTTTATTTTTAAATCCAGCAAAACCAATTGTCACTCTATCACACATCTGGTCTCGATGAACCTGGTACTATCACAATAAATTCCTCTAACCCAGGTGCTGTAGTAAGGAGTTTCACGGTTCCCATCTTACAGACTCATGTTTGATACACATCATGTTCCAAGACCATTCTTCACCTTACAAGTGCCCTTTCTATGTGAGAGTCCAAAACTTGGTAGTGGGGCATCTTCTGCACTGCTTTTCTCTTTTCAGTTTCCATCTTGGAATTATATTTGTCAGTGGTCCTCAATCTGAATAATCAAAATTCACGATGATCATATGATTTTTTTTAAAACTTTTTGAGTCACACACAGCGATGTACTGGGGTTACTCCTGGTTTATGCACTCAGGAATTCCTCCTGGCAGTGTTCAGGGTACCATATGGAATGCTGGGAATAGAACTCGGGTCGACTGCATGCAAGGCAAATACCCTACCCACTGTACTATTGCTCCAGTCCCTAAACATGTGATTTTCTTAGTAGGATAACTACCTGCATTATTTCTTCATTCAGTTTCAGTTCTCCTTATAACATCTTCCAGTCTACTTTTTTTCTTTAAACTTTCTTTCGTCTCATTTGTTTTGCCTTCTAGCTGTTGTAACCAATTGAATTAACCACTAAATAGCATCAATTTAATATGCATGTTTCTTGAGAAGATCTAAATATGAAATTAAAATAAATGCTCTGATATTGGAGCTTCAAAAACTAGACCTATTATCTGCATTTGGTATCTTATTATGCAGATAGTGTTTGTAGAGTGTTTTTGGAGAAACTGCAGACTGCAATCCTTTGTAAGATGTGTCAAATTTGAATTTTATAGTGAACAGCATGAAAGTATTGGAATAAAAGATGTTGAATCCATGAGATTCAAGTTTTTTCAGATTTTGCCATTCTGATTGCACATTATACAATATTGTACTTATATTAGTGCAACTTAATTCAGACATTAATTATGTTCTCATATGGGTGGAGAATATATCTTCTGAGTTTGATAAATAACTAATGTAAAATCCTGAGACACTATCAGCCTAGCCTTTGAAAAGTTTCTAATTTGATATTTTTGACTCATTTTTAGTTCTGCATGCTACCCTTTATGCCTGACACCAAGAGTCACATCATATCCATTTCCATCCTAGTATTGCTCTACAGAAAAGCTCTAAGCAAGAGATGAATGATGTTACTATAGCATTCCCAGTAAGGTTATTCTTCATCTTTCGTTTTGTTAAATAATTGGTGAACTGTTTTAAAAGCTGTCTGGCTTTAAGACCAGTTTGAATTAATGCTGTTGCAGAATTGCAATACTAAAATATGTTTTATTGGAATTTCTGGATCTTTCAAAATTCCCCTAATATGTGAAAATAACTTATGCTTTAATGATATAGTAGCAACTTACATCAAAAGAAACACATAATTTATGCCATTTGCCATTCTAAGTTTGTTTCATACATCTGTATATGTTTTTTCACTTAAAAGGTATTTGAATGATTTTTACTAGGTCAAAATATTATAGGATTTCCATATTTTATGTTTTTTTCATAAAATATGTAAGAAAAGTACATGCTAGTCAAGTAGAATTATCATCTTGTTGGATAGAATTAATTTCTTTTTATGTACTATTGTTCAAATGCATTTGATTTAATAACCCAGTTAGACTTGAAAATAGTAGTAACATAATGTGTAATTTTGCCTTTTACACAGTAAAATCTTGATTAGCTAGAATGAAACTAATGAGAAATATCAGTTAACTAAAATGAATTACATTATAAGGCAAGTAAAAAGTATCTGGAATTTAGAAGCTATAATAAAATTTGGGGAAAAATTTGAGGAAGATAATGATGTTCTAATCTGATTTCCTTGTGTATATGATTTTATATTGCAATTTATATCCTTAAGTTTTAGGGGAATCTTAAGAAAAATTTTATTTTCTCCCTGTCTGTCTGTCTATCTATCTATCTATCTATCTATCTATCTATCTATCTATCTATCTATCTATCTTTACAATCTGTAGGAGCAGAAAAAAATTTTGATAGTTTAATAATTAGAAAAGTATTTGATGATTCCTCAGTTAGTAGAAACTAGCAGAACTGCTGCTCTTATTGGCATTGCATTGAAAACAGATATATGAAGGTATTGTTAGCAGAATTTGCCAAGTAGACAAACTAGATCATAAAAATTCCAAGAATGGCTCATCATTCATGGGCATATTCTGCAAATCTCTGTAAAATGTTAGTCATATCATGATATATTTGTATAAGAAACTTTAGCAATATCATCAGCACATTTCAAAAACCTTTATGATTTCAAACATTGATGACCTTATGTAAACACAATTTCTGACCATTTAATAATGAGTGGTGGAGGGCGATCTAAATTAAGACTTTCCCAAGCTGCCATAACGAAACAGCATAACTATTTTTAATATTTTTACAATATCAACACATACATTGTGTTAAGCAGCTACGCATTTTGTGGCAGGGAGGGATGTAAAGGCCACATTCAGTGGTCCTAAGAGTTTATTCTCAGCTTGGGGCTCAAGAGTCAGTCCTCGTAGATTTGGGGGACTGTATAGGATGCTGGAGATCGAACATAGGTCAGTTGCAAGAAAGGCAAACATCTTACCCACCTTTTCACACTGGCCCCAAAATACTCATTTTTAAATTGTATTTCTTCCTATTGTACTTATAGTCAGTGTTTGTTTTAGCCTACAGGTATATTACATTATCATAATAAAATAAATTTAAACTTTTGACCTTTATCTTTTTTGCCAAAAGATATTTTTATTTTTTTCTGTTTGAAATGGTGATTTTAATATATTTAAATATATACGTATATATAATGTGTATATATATATTGCCCTCACACACATGTGCACACACGCATACACACACATACACACACACATATATATGTGTGTGTGTATATATATATATATATATATATATAAAATGTGTGTATAGATTGCCCTCGCGCCTGTCTTCACAGGGCCCCTCCGAGGGAGTAGGTTGAGATTCCCTCCCTGCCCCGAGCCTAATCCTCTCTCTTAGAGAATCTAGCAAGCTACCGAGAGCTTCCCTCCCCACACAGGAGAGCCTGGCAAGCTCCCCCTGGCATGTTTATATGCCAAAATACAGTAACAATGATGGGTCTCATTCTCCTGACCCTAAAAGAGCCTCCAATGAGGAAGGTTGGGAAGGACGAGTAACGACAATCTGCTCAAATCTCAGGGTTAGGATGAATGGAGAAGTTACTGGGCTCACTCAAGCAAATCAAGGATCAACGGGATGATAGTGATAGTGATAATGATATATATATATATATGCATGTACATATATATATATCCTGAATCCTGAGTTCTCTTTGTTTTCATCATTATGTCATATATAGTTGTGTTTTGTTAACAAATACTGCTTTTGCTTCATTTGCATTTCCACTGAAAGTGCTATTCAGGTCAGCCTCCCCCACCCCAACTGCCAATTCCTATTATATTACTCCTTTAACTGGGAGTCAGAAATAAGTCAGGTCTCTATTACTGTCAGATACATACAATTAAAAATACACTTGTTTATATAAATTGGTTTTCAAAAACCTATAATGAGCCAGTGTCTTCTTCGGTATAATGTACAAAATATCAAAGACAAAGCAAGTCTGAAAGGAAACTTTCTGACACTATAGCCTATATATATGTATTAAGTGCTCCTTTTGTATCTAAATTAAAGAAATGATAGTGCTCCCAAATACTTTTTGTCATTTTCTAGCTCAGTAATTGCTCGCAAATACTGTTTCTTTGAAATATCTTTTTATCAAACTTTCTCTATCCTTTGAAAATTAGCCGAAAGATATTCCTTTTATGAGTTATCTTTCTATCTGTACTTTAAGATGTCCTTTTCTGTTATTGAAATATTTGTGAACTTATTTGCTTTTTCTGTGGTACTTCATGAATATTGACTTGTGTGAGCAAAACTATTTACATGCTACTTGGCCATAAATATTACATAGTTTCATGCTGGTTTGCATCTGTGTTGCTTTTCACCTCAAATGCTACAAACACCCCATAATTGATCTTGGCAGCTGCCTCTCTCCTTATATCTAAGGCACCCAAGGAACTCCTTTCCTTTTCCTTTTCATGTCCAGCATAGAAATCAGAATGATAGTTTAACTTATACTGAAAACAGTGTACTAGTGCGAATATCAAATGGTTCAGTCCCTAATGAAAGCATAGTGTGAAAATGCCTCTAAAAAGATTAGAAATCCCGTAAGACCCACCAGCCCCACTTATTGACATTTACCCAAAAGCACAAAAGCATAATTTGAGAGGATATATGGACCCCTGTGTTCACTGAAGTACTGGCTACAATAGGTAGGATGTGAACGCCAGGATGGTCCAATGAATGAATGGAGGATCCAATGCATGAGCCAATGCATGATCAAATGGATGAATATGATCCAGTGGATGATTCAGTATATGAAAGGATCAAGAAGTTGTCACATATATGTACAACAGAAATTTGTAGCAGTAAGGAAAGCAAATCATTCAGTCCCTTGAAATGTGAATGGAAATGGAGGATATTATATTAAAAAAAAACAGTCAAAGGGAAAATGAATAGCCATGATCTCACTCATCTTTGGAATACAGTGAGATGAAACGAAAGAATAAGTAGAAATGAAAAATGACAACTCTTTGGTGTTGGAATAAAAAATTAATTATAAAATAAGAGGGAAAAGAAGTATTAATACTAGGCTAGAGGTAACCTAGGAATAATGGTAGAGAGTCATGGACACATTGATGGTGATTGGATATAGTAACTTTGTATTATCTTAACACCATCAAAACTACTTAAGCACTAAAAAATAAATGAAATGAAATAAAACAAATTTTCAAAAGGAAAACCCCAAACAGGATCATGGTAATTGTTTGTTTAAAATCAATCAAAGGGGCTTCAAATATGTCTGCTTTTCAGAAAACAAAAGAAAAAAAAAAGATGCTGTTGTGGTGACTCCAATACAATTAGTTATACTGATAATAATACATGACTACACAGACTTTTTAAACAATTGTGAAGAGTAGTGAATTTGATAGTGAGGTATTAAAATATGAGATGAGCTGTCACCATGTATTGTATACATATCACTCTAATAGCTAAAGTTAGCTGACTTAGCCTCTACGATAGTTAGTTTTATTCTCATAATGTCAGTCTTTTTAATATTGTTAGTATCATTGCATCTCTAAAACATTTTTCATACCTGACAACTATAATGAAGTATATGATATTTAGAAAATGTGTTCTAAATCTTGCTCGTGGGAATATGCATAGCACATTAGTTAAATAGATGAACATAGAGTTCCCAAGTATACTGAAATACTCCAAAATATCTGCTCTATTGTCCATGTTTTCTTATAGGAACTGATCCCCATTTTAATTTTTTTGTGTAAAATTATCAGTAGCCATCTGCTTTGGCTCTGACCTATTTTCTTCTCAACTTTTCATTTGAAATGAGAATCAACTTTAAAGTTTATTTAAAGGAATGTGAAAAAGCTAAATATGTGGTTGCAGCTGGTTCAGTCTTTCTATTGAAATTCTCATGGCCTGGTGTAATTTACGAACTATTTATGTAATTGTCATGAAGGAGGAAAAACAATAAAAAAAATCTGCATGTTGCATCATTTTTTCCAAAGCAGTATGTGTCAAAAAAGACATTATTTTGGTCTTATATTTGAAGAATTTGACTAAAAGCTAGTAATTTGTCCTACCACAGCTGTATTTAGATTGACCCTCACAGTTCAAATATTCATTATAATATTTACTAATTTAAAAAAACTAATTGGTTGTTATGAATTAAAATATTAGAACTGCATGTTCATATTTTTCTTCACTTGAAACATGAAGTATCTGACAATACTAACATTTGTCAGCAGTTAGCTCCTCTCATAAAGAAGTCATTGCATTTTCTATGGACTTTTAACATTATTCTAAATATTTTCTTATTTGTGGGTGCTTATTTATACTACCTATCATCATCGCAAGTCTTCCAAATTGTAGCATTTAAAATATCGTGTGTTCAATATCCAGTATCAATTTCAAGTGTAAGAACAAATTGTCATCAACATTGCTCATCCCCATTGCTCATCGATTTGTTTGAGCAGGCACCAGTAATGTCTCTCATTGAGAGACTTATTGTTACTGTTTTTGGCATATCCAATATGCACGGGTAGCTTGCCAGGCTCTGCCTCATGGGGTCAATACTCTCAGTAGCTTGCTGGGCTCTCCGAGAGGGGCGGAGAAATGGAAAACGGGTCAGCCGCGTGAAAGGCGAAAGCCCTACTGCTGTGCTATTGCTCCAGCCAAAAAAGCAAAGTATTTCTTTTATATAGCACATGGTTGATTATAAGGTGTATCTCTAATAAAATGAATGAAAATATAATGGTGACTTTGAAATAATCATATTGAACTGCTGGCTATAAAGTATGTTTTGCGTTACCTGAACTTGAGGTATCTCCTTGAGTTCTCTTTGAGCCTAGAATCTGGGATACCCTCAGTCAATTTCAAAGAACTTCAGAAGAAATATTTATTTTACATTTAATGTTCTCCTTCCTGAATAACCTGTCTTACACTTAGAGAATTACTATCAGCCAATTAATATTTTTTAATTGATGAGACTGTTGAGATATTCATTCTGTATATATTGTAATTTTCACTTTTCATTTTGGATTCAACAACTTGAACAAATGCCTGTTTAATGATATAGACAATGTTCACAGGCAATATGATGGAGGTAATTTATAAATACACATAACCATAAAGGGAAATATATATACATATATATATATACATTTATACATAAACATGCCTCTTGGAGAGCCCAGCAAGCTACCAAGAGAATCTCACCCATATGGAAGAGCCTGGCAAGTTTCCTGTGGCATATTTGATATGCCAAATGCAGCAACAATAACAGGTCTCAATCCCCTGACCCTAAAAATAGCTTCCAGTCGTTGGGAAAAATGAGTAAGGAGAGACTGCTAAAATCTCAGGGTTGGGATGAATGGGGACATTACTGGTACCCGCTCGAGTAAATCAATGAACAATGGGATGACAGTGACAGTGACAGTGACAGTGCTAGAGAGATAGCTCAGTGGATGTGCATATACTCTGCGTGAAGGAGGCTTTGTTTCATTCCCTCACAGTGCCTGGATTCCAAACACTATCAGGATGAATTCCCAATGCACAAGATCCCAGGAGAGCTTCTGGCTGTGACTCAAAAATTAAATAAAAATTGTTTGTAAATTTTTCTCATTATTAATTAGCTAATTTAAGGAACTCCACATAATATGTAAAATGAATAGTTCTCATTGATTAAAACAATAAAATTGTTTATAAAATTTAATAATATGTTTTTCAGGGTGAGATGCAATTAAAGAATAGATTAACTAGAGACAAGGGAGAGAGCACCAACAATTCTGTGGCTTCTCTCTTTTTGTTTACCTTTATTTATTGCTTTTGGGCCACTGGCAGTACCCATGACTTATTCCTAGACTCTGGTGAGGCTCTGGGTCCATATGGGGTGCCAGAGATTGAACCCAGGTTGACCACATGCAGGGGAATGACTTTCCTGCTCTACTATTACTCCAGCTCCCATCTTCTCCCTTTTTAAAACTTTCTTTCTCCTTTATCCTTATGCAAATTAAGATTATAGAATGGATGCAGATGTTTTCTTATGATTTAAAGTCTTAGTTTTGGAAGTCTCACATTTGAAACCACGTTTATCAAACAACGGTTAATGAAAGATGATAGAGTAGAAGGTTTAGACCGAAGCCTATGTAGTAGTTGCTGCTGTACACTCGCAAGACATGAATGGATTTAGAGGGCATTTTTATGCCAAAAATGATTCAGATGAATTTAATGTTCACATATCAAACAAAACTCAATTATTAGTACAATTATTCATGTACTATCCAGACATTGCTATGTTATACACAAGTCTGTAGTCATTTTTTCCT
The DNA here is from genome assembly GCF_027595985.1 of Sorex araneus. Lineage (NCBI taxonomy): Eukaryota > Metazoa > Chordata > Mammalia > Eulipotyphla > Soricidae > Sorex > Sorex araneus. The sequence goes on from NC_073313.1 coordinate 177,752,098, forward strand.
CAGGGCTTCTATTGTATATATCATAGGGTATATCATAATGAATAAGTTATACCTTAACATTACCATGAATCTGGGTACAGAGTGATTATACTGCAAGTAGGGTGTGTGCCCTGTGTGCTGCCAACCTGGGTTGAATCTCTAGCACCTATATGATCCTGCAGCCTCATTAGATGTGACCCCTGAGCTCAGAGCCAGAAGTAAGCACTGGGAACCACTGGGTGTGACCCCCCAAAAAATTTAAATATCAGAACAACAACAGAAATCCCTAACATACTGTGAATCTTTATATTCAAATACACATATCTTTCCTCATGGCTATGATATCACGCTTCCAAATAATTTGAAGCCAAGATAAATGATATTTTTAAATAGGAATACTATTATGTTCAAGATTAATTACTATAATTATATAGCACTGTAGCACTGAAATCCCATTGTTCGTTCATTTGCTCAAGCGGGTACCAGTGACGTCTCCATTGTGAGAATTGTGGTTACTGTTTTTGGCATATCAAATACGCCATGGGTAGTTTGCCAGTTTCTGCTGCGTGGGCAGGATACCCTGGGTAGCTTACCAGGCTCTCCAGGTGTGGCAGAGGAATCAAACCCAGGTCGGCCACGTGCAAGGCCAATGCCCTACCCGCTGTGCTATCGCTCCAGCCCTACCTTTCCAATAAGCAGTAAAAATATTCTTGAGCTATTTTTAGATCAAACTAAGTATCTTTAGTAGGATTGAATACTATTCAACCAAGAAAATAGAATAATATACAGATCAGTAAAACCTGACTGCAAAGTAGTTGAGAGACTGAGAGTCAGTTAGATGGGCTGGCCCAGCACAGAGCTGCCCAGTGACTAGAAGGGAGCTGGACTCTATTTTATTTCAGCTTTGGGCTTGGAGGTAATGGCAACTTTTCCTTGAGTTTCACTATACTTTCATTATACTTATTTCATTCATTCTTTCAACTGAAACCATGCTCCTCCTGCAGAATTTATTCTAACCTAATATAATAAAATAATATAATTATTTTTTCAAATGTAATTGAATTTTTGTATTTCTTTTAAAAAATATATAATTTTTACATTTAAACCTGAGATAGGTAAAATAATGGCATATTATATTAGCATAAAATATTCTAATTACTGTGTACACTAGATTTCCATATTCTTCTTTAGAACTAAAGTATTCTAATAGCATAGTGATATTGATTGTCTTCATTATCGGATACCTGAAGCTAATTTTACTAAAAAATCATATATATTTTCTTATTTCTACTATACCTTTCAGAGTAATATAAACTATTTTGATTATTTGGTATTGACTACTTTACAAATTCATAATTAGGATTCATGACTGCTGAAAGAAAAATTCTCCAACAGATGCTTTTTTGGGGAAGGGCTCCCAGAAATAAATTTGTTGAGGTGTGATTTTTCTTAGATTTTTTATATCTAAGAAAATGTTTTATATTTAAGAACATATATACATAAGATACTGTAACTGAATTGTTGAATATCCTAGTAAAAGTTAATAGAGTACTTAATCTAGATTAGCTTCTTGTTTATGACACTTCTCCCTGCTTTCTCTCTCTCTCTTTCTCTCTCTCTTTCTTTCTTTCTCAGACACACACACACACACACACACACACACACACATGCACACACACGTGCTCCAAAATACTCATATGATAAAATGTTGCTTTCTCTAAATTCATTAACATACTCACTGAAAACTTTATCTTGGTTTAATTCCAGTGATTAATCAAGTGTTCTTTCCTAAAATGCACGTCAACTAAAATTTTTATATTACTTTTGGCAAGACTTGGGAAGTTAAAATTAGTCAAAATTGCTGAAGTTTTATCTCACAAGAGAAAATAGGATTTGGATCCCAGATGTTCCCCCACATGAATTTATGAATTTACTATAAGAACAGCAAGTGACAAATTTGCTTTTACTAATATTATTTTTCTAAACCACTAAGCCATTTATCATTTTTGAATGTTATCAATGACATTGTTTTTCTGAATTGTAAGTATAACTACAAATTTTTGTTCATTGACAATAATAACTTAAGTATCTAATATACTAGATACTTAATAACTTAAATATCTATTATAAGACAATAATAATCCTAAGTATCTAGATGAAATTAATAATTGTGTTTAGTACCTACATTTAATAATTTCATTTGTTAGTCACAGTTGCTTTTTAACTAAATTTGTGTGTTGTTCATCTATCAATCCTGATATATTAGGTGCTTAACACAAACCCAGAGGTAACTTTTGTTAATTTTTCTTTATGAGTTTTTCCAGAAACTTTCTTCTTCATGAACACACATCTATACATGTATACACACATAGCCCTTTATGTGTGTATACTTTATGTGGTTGACTTTAGTTACATTTAGGTATTTCTAAAATTGATTTTTCATGAAAAAATACAAACGGGGCCCTATTTGTTTACATTATAGCATTTTTTAAAGATAAATATTGTGCAGTATGTTGCAGATAGTAAGTACAGGGGCTCATTCTCCAATCCCTCACTCTACATAGCCTCCTACCACTGCCAGGATTGAAATCAGGGCAGCTGCATGAAAGGCAATCACCTGACTCAAAGTACTATATCCCTGACCCCAAGTAAAGTTGATTTTATGGGCTTTTTCAGGCTTGCGCTTTCTTGCATAGGAGAGGACATTGCTAGGGCACGTTGAGGTATTTTTTCATCAAGAATCCTGTCCTCATTCTCTACAAAGACTGGAAATAGAACTTGTTCCTCACTCAGAATTTCTGCTCTAACACTGACTTCTTTCAATGGCCTTCTTGAGTTCCACAGAGGGCTCACTTTCTCTATAAATCCTATAATTTATTTAAGATTTGTAGACATATTGTAAAGATACTCAGAATATTTTTCCATATGTTCAAAAGCTTCCAGATCCTTCAAGAATTGTAAGCCATTTGGTGAAGAAGGATGATCAAGGTCAGAGAGAACATAGAAAATTATTTGCACTCATTTGTCACTTACTCTGAAATCCACAGGCTCATTCTGACACTGAGGGGGCTGGGATTATATTTATTATGAAGAGATTTCAAGTTTCAAGTTTCAATGCCAGATCAGTGTTTAAAAGGAAAAGTATACCATCTGATAAAAATGTCAGAACTGAAGAAATACTACAGTTTAAGGTTCTTGTTTGGCTTTCAGTAGATCCCTGTTTGATCCCAGATACGGCATATGGTCCCCGGAGTGATTGCTGAAGAACAGAAATAGGAGTAAGACATTAGCACCAATAGATATGGCCAATCAATCTCCTCTACCACACTCACCCCAAAATAAAAGTGCGAACATAGAAGCTTAGGAGACAGAAGTTACTGAATTTTCATCTTCATTTCTGTTAATGAAACCTATAGGCCCTTGGACAAGTGGCTTTGGTAAAGTTTAGAATGCAGTTATGGTAATGGCATTATATTGTATACTATTAGTTATCAGATATAGTGTAGACTATTATTATACTATTTGAACATGAGTATGTGAGTTCATTCCAGAAGTAGACTCAAAATGAAAATAGACTTGCAAGTGCTTTATTGAGAAAAAGCATGAGAAAGATGAAAGGAAAAGAGCAGAAGCAGTCAAGGGAAGCCTTCAGATCTCAGTGCAGTTTTGACATTTGTGGAAGGAAAGGGGCAATGAAGAAGGGGTGGTTATTAAATACTTCACAGCCGAGGGCAGGTCTGAAAAATTGAAACAGAAATGGCATTAGGAATCTCCTGAGTGAGCTATCGTTAGAAGAGTTCCATCTCCTGCAGGAATAGGCTTGCCTGGTGCTAATCTTGGCGCAGACCACAGGAGATTCACGATCTCAGTGTGAGTCTGATGGTAGATTCAGAGGGTGACATGCAGAACTATTAGTCAGCTCTGCTCCCACAGCAGTGCTGTTTGAAGGAGCTCCCACTGGTGCCTTTTTTGTCCTTTGTGATGTGAGCTAGATGTTGTACAAATAATTTAGGATGAGGAGAGTCTAGCTCTGAACATTGAAATAATTCTTGAAGATTTGGGTAAATATCATTCTTAAATGTGGCCAGGGTAGTTATTAATGAGAATCATCAGCAAGAATTTTTTTTAAAACAGTAGTGTACATAAGAGTACACCTCAAGGGTTAACTAAAGTGCTGGGATTAATCTCTAAAATGTTGATCTGATGAATAAAAATTGGGGAAGAATATTGACAATGTTTAATAAGCACCCCAATATTGGCATTGCATACCAGAATTCAACTTTTTTCTGTAAAGTAGTCTCAAAATCATTGACCTGTCTAAATCTATAGACATGAAAAATAAAGAATATGAACTATATATTAAAAATTACATATTTATATAAATTGTATATTTTAGAAAATTTATAAAACATAAATTACATATTTTAATTTCTTATATTACAAACTTTTTAGAGGAACAAGGGCCAGAGATTTAGTACAGGAACTGTGGTTCTTGGTCTGCATACATATGACCCTGTTCGATTGACATCGTGTATTTAGCACTGCCAGGAGTAATCCCTGGGAGAGCTAGGCGTAAGTCCTGAGCGCAGCCAGATGTGGCCCCAAAACAAAAATGATACTTGAGGAATTAATAGATTTTTTATCAATATAGAAAATGTATAGATAAACAGTTTTTATGGAACTACACACAGTCAACTGCCAGCTTTTTGACAGCCTATTGGAGAATTTCATTTTCTTTTCTCAGCTAGTATCCTCCATTAACCTAAGTACTATTATATATTTTAATCATAATGAATCACTGTATTTATGAATGACAGGTACTTACTTATGCAAACAAATTGCCTACATTGAGCTTAGTTTATCTGATCAAGCTTTCTAGGTCAAGAAGGGCATTTTCTTAGATAAGATTTAAAAACAGGATAAATTCTGTTAGTTGATAAAGAAAAGAAATCAGAATTTACCAATAATTTAATCTGTAATTTAAAGTAGTGTTTTCGTCCTTAATTTGTTTTCCACCTATTGATCAGATTTTTTATAAGCATTATTTTTTGGAATATTACTCATTTGGAACGTTTCTGTTGATCAACTTCATTAAAATATATTCAAGTGGAATGAATGTTTCACTGGAAATATGAAAGCTATATGAAAGGCGAACTCTGTAAATGCAAATTGCTTTATAAATTGTTGCAAAATACTCTTAAAAGGAGCTAATTTAATATGTTCTAGACATGTTAAAGTGACTTTTAATGTAGACGTCTATAATTTTCAGTGATCTGAAGATATTTAGTGACACAATTATACTTTTATGACAACAGCATGCTTAGGTGGAGATCATTGTGTGACCCAATAGGGGTCATTCTTATTTATTTTTAAAGTGTCATTTATATTTCACAAACATGAATGAATATGCCTCCTTGGTATTTAAATTTAATTTAGACTAGTATAAATAATTTTAAAAGAATAGAACATTAGACTTAAATTAATTTCCCATTTATAATCCAAATTATTAGCTTATAACTTGCGTTTTATCTTAAGAACTGCATGAAAAGAACTTAAAATAATTATACATTTATTTAACAAATTATGTGCAACCTAGTAAAGGGCCATTATCAATTTTATAACTTTGATCTCAGATAGTATCTTGAAATTCATTTCCTATGTAATAAGGTCAAATGAGGAGGATGGGCTGGACATTTCACACGTAGTATAATTTGTCAAATTCATTTAAGTTCATGTCAAGACCCTGTCAAATTAGTTCTAATGTACAAATGCATACTTGAGGTGATTCTGTTAGCTGCTGTGTCTTCAAAAAGCATATTGTTTAATGGTTTTAGATTCCTGACTTTGATCTATCTATAGGAAGAGATACATGAATCTAAAGAGAAAAGTTCTTTGTTCTCTGTGAACTGGTAGGACTGCCAGCTTTACGTTTTCTCTTAGGCTTGATGCCTTTGTTCACAGAACCCACTGCTTCAAAAGAGCGCATAGTGTCTTCATGCTTTTTAAGATAATAAGACAAGTTACCTACCAGTCATCTTTTAAAAATGTATTTAGTCTTCAAAGATTGTTTTGTTGTTGCCAAGTACCTTAAAAGAAGACCTGGCAGAGATGTTCTTCCCCAGGTAGCTTTATTTAAAATATGCTATCTAAATCTCACACCAAGTTTGTACCTGGCGGTGACTTACTAAGGCCCATATTTGAGTGGAAAATTCAGACTGCTATGGTGAACTTTGAGGAAAAGAAAACAATAGGGGAGAATAAATGGATGTTTTAATGTGCAGTATTAAATTTATACTGAATATTTTTAAGTGAACCATCAGGTTCTGTTTTGAGTTGCGATGTTGGTGTCTCAAAATGTATTATCTTTGTTCATTTAGGGATCCTTCCATGCCACAATTCCCATGGAAAGTGGACGATGAAAGAGCAGGATGTCATAGAGGCAGTTCTTTCTTAAATAGATATTATAGTATTTTAGGATTTAGTTTCATTTTCTAAAAGGAATTCTGAGAGGACAAATCTGTTTTGCTATATTGAACCAATAGATTCAGTATTAAAATTTTAAGAAATATTAAATATTATTTAATATTTAATATCATTCAATATTTTATTTAATATTATTCAATATTAAAATTTCAAGAAATAAAGCCCACTGGGTGTACAAAAATAATGTGCATGGTCACATATTGCTGAAGGTATAAAGACAGTGTATGTTCAAGTGTTGATGCATGCAATAATAAATAATTAAACAATTGCATTATAATAAGTTGACTGATAGAAAGTAAAACATTTTAATAGTAAAATTATAAAATATTTGAGATGACAAGTATCACAATTTTACAGAAGATATTTCCATATGAAGAAGAGATAGAGTAACTACTTGTTTAGCATTGTCAGAGGTTCTTGGAAAATAAGAGAACTAAGTATAATAAAACTAGTTTTACCATAGATTACTTGATATGCAAAAGAGTTAAGTCCAAGCATCATGTTTTAGGTTATAAAAAGAAAATCAAAATTTTAAATGAAGACCAAAAACATATTTGATATTTTGTTTTTGAATTACTTATTCCAGTCCAGGACATTGAACCTAAAGAAATAATTTTTTTTTTCTGAAATAGTTTTGAATGTAACATATTTAGGTATAGATTTATTTAATGTGATATTGTAACTTTTAACAAGAAACACATTTCAATCTTCCTCCCCAGCTCTAACACCGAGTAACTAAAACTTGAAACTTCCTAATAGATAAAAGATATATAAAGTATTTTTTATTATGCAAATAAAGGGACTTTGGGGATGCCACTAGGTCACTTGACAACATGGGCTACGTGTTAGAGAATCCAATAATTTATTTGGGGGTTTAGAAATCTCAATCCACCCCAGACCTCCCAGCAACCTCAGGTCAAAGGATAGGAAAATAGAAATGTTAGTTGAATTTTTGCCAACAGCCTATGATTTACCATGTCTTGGCAAGAAAGCTTCCATAAACACACTAAAAGAAGGTATTCAGATTCTGGTTTGCTGTGTAATTGGGGCCTTGGAGAAAATGGTTTCTTGGGTAAAACAGCAACCTCCTAGGCAATGGTATAGTAAAATATGCTATTGGAACTACATCAGACTAAAGAAAACACAAACAAAAGTAGAAGACAGAAGGTAGAATGGAGGGCAGTATTTGTAAAGTCTTCTATCTTATAAGGGATTGATATATAAAATGTAAAAAATCAAATTCATTCAATATTTTAAAGCAAATAATCTAAATTTGAAAAGGGAATGTGTCAGTTTTTCAAAGAATACCTAAAGTGGCAACTAGATGCTCTCTACAACTAATCATAAGGGAAATGTGAATTAAAACCACAATCAAAACCCCACAGTTTACACCTGCTAGGAAGACAATAATTTAAAAAATGGAAAAAAAGTGTTGATAGGTAATTGGATAAAAGGAAACCCTTTTTTATGGTTGGTGAGAATGAAAATTATCAGAGATTTTTTAATGTTCTCAAAAAGTTTTAAAATGCGGTCTCACACAATGACCCTGCAGTATCACACTTGAGTAGATATCTGATGGAAAATGCTTCTTTCTTAACAATGTTTGCTACAGCAATGTTCATCATAAACAACATACGGAGATCATCTTAGTGTCCTTCCAAAGGTGAGTACATGGATAAAGAGATGGCACTGTGCATGAAATAGAAGTTTTAAGCTTAAATATAGAAACATTAGTCATTTATGATGACATGGATCAAACACTGGAGGTTAAGTATTCTGCTATGACGATATTCTGTAAAGTTGAACAAAGGAAGACAAATATTATAGGGCATCATTTATATGTGAAATCTGAAAAGGGTAATATTAATCAAATTGAATAATTATTGTCATGAATTAAAGGTAAGAAAAAAAAGTGGCATAAAACCACAAACTTGTGGGACTGGAGTGATAGCAAAGCAGATAGGGCGTTTGCCTTGCATGAGGCCAACCCAGGTTTGATTCCCAGCATCCCATCTGGTCCCCTGAACGTCACTAGGAGTAATTCCTGAGTGTAGAGTCAGTAGTAAATCTTGAGCATTGCTGAGTGTGACCCAAAAAGCAAAAAAACAAAAAAGAAAACAAGAGCACAAACGTTCTGAAAACAATGTTTTCTGAGGATCTAAAATGTAGCCTGATCACTATAGTTAATGTTTCTGCATTCTGACCTTGAAAGTAGTTGAGAATATCCTAGACATTCTCATTAAATAATTAAATAAATAAGGGTGAACTATTTGAAGAAATATATGTAATTTTATTGCATGGAGGTGATTGTTTTTCTGCAGTAAATCACTCATATCTACACATATAACTATTATACCATATAGCATATATATAATTATATGTGCAAATCAAGACTTATCTATGAGGTCAAAGAGATTTTTATATTATAAATATGAATGAGATATAGAAAATATAAAATTTTGATCATATAGATTTTAAATGTTGTCTCAGTGCTAGTTTAGTACTATGAAAAATATTAGACCACTTTAAAGTAATTAAAGGAATATTGATTCTAAAACACAACAGGAACTTGATATCAGTTTATTTTTCTTTCCTTAATACTATCACTTTGCTATGTATTCCAGAAATAGAATTAAATTCTGAATACAAATAGTTCAGTGATTGGTATTTTTCAAAATGGAAATGGCAAATATTAGGAGGATATAGCAAAGTATGAGTTATGTAGGTCAGGACTAATATATCTAAGCCAGCATATTGGCAGAGTAGGAATAAAGTGTACAGATTTTTCTCTAAAACCAAGTGAACCAACAAGAAATTCTGAAATATTTAAATAAAGCTCTCTTTTCTTTTAAAATTTTGATCTAAAAACCTCAGATTTGTGTGTAGCACTGTCGTCCCATTACTCATCAATTTACTTGAGCAGGCACCAGTAACGTCTCCATTGTGAGACTTGTTGTAACTGTTTTTGGCATATTGAATATACCTTGGGTAGCTTGCAAGGCTCTCTCGTATAGGCAGGATATTCTAGGGTGCTTGCCTGGCTCTCCCAGAGGGACGGAGGAGTGGAACTCAGGTTGGCTGCGTGCAAGGCAAACACCCTACCTGCTGTGCTATTGCTCCAGTTCAGATTTACATGTATTATTGTTTATTATTAAAATTACAAGTGTTGATCTCAATAAAATCATTGGATATGTTTATCTGAATACTTTTCAGGTTAAACTCTGTATATGTGTTTCTACTTTTGATGAAGATTTTCCTTCAGTTTTCTCAATATTTTAATTCTAATGTCTAACATTAGAGAAGCAAAACATAGGCACATTACTTACTAAATATTCTCGATCTCCAGTGCAAAATGATATCAAAGTTTATACTTCAGAAAGACCCATATATTAAGAGAACAAGTCTTTTGGGACTATTATTGCTTTATAAAGTTGCTGGTTATAAGAAAATTATTTTTACATGTATTACAAACTTTCAAAGTCTCGTGTTTGGAAACACTTTTCTCATAAGTATTTTGAAATGCCACACTTTCTTTAACAATAGCAGGATATTTTTATGCTTTTCAGGTTGTTTATATTATGTGCATATTATAAGCAAGGACAAATGACAGTGTTCTTTCCTATGTTTAGTATGTCTTTACCTCTCGGAGAGCCCAGCAAGCTACCAAGAGTATCCCACCCCCAGGAAGAGCCTGGCAAGCTCCCATGGCATATTTGATATGCCAAATACAGTAACAATAACAGGTCTCATTCTCTTGACCCTGAAAAGAGCCTCCATTCATTGGGAAAAACAAGTAAGGAGAGGCCGCTAAAATTTCAGAACTGGGACGGATAAAGATGTTACTGGCGCTTGCTCAGTAAATCGATGAAGAATGGGATGACAGTGAGAGTGACAGTGAATGTCTAACAGTAACCCATTCCAGAAGCTTATTTTTTTAACATAGACTGTATTTGTTAACATACACAAAACTATCAAATATCCAAATCAGCCTCCCCAGCACAGGAATGGATACCACAGATAGACAGGGGAACCACAGATAGATGATAAAAATTCCTTGTTTAATGCACAGCTTTTAACATACTTTTAGGACATCTGAAGGGTTTTGAGGTATAGGACTTCATGTATGTGCAATTTAATGGTACATTTTAAACAATTAACTTTACTTTTTATTAATACTTGCACTTAATTGGATAAACACAGTAAGAGGTGTTGATTCTAAAACTTAGTTCTCTGGGCTCTGATAGCAAGCTGGACCTTTACTGTAAATCCCAAACTAAGTGCTCAGACTGGTTCAGCTTGTCCTTCCCCATGGGGTGATGTCTCTTAAGTCATAATGGCCTGCATCAAGACCATGCATTTATGTGTTATAGATTGTCCCATATCACTTCCAGGGTAGCTTTGCCACGTGCCCTGTGTCCATCTGAGACCCATGGAGGGTCTCCTTTTTGGGGGCATTAGGATCTATGGCAAGCAAAGCCTGAGTCAAGTAATTATGATGGATGCCCAGGGGTAGATATAATTCAGAGTCAATCAATTCCCAAATATCCACTGATGAAGCATAAACACTTATGTTTAAATCCAACAGCTTATGAATGCAGAAATATTTTAAATTATGTATCACTGTAGCACTGTCATTCCATTGTTCATCGATTTGCTTGAGCTGCACCAGTAACATCTCCGTTGTGAGAATTGTTGTTACTGTTTTTGGCATATCGAATACACCACGGATAGCTACCAGACTCTGCCATGTGAGTGGGATACTCTCTGTAGCTTGCCGGGCTCTCCAAGAGGGACAGAGGAATCAAACCTGGGTCAGCCACGTGCGAGGGAAAAAACACCCTACCTGCCATGCTATCACTCCAGTTCTTATTAATTTGACTTGATTTTCTCATGGGTGAAACTGAATTTATTTAGACACTGCAAAAACCAATAGCCTGGGATTCTCTGTCTATACTGCCTTAAATGTATTCTGTCCATATGAATTAACTTTAGTCCATGATGTAAAACACTGATCCACTTCCATTTCTTTACATGTAGCTAAGTTTTCCTAACTACATTTGTTAAAGCAGTTTTCCTATTTTTAAGTGTAAGCCTTTGACTCCTTTGTATTAATTTTTTCCAGATAAGTCATGGTTGATCTCTCATTTCTTTACAGTAATGCAGTTGGTGTCAGTGTCTGCTTTTATGTCAGTGCCCAGACAGATCACTTTGCTTATTGTAGCTTTATATTATAAATTGAAATGTAATGCCCCCATCTGATTTCTTCTCAGCATTATTTTTGGTACTTGAGGATTTTTATGGGTATTTTATATTTTAATATTATTTTTCTATGTCCTTCATTAAGAATACCTTGAGATATTGATAGGGATTATATTGAGCCTGTACAGTTCTTTCAATAGAATGCTCATTTTAACAATGTTAATTCTTCCAATCAATGAACATGAAATAATTTTTATTTCCCTGCTTCGATTTATTTGGCTTGTGAAAATTTCCTTTGTAGAAGTCTTTTCAAATCCTTCGTTAAGTTCATACATAGGTATATGGTTTTCTTTTGGATATAATTGTGAATGGGATTGTTTATATCCATCTTTCTTTTCTGCCTTTGCATATAAAATGCAGCAAATTAGCATATTTCTGTGTGTGTGTGTGTTTTATAATGTGTCAAATTACTGAACTGGTGTATTTTTGGGAGAAGTTTTTCTGTGTGTCTTATATCCTGTCAGGTATCTTTATTTATTTACTTTTTAGTTGACTCATTGAGTCCCATCAGGGTGCAGAGGGAATTCAGTGAGCGCCAGCCAAAGTGTAAATCAGCTCAAGGAGATTCAGTCACTTGTCTGGGCACTAATCCACATACACAATGTTTGAATACGCCAGAAGGAAATAATTCTATATCTCTACAGTCTCAGCTTACTTTTTTCTGACTTCATTCATTACAGAAACCAAATATTTAGATTTTTGGAAACATTAAGTATGAGTTAGTGAAATGTATGACTATTAAAGCGTTCACTCAGTATATCACCCTTTTTGCTGCCAGTTGCTTCAATGCAGTGTGCATATATGCATATGATTTGGATAAGGGTGAGTTTAAATGGTCACCATGGCAGCTGTTCTTGATTAATCATTAACACACTGACTAAAAGGTTTAAGTTTTTTTTTGTTTAAATTATGTGTATACTATTTCTTGTTGTTTTGTATGTCTTGTATGTCTTGTACATACATTTGTATGTTTTGTATGTCAAAACAACAGGAAATATATGGACTGAAGCAATAGCACAGCGAGACAAAGTGATTTGCCTTGCACATGGCCAACCAGGGATTGATTCTTCTGTCCCTCTCAGAGAGCCCAGCAAGCTACTGAGACTATCCCGCCTACACGGCAGAGCCTGGCCAGCTACCAGTGGCATATCCAATATGCCAAAAACAGTAACAAGTCTCACAATGGGGATGTTACTGGTGCCCATTTGAGCAAATCGATGAACAACTGGACAACAGTGCTACAGTGCTATGGGATATGTACTCATTATGTGAGATTCATAAAAAATTGAAGGAAAACAATTTGGTCCTCTGAACACTACTGGCAGTGACCCCTGAGCACAGAGCTAGTAGACAGTCCTCAGTACCTTCATATGTGACTGAAGCCCCAACCCCAAAGAGAATGTTAAATTTATTTAATTTTTCACAGGCCTAAGTCCTAAGAAATGTTCTCAGACATGTTTACTAAAATTTCCATTAAGGAGAGGCACACATAGATTTTTTGCCAAATCTGTAAATTTAAGGAAAAAAAAAGATTTGAGATATTCAGAAGGAATAATGGTGTCGTTTGAATTCTTCCCATTTTATATGAAGCCTGGACTAGGTCGCATGGAGATGGCTATTCTTTCCCATATTGGAGAAAATTTGTAAAAGAAATGGAAGATTAGTTTTATTCTCAAACTCCAAAACTTTGTATATTTTTTATGTATGTTGGTTCCTTATCTTTGTGTGTATGTAAGCATTTATTTTGTAAAGTTAAAGGTGAACATCTAAAGTGATGTAAAGAAAATTATTTTCACCTTTTCAAACAAAATTTTAAAGGGCCATTCATCTAGGGAACATTCTTGTCACTTAGTTTAAATAGTGTATTTGCCATGCTTTGTCTGAAATACCTGAAGCTGTCTAATTACAGTATTATATATTGTAATCTTTCAAAAGCTTGATATATTGACACATCAAAGCATATAACACAACACCTGGGTTGCTATAGAGATTCTACATTTTATTAAGATTTACAAAAATTAACAATACGTGTGTTCCCTTTACAAGTATGCTGAAGATTTATCATAATGTAAATGTCACAGTCTTTGTATTTATTTTGTGTAAGGAAAACAGGTGCAAGATATTATGTGACTTTTAATTAATTTTCTTTTCCAGGCTTAATGCTTTTATTCTTTTCATCTATCCTCACAAAATTGAAATGCCAAGTTAAAATGTTGGGGCTGGAACGGTGAAGCAGACAGGGCACAGCCTTACATGTGCCCAAGCAGAGTCTGATTTTTGGCACCCCAGATGGTCTTCCAAGTCCACAATTAGAGATCCCTGAGCAGAGACCATATTTAAACCCTGAGTATTGCCTACTGTGACCCAAAAACCAAAAACAAACCAAACAAACAAAAAAAGAAGTAAAGATGTTCTTTTATTCTTTCCAATCGGTGTGGCGAGAGAGCTGCCTGGAGAGTCCGCCGAACATCCATTAACATGTGATCACTCATCGTATCATCGAGAAAAAGGTGTTTACAAATTAGTTCACAAAGTTTATTCTTTTTCCTTTTCTTATTTTTTAATTTTGGCGCACAACCAGCTATGCTCAACTTACTTCTGGCTCTGTGCTGAGGTATCACTACTGGCAGGGCTCAGGGTGCTAAAGATCACTTTATGTGCTCTGTTATGTCTCCAGCCCAAGCTTGTAACTTCTCGATGTGGAGTATTTATTCTATGCTCATAACCTGGAAGAGTGCCGAGAATATGCTAATGACTAATACATATTTAAATTTAAGCAAGGTGTTGCAATCCTTTAGATTTCTATGACCTCCCAGGCTCACACACTGTACTCTTGATCCCCCACATCTTTCTGCAGCAGGATTGCCACTGGCAATTTGTTCACCTCTGTTGACAAACTCAGTTTGTGGCTTCCTCTGTGCCCCAAAGAGGCTAAAGAAGATGCCCATGAAATAAATCACTTGACAATGTTCCTGAGAAATGTTTTTGGCTAAAATTATCATTCCCTATGTGTTATTTTAATACACCTCCGTCCATATCTGCTTGCGATTAAGCAGACATCTAGAACACTTTGCTTACTGATTATGTCTTTGCTCTATGAAATTAAAATATACTTTTTTAGGAATATGTGCTTTGATACTAATAGAAAAGGTTTTATAGCCAGGGAAGAGAATATGTGCTTTGATACCAATAGAAAGGTTTTTATAGCCAGGCAGAGTGCAAGAAAAAGGAGATACATTGAGTGCCACTCTTCACAGTCAGACTTGGGGTTATAAATGATACTTGTTTATAAATAATCAAGGGCTCATTCCCTATTCACCTTGTGCTACTTTTTCTCTTTTTTTTGCATAAAATATACTGTAAGCATCAGAAAGAAATGACATTTTGGTACTCTTTTAGAGTTTCAGCTTGAAAGGAATTTGAAAGTGTAAAGAATTAGTGTCCACTGAAGAGAGTTCACAGCTCCCCTCATTAGTGTCAAGTGGTGAAGCCTGGTTGGCTCCTCTGTGTTATAGCCCTTGCTCCTACAAGATCAAAGTAGTTTGTCTTTCTAGATATAGGAGCTAGGAGTTTGTCACTTTCCCAAAAAGTGTCAACCCTGTGACTGAATTCAATCTATGCTCAGAACTGCCCAAAGTAGAATTTTCAATCTCTGAAGCATAGAATCTGATCCCTGAAATTGGTCACAATGGAAGACTGTGCTAGTGAGAATAATGATTTACCAATAGCCCATAGTTTGATCCCTAGAGTTGATTAATATGTTACAACTCATGGCAAGTAGAGAATCAAGTTGCAAATCAGATTATCTTTTAAGAAGAAAGATTTGTTGAATTATGCAGGTAATTCTAACATAAGCACTTGGACTCAGAATAGTAGGGTAAAGCCAAACATGAGTGTAGAAAAATATTTAAAGACATATCACCAACATGAATACATATTTGAGTTAGAGAATTATAGAAGTTTCTGACCTGACAAACAGCAAGTAAATGGGGAAAGTAGTCATAAGTTTACAAAGACTAAATTTTGCCAACAATATGTATGGGCATAGAAAAGTACTGTTCAGTCACCAGAAGGCCTCGATTCTCAAATCTTTACTTTGGTCTACTAAAACCAATATCCTACTTCTGACTCATCAAACTGTAAAATAATGTGTTTACCTTATTTTAAGTCAGTCTATTTGTGACAATTTGATACAACTGCAGAATAAAAAACTAGTAGAATTATCTACTAAAATACTGATCAACTTTTTCTTGATAGGGAAACAAATGCATTAAAGAAGATTGTAATTTAATTGTCAGAATGATATACATACATGGACATTTCTACAGTGGTGAAATAATAAGAAAGGATTTTGAGATAGTAATTAGCTTAGTGGTATGAAGCAGTGCATAATATATTACCAGATGAATTCTGTTGGATTTTAGTAAAATCTGATCTGAATGAGAGGTTCAAAAGGAAATAGTTTCAATTTCAAGTTTATAACTAGAAACAAAGCACAGACTTTGTAAATAACCTCACAAACTTTTTCTAGTGAAAAATTAGCTGAATTCTTAACTAGGGCATCTGTATCCATGTATATAAGAAATCAGAGTATATAGATAATGTTTCTGAAAATCTGAGCAGTTTGACTAAGAACTAACTATTAATACTTAAGTCCGATTGATTTAGAAAGGAAAGAAATAGAGAGGCTTTCCATAAGAGAAAAAAGATGTTAGCAGTTTCAGGTCAACAATACTTTAGTTATCTTAATGAGACATTAAGAATCACAAAAATTTTGTGGTAAATACCCACACAATCTGATTGAATTTTCCCAACTTCACAATACACATGAGCACACACACTCACACACACACACACACACACACACACACACACATCATCCGCATCATCAACATCTGAAAAGTTGGTAATAAATTGTTTGTGAAAATTAAATAGAATACATATAATCTCTCACAGTTCCTCTTTGAACTAACAGAGACAGAATCTGAGTTATAAGATTAAGAAGGCAGCTATGCTAATCACTATATCACCAACTCAACTGAGTTATAAGATTAGGAAAGGAAAACACTAGTATTTTTGGTCCTGACCATTTGGTTCCTTACCAAAAAATCATTGTAAGTTATAAGAAATTTTCTGATGATGCAGACTATTTTGTCTTTTTATACTCAGATTTGAGTACTGAAGTGAAAAAAGTATTTTATGATTTTTAAGCATATTCTTGGAAGTATGCTAATACAAGTGTCCCAACAAGAATGAAAAGCAAGGCAGTAGAGGATTTCCTTCCACCTCTCTGAAATTGTTCTTATACATGCCAGCACTTTTCAGTGACTTTCAAACTTAATGGCATCCATTTAAAGGCAGATCTTCCTTCTTATGAAGCTTCCCATTTGGTACCATGATATTGGGGAACATATGACCCAGGAGATCCATGTTGGAAATTAAAAAGTCTTTTTACCTTTTAGTAAAAAGAAATGGAAAGAATGTCTCTCTATGGAAACTCTACTTTGTATGACATACAGGATTGATGTGACCATGGGTAGCAGAAGTATTAAAGTCATCAGGGTTGCACTGGGCATTTTCTAGTTCACTAAGCACTTTGTACTGGGGATCCTTAGCCACAAGTCTCTAGAATTGTCTCATCACTGGGACTTCGATCTGGCAATCCAAGTCATACAAGTAAGCCTTTGCACCATACTGGCACCCCTTTGGTGCTTTTTCAACATGGGACATCATTTCAATCATAGGTTACGTCAAGGCGTCGCCCCCCCCCCCCAATTAAATAGCACTGCTATTGATATAGCTCTTTCATGGTAAGAATCTATAATTTTTTGTTTGACTTTTGATGATAAAATAAATCTTTGATAAAATATATAATAATCTACAGCTAAATTATTTAAAAGATTAGTCTTATTTCAGCTATTACTATTGAGCAGAGAGTCTCTTGCCCGCACACCTGGCTCTCTTCCCTGAGGGCCCCTCGGAGGGGATGGGCTCCAGCTTCCCTCCCCACCCCGAGTAGAGTTCCCGGCGGCTGAAGACCACCAGAACCTAGCTACAGCCATGCTCGAGGCCCCTCTCCACACGTTCAGACAGGCCTCATGCATGAAGGTATCGGCAGAGGAACCCAGGTGTGTGTAATCCCATCAACGGCCAACATCCAGAGAGAGACTTAAAAGCAAGCTCCCAGAAGCGATATCTTGTAGCCTACTTCTCCCTCTGGCAGAAACTGGCAAGCTTCTGAAAGTTTCCTGCCCACATGGGACAGCCTTGCAAGCTTCCCATGGTATATTCATATGCTAAATCCAGTAACAAGCTGGACCCCATTCCCCTGACCCTGAAAGAGCCTCCAGTGCGACATCATTGGAAGGGCTGAGTCTAGAGAGACTTCTAAGATCTCAGGGAAAGGACAAATAGAGAGGTTACTGAGCCCGCTAGAGAAATCGATGATTAACGGGATTTCATGATCGTGATTACTATTGAGTTAGTTCTCCAGGCTGTAACAAAGAACCATAGCATGGTGATATAAAGAACAGAAATGCCTTTCCTGACAAATCAAGGAGTTAGAAGTCTAATATTGAGGTACAGTAACCTGTAGATTACTTTCTTCTCCCTTTGTGTTTTTGCAATCTTCCTTTTACGCTGTAGCCAAATTTCCTTTTCAAATAAGGAACACTGGTGATACTGAATGCACACCAACTTAAAAGATTTAATTTGAACTTATTTGCCCCTCTACATACCTTATCACTAAACACAGTTGGATTTTAAGATATTGGAGGGTAGGACAGTTACAAAGGGAAGTTTGGAGTAGCACAATTTAACCAATAATAGTAATAGTATTATGAGGACAGTTTAGTGGTTGATATGCTTATGTTATATTGATTATCAGCTTTATCTAAAATATTAATGATAGCCAAATGGAAGTTTCATTGAAGATTCAGAGTTATATAGACCCTCATAGAGAGCAAAAGGGGTAACATAACTTCAATATCTCCCTTTTGCTCAAACAGTTGTTGAAGCTAATGCCTTGGCTACAACTTTTAATATAAATTAGTTGAAGCTAATGCCTTGGTATCACTTTTAATATAAAAATATTTCTTCATACTATAGTTCTAGATTTTTATTTCATAAATGCATCCACTTTAACTGTAGAAATGAAAGAACTCTGTTGACTATATATGTGGAAAGTACCAAGTTTTCTGTATCACTCAGAATTCTTTTGGGGGGGCATAAACAACAATGTTTAAAAAATGAGCAAAAAAAACCTCATTATTGAATGTCATTTTCTACTAATATTTCGCTTTGACTTGGTGCAGAGTAATTTAGGGAGGAGCTCTATATCCCAAACTCTCTAGAGCCACATTTGAATGCAATCTACAGAAAAGGAAAGATATAGACAGTGAGCAACATTTATCCTGGGAAAACGGATCAAGGAAGAGAAGCCACCTGGAAAAAACAAGTTAAGGAAACCTGCATCCTCAACACCATGATTTGAGATGCTAATCATTTCAGAAGCATGTTTTACTGGTCCATTGAATTTGATATGGGAGAAGTCTCCCATAAGGATTTGGGGATTTAAAAGACTAAGATGCTGACATACAGAGTGAAGTTGGATTTTACCATATTAACTGCCCCTGTGGAATCTGTTTATTAATGTTCCTAATAACCAGAGCAGTGGCTGTCTCACTTGGATATTTTTTAGAATTGTCAGGAGACCTTTTTAAATATGTGATAGACTCAAAGATTCTATTTTCTTCAGTAGTGAGTAGATCCCAGAAACTCTTTCCTTAATAAGCCTTACTTCCCTCATTATATTTTTAAATTTTTTCCAACAAACGGGTAGTTTATTACATACGAGACACTGTTATAATGACTCTTTAAATGTTTTCTTCTTTAAATCAAAGAACACTACACCATTTTGCCTGCATTTTATGAGAAAAATGGTAGAGGAATTGCTGTCCAAGACCATAAGTATTAGTAAATGGAAGTCCTGGGATATGAATCCAGGCAGATTTGTTCCCTGTTCATGCCTATGGTCACATTGTTGTTTCATTTTTATACCAATTTTCTGGTAAACACACATTAAACATTACCATAGTAAAAACATACTCATAAAGATATGGCAATCAACCCAACAAATTATTCCTATTGGTAGTAATTCTATCAGTAACATAGATTTCTATCAATAACATAGTTTTGTTTGAGAAAAAGAAAAAATGCAACCATTGATTGTAATGACAGACTCTAATCTTATAGCAAATTAGAAGGCAAAGTTTGCTTTGAGTTGTTCAAAGTAGTGTTTGAACAGGTTTGGACTGTTTTAAGCAGGTTTGGGCTCCAACTAATATGAAACTTATGAACTTGCCCTATTTATTGAAGAAATATTACATTGAATCAAGTCCCATGTAAGCATTTTTTTAAATCAGCATGTGTATAATTTACATCAATTCAACTGTTAAAAGTCCAGTTATCTCTCAAACATACAAATATTGTAAGATTAGAATACTACAAACGACAATTCCTCAGAAACTCTTCTCCCAGGATAACCGATTAATAGCATTTTCCTCGGTAAGTTCTAACATTTATAGTGTGTGTGTGTGTGTGTGTGTGTGTGTGTGTGTGTGTGTGTGTGTGCGCGCACGCGGACAGTACTCACACAGGCAATGCTCTGGGCTTACTTCTAGCTCTGCACTGAGTAATTGTTCCTGGTGGTGCTTGGGCAACATACGGATGATGGGGATTGAGCCTGGGACAGCTGTGTGTAAACTAGTGCCCTATAAACTGTACTATCTCTACAGCCCACAAACGTATTGTTAATTTCATCTTGCCTTCACTCTCTTCCTCGGTGCACTTTTGTCTCCTGCTCTCTGTAGTTTTCCTGGCACATAGAGATCCTCAATAAATTGTTATTGAACATATACCCATTTTGCCAATAAGTAAAATTAGTCCCTAAGAGGTTAACTTAAATAAAATGTCAGGAATATGACAAAACAAAGATGTATATGCCGTGTAAACAACAAGCGATTAGGAAATCCCAAGGCTCTCTCTCAGCTCTCTCTCGCTTCCTGCATGAGGTGGTCTCGCTGCCCACCTGGGATGGCTGATGCCATGGGCAGATGAAGAAGGAAATGAGGGCCAGTCTGGTTGGTGATTAGTTGCTTTTTATTTCATTCTCCCCTCGAACCTGTTCCAGTCTCACTAAGCTCCCCCTTGCCATTTCCCCTGCCCCCCTTGCTAGTCTCTCTGCACACCAATTCACCACCTTGGTCTCTCTCTAGTCTCTCTCCAACTCCCTGCATTGGGCATAGAAACCAGACTGAGGTCTGGCAGGACAATCAACATACGAAAGCCCTGCACTCAAGGTAGGAATAACAACTAGGTTATGTTTTACCTTTCCTTCCTTAGTCCAACAATCATTTAATTAACATCTTAATTAACACTTAATTCTACTTCTTAATATTAGTTATTTTGTATGGACACAGTAAGAAATACATTAAGTTTGTAGGGTTGCTCTCCTGGGGACATTTCACTATAGATCTCAGACTACAGTGCTCAGACCAGATTAATCTTTCCTAGCCCTAGCAGGGTCCTAATCTCATTGCTACATTTTGGATCATGACAGAATTTGTTCCTGATCATGCTCTTAACTTATATTTTAGTATTATGGTGCTTTGGCCTGCCCATTTTTGATGCCAGGGTAGCTGGCAGCTTGCTCTGGGCCCATCCAGTATCTCGTTGGGACCCTGCTTTTGGGGTGCTAGAAAGTAAAGGCAACTGAGGCTTAAGTCAAGAAAACAAATGCCCAGGAGTTAATATTATTCTAATCAATTAACTCCCAAGTTACAAAGGCATAGCATTAAGTGCCTTCCTGTGTTTATACAAAAAGTACATTGCTCTGAATTAACTATTCAAAGGACATAAAGAGAAGAGAAAAGCTGTATTTACAAGTTAAAAGAGTCTGATTAGGAGATAAAGGTGATTGACAGGTTGGGTAAGCAGAGCACAAAGAAAGAGGTTACAGGTAAATATAGGAATGAGAGCACTGTGACTGGAGTATCCCAAAAAACCCAAGTTCCCTGTGGCAAGGCAGAAAGGACAAACCAATGTTATCTTACACTGGCATAGGGAGATCCTCGGTAAAATAGTTATTGAACAAATACCCATTTTGCCAATACGTAAAATAGCCCCTGAGTTTAACTGAAATAAAATTTTAGGAATATGACAAAACAAAGATATGTGCACAAATAATTAGGTGTAGAGCTTAAGTTCTCAATACACATCTGTTTAATGGAAAGAAGTTTAAGGGTCATTACTGAGATCCATTTTAGATTTTTAAGTGGAAGTTTCTGTTTACTTAACAATAAATATCAGTTTTTCTATAGTCACAGTATCCAGCTCAGTTTAGGAAATTAAAGTCAATTATAATAAATCTTAGTTGTGTTCTTATAAAGTGTGTTATTATAAAATATTATAAAATGATAAAAATATTAAATATTTATACTTTCCTAGCATTATTAATATATTATCACATTTTATTTCATTATGGACCAGTGACCTGGGACTTGTCACATTCCAATAATGAGTAAATTAAGTTCAGCAAAGTCAGATAGCAAAAATGTCACTTAGAACAAGAGTCCAGTTACCAATTTCTGATCTACAAACAAATTTTTTGTTTGGACCACATATTCTTGTATTTAGTTCTAATAAATAAGTCTGAAAGAAAGATAGCAAAACAGCATCAGTACTTAGAAAGTTTTAGATCTGATTAAAATGTTATCATTGATACCTGTCAATGACTTCAATTCTTTGAGTTAATTTTATTGAACTATGATAAAGAGGTTTAGAAGTTGAACAAATTAACTCCAAATATAGAACCCTTGGTCATTACAGATAGGTATCTTGTAGGTTTGTGGAAGGTTCACTAAGCCTTTTCAACCAGGAATATGGATTCCTGAGAGGCCAAAAATATAGAGGGATACACAGTGTTGCGATAGCATATCGAGTAGGGCATCTGCCTTGCACATAGCTGACCTGGGTTCTATTCCTGCATCCTTCTCCAAGAGCCGGGCAAACTACTGAGAGTTCCCTGCCATAGAGCAGAGACTGGCAAGCTACCTATGGCATAATCAGTATGCCAAAAACAGTAAAAAGAAGTTTCACAATAGAGACGTTACTGTTGCTTGCACAAGCAAGTAGATGAAGAACTGGATGACAGTGCTACAGTGCAGTGTTACAAGAAACTTTTTTTGTAGATGCTGCCATGATAATCATAACAAATCCCACAAACTTATTGCTGAAACATTGATATGAAATTTCCTTTGGAGAAAAATATTAAATATCTTGTCTTACTCAATATCTACTTTATATATTCTAGCAGTATTTTAATATCCAGCATTGCTATTTTATATATTCTAGCAGTTTTTAACTTCATAACGTCTACATGCAAGACAAACACCGTAATCTGTCACCTTAACTGTCTCTCTGGTCTGTCTTGGTCACATTTTTTAAAAAGTGGCTGATCTTTAAAATTTCTCTGTTGTCAACACTAATGATCATTTAGTCGCTGAATATAGTTTCCTTTTCATCTTTTTACTCCAACAAAGATTACTTGAACGTACTTATTGCAAATATTGTGGGCTAGAAGTTAAAAGTAGAATTTCCCTTAGTTTCTTGAGGAGATAATCATTGATAACATGGTTCTTGGAATCTGGCTGAATTGTTGGGTTGACATAGAACTATCATTAGCCAGACAAAGTTCTAGTATCAACAATAAGGCAGTTTCAGTTTAGCTGCTCCCCCAAACCCCCATTTTTTAGGTATTAAGGCTACAGCAGTGTTGATATTTATGACAATGATGTACACCCCCCTACCACCACAACTAAAGTTCCTAAATTTCTCCATCTCTGTCCCTATGTCAATGCAAGTACATCAACCCCCCTCACCCCACACACCTCACACCACCTATTACTTTGAATCTGACACTAACCCTAACACCAAAGGTTAATCACTGGTACTGTCTATACCTTGTTTTGTCTCTCCATACTAGAAATAAGCAAGATCACATCATATGTGTCCTAATCTCTTTGAATCCCTATGACATATTTAACTTGACATAATACATTCCAGTTTCATCCATGTTGCAGTAACCCAGTAAAATATAATATATATACATACACACGCACATATATATATATATAAATATTACTTACATCTACTCAGAGATTTAGTCATGAACTGGTAGAGCAGGGTTTGTGGGTGTGTCAACGGAGTGGGAGCTGTGGGAGGGCTAGAGATTTTTTCTAAGATCCAAAAAATATATGTGATAAAAGACAATTAAATGGTTGGGATAACTGTAAGTCAAAATATAAATTGTAAAATTTATTTTTATAAATTATTCTGATTAATATCTATGTTAATTTCAGTTTCATTACCTACATAACAGGTAACATTTTTATTGTCTACTTTGAAGAAATATATAAAAATTCAGTATTAAAAATATAAGACTGTGTTTTATTATTTAGTCAGTTAATCAAAATTGTCATTCTCTATTGCACATATGGTTTCTTTTATTTTGATGGACACTGCTGTTTTTCACTGGAATGTCTCAACAACAAGGCAAAAGAAAGGAATTTCTGTTTTTCTTTCTGTCTTCCTTCATTCCTTTCTTTTTCCCAAACCATCAGAAGTCTATTGCTGTAAATTAGACAATTTATAGTTAAATGAGAAAATTCTAGCTTACCTTACCTTTTTGTTCCTTTCCAGTTCACTTTTTAATAATCTTTGTGTATTTTTTATCTAGTTTTCTTTTTCACCGTATGCAAAAGTATGTGAATAGCTCTCCTAGTTTTTATGCTTCCAGTTTTCTTCACTTCCCAATCATGTTGATGGATAAGGATGGTCATATATTTGTTGAATAAATAATGATATTGAATGTCCTTCCATATTTATTACTTCAAGTAATATTATCAACATCCCTCCATAAGTCAAATATTGACTTTTGGGGAAAGCATGTGTACATGGATTTTTATGTATATCTATGTAGTCTTGTGTATGTTTGTGTTTTTGCTTTTAATTCATATTTACATGAAAATATTTGTTTTGGTTTTGGACCTACAACCATGGTGCTCAGGGTTTTCTTCTACTCTGGGGCTCAAGGATCATTCTTGGCATTGTGCTAGAGACCAGATGGCCTGTTTTGCACAAGACAAGCAAATTAATTCTTATACTTTCTCTATCCCCTAAAAAAAAAGTTTTTCTCCTTTTTAAACAAATCTATACTAATACTATAGACTCTAAGTTGTTCTTTTTATGAATAATCCTAACTGAATACAATAGCACGGCGGGTAGGGCATTTGCCTTGCATGTGGCCAACCCAGGTTCGGTTCGTCCATACCTCTTGGAGAGCCCGGCAAGCTACCGAGAGTATCCCGCCCACACAGCAGAGCCCGGCAAGCTACTCATGGGGTATTCAATATGCCAAAAACAGTAACAACAAGTCTCACAATGGAGATGTTACTGGTGCCCACTTGAGCAAATCCATGAACAATGGGATGACAGTGCTTCAGTGCTAACCCTAACTGGGCTGAATATATCCTGATAAATGCTTTGTAATATATATGGATCTCTTGCTAATATATAACACAGTATGTTTGCCAGGAGATATGTCATTATCATGATTGCAGTGAAACCATCCACTTTGTTTAACTACTAGAAATTAATAAGAGGAAACTGTGCCTTGAGAGCATGCTTCTCTTCTCCTTTTCAGATGTCATAAATATATAGTAGTCATATGAATTAGCTGTCCACTGATTAATATCAATGGCTAGTGATTTATGCCATATAAATATTATACAAATATGAAATAAATTCATGTGAAATATTTTGAATTTCAATTAAAAAATGCATACGGCAGGCCAGAGATATAGTTCAGGTACCGTGCTTGGACGCTATCAACCTAGGTTTGACCCCTGACATCACATATGGTCCCCTGAATTCCACCAGGTGTGATAGCTGAGCACAGAGCTATGACTAAGGCTTCATCACAGCTAGGTGTAGCTAAAAAAAAAAAAAAAACCCAAAAATATTTAAATTATAGGGCTTTAAATTTCTCTCACAGAACCAGCATTATGCAAATGGACAATTTATCAGAGTTAGCATGCTATTGGAGCCAGGCAGTGTCCCCACACCGTTGAACCCACAAGCAATGATCTCTGAGTGCAGCCCAGTAAAGCCCAAAGAACCACCAGGAGTCCCCCAAAGACAACAGTACAGAAAGTTAGCATGGTATCATGGTTTTTTTTATGTTTGAAATAAAAAACAGATAGAGTTGCGCACCATCTCTCACTGAAAGTTGAAATAATATACAAAATTATGTGCCACTAGTTATAATATTTTGGAACCTGAAATATTCTTGAAAGATGGAGATTCAGGCATGGTCCCAAATATTAGTTAGACAATCCATAAAGATATTTAATTATTGTATTTGACAGAACCTTCCCAAAAGCATCATCCCTTTTCTGCAAATCTATAGGATTTAACTTCTATATTAATATCCATTGAGGTCAAGTTTTTTCTATATAAGTGACCTTAAGTCACTTAAAATGTTGGTTTTAGTTTTTCCAACTGAAGATTATATCGATGCCTATTATTTAGGATTACAAAATGAATATGTGTATCCCTTGTATGTGTATGATATATACATGTATTATCTATTTATCTATCTATCAATCGATCGATCTACAAATCCATTTATATGACTTTTATGCAACTAATAGAAATGAAAAAATTTCCTGTCAGGAAGTAAACAAATAGTACTATGTCAAAGTAAATTTTTCACAACAAAAGAAAAGATATCCTACTTAATTAGGAAAGCTTTTTTTTTTTTCCTATTTTGTGTACACTTGGCAATGCACAGGGGCTATTCCTGGCTCTACACTCAGGAATCACCCCTGGCAGTGCTCAGGGGACCATAACCATATGGGATGCTGGGAATCGAACCCGAATCAGCTGCGTGTAAGGAAAAGGCCCTATCCCCTGTGTTATTGCTCTAGCCCCAGAAAAGTATTTTTAACCATATATTCAATACAGGATTAAAATGCAAAAAGTATAAAAAACTCATGAAACACAAAAGCCAATTTAAATTGGGCAATTTATCTGAATAGATCTCCATAGATCAAGCATCTACAGACACTTGAAAAGATGTCCATGCTCTCTTTTTAGAGAAATGCAAATCAAAACCACAGTGTTTAGAATGGCTAATGAGTTTGTGAATGATTTTCGGCATTCTAGGCATTTGTTCATTTCACCAGTCAATGGTGATATTACAATTAAAACAGCACAGGTAAGGCTACTGAGGAGCCCATAATTTTAAAATATTTGAGTACTCAGTATTTAGTAATCGGAATGTTCTCATTTGAATACTTTGAGATGACAACCCATTCCTGACTTATATTTTGACAAATTTATCTATTTGTTCATTTCTAGAAATCCAAATATTATTGAATATTTTAATTTCAGTAGTACATATTTCAGTCTTCAGCAATGTTTGGTGGAGAAATCGCATGAATAAAGACCTTGAAATTGTTCAGAAAATGTGTGGCAAAATGGGCAGCCACTATCTAAATGCTGATTAGTATGAGGTCATTCTGGAGACTTCACTCTTGATACCATTTTTAGAACTCCGTTAAGTGCTATCTTTACTAGCTGGCAATTACTTCAATCAATACAGAAAAGGGCTTTAAAAATATAATTTATAGACAATCTAGACTGAGACATAGAAGTCAGGACTAACCCCTGAGAATCATTGGGTCTCCCTCTTAACCCCTGGCCAAAGAAAGAAAAACAAGAAGAAAAAAAAGAAAACCAAAGCTGATAAAATCTTACTGGGTTCACTTACATGTTTTAAAAAAGAATTTTAAGTATATATGTGCAGACATTGAATGAATAACTAAATTTATGGGGTAGGGTGGGAAATTGGTATAACCAAATCATATGGCAACTTGTGGACATGTCTTAAGAAATAATAAAAAATACAAATATACTTCTTGCTTTAATACATAAAAGAAGTATGTTGAACTATAATGTGAGAGAAATAAAAAGCAAGAAAGACTAACTGCATAAATGCTTGCAATCTACTTTTAAAAATGGCATTAAATTACCTATAACTTCACTAGTTATCAATGTAAATCTTACCAATAAAGAGATATAGACAAGTTAGTGATTAAGGATACAAAACTCAACCTTTTTCTTATGTCAGGGAGACACTTAATTTTCAATGACAAACATAATATAATAGCAAAATTTTTCAAATAAATAACATAAGAAATATTTAGTCTAATAAAGGTAGGACCGACCTTATTTATATTAGAAATGCATATTTCAAATTTAAAGAGGTAATATTTCACAGGTGTGGACATTGTATAAAGATTTAAGGGACATACCTAATACACCAAGTAGACATCACTCATTTTAAACATATACCTACTAAAAAAATAACAACATATTATATAAATAAACTGCTAAGCAATATGAAGATAGCCCTTAATAATAGCACAGTCACATCTAATTATATAGTCTATTCTTTAATAGTGATGTTTGATAAATTTCAGGGTTTTTTCTTGGAGAGTGTTACTAAACTAATACTCAGAATTTTTGCCTTGCATACAGCTGGCCTGCATTTGATTCTTGGTATCAGAAATGGTCGTATGGTCCCTGCGCACTTTAGGAATAATATTGTGGTCTATCAAATGTGGCCTAAATATTAAAAATTGATTATACTATTTAACCTGGATTATACTATTTAATCATACTTTTACTTATTAGATGTTTAATCTTATTCATTGATCTATTCCTACACACATATATGCAAATATATTTATCATCATCATCATCATCCTGTTGATCATCAGTTTTCTCAAGTGGTCTCAGTAACGTCTCCATTCTTCCTAGCCCTGAGATTTTAGAAGACTCTCTTTACTCATGGTTTGCAAAGGTGCCGCATTGGAGGCACTTTCAGGATCAGGGGAATGAGACCCTTCATTGTTACTGGTTTTGGCATATGAATACACCATGGGGAGGTTGCCAGGCTCTCCCATGTGGGCAGGAAAATCTTGGGAGTTTGCCAAGTTCTCCGATTCTCCGAGAGGGAGAATTAGGCTATAAGATGTCTGAGAGCTTTTTTTTAAAAAAATTTTTATTAGAGAATGACTGTGATGTACAGTTACAAACTTATGAACTTTTGTGTTTGCATTTCAGTCATACAGTGATCATTTACCCATCCCTCCACCCGTGCCCATTCTCCTCCACCAATGTTCCCAGTATCCCTCTCACCAACCCCACCCCATCCCCCACCACCC
The DNA here is from genome assembly GCF_027595985.1 of Sorex araneus. Lineage (NCBI taxonomy): Eukaryota > Metazoa > Chordata > Mammalia > Eulipotyphla > Soricidae > Sorex > Sorex araneus. The sequence goes on from NC_073313.1 coordinate 177,781,170, forward strand.
CACCCTGCCTCTGCGTCAAAGCATTCCCTTTTGTTCTCTCTCCTTTTGGGTGTTGTAGTTTGCAATAGAGGTATTGAGTGTCCTTCATATTGGTTTTATAGTCTCTGGATGTTGGCTGTTGTTGGGATTACTTGGCACCGGGGGCAGTTTCTGAGTGTGACCGCCTTGCCACTGGAAAATGGGGGACCTGTGCAGAAAAGGCCCAGTCCTGATCCTAGCATCCTTGGAGATCTCAGCCCCAGGTCCCGCACACCTGGGTTCCACTGCCGGTTCATTCATCGTGAGACTCATCCGAACATGTGGAGAGGGGCATTGAGCATGGCTGTGGCTGGATTCTGGAGGTCTTTGCTTGGGGTAGGCTCTGCTCGGGACGGAGAGGCGAAACTCAACCCACCCTGTCCGAGGGGCCCTAGTGAAGACAGCCAGCCTTGGGGGCAAGAGACTCTGCATCGCTCTCTTCCAGGAGCTTGGTTTTATAGTCTCTGGATGCTGGCCGTTGATGGGATTACACGGAGCCGGGGGCAAATATATTCATATCCATTATGTATATATGGAGAGAAGACATACAAATAGCCAATAGAGAGCATGTTCATGAAAAATATCTCAATATTATTAATGATCAGTTAAATGCAAAGCAGAACCTTAATGTACTAATACACTGTATTATTAGAGTGACAGTTGTCAATAGGATAAAAGAAATGTTGGTGACTATATAGGGAACAGAGTATCTCTGTAAACTGTTGGTTTGAATATAGTTTGGTAAGAGTCATTATAAAGCAGCAGCTTTGAGATTATTCAGTCTGAAATAGAATTATATAATATATAGCATATTTGGTTGCATATAGGTATAAAATATGAATCTGCAAGACATACCTATATTCACATCTTTATTGAATAATTGTTAATGATAGTCAAGATGAGAAAAACAATTGTGTCTCATGATAGATCAATGCATAAATAGAATGTAATGTATGCATACAATGAAATCTTATTTAGACTTTAAAAGGAGAAAAATTCCCCATTTTCATAAAATTTATTAATAAGGATATTAATGCTAAGTGAAAAAGCATACAAAAGAAATGGAAATAGTGCATGATTTCATATATATTTGAAATCAATAAATATCAAGGAAATAAAGTAGATTGGTATTTGGCAAGATCTGTAGAAGTTTAGAGATTTTGGTAATAATGCATATGTTTTAAGTTAGAAGATCAAACGTAGCAATTACAGCTAATGGTACTGTGTTATGTAGTTGGAATTTTATAAAAGTATAAATTTTGAATTTTCATATCACAATCAGAAGCACATGAAGGTATACACAATGAAAATTATGAGGTAATAAATGTGTTAATATTTTGTTGTAATTGTCATAATATATTAAAATATGTTTAAATATAACTGTATACTTTAAATTGTCTTGCACAACTTCATATATATGTGTATGAATGTGTGTGTGAGTTTTAACTTAAAGCTTGGAAATATTTCTAAAGTACATCTGGATTGGTATAGCTTCATAGTAAATATTAAATTAATGTTAGCTTTTTAAAAAATCACTTTAGTTACTCTAGGTAGTTTATGCTTTTGTGAAATTTGAGTATAATTTCTCAATTTTAACAAAAAATGTTAAAAATCTAGTTACTTTCAAGCAAAAATTTGATTTATACAACAATTTGAGGGAATTAACAATCTGTATGAGTTTTATAACCTATGCACATTGTATATCTTGCTACCCACTTTCATTATTTCATTTAGTTTACTGGACACACTGTGCTGTTTTCAACACTTATTTCTGGTTCTGTGTTCAACGGTCACTCCTGGCAGTGTTTAAGAGACCATATGTAATGTCCTCGGCTGTACCCAGATTAGCCATATGCAAGGCAAGCACCCTAACTGCTGTACCAGATTTCTTTCTTTCTTTCTTTCTTTCTTTCTTTCTTTCTTTCTTTCTTTCTTTCTTTCTTTCTTTCTTTCTTTCTTTCTTTCTTTCTTTCTTTCTTCCTTCCTTCCTTCCTTTCTTTCTTTCTTTCTTTTTTTACATTTGTCTTTTTCTTTTTCAGATTTTAATACATAGGCTTTACACATATTTTAAGTCTTTTCCTGTGTGTATTTTTGGTGCCTTTGAAAAAATGTAATTCATTTTTTCTCAACTACTAGTATATAAAAAGGGTTTTAACATTTAACCCACATTTTCCATGTTACAATAATGTTATGTAAAGTGCAATTTGTAAAATTCGGGATATAATTTAGGAGAGTTGAATAATAGAAAACAGTCCAATTTCCAAAAAACACATTATTTTTATATAATCTTCCGTATGCCCTAACCACTGTTCTGTACACTAAGTCAAATGATTGCCAGTATAATGAATTATGCACTCTGAGAGCTGTGCATTCTTAGTACTATACTTGCGATGTTAGGACACCAGAGGTTGACATTGAGCTGGGTAGCATTTGTCTCATCTACCCTGTGTTTGTGTTGTGCATACAGATTGTTAAATGTCCTTTCACTGTTATTTTTGACTTCTGATAGATTTTGAATCCTAATGTGCAATAAAATGTGCACTGGAACTATCCAAATAGGCAAAGCAAAACAAAACGAAATATAATTTTAAAGTTAAATTATATTTAATTTAACTGATAAATTAATGGCAAAATCATTTTGCAAATTCCTATATATTTTTCTATTTTTTATGAATAAACTTAGAATAAGTAAATAAAGAAAATTTTGCTTCTTCCTCTATGAGAAATTGGGGAGAAAGTTTATTAAAATCACTTCTCTGTCTCAAAACTATAAACATCAGGTTCAGTATTTTTATTAGTAAAAATTATCATCAAGTTTTCTCCTCAAACAAAACATAAACATTCTAATAATCGGTGCTAGTCTTCAACATATGTTAATAAAGAACAATAATAATGGACTTTACTGAAATTCTTTTTCCCCATTAATCCTATTAAATTGTTCATTGGCTACAATATATATATTAAAATTCTAAGCACACACTTGTTCAGGTAATCTATTCTGGTGTATATTTGGGCAAATGATTTTTGCTTGATTACCTTTAAAGCAAGAATTATTCACATTTAATTATTATAAGAGCAAACCAGTTATATCATTAATCCAAAAAAGTTGAATTCATAATTTGTAAGGGTAGGCAACTTTGAAGTTGACATTTCTTTTATATCAATGAGATTGCAGCTACAGATGAAGTGCAAATGGCATATTATGCAAAATAAAAGTTTAATTATGAGGGGACACTTCAGTTGAATATTTCTGTTTGATTAATAATCTATAAGCAGATAACATCTAGTATAAATTTACATAAAAAGATAACTGCTGTATAAAAGTTGCTGTAATTTCACAGTGATACCAGAGTCTGTTCCCTCATCCTCTGTTCTAGGTAAAGCTTATAGTCATTGAATGAACTGTCTTTTTAATAACTAATGTCTGGAGAATAGGAAAGCTATAAAAGCATTATTTAAGTCACTACAGTTCATGCTCATCCACTTAATTATCATGTGTTTTCTCATGACATCATGAGGCTAGACTAGTTTGAAATTTGGTCTAGAGAACTGATTTTTACAAAAAAAAAAGCACTCAATACTTTGAGTTTTTTTTTTAAACCATGACTAATATTCATAGGAAATGAACTACTCTCCAAAATAACATCTTAGGAATTTGATAATTTAATCAAAGACATTATTCAGGTAATAATGCATTTCATGCAAATATTAGGAAATTTACTTCACAAGTTGCCTGCACTATTTTTATAAACAGTCTTCTCACTGATATCATGGACAAGATAAATATTAGCCTTTCAGGTATAAATGGATGTTCAAAAGCCACGCTATTGTCACATTCATTAGTAGAAAGTCTGTTAATTTACTAAATAAAATATAGATAAGTAACATCAGTATGTTTCTATTAAAGTTGAACATAATAAAACTTGATAATATAGCAGAATTTCACTGTTGTCAATAGGAATCTATGAGGGATGAAGAAGGGATTGTTATTGGGACTAATGAGCAGTAGACAAGGAAATGGGAAGCTTAATCCCTAACTAATAAAACAACATTAACTAATTGTACAACTTTAGTATTCTATTTCTTCAACTCTGAAATTAGATTAATTTTGTATTAACCACCTCTTGTCAAATATAGACATTTCCACAAATATTGCCTCTGAATACAAGTAGGAATTTAACCTTATTTCTGCAAAATATTCTATTTAATAATAGGAAAAACTCAAAGCAATCGTTTTTCATAATTTAGCCTGCATATATATTTTATGGAATCAGTTAATTGAAAAATATGACTGCTATCTAAATAAACTGACTATTTTTATTGAATGATAGTAAGGCATACGACAATATAATTAATGGTTTCAGAAGTATTTTAGGTGCTGGTAGTATAGCTCACTGGCAGAGTACTTTCTTGGCCTTTGGGAAGCCTGGTTTTGATACCTGGAGCTGCACTGAAAAAAAAAGTTGCAGAAATGTATGTTTCCAAACTCAAAGTTAATTTACCCTTTAGGTTCAGAGTCATAATTAATTAAATACAGAAATAGACTATTTTGTCCAATTGTTTTTCGTTTCATTTCACATTTAGCAAAGAATTTTCTTCATTCAACATCTAAAAACACTTTCTTTAACATCATTTTTGTTCCTTTGAGCCATATCTACTTTGCCTGTCTTTTTTTTAATGTCTGCTTTTTCTTGCGGAGCTGCTGATTTTAAGAGACTGAGATTTTTATGAGGGGTTGGAAAAAGTTTTTTCTTAGAGGCAAATGTTCCTTTGTGACAAAAATGAAAATTTGCAAGGCATAGTTCTTCCAAGGGTCACTCAATTCACAATTTGAGCACACAGAGATCATATAAAAATGCCCTAGAGGAACTCAGAGTATTGTGGATTACTTTAATCATATTTTGATAGCTTTCATCTAGTTCCTGAAATGTCAATTAATGGTTATTTTGAAGAAATTTGTAATATGTTTGCACATATAAATTGGCATATAGCTCTCTTGCTTTTTCAAAGTAATATCCATGAAGTATAATTTTTATCAACTAGTTTAATAGTCGATGAATTTGCTGAAGCTGACACTGTGTGGAAGGTGAGGTGTTTCAGTGTTCCATGTCTGACATTGTACTAATAACAGTTTTATAAACCAAAGTGCCTAAATTAAAATTAAAGAGTGTTATATATCATTTAATTGGCTATAAGATTGTTCAGGTGTGTATGCATGTGTGTGTGTGTGTGTACACATATGCACACGCATACACACATTTGTCCCTGACCCTGGTCCCCTCTTCTTTGTAACTGATACCCCAAGCATCATATGGGTAGTCCAGGATGTACAAAGCATTTTCTAATTTGACCCTGTGGTCTTAGTGATCCTACACACCGCATAACTGAAACAACACTTTAGCTTAGCCATGAGCTTTGAACCAGAGGCCAAATCTGCAAGATGTGGCCTCAGGGCCTCCTGATCTGAGAAGTTTTCCCCACAAATGAAAATAAATTGAGATCAATAATTAGTATTGTGATTCTTAATGTGCATTTTCACATTGCTTCCAGAAAGTTATTCAATGTGAAATGCAGTGAAAAGTATATTTTCATTTTTGTCAACATTAGATCTCAGTACTTAAGTATAATAAACTCAGGGAGTAAAGAGATAATGCAGTGGATAGGGTTCTTGCTTCGTATGCTGTTTAACTGTGTTCAATCCATGGCATCTTACAGGATTTCCCCGAGCACCACCATGAGTGATTTCTGAACAGAGAGCCAAGAATATGCCCTGAGCATATTCTTGATATGCTAGATGCCAAAGATAGCCCCAAAACAAAACAAACAAAAATAATAATAAATTGAGTTGTCAGGGATGTGGATCAAATGTCAAAGGATATCCCCCTCCCCCTGCATATGCAGATTGATTTTCCAGCACTGCTAGGCCCCAATGCATTGGTAGGAGTCCCTGGGGGGCTAAGTGTCACATTTGAGTGTGGCCTCACACTGAGTACAAACATCACCACTGACTCTGCCAGCACAAAAGCAAAATGCAAATCCATACATAACTTTTTTTGTCCAGTTGATGACTGAATATGCTCTACTCAAAAATAAATTCTAAATTTAGAGCCAAATGCCTTGACCAATCAGTATCCTGCCATTATCTTACACTTTAGCTGCTGCAAGGCTATCACACTGTGTGTGATCTTATAACTTGAGTGAGGCATAAAATAGAGTTACTGTTCAACTCCAACAGTAGCATTGACCAGGAGAATGGAGTAGATCAGGTTTTTCCCAGCATTTCCACTCTCCAGTGTCTGAGGTGACAGGTATAATAGAACGTCAGCTCCTGCTCCTGTTTAGTACAGGGCATAGTAATACTTGGGTGAAAGAACTTGCCCTCCATTCAGCTATATTTTTCTTTGGTTTTCCTGATAGCTATTACCATGTCAGAGAATAAGCAGAGTAAAGAAGAAAAGGCATCAGCACTCCCATGTTCAATTCTGGCATGTTATTTTGTTTTGTTTTGTCTTGTTTTGTTTTGGATATCCTTTGTAGAAAATAAACATCAACCATTCCAAAAAAGTAATGTTCCTTCATATGAATCTAGATCCTAGAATGAGTTTCATTTTTATACAAAAGAATAGATAAACATGGGGTTCATTTTCTCTAGAATGTATTGGAAGATGTGTTTTAATGAAGAGATACTTATTAAGTGACTCAGTTCATAGATTCTATCCTTGGTACACAGTTCCCTACGAAAACTGAAGCTAAGACAAACGTCTAGCTGTATATTACTTAAGACAACACACTGGCCAATGAGTGAATAATTAGGACTTGTATTTATAAATAATTGGCTTATAAAATCCAGAAATTATAGTATAAGTAAACCTTCTTTCTACATATTTTATTTGAAGATCTTAGCAACCCTGAAGGCTTTGCAGATAGACTCCTTCTAACAAATAGATATGTCTGACACACAACCGTTTTTGTTTATGTTTAGGTATTACTTGTTTTATAAAATAGGAGAAGCAGCTGATTTGAGATGTCTTTCCTGAGAATGTAGGCAGGGATTTCATCTTCAGAATTTGTCCATTCTTGTCTTGTACATCTCCCCAAAACTTTAATTTCCTGACATCAGTCTTAAAAGTTATGTATTTATACAAGGAACTATCCAATTTATAATAAATTCAAGCTATTTATTTACAAGTCTTCAATGTTTTTCTTCACTGACTTCTTTCAACCTAGACTCTTGCTCGCTCAATGCAGCATAACAACTCTCCAAGACTGAACTGGTCAGCTACCATAATTCTGTTCTGTCAAGGTAATTGCTATCGTGATTCACAGCTACTGTCTCTTTCCCAAAAGGAAACATCACTCAGATTTATTTCACCTTCTTCACCTCAGATACCAGCACCTACTTTTCATCTTTTCATTTCATAAACACCTATGTATAAAATTTTGTAGCATTTACTTAATTTTTCATTATGCCATTATCAAGACTGTCCTTTTATTTAAAAAATTTGGACACTTATTAATTAAATACATAAATAGCTTCCTATTTTTTACAACATTGTAAAAAATTATTTGTGAGGCTCTTAGAGGTCATAAATCTGAACATTTCAAATTTATCTCATTAATAAATAAGGAAACATTCACTACACAGTGAATTGTAATATTTTCTCTTGTATATTTTTATTTTTCAAAACAGCTGTAGCATAATAAGTGGCTCCATGGCCCATTACCATTTTGATAACTAATTATGCTTAATGATGAGCTTTATAAAGCTTTCTGTAATCTAACAAAAATAATTTGAAAATAAGAAAGAACATGATAACAAAAGCACAGAGACAAATAATCACCAGTATTTACCTGCACTACAGGATTAGGTATTGGTTATACTTTTGGTAAACAAAGGGATTTTATTATTGTTTGTGGACCTGACTATTGATAGATATTTGTAAATTGTAGTCAGTATCCAAGATAGTAACTCATATTGTACCATTTAATACTTAAATAATGAACTTCTTGGAATTTCATCTATTGGAAGTTGAGAAGACTTTGAAGAAAAGAAATTATATATCAATTTTTTTCTAAGCTGACACATCTTATTATGAGCAAGAGAGGGAAAGTTTTTAACTTTTCTATCCTGAATGCAGTCTCCCTGAATGTTGAGGATGAAAGCTAATCTAAAAGTTACTATTTCTCTAATAAATCCATTTATTTTTTTCTACTAGTCCTAAATATTTTATTGATATACTCTTTGTTTTGATAGCATTACTATAATCTATTTTATGTTAGTATTTCAGTATCTCTAAATTTATTTGGACAGGGAATTAGGATTTATTAATACTGCACAATTTTCTGTTGAACTTATTCAATGGTTTTTCCAAATACAGGAGAGCTCATTCTCACATATGTTTTTCATAATCTGGGAAAATAAAACATGAAGACAGGCAGCAATATAATAGAATAAATGAGAAGGAATTTGAAGGCAAAATGAAAGGAAGATGGAAAAAACTGTTTCAGCGTCATAACACAAGAACAAAACTGTTGGCTTTCCAGTATTAAATTCCTCCTCCTATATACAAAGTCAGCTACTGATGCACATGGCAACCTCACACACAATCCATGTTTTCAGAGTAGCATCCATTTTTTTCTTTTCTAAATGTCTTCATAAAATTAAAGTTGGCATGTATGTCATTAAAAGCAATTCAAGTACATTGAACATGGAATTTATCATCTTCTAAATCTCCCATTCTTGCCATGATTTTTCATGAATATAAGAGACATTATAATAAATGTGTGAGTCTCACCTTGTATGGTAGGTAGGTTTTTATTCTCTCCTAGAAATCATGTCACCTATGTTGGTAATTAACTGACTCTGACTAAAATCCTAAACAAAATCTAATGATTTCACAGAATACAGATATTGCAAAACCTTCCACACTGGGCCATGAGCTTTATAATTAAACCAGGAGTCTTCAATCACAGTCTTTGTAGTTCTTGTAAATTGTAGCTCTGTAGAACTGTCCTCCTGTTGTTTATTTATTTGCTCAAGTGGGCACCAGTAACGTCTCCATTGTGAGACTTGTTATTGTTTTTGGCATATAGAATATACCATGGATAGTTTCCCAGGCTCTGCCGTGTGGGTGATATATTCTTGGTAGCTTGCCAGGCTCACCGAGCGGGATGGAGGAATCGAACCCAGGTTGGCCACATGCAAGGCAAATGCCCTACCTTATATATTTTTTAATTACACCCCAGTTATTCCTGATTATTAAATTTTCTCATATTCTTATTCTAGCTATATTGAGGGGAAATGGATATTTTTTTCCCTCAAATTCAAGTGAAATCCATAGTTTTTGACCTAATTCACCTTTTCCTTGGTATAGAATAAAATTTGGTTGATAGACATGGAAGAAGGAAGGAAAGCCAAATGTTGAGTAAAGTTTCTATGTACAGGCATATTTTAAGACTATGTATTCAGCAATGCACTCAGGAATTATGCCTGGTGGTGCTCAGGGAACCATATGGGATGCTGGAAATCAAACCTGAGTTAGCCATGTGCAAGGCAAACACCCTTCCCGCTGTCCTATCACTCCAGCCCCCAGATTTTTAAAGTTTTCGCTTTTTAATTTATTTTTATTTAGGCACCAGAATTTGCAAAGTTATTTATAGTTGAGTTTGAGGTATAAAATTGTCCACCCTCTATTAGTCTCAACTTCTCTCCACCAGTGTCTGTGGTTTCCCTCGTGCCCGCTAGCCTACCTCATTGACAGGCATATTTTTAAGTTTGATTATTGTAGTTTGCATTCCATGCTTTCAGTTTTGTTGATTCAGTGGTTCAGATATACAGTTAAACAACACTTCTTCACAATTAATGTGTTTGAGGCCCCTGAGCACTTACACTGCTACCTTTTATCTGCCTCTTCATACTTTCCTCCCTTCAGTTTCTTTCCTTCCCTATCCTCAGTTCTCTAGTCTAGGTTTCAGGGTAATCTGATATCACCCCTTCTCCTTTGATGACTTTCTCTTGTTCTATATACCATAGAAGTGAATGCATCCTATATTTGTCTTTCTTATTATTACTTAATTCACTCAACATTATATCCTCAGGTTCCAACTAAGTTGCAGTGATTTACGTGATTTTGTCCTTCCTTGAACCTGAATAGTATTCTGCTGTGTATAAATGTGGATTTGTAGAGGTTTATTTTTGTTAAGATTCACAGAAATCATGTTTGTCACCAGTCTCATGTGCTTTTTTTCTGTTCACATGTGAGTAACTCAATATGAGGAGCAGTATATATTTATTGGGTGGGGCCTTGGGCTGTATGTAGTGGTGCTCATTGCTTACTCTTAGCTCTGTGACTATGGGTCAATTAGAGGATTAGTTCTACTGATCAAACCAGGGATGGCTCAGTGTAGGGGAAGTTCTTTAACTCCTGTGCCAGTGCTTTGGCATGAGGTGCATTATTTTAACTTCTGTGCTTGCCCTCCGTGCCTGGCTCTCTTCACCGGGGGACCCTCGGAGGGGGCAGGTTGAGTTTCCCTTCCCAACCCGAGCAGAGCCCCCATAGGGAAAGACTTCTGGAACCCAGCCACAGCCATGCTCAAGGCCCCTCTCCACACATTCAGATGAGCCCTATGCATGAAGGAACCAGCAGAGGAACCCAGGTGTGCGGGACCCGGGGCTGAGATCTCTAAGCCAGCTCAGATAAGGACTGGGCCTCCTCCACACAGATTCCCCATTTTCCAGTATCTAGGCAGTCACACCAAGAAACTGCCCTCGGCACCATGTCATCCCATCAGCGGCCAACATCCAGAGACTATAAAACCAAGCTCCCGGAAGCCTAGATATCTTATAGCCTAGTTCTCCCTCTCAGAGAACGGGGCAAGCTACTGAGAGTTTCCTGCCCACATGGGAGAGCTTGGCAAGCTCCCCGTGGAGTATTCATATACCAAAACCAGTAATAATGATGGATCTCATTCCCCTGACCCTGAAAGAGCCCCGAATACGGTACTGTTGGGAAGGATGAATAAAGAGAGGCTTCTAAAATCTCAGGGTTAGAATGAATGAAGATGTTACAGAGACCGCTCAAGAAAATTGACCATCAACAGGATGATGATGACGATGATTCCCTTCTTTTGATCAACGAATGTAAATCCACTTCAGTTATTTAAAAATAAATAGAAGTTTCATCTTGCCTTTTGAACTCAAATTTAGTTAGTAATTGTATACCTACAGAGTGTATATTTTTTATCTTCCCAGTGATGTCATCGAAATGTTAAACATTTATGCTAAGTTACTAAGCAAACTCGTACAGGTTAAAAATCAGATTTAAAATCGCATGAGCATTCAAACCCATATCTAAAGAGATCAAAAATCAATGATTTTGCTGTTTATTTTTTAATTAAATAAGTGCATTTGTCTTGCACAGATACTATTTATCTAAAATTTTATTTGGCAAATATTGAAACTAGCAAAAATGTCCTCATAATGCAAATTTTGATTTAGCATTTAAAATTAAAATTTTATTTTAATGGGGTTGTCTATACTCAACCAGTGGGGTTGTGTACTTTGGGCTTATCCCTGCCTCTGTGCCCTAGCAAACCAGTATCACAGCCTCAGCAGCTACTTGCAAGACACATAACTTAACTCATTAAACTATCTCTCCAGTTTCTGAAATTTAAATATTTTAATCTGTTCTCATAACTGAAGTTAATTGTCTAAAGGCAATTGTTCGATAAAGTTTTTATTGAAGTGTGGGTAGTAGTTTTAGATGACATTTTGATTTCTGAGAGAGAACAAACACTTTATAAAATATTACAGGAGAAATTCAAGCATTAGACCTTTATTTCTCAATATGTTCTTTCATATATATATACATATACATTTTTTCAAGATTAGAACAATTTTGAAGAGTATATTAACATCTTAGTGATCATCTTATGTAAATATATATATATTGAAACTCTAAATGTAAAATATAAAACTAAGCTAAATCAAATACACTACTTAAAACCATCACTGTATCACTGTATCACTGTTCTCCCATTGTTCATCGATTGACTTGAGCCAGTGCCAGTAAAATCTCCATTCATCCCATCCTTGAGATTTTAGCAGCCTCTTCTTACTCATTTTTTCCTACAATTGGAGGCTCTTTTCAGGTTCAGGGGAATGAGACCTGTTATTGTTACTGTATATGGCATATTGAATACGCCACGGGGAACTTACCAGGCTCTTTTGTGCGGGCAAGATACTCTCAGTAGCTTGCCGGGTAATCTAATATATATATATATGTATATATATATATATACCTTTATGATGATGTGTCATCTGCCGTGAAGTGGCCACGTGGTCCAGGAATATGTTCACTTATGCATGAGGCTCAGCTTGATTGTGCGGAAATCGGCCTGGAGCATGGCAGTGGTGAGGTAGTGGAGGTCAGTTTCTGGGGCTGGTTCCTTTGGGGTGGGGAGGGCTCTCACCTGCTCCTTTCTGGGGCACCCCTGGTGCGGAGTCTGGTGGCATGGTTATGGGGGCCTCATTTTATGTTCCCTTCAGGGAGAAGCAGCTATGAGTTCACTTAAAGCCATAGGTAAACAAAATGCATTCTTATCTTTTTTTGGCTGTTTATTCCTGTAAAATTTATATGTTAGTACTGATAATTTCCTCTGACATATTTCTTTAATAATCCATTTAATAGCTAGATTGTTGGATCTGGCAGATCACAGCAATTCATAAACACTTAGTTGAAAGACTCAATTCTCTAATTGTGAAGGATATTTAGTTCAAAAACCCTCTGGTTTTCTGAAGAAAAATCCATCAAAAAAGGGTAAGGAAACATTGAGGCAAAATTATTATATTTGATATACTCATTACTGCCACAAAGCTGGCCCAGAAGTCAAAAGTTAAAAACTTGAGAATGTGAATGTCAGTGCTGATTTACTGGCTATGTTCTCAGGAGATTTCTTTTTGTCTGCTGAAAAACTTTAAGTATTTCTCCAACTTAGAAACTGTGTTCCTGTTTTCTTAGTACATAAGATCCCTCTTTCTTTACTATTTTGGAAGATAAGATGTGTTGGAAAATATGGCAGGCAAAAAGAGGAGAATGAACAAGAGTATTTTCTTTCTTTCTCCTTGATTGGAGTGGTCAGAAGCAGCCACATGATCTTGCATCTCAGTTTGGGATGATTCTTAAATAACTGATGATATCAACAATATTTAAAATGTGTTAGAAAAAAGATTCATATATAATTAAAATTCTAAAGCATTGAGTTGTTGAAGGAAATTATATCAGTTAAGACTGAATATTATTTTAAAAAATTAGTCACCATAATTTACGCCACTATTAATGCTCAAGTTTTATGTGTATTAATGTTCCAAACACCATCCCCTTCAACAGAATCTCTGCTTCCCTGCTCCACTGTCTCAAAGGACCCCTAAAATCCCATGCTCTCTGTCTCTCTCCTCACCATGGTAAGCTCAGTCCTGTAGACAAGTTCTCAGGCTTTTTTCAGTTTTGCCATTTAAAATTTCCTTACTATAGTTCCCATGAGTAACTATTTAGATTATTTTTGGTTTGTTCTCTTGTACCACCTAATAAGTGATTTTCATGCAAATGTTGAAGCAGGCATGCTTATTGTGCTTAGAGAAAATATAGCAATTTTATAAATGGTTTACGTATTTTTAAAACAAACACAGATTAAAATATATAATAATTTGTAAGAAATGTGAGTGTAAAGTAGATAGATATCAAACTAAACTTATTAAAAATAAACTTATCTATACAGTTATGAAGGGACACACACTACTCAACAAGTGTGTATAAAAATTATATAAATCTTTAGTCGATCTTTTAATACACTATGAACCACCAATGACATAGCTGTCAAAAAAGTTCTCAATTCATTCCACATAGCTGTTTTCGGGGAGAGAGGCTTGGTATTCAGGGTCACTCTCAGTTTTGCTTTGTAGACCATGTGGTGCCAAGGAATGAAACCAGGCCTCCACAGGATGCCTGAATACAAAGCATGCACTCCAGCCTATTAAACATTGTTCCTGCTAATTAAGTAACATGATATAAATGCAAATGATTCTCCAATTGCATCTTCTTTGTTGTAAATCAGTATTATCAATTTTGACTTTACTTTTTAAAAAGTTTATATCTTTTCTACTATATTTTAAGCTCCTTGTCATAACTATTTTTTAGTGCATGCTCAACTTATGTCTATATAGTATGTGGGCCCACATTATGTGTTCAGCATGACTGATATGTGGTGTTTGCAGGCAGTTTAATGAGACTATGTAGAAAAGTCCATTTCTTGATAAAGCATCACATATTGTAACCTGAAAATACAACAAAGTCAACATATTGAAATCATGGAAATAAGATTAATTTCAATACATATCAATAACCTAAAGCTTTTGAATCTTTTAAAATGGAATAAACTGGACCCTTTAATAAATCTCATTCGTTATTATCGAAGGCATCAAATCTACTGAGGATTCTCACTAAATAGAAAGTGATCATTAAAGTCTTTTCTCTGAAAGATACTGCCAACTCATTTCCCCAGCTGAGATTCAAAAGTTGGTCTACTATCTTTTATTATCTTATGAAAGAATTCGGAAGAATACTATCTTTCAAAATGGTATAATTCAATGATATATTTACAAAATTGTCACAAACAAAATAACTCTTATTCTTTTACATTGAGACTCATTCATTATTCAAGCTATGTCTGTGATAAAGATTTCCTGTGAGCCTACTACCACTTTATTATATATGAATGAGTCAGAGGATCATATAATGTAAACTTGAAGTTAACAAAGAGGAAATTATACGTAAACTGTAAAAATGCAATATGAAATCAAAATAGATTATAAAATGCATAAGAAGAAAATATCATTAACATTCAATGGAGAACAATTAAAAATATTTTGTTGATGAATCGATACTCTAATCAAAGGAACATTTAGAACATTAGAAAGTGTGAAAACTTTAAAGCCTGTATAGACTACATAGGAGTTTGTAGCACTTGCATGATGAGAATACTGGTTAGATTTCTAGCACTATACTCCAGTACCTCCAGGAGTGACCTTCAAGCCCAGAATAATGAGCTAGCTCTGAGCACCCTGGATGTGTCCCATCTACTAAAAGATTGTGGAAATTAAAAATCTGTTATTATGTATGACATTTAAAGTAGTACAAATTTTTATTATGTAAGTTGAAAAAATAAAAGACAAAAATGTTTTTTTTTTAATTTTTTATTGTGGAAAGTTACAAAGTTACAAAGTTTTCAGGTTTAAATCTCAGTTATACAATGCTCGAATACCCATCCCTTCACCAGTGCTCATATTCCACCACCAAGAATCCCAGTATAGCTCCACCCCGCCCCCTCACACCCCAAACACCCCCACGCCCCTAGCCCCCCCACCCTAAGCCCCCCCCGCCTGTGTAACTAATAAATTTCACTTTACTTTCACTTTGATTGCATACAATATTTCAACAAAACTCACTATTATTGTTTGGAGAGTCTCTCCCCTAAAGTCAGACCTGCTGAAAAGGAAGCATTAGGTAATTTGTTTTCCATTGCTGAGGATGAAGAAGTGTGAGGTCGAGTGACCACACTTAGCGGCCTCTCAGTTTTGGGTTTCTGTAATTTAGTATTTTAGTAACTAAGTCCAGAGAGATATCTGCCAGAAGTTGCATCGTTGCCAACTTGTACTTCTCAGTTACATTATATTCCACATATGAGTGCAATCTTTCTATGTCTGTCTCTTTCTTTCTGACTCATTTCACTCAACATGATACTTTCCATGTTGATCCACTTGTATGCAAATTTCATGACTTCATGTTTCCTGACAGCTACATAGTATTCCATTGTGTAAATATACCAGAGTTTCTTTAGCCAATCATCTGTTTTCGGGCACTCTGGTTTTTTCCATATTGTGGCTATTGTGAACAGAGCGGCAATGAACATGGAAATGCAGATGTCATCTCTACTATACCTTTTTGCCTCTCCGGGATATATTCCCAGGAGTGGTATTGCTGGGTCAAATGGGAGCTCAATTTCTAACTTTTTGAGAATCGTCCATATTGTTTTCCAAAAGGGCTGAACCAGTCGGCATTCCCACCAGCAGTGAAGGAGAGTCCCTTTCTCCCCACATCCACGCCAACACCGGTTGCTTTTGTTTTGGGGGATGTGGGCCAGTCTCTGTGGTGTGAGATAATATCTCATTGTTGTTTTGATCTGCATCTCCCTGATGATTAGTGATGTTGAACATTTTCTCATGTGCCTCTTAGCCATTCGGATTTCTTCTTTGGAAAAGTTTCTGTTCATTTCATCAGCCCATTTTTTGATCGGGTTGGCAGTTTTCTTCTTGTGGAGTTCAACCAGTGCATTGTATATCCTTGTTATCAACCCTTTATCGGATGGGTACTGCATAAATATCCTTTCCCATTCTGTAGACTGTCTTTGTATTTTGGTCACTGTTTCTTTTGAGTTGCAGAAGCTTCTTAGTTTGAGATAGTCCCATTTATTTATCTTTGTTTTCACTAGCTTAGCCAGTGGCGTGTCAGCTTTGAAGATACCTTTGGCTTCAATGTCGTGGAGGGTTTTGCCGACCTTATCTTCAATGTACCTTAGGGATTCTGGTCTGATGTTGAGGTCTTTAATCCATTTTGATCTGATTTTTGTACATGGTGATAGATGGAGGTCTAAGCCCATTTTTTTGCATGTAGCCGTCCAGTTTTGCCAGCACAATTTGTTAAACATGCTTTCCTTGCTCCACTTCACATTTCTTGCTCCCTTATCAAAGATTAGATGATCATATATTTGGGGGTGTATGTCAGAGTATTCAACCCTGTTCCATTGGTCTGCCGCTCTGCCTTTGTTCCAGTACCATGCTGTTTTAATGACTACCGCTTTGTAGTAGAATTGGAAGTTGGGGAAGTTGATTCCTCCCATTTTCTTTTTCCCAAGGATTGCTTTAGCTATTCGTGGGGGCTTATTGTTCCATATGAATTTCAGGAGCGCTTGCTCCATTTCTTTGAAGAATGTCAAGGGTATCCCTATAGGGATCGCATTGAATTTGTACAATGCTTTGGGGAGAATTGCCATTTTGACAATATTAATTCTTCCAATCCATGAGCAGGGGATGTCTTTCCATTTCCTCGTGTCCTCTTTTATTTCCTGAAGTAGTGTTTTATAGTTTTCATTATACAAGTCCTTTACCTCCTTTGTTAAGCTGATTCCGAGGTATTTGATTTTTTGAGGCGCAATTGTGAATGGGATTGCTTTTCTCAGGTCACTTTCTTCTCTCTCATTATTTGCATATAGGAAAGCCATGGACTTTTGAGTATTGATTCTATAGCCTGCAACTTTACTGTACGAGTCTATTGTTTCTAGGAGTTTCTTGGTAGAGGTTTTAGGGTTCTCTAAGTATAGTATCATATCATCTGCGAATAGTGAGAGCTTGATTTCTTCCTTTCCTACCTGAATGCCCTTAATGTCTTTTTCTTGCCTAATCGCTATTGCAAGTACTTCCAGTACTATATTGAACAGAAGTGGAGAGAGTGGGCATCCTTGTCTCGTCCCTGTTCTCAGAGGGAAGGCTCTTAGTTTTTCCCCATTGAGGACAATGCTTGCCATAGGCTTGTGATAAATGGCTTTGACTATATTGAGGAAGATCCCTTCTATACCTATTTTGGCTAGTGTTTTCATCATAAACGGATGCTGGATCTTGTCAAATGCTTTCTCTGCATCTATTGATATGATTATATGATTTTTATCTTTTCTTTTGTTGATATGGTGGATTATGTTGATTGATTTCCGGATGTTAAACCATCCTTGCATCCCCGGGATGAATCCCACTTGGTCGTGGTGTATGATCTTTTTGATAAGTTGTTGAATTCTATTTGCTAATATTTTGTTGAGAATTTTTGCATCTGTGTTCATCAGGGATATTGGCCTGTAGTTTTCTTTTTTTGTGGTGTCTTTGTTTGCTTTTGGTATTAGGGAGATATGAGCCTCATAGAAACTGTTAGGGAGGGTTTCTGTTTCTTCAATTTCCTGGAAGAGCTTGAGAAGGACTGGCAAAAGGTCCTCTTTAAATGTTTGGAAGAACTCACTAGTGAATCCGTCTGGACCTGGGCTTTTGTTTTTGGGGAGACTTTTGATTACCATTTCAATTTCCTTGATGTTAATTGGACTATTCAGGTACTCCAGGTCTTCTTGGTTCAGCCTTGGGAGATTATAGGAGTTGAGGAATTTATCCATTTCTTCTAGATTCTCTTGTTTCGTGGCATAGAGATTTTCAAAGTAGTCTCTGATGATCTTTTGAATTTCATTGGTTTCTGTCGTGATGTCCCCCTTTTCATTTCTGATTCGGCTTATAAGGGTTCTCTCTCTCTCTTTCCTTGTGAGTCTTGCTAGTGGTTTATCAATCTTGTTTATTTTCTCGAAGAACCAGCTCTTGGTTTCATTGATCTTCCGGATTGTCTTTTGGGTTTCCATGTCATTAATTTCTGCTCTAAGTTTTATTATCTCTTTCCTTCTGCCTGGTTTTGGCTCCTTTTGTTGGTCCTTTTCTAAGGTCTTGAGCTGTGAAGTCAAGTTATTTATGTGGGCCCTTCCTTCCTTCCTGAGATATGCTTGCAGAGCTATAAATTTTCCCCTTAAAACGGCTTTAGCTGCGTCCCACAGGTTCTGGTAGCTCGTGTCTTCATTCTCATTTGTTTCTAGGTACCTTTTGATTTCTTCCTTGATTTCCTTCCTGACCCACTCATTGTTCAATATCGAGCTATTTAATTTCCAGGTGTTTGATTTGGTTTTCTGCATCTGTCCACAGTTAAGTTTTATCTTCAGTGCATCATGGTCTGAAAAGATAGCTGGTACAATGTCTATCTTGTTGATTCTGTTGAGGTATGTTGTGTGGCCCAGCGCATGGTCTATTCTGGAAAATGTTCCATGTGCACTGGAAAAGAATGTGTATTCCTTTTTTTGGGGATATAAAGCCCTGTATAGATCTATTAGCCCTCTCTCTTCTATTTCTTCCTTCAAAGCCAGTATGTCATTGGTGAGTTTTAATCTTCTAGATCTGTCCAGAGGAGACAGTGCAGTGTTGAAGTCTCCAACTACTATTGTGTTGCTCGAGATGTCCTTCTCGAGGTCTCTTAGCAGCTGTTGTAGGTATTTAGCTGGTCCCTCATTGGGTGCGTAGACATTTAGGAGTGTGATTTCTTCCTGATGTACACATCCCTTGATTAATAAAAAGTGGCCTTCACTATCCCTTCTAATCTTTTTCAACCTGAAGTCTATGTTGTCCGATACTAGTAAAGCCACTCCGGCTTTCTTGAGGGAGTTGTTTGCTTGCAGGATTGTTTTCCATCCTTTGACTTTGAGTCTGTGTTTGTTCTGGCTATTCAGATGTGTTTCTTGCAGGCAACAGAAGGTTGGGTTGAGTCTCTGAATCCATTTTGCCAGTCTGTGTCTCTTAATTGGTGAATTCAGACCATTGACATTAAGGGAGATTATTGTTATGGGATTTTGTGCCGTCTTTGTGCAAGGGTTTGTTGTGCTTGTAGAGGTTGTTCTTGTCTTACAATAGCCCCTTTAGTGCTTCTTTTAGGTTTGGTTTTGAGTCTATGAAGTTCCTGAGCTGTTGTTTATCCCCAAAGTAGTGTATGATTCCTTCTAGTTTGAATGAGAGTTTAGCCGGATAAAGTATTCTTGGTGAAGCGTTGATTTCATTGAGTTTTTTCACTATATCCCACCATTGCCTTCGAGCTTGGAGGGTTTCCTCTGATAGATCTGCTGTGAGCCTAAGGGGTGCTCCTTTGTATGCGATTTCCTTCTTGGACCTTGCTGCTTGGAGTATTGTGTCTCTCTGGAAGATGTCCATCATTGTAACTATGATATGTCTTGGGGTTTTTCTGTTAGGATCTCTTTTAGCTGGCACTCTCCGGGCGCCTTGAATCTGGATGCCTGCATTGTCCAGCTGTGGGAAGTTTTCCGCAATGATTTGTTTGACTGTGTCTTTTTCGTTGGGGTTGGTTCCCTGTGGTTCTGGTAGTCCAATGATTCTAATGTTGTTCCTCTTGAATTCATCCCCTAGGACTCTGATTCTGGCTAGAGCTATTTTGAGGTCTCTTGCCATGGTTTGATGTTGCCTGTAGGCCTCTTGCAGCTCATCTTCAAGCATACTGATTCTGTCTTCGGCTGCAGTCATCCTATTGTTGAGGGCAGTCAGAGAGTTTTTGATTTCATGTACGGAATCCTTCATTTCTTTTTGAAGGTTTTTTATTTCTGCTCTCATTTCTTCCCGTATTTTGTCGGCTGTCTGTTGTATTGTTTCCGCCAGGTCTTCCTTGAAGTTGTCCATCTTTGCATTGAGTTGATTGAACATGTTGAGGATTTCAAGTCTGAATTCTTTCTCAGAGAGGTCAAGTTTGTAGGAGGCGCCCATTGAGGTTTCCGGACTCCTTTGATCGTCCTCTGGTTGCAATGGGGATTTTCGCTGTTTCTTCATGTTGTTTGTGGTGATATGAAAGAGGGCTCTTGATGATGAGTGTCCCTGTTTCCTTTTGTTGCGAAAAAGGATTGTGGATAGGCTCAGTTAATAGTGGTTGGCTTTTTACTTGCCGGTGTAGAACCTGGTCTCCTACTGAGATGTTCTTATGTGAAGTCTTGTGTTTTATTGTCCTACTGCTTGTGAATAGCTAGGATGTTAGTCTTGGATAGGATGTTGAGAAAACTACTTTCCGCCGCGTTAGCGTTGGCCGGCCGGCAATGAGGCCACGCCCACTTTTCTTAGGCCACGCCCCCTGGTGGTTAGGCCACGCCCCTTTCCCACAGACCTTTGCGGGAAGACAGGACGGCGGCGGCGCTTGGGGTCGGCGTGCTGGCCACTCGGCCGGCAGTCCGGAGGGGAGGGAAGCCCGGGGTGCTCAGGGCCGCGGAGCAGGCTGGGTCCGGAAGGCAAAAGACAAAAATGTTTTAAGTATATGAAGGAAAAGTTAAAACAAAGACTATTCTGAATATCAGTGAATTCCTAAGAGAAAATTGAATGATAAAATGTAAAACAAACCATTTTCTAAACAATTTTATTATCTTTCTAAATTTTAAATATATATGTTTCTGTGTGCCGAGGATAATGTATAGGGTGATTAAAGCATCAATACCATGCACCAATATATCCCTTTGAATTCTGGAACATAGATAGTTACAAGATCCAAAATTACTTAGAGATGAGACAGAAGATTTGTCAATATAAGAACACAATGTAAGAATGAGTATTTTCAGTAATATATGCTACAATGCATCAGGAAATACTTTTAAAGTGCTAGAGTAAAATAATTCCTAATCTAGAAAGTTGTATCTAGTTCAGAGAACCTGATGCATATAATCAGTTAGGCTGGAGCGATAGCACAGCGGTTGGGTGTTCACCTTTCACATGGCCAACCCGAGTTCGATTCCTCTGCCCCTCTTGGAGAGCCTGGCCAGCTATTAAGAGTATCGAGCCCGCATGGCAGAGCCTGACAAGCTACCCATGCATATTGGATATGCCAAAAACAGTAATATTAAGTCTCTCGATGAGAGACGTTACTGGTGCCTGCTCGAACAAATCGATGAGCAACGGGATAACAGTGACAGTATGACAGTGATGCATATAAGAAGACATTTTAAGATTACTTCTTTTTTTCCGAGGGGCTAGGGGTGTTTCATTCTATACTAAGGGCTTACACCTGACTCTAAAGACAGGGATCATGACTGGTAGTGATGCCAGAAATATGTGTGTAAGGAAAGCATTTTACCCACTCTACTGTTCAACTGTGTGTAAGAAACACATTCTATGAAAACACATAGTCAGCTCTTCTGACAGCTGCATAGTATTCCATTGTGTAGACAGTGATTCAATAAAATTAAAAAAAAAAAACATTCTAACTTTATTATGCTCTGGCTCCCAATTAATGACTTGTTTTCAGAAATTACAAGATGATAGGTAGAAAAACACACACAAAAATGTATGACAATAGCAAAGAAGAAAGACACCTAAAAATTATATTTGTGAGTCAAACAGGCTATCGCAAGACGTGAAGTGGAAATTATTGAAATAACAATGAAAATATTTCCCAGAAAGTCATTTAAAATCAAGAAAATTGATTGCAAATGATGTATATATATTATAAACATCTGGGGCTACCAATTCCATACCTGGAGGAATGATATTTGGGATAAATCCCAAGGCCTTGCATATACTAGTCATATGCTCTACCTCTTTGAGCTAAATTCTTAACTGCAGCTGTTTAGAGGGGTGGGGGAGAGGGATTTAGAGATTGGGGTCATACCAGATGTACTCAGGGATTACTCCTGATTCCCTGCTCAGGGCTAACTCTAAACTATGCTAAGGGAACAACATGAAATGCTGAGATCAATCCAGGTCTGTCACATGCAAGCAAAAATCTAATCACATACACTAACTTCTGCCCTCTGTAGCTTATATGTCAACAAAAGGATTAGTCTTCAACTTTGAATAGACAATTGTTAACAAATCCTGAAGCTTAAAACACAAAAGATTTATTGTCTCACAGTTTTTGTCAGTCAGGAATATATATGGGTGTGGTTTAATTGTGTAGAGTAACTAGAGTTAGCTAGGGCTGCCCTCTGAATATGGAAAGTCAATTTCCAAAATGATAACTATTTACTGAGAGTCCATTACAGGGAGACTCCTCTTCCAATGACATACACTTCATCATTAGATGTTTTAAATCTGATGATTTGAGTATCTTTACCCAAGGTGAATGGTTAAAAATTGCACAGTTGGGGCCATAGAGATAAACAGTGGATGCATTAGACTTGCATGTGCAACCAAGACAAACCCTGTTTTAATCCCCAGTACCGTATATTGTCCCACAAGCCACACCAGCAGTAATCTCTAAGTAGAGATCCAGGAGTAAGCCCTGAGCAGAGTTGGGTATGCCCACAAGAAAACACACACACATAAACATGGGCAAAGACACACACACAGACATACAATCTCTTTATTACAATTTTGAGTAACCAGCTTTCTCAATTTTTTCAAAATTGATGGGCTGGAGTGATAGCATAGCAGGTAGGGTGTTTGCCTTTCATGCAGCCAACCCAGATTTGGTTCCTCCGAGCCTCTCAGAGAGCCCTGTCAGCTACCAAAAGTATCTCGCCCAAATGGCAGAGCCTGGCAAGCTACCTGTGGTGTATTTGATATGCCAAAAACAGTAACAAGTTTCACAATGGAGACATTACTGGTGCCCGCTCGAGCAAATCGATGAACAATGGGACAACAGCACTACATTGCTACAGTGCTTCAAAATTGATGTCATCAAATTTCTTTAATTTTGAGCAATAAAATTTTCAATTTCTCAATTCACTCAGTTTATTCTATGAGTGATCTCATAAATACTGCATTATTATTTTTTAACATACAATTGGTTACTGATATTACCTCTAAATATGTGTTCAGAGAAGACATTTTATGACAAGAGTAGAGGAAAGACAGTTATGGAGGATAGTAGTCACAGAAGTGTCATTGTGTGTACATGCATTGTTTGTGTATGTGTGGTCAGTATTACAGAAAGCTTATATCCATTCCCAGCACAGAAAATTAATAAGAGTTACATAGGCAAAAGAACTCACTTTTTCAAAGGAACATGTTTTGTAATTATCCTTGTAGATGAAACAGTAGGTTTTGGAATGTCTTTACAGATTAATTGTTTAAGAACACACTGAATTTACCCAAGGGTAAGCTGTGCATCTCCTTTAAATTATATAAATCTATTGCCCAGCATTGTACATACAATGTATATAGACATTAGTGTATATAAGTAATGGATTGTTGGATATGCCTGCTTTATATTTATATTTCTATGAGAACTGTGAAACTACAAGTGCTAGCTCTGACAATAAAGAAAAGCTAATAAAAAAAGAAAAAAAGTAAGAAAAAACTAAAAATAGTGGTCAAAATGAATATCATTAGAGAGTATATTTCTAAGTAAAGAGTGATATTCCCAAGTATGTCAGGAAATTAATGCACCCATTTGATAAGGTTAGAAATTACTATTTTAAAATAGTTATTTTTACATATCTATATTATATCAGATTGATGCAGCTTGCATTCATTCTGTTATAAAGGAATAGAATTTTAATAAAAGTTGGATTGTGTGACTAATAAATAAAAATAGTAATGAATAAAAAGTCCTTCATTCGGGAAATGAAGGAAAAAATAACATTAACTTTTCAATAGAGGAATGGCATGTAAAATGATTTAGAAAATAGATTATTTTCAAATTAGTATCCTAATTTGAAAAAGAGCATAGTTTTTTTCCCTTTGGGAAAGAGCATAGTTTTCTTCTGTATAAATTATTACAGAACACTTTTAAAACAAAATAATCTTAAATTAATCAATAGAAACTCCAAATGGTAAATCAGTTTTTCATTTAATAGAATTATGCATGTTAGAAAAGCAAACTATACCACCAGAGTAGTTATACCTATGCCAAAATATCTGCCTGATTGAACCCCTGTGAAAAAAATCCCTTATTGAGATTTCTCAGAAAAGTAAAAGAGCTGCCATGTGACCCAGCAATTCCATCTTTTGGTATTCACCTGTAGAACACTAAAACATTGATTGAGAAGGACATGTGCACACTGTTATTATTGTTGCCTCTTAGTGCAATAGACAAGATATGGAATTAACCTAGGTGTCCAAAACCAGAAGAGTTGATAATGAAGGCGTGGAGTAAATGCACAGTGAAATATCCTGAGATTATAAGGGAGAATGGAATCATACAACTCCCTACAACTCAAGTGGAATCACTGGCAAAGTAGGTCAGAAGAAGAAAGACAAACACAGGGTGATCTCATTTATCAGTGATGTATAGAAAAGCTGGACTGGGTAATGCAAGTTATCAAAGGGGGAAGGTATTAATTTAATTTAACCCTGGTTCCCTTGATTATGGAACTCAGTGATAGGGAAAGAATTTAACGATGGAACTAAGAAGAGACAGATGGAAGGTAGCACACACAGAGGCAGGGGTCTGGACACACTGGTAGTATACTAGTGTGGTGTATCTGTATATAAATGACAGAACCAAGGAACTGAAAGCATGAGATACAAATCACAGCTAAACTTTAAAATGTGCCTTGCAAGCCAGAGCAATAATACATCAGGTAGAGGGTACTTGCAGAGAGCCACCAGAAGTTATTCCCTGGGGGCAGAGCCAGGAGTAAGCCTGAGCTCCATGGGATGTGACCCCAAAACAAAAACAAAATAAAACAAAACAAAACAAAAAAGAAAGAAAGGGGGGAAATGTGCCTGTCAAGGAGGCAGGCTGAGACAATGGGGAAATTGGTGGAAAGAAGTTAATGTTTTGATGTCAAAACATTGAATATCCGAAACCCAACTGTAACTAACTTTGTATCATGGTGCCTTAATATTTTTTTAACTGTACCTGCCCAATTTTTTAAAAATGTTCTCTAATCTCTCAGACTTATTGCCAACAGAATTTATGTGTATACTACAGTTAGGCTGCAGTTGACCTATTTTTGATTCTGCATCCATTGAAACTCTTTCCTACCAATATGACTTTCTAACTCCTTCAAAAAATATTTATGGCTCCACATTTTTCATGCATTTTTCTGTTGTAACTTACAGATATGAGAATATTGTAGAATAATGGGATTTTAGAATTGCACTTTGGAATCATTGCTGAAATCATGCCATACAGACTGAAGTGAACTATAAATGTTTAAAAGCACTAATATTGGATCCAGAAGATGTATTGGTTTAGCTATTTATCTGTAGGGTCACCTCTAGTCATTAACTCACTTTTGGAAGTTTCACATCTTTTTTTAACTTTTAAAATGAAAGCACTCATGATCTCTAAGCACATAACAAAGAGCAGTCCCTGAGTACTGATGAGTATGATTCCAAATCTAATAAATAACTAAGTAAAAACACTGTTGATGACCTTATGGTCTCTAAGACCTCTTACAGCTTTAGCATTACTCAAGATTGAATAAAGTTTTGAAACGCATTCAAAATACACATATTTTGACTGTTACTTTGGTATCTCCACAGATTTCAGAATCATAATGCTTTATGTGCTTTATTTCTACTTTCTATGTTTTCTTTTACTTTAGGAATTATATTTATTTATAATAAGTACACTTAAAAGACATGTATCTTATTTATAGTTTAGGTTTATTATATATCATTGTTAACTGTATATTATATTTAACAGATAATTCCTAGATTATAATCACTTTCCCTTCACTAAAACTTTACTTTGATTGATTGATAATACCCACTTCCCTCCTACCTATGAACCATAACAATTTAATTTTACCTTTCAACATTGAATTTATATTTTGGACTATAATAGAGACAATCCATAAGTCGAATCATGCTATATTTATCTTTATGTGAATACTTTATTTTACTTAGTATGATGTTCACAAGTTTCATTGTGTCCTTTATTTTTTTTAAAGGCTGAGAAAGTCCCATTGTAAGTTTAAGTCTTTTTTTTTTTTTCTCTCCTCATTTTTCTGTCAGTGTGCATTAATGTTGTCTCATACCACTTGGCTATTATAAACGATGTTGCATGGAATATAGCAGTGTTTATATCTTTTTGGAATATGTACTTCACTACTTTTATAAGTATAGAGTGTTGAGTTGCTGAATCATATGGTAAATATTATGTAACTATTTAAAGTATGCTTATAAATTAATTACATGAAACCCTATGTAACCCCATTGTGACATTTCCCTATGATTCCTATCAATAAATTATAAGGAAACAAAAGTCTGTTAGCTAATTAAGGTTACTATTTTAATTTTTTCATTAGTTTCTTGTAGGATAACATAGCCTCAGGTAGTTTAGGTTTATTGGGTTACTCCTGTTACAGTGCTCCCACTCCTCTTTGTTTATTTGTAGCTTCTTTCTTAGTGTTCTGTTGACTTGTAAATATTGCTTTTCTCTTCTCCTTGAGTCCTTTGCATAGTTAATTCAGAGCAATGTCCTTTTTGTATGGACACAGGAAGACTTAGCAAATGCTATGCTTTTATAACCTGGAGTCATTTGACTCTACATGATATTTTGCTCCTGAGCATCTGTTCTCTTGACCTATGCCTCAGGTGCCCTTACTTCCTAGCACCCCCAAAAGCAGGGTCCCGACGAGGGACGAGACAGACCCAGGACAAGCGGTGAGTTGTGTGCTACCCTGGCATTGAGATGGGCCTGGCCAAAGTGCTTAATGCTTAACTATGAGTTAAGAGCTTGATCATGGAAAAATGCTGTCATGATCCAAACAGTGATAACTAGATTCATATCCTGCTAGGGTGAGGAATGATTAATCTGGCCTGAGTGCTGTAGTCTGAGCCTGTGGCAAGATGTTGCCAGGAGAGCTGTCTTGCAAGCCTCAATGTATCTCTTGCTATGTCCATACAAAAATAACTAGTTATTAAGATGTTAATGAGTGTTTGGACTAAGGAAAGGAAAAAAACCTTAAGAGTGAGGAAGGGCTTTGGAATGCCCTGCCCTCAGGAAGGGCTTTCTTATGTTGATTTTGCTACTTGGCTGGGTGTAGCCTGAAGGCAAGGTGGGAGAGACAAGTAGGAGGAGAGATGAGAGAAGTGAGAGAGGCTGCAGTTGATCCAGAGAGAGGCTGGAGCTGGGAGTGTGGGAGATGAGAAAGATGGAAGATTGGATAAATGGTAACTAATCAGCAACCAGCTTGGTCCTCGTTCTTCCCTTGCTGGTCCTTGGCCAACGGCCGTCCCGATCCAGCCCACACACTGCGGTTCCAGAGCACCGAACGTGGATGGTGAGACAGAGCTGCCCGGAGAACCCGCGAGTGCACACGCCCTGTTGGTGTGCTTTAGTTTATTACAGTTTCTAGCTCAACTAACCAACATCCTAGTGAATCATAAATTAATCCAAAAAAAGTATTATTTACAAACCAAAGAAAAATACATTAAACACTCAGATTTCTTCCTCCTTGAATAAAATATTGAAAGCCACTTTGGAGATAAAGATTGTTTAATTAAAACATAGCAACGTTTTAGTTTAATTTCATGATTATTCTTTCAAGTTTCTAGCTATATGAGGGATTATTTTTCCAATGTGGTTTGACTTATAATCATCTCAAAATAAAAGTAGTTTTTCTTGTGAAATCAACCAGACAAATGTAACAATATAATCATAATTTAATTTGTGTATGTCTTCTTCATTTACAGTGGGTTAGAGCCTGTATCTCTAGGTCTTACAAAAAACTTTAACATGGTGATAGCTTTATCTATCTATATATAATATATATATAATATATACAATATATATACATATACATGTATATATATTGCCAAACCTATACATATACATATATATGTATATATATATTGCTAAACCCTAACATATATATAGTATGAATTGTGCTATGCAGATATTCAAACATAGTATGCAATTTCTATATTTCATAATCTTTAGGAAACTTCAATAGTACTTATAAAGCTCACTTTCTGAACCTCAGTATCCTCTTATGTAAATTGAGAATAAGAGTACTTCTCTCCAGCTACCCTTGCATTGACATATTTTCTAATTTTATGTGATAAAAGAGTGATATTTGATAAATAACAAGTAAAGTAGTAAAGTAAACAAGTAAAAACAAGTAATAAGCTGTCCATATTTTTATGGCTAAGTGACTACAACTTGTTTATATAGTGTAAGTACTTTCCCACATTAATAAAAAAATTACACAGTGATTTCCAAATATTCCCCAGATAATAAAGCAGTTTCAGTCTTCCAAAATTCTCCATCTTTTCAATTTCTTTTCCCTGCTAGGAGGATTTCATTCTTCTGTGAATCTTTTCCTCTACAGCTTGAACAATCACTGGTAATAATCTTTTTTTCTTTTCTGAGTCTCTTTTAAATTTAAAACCAATGTATTGCTGTTTAATTTTTCTCTCCAAGAAAGAAAAGAAGAAGAAGTAGAGTTGGAGACATGCATTTGTATATAAGTAGATTGTTTAAGAGATTACGGAAACCCCAGTGAGAAGTCCAGCAAAGGAAAGGTGCAATAAGGGTGCAGTGCCAATCATGTCAGCACCATGGGCAACTGGAGTTTAATCTCTCTGAGGAGCTTTGGGAAATGTTACAGAACACATATTTCAGGGTTACTGCTCTGCCTGAACAGAGTTGGTGAAGGAATGAAATCAGCCTTCGACTTAATGCTCCTCCAGGGATATCGGTTACCATGAGTGTCTATGAAGTATTGAAAGAGTAATTCAAGAATTCATTAGGTTAGAACAACAAAATAATTATCAAGGCTGGGGAGACAGTTCAAAGGACTGCGGCACATCTTTTGCATGCAGAAGCCCTGGGTTTGAGCCCCTGCATTATACGTTCAATGAGCAATACAGGACATTATACACGGAGTACCCCTCAAGCACACGGAGTATAGCCCCAAAACAGAAATAAAAATTAATAGACTATTGCTGCAACAAAAGTACAGTGGGCAGGAGTTTTGCCTTGCAAAGAACTGACCTGGTTTTGACCTGGCACTCCATTTGGTCCCCTGAGTATAGTCAGAAATGAACCTGAGCACAGAGTTAAGAGTAAGCCCAGAGCACAGCTGGGTGTGACCAAACTTCTACCCTCCCCCAAATAACTTTCAAAATTTAATAAACAGTATCAGTAGTGGAAATTACAGCATTTATTTAGTACCAAAGGGACATACTGAGAGGACTTCTATCATCATTGTCTATAATCCTTATCTCTTAGGCAATAGAATACATATATATGTATATATAACTTTAATATACAATATAACTCTAGAGACATAAATTGGGAGCAAATTGCAAAAGTGTTAATACTATTTATAGGATTACAAAATAAATATATCCCCACATATGCCCAGTTGCTGACTTGTCTATAAAACTATATGTTCAAGCAGGAGAATAATTTAAGTAAAAATAGGTGGGCCATGCTTGAAATATAAACTACAAGGCAAAAGTAGTTAACTTTATATTAAACAAAATATCAAAAACACTAATTAAAATTAGAAAGTCTTATCTGTTTAATATTATTGTGATTTTTAAATGGAAATTATGAAAATTAATGTCAAAGTCAATATTTTGTATATACTAAAATTTTCATTTTGAATTTCTATTTTCTTTTTTCCAGAGTATAGGAATGAAAATTATATTAGAGAATTGAGTTTGACAGGACCTTTATTAAAAAAGTAAATGTCGCTTTATTAAATAATGGTAAAAGATATATGACTTGGTCTGAGTTATCAGAATACTGATGTCAAAATTAAAGATCTTTTATATAATACAGAACATGTAAAGAAATTAGCAATTCTGTTTATTTTGATACATTAAAATGAAGTGATTTGTGAATTTAGCGAAGTAAGAAAGTAACTTAATTTATTAAAATTTTATGTTTTCTTGAAATCCCAATTTAAGTTATCCAACATTTAAAAAAAGTCTTAACTATGCCCAGAAATCTTTGAAGTTCATACTTTTTGAAATAGGATATGTTATGCTAGAGAACGAATTTGAAAAATGGTGACAGTTGAAGTAATGTTTTATTTATAAAGCAATAATTAATTGTGTGATACTTTTATGCAAAGTACCTTATCTGCATTATTCAATTAAAATTTTATATATCTATCTGATGCACATGGTTTTCCATGTTTCAAATGAGATAACTGAGCTTCAGAACACTAAGTATCATAGTCCTGTTTAGCTTGTGAGATCTCTCTCTTTTATCTGCCTTAAGTCATCCAGTTTGCAAAAAAAAAAAAAAAAAAGGTTTTGTTGCTTTACCCAATATCAAAGAGAAAAAAGTACACAATTCCAGGAATGTATCGCTAATGTTAAACCACTAGGTATACCTTTACAAAAAAAAGTAATTTTTAACTCTATTAGTATAGATTATTTTGCAATTTGAAAAAATGAACTCTCTTTGTAACAGTTACAATTTATCACTCTCTCTCTCGATCTCTGGATCTCACTGTCCCCATCTAGACCATTTCATTTTACCTCCTATCTCTACCTCTAGTTACTTCTATTTTATCTGTAAAATAATTAAGTGGTGCGAGCGTTTTATTTTTATATTAGATGTTTTTTCATATTCAGTTGTACATGTCATCATCTCATGCAATTGACTCTGGACTGATCCACAATTTCATGTCATATAACCAACTGTTAAACATTATCATTAAATCTTGATATGAGAACTTTGTGTACATACAATACATGGCATTCTTAAGAAGTTGCTCTAATTACCAAAGACCCATACTAGAACTTTGAAACCTGATTTATTTCTTCTCTCTTTATATTCTTTCCCAAATATTCAGGTTTACTCATTAATTCTTGCTTTTTAAATGGGCCATGGGTAATTACATATTGAATGTTCTTAATACATTTATTGGGCATATTGTATAATATTTAATAGCAGCAAAACACTTTGAATAACCAAACATTGACCATAGTGTACTATATAGCTATATATTGAGAGCGATGCAAATATACATGTATATTTTCTATATACATTCAAAATAAATTACTTAACATTTAGACAATAGATTTTATTTCAGGTGCTGGGATATAATCATAGAATCTATGAAGAGAGAACTAAATTGAATTCTACAGAGGATGGTTCCTAAAAATCATAAAACTTATCAAAGAATAATGAGGGAAAGAACGTAACATTTTCTTACATGAATGAACGTACATAAATTTAACACAGTTTAGGATATGAAAACAATGTAGGTGTCGTACAACTGATGAGTAGATAGATAACCAAGATGCTGTATATGTGCACATGGAATATTATGCAATTGCAAAAAATGATGAAATCATGTGCTTCACTGAAAGTTGGAAGGAACAGAGGATATTGTGTGAAGTGAAGTAAGTTAGAATTAGGTGATCTCATTTAGAATACCAGGTGATCTCATTTATTTGTATTATGTAGATAATGTGGCACCATTGGGAAGGATGAGTAAAGAGAGGCTTCTAAAATCTCAGGACTTGGATGAATGGAGATATTACTGAGACCACTCGAGAAAATTGATGATCAGTGGATGATGATGATGATGATGAATATGATGATGATGATGATGATGATGATGATGATGGTGGTGGTGATGATGATAACAATGATATAGATTAATAGTACGAAGGAAAAAAAGATATCAGAGTGGGGATGTGATTACCTAGATTACCATGATCTCTAGATAACAAAGATGAAAAGGACAAGGAAATTAAATGAGGAATAAAGAAAAGGTCAATGAGAGATAGTGAGACAGGAGCCAAAGGTCCCTTGCACAGGTGAGATAGATGTATGTGCCTAAAACAAAATCAGCAATACTGCAAGCAAGAGCCCCAAGAAACAATACTTAAATATTTAAATATGTGCCTAGCAAAGAGGTAAGATGGGGTGGGAGGAACATTATAGAGAGAAATTAATTCTGGTTGTGGGATTAGTGTTGGAACATTTTATGCCTAAACTCTATTATGAGTAATTCTTTGAATCATGGTGTCTTAACTAAAAATATATATTAAAACACATAAGTAGTTGAGCTTCATTGGTTAAAAAAAGTAAAAAGATCAATAAAATGCTCATACAAGCCAGTGTGTCAATTAAAGATGCTATCTTTGTGTAGCATCATTTAGACTCTCGACAATATTGAAAACTTTCTATGACAAGGTGATATTTGGCCAGTTAGAAGTGATGAAATGGTGAATTTGATGTAGAGTTGATGTAAGAGAATTATCAGACAGTGAATAAAGAAAATTTAAAAGTGCTGCAAATTGAACAGTTGGCACTTCTCTTGAATTTACTTGTAAATATTTGCTCCCTTAAATATTTCTCTCACCTCTATAACTTGTCTTTTCATTTACTCTAGTAACTGATAATTCTTTCTGAGTTGACTATGTAGTCAGAGTCACTGATGTATTGGAAATATACATATGATTATGTAACTTAATTGCTTAAAATTTCCCAGGATTCCCATATATCCAACCTATGTGAACCACAAAAACATCAATGATATCATTCACTTATAGAATGAATCAACACTATCCCTTGAAGTGCTATGACAATGGCCCTAAAATACATTATCATTGATAGCAAGACCAAGCATATATCCCTGACAAAACTTTATTTCCTTTTTGATTTAACCTTTATCAACAGTCCTATTTCTCACACTTTTCTATAAGAACTTTTATGCTCCAACTTGGCAAGTCACATTTCTATACCTCTAGTATCTTATTTCTCTCTGTAATGAGTTATTTGCTCTGTTTCTATTTTTCCCTTGAAGTTTAGTGCAGATATAGCCTACATGGGATAACCTTATAAATTTTCAGTTAAATTCCTTCAGAAGTGCCTGACGTAGAAGTAGGCTGGGGGGATGGGGCAGTAGGGAAACTAGGGATATTGGTGGTGAGCAATGCACACTGGTGAAGGGACTGTGATAGAATGTTGTATGATTCAAATCCAATTGTGAACTACTTTGTTACTTTGCAACTCATGATGATTCAATATATATGTATACAAGCGTGTATATATACATATATATGATTAAAAACAAATTCCTTCATACAACACTGCCAGTTGGTTCTGGACCTGGTAGTTCCTGCTAAATATGCACCATATGTCTGCATTAGATATCATAACAATTAATTTATCCTTAGAATGGCATTACCTGTGCTTCATATTTCCACACAGTTCTATTCTTCTTTTCATAAAAGATCAATGACCAGTTACAGGCTTACTTAGTATTCAGAAGGTTCCCTGTTTCTAAGGTCAGCTTTACCTATGCTAATTCCTCTTTGCATCCATTCCTTTTCACCTGCTCTTCTCTCAAGTCTCAATCAAGGGTTACTCACACTATGACTCTTTCTTCTAACTGACTTTCTCAAATATCTGATTCATTTTTATTAATAGCTATATAGCACCCAGTATCCTATTGTTTCATTACTTACTATAAAATCCTCTTTAATAGACTAATTGGATATGCAATGTCATTCTAATTTTATTTTCCAAAACAGAGTGGACACTTGAGAATTGATTACTATTCTAACTGTGTAAATGAAATAGTACTTAAAAACATTGGTAATTATACTGAAATAGGATCATAGTTATAACCATATTTTAAATATTTAGTAATTTGTATTATTTTACTTAGTTTTAGTCTCACAGTAGTCCTATATTTAGCATTCTAGAATATTCTCTTCTGCTACTTTATTGCTGGTAATTTTCATATCCTGAATATTTTGCAAATAACCTTTGAAAAACATTAACTTTTCTTATGGCAATTGGCAAGTTACTATTTGAAGTCAACCCTAGTTTCCAAAATGGAGCCCTGAGTCACGTTTGAACCTGAAATCATACTTATCATATGCTGAACACTAGACTACATTTTCTTATTGTCTTTTTCTTTTCAGCATACTCACTATTTATGCTGAAAAGAATTATGCTATGTGCAAGTCTGAGCATATAAACTTACACTTTAGTGTAAAGAAATAATATTAAGATTCAAAAGCTTATAGCTATGGATTTTTGGTTCTCATGCTTTGTAGGATGTGTTGAACATCAGTCTGTGTTATTAGTAGAATGAAGTAGCCCAATGACAAAATGTTCATAATAGATCAAGATAGCAAGCTCTGTCAATTGGATGGAAAGTCTGTCATAATTTATATGGAAACTTTTATTCTCGCCTATCTATTTTAGTCATGTCAGTTGAATCAATGCTTTTGGGTTGCCTAGAAATTTTTATGCTCTATTCTTATGCTTAAGAGTAGGACAAAAACTTTTAGGAGTTGATTTTGTAGCCTGCCACTTTATATATTGACCTATTGTCTCTAGGAGCTTTTCTGTAGTCTTTAGGGTTTTCTTAGTATCATGTCATCTGCAAATAGTGCTAACTTGACCTATTCCTTTTCTATCTATACCCTTGATATATTTTTCTTATCTAATTGCTATGGCCAGAACTTCCAGTACTATATTGAATAAGAGTGGCAAAAGTGGGCAACCTTGTCTTGTGCCCGATCTTAGAGGGAAGCCTTTTAGTTTTTCCCCATTGAGAATGATACTTGCCATGGGCTTTTGGTAGATTGCTTTGACTATATTGAACAAAGTTCCTTTGATGCCCATTGTGTTGAGAGTTTTCATCATAAACGTGTGCTGGATCTTGCCAAATGCTTTCTCTGCATCTATTGATATGATCATTTGGTTTTTATTTTTCTTTTATTAATATGATGAATTATGTTGATAGACCTCATGCATGAAGGTGCCGGCAGAGGAACCCAGGTGTGTGTAATCCCAATCAACGGCCAACATCCAGAGAGAGACTTAAGAGCAAGCTCCCAGAAGATATCTTTAGCCTACTTCTCCCTCTGGGAGGAACTGGCAATCTTCTGAGAGTTTCCTGCCCACATGGGACAGCCTTGCAAGTTTCCCATGGTGTATTCATATACAAAATCCAGTAACAAGGTGGATCTCATTCCCTTGACCCTGAAGAGCCCCCAGTGCAACATCGTTAGGAGGGTCGAGTCGAGATGGACTAATAAAATGTCAGGGAAAGGATGAAATGAGATGTTACTGAGCCCTCCCGAGAAATTGGTGATTAAGGGGATTTCGTGATTCGTAATTCATGATTCTCAGAAAATGTTCTTAAAAGTGGGTCATTTTTTACTACATAAATTAATGCCATTAAACAGTGTCGGATTTCTGTGAGCATTATTTGTTACTACATAAAATAGCAATAGCATAGCAGGTAGGGCATTTGAGAAATAGTGGGGTTAAATCTGCTATAAGTATGACTGTTGCCTATAATAAATAAGGAACTGTGATTCACGTTGGTTCTCTTTATTTTTATTTTTATATTTCTTTGCTCTTTAGGTCACACACAGTGATGCACAGGGGTTACTCCTGGTTCATGCACTCAGGAATTACTCCTGGCGGTGCTCAGGAGACCGTATGGGATGCTGAGAATTGAACCTGGGTCGGCCGCATGCAAGGCAAATGCCCTACCCGCTGTGCTATTGCTCCAACCCCAGTGTTGGTTCTCTTTAATACTTACATTGTGCTGATGAGTTGTTGTAATGGTATTCCTCACCCCCTCACCCTTTTCCTTCTCTTTTTCACCATGTTGCTGCAGTGCCCCATGGTGCTTGCCCGGGAACTGCACTTATTTGGCTGTAGTGCTCATGAACATTCTGGTGCTTTACTCACTGGGAGCTGCTGGAGTTCTCACAGACATGCTCCCCCGAATCACACTCCTTGCCTCTGCTCACACATCTTTTCCATTCTCTGTGGTACTCGCTGTGAGGTCATGCTGTCCAGCTTCAGAGATCACACACAACCAGCTATGCTTCAGAGGTTGCACAATCTATTGTGTAGCTCCAAAGAACCCAAACAACAGACTTGTTGAGACCATGGTTGGTGCATGTGGTGGGACCAAGGATCCAACTCATGGTTTCTTCCTTACAGGACAGGTTCTTTATTTTATTTTTTAATTTTATTTTATTATTATAAATAAAAACAAAGAAATTAACATGCTCAAGGCCAATTTCCACACGGATGAGCCTCACGCATGAAGGAACCGGCAGAGGAACTCAGGGGTGCAGGACTCAGGCTGGGATCTTCAAGGCTGCTCGGATGGATCGTGACTGGGCCTCTTCCACCAAGATTCCCCATTTTCCAGTAGCTAGGCAGTCACATCCAGAAACTGCAATTCCATTAATGGCCAACATCCATAGACTATTAAACCAAGCTCCCGGAAGTGCGCAGCCTCATCGGTATAACCTGGTATAGGTATAGACATCTGATAGCCTAGTTCTCCCTCTTAGAGAACCTAGCAAGCTACCAAGAGTTTACTGCCCACACACGGGAGAGCCTGACAAGCTCCCTGTGGCATATTCATATGCCAAACACAGTAACAAAGATGGGTCTCATTCCCCTGGCCCTGAAGAGCCTCTAACGCAGCACTATTGGGAAAGACAAGTAAAGAGAGGCTGCTAAAATCTCAGGGCTTGGATGAATGGAGACATTAGTGGGCCCACTTTAGCAAATTGATGATCAATGGGATGACAGTAATACAGTGATACTTCAAGGAATGAAATAGGACAATAGGAAATGAAGACACATCCCCTGCTCATGGATAGGGAGAATTAACATTATCAAAATGGCAATACTGCCCAGAGCACTATACAAATTTAATGCAGTCCCTATCAGGATACCCATGACATTTTTTCAAAGAAATGTACAAAAGACTCCTGAAATTCATATGGAACAATAAACCCCCACGGATAGGTAAAGCAATCTTTGGGAAAAAGAAGATGGGTGGCATCACATTCCAACTTCAAACTCTACGACAAAGCAGTAGGAATTAAAACAACATAGTACTGGGCTAGAAACAGATCTGCAAACCAATGGAACAGAGTTGAATATCCTGTCAAAGTCGTGCAAATATATGCCCTCTTAATCTTTGACAAAGAAGCAAGAAATATGAAGTGGAACAAGGAAAGCCTCTTCAACAAGTGGTGCTGGGAAAACTGGATAGCTACCTGCAAAAAAAATGAACTCTGACCTCTGTTTAATGCCAGGCAAAAAAGTCATATCAAAGTGGATTAAAACCCCCAATATCAGACATGAATCTATAAAGTACATAGAAGAAGATGTAGGCAGCACTCTCCATGACATTGACGCTACAAGCATCTTTAAGAATGAAACAGCACTGACCATGAAAGTGGAAGCAAACATAAACAGATGGGACTATGTCAAACTAAGAAGCTTCTGCACTTCAAAAGAAACAGTGACCAAAATGCAGAAAGTGCCCACAGAATGGAAAAGAATATTTAGACAATACCCATCTGATAAGGGATTAATATCCAGGATATACAAGACACTAGTAGAATTGTATAAGAAAAAAACCTCCAACCCCATAAAAAAATGGGGAGAAGAAATGAGCAGAAGTTTCCTCAAAAAAGACATACAAATGGCCAAAAGGCACATGAAAAAAATGGTCCATATCACTAGTCATCAGGGAGAGCAAATCAAAACAATGAGATATCTATCATCTCACACCACAGAGACTGGCACACATTCAAAAGAACAAAATCAACAAGTGCTGGCGTGGATGTGGGGAAAAAAGGGACGCTCTTTCACTGTTTGTGAGAATGCTGACTGGTCCAGCCTTTTTGGAAAACAATGCATCCAGTCCTTCAAAAACTAGAAATTGAGCTTCCATATGACCTCACAATACCACTCCTCAGAATATATCTCGAGCATGTAAAATAGCACAGTCAAAATGACATATGTACCTATATCTTCATTGCATCACTGTTCACAATAGTGAAAATCTGGAAACAACCCAATGCCCTAGAACAGATGACTGTTTAAAGAAACTTTGGTACATCTAAACAATGGAATATTATGCAGCTGTTAGGAGAGATGAAGTCATGAAATTTGCTTTAAAATGGGTAGACATGGAGAGGATCATGCTAAGTGAAATGAGTCCGAAAGAGGGGGAAAGATATAGATGGACTGCACCATTTGTGGAGTATAGAATAATATCACATGAGGCTGACACCTAAGGACAGTAGATACAAGGGCTAGGAGGATTGCCCCATAGCTGGAAGACTGCTTCATGAGCGGAGGGGGAGAAGGCAGAAGGAATAGAGAAGGGATCACTAAGAAAATGATGGAGGGAGGAATCAGTCGGGATGGGAGATGTGTGCCCAAAGTAGATAATGGAATAAATATGATGGCCTCTCAGTGTCTGTGTTGCAAGCCATAATGCCCAAAATTAGAGAGAGTATGGGGAATATTGTCTCCCATGGAGGCAGGGGGAGGGTGGGAAAAGGGCGGTATACCAGGGACATTGGTGTTGGGAAATGTGCACTGGTGGAGGGATGGGTGTTAGATCATTGTGTGATTGTAACCCAAACATGAAAGCTTCTATCTCACAGTGATTCAATAATTTTTTTTAAAAAAATAAGTAGAATATAAAATGTTTTACTTCTTGACCTGGGGGATGGTACAGCAGGTAAGGTACTAGTTTTGCCTGTGACAAACCTGTTTTGACCTCTGAAACCATATATAACCCCCTAAGCACCTCAATTAGTGATTGAGCACACGCAGGATTAAACCCTGAACACTTCCCGGTATGGCACAAATTCATTCCCTATTTTCATCTTCATATGTAGAAATATTAGTAACCCCTCCCCCGAGAAAATACTATTCTAGCCTTATATTTGCTTTGTAATTAAAATATTTTACATGAGAAATATTGTATTCATTTAGACTGAGAAAATCTTCACCATTGCCATATCTTTGGGTGGAGTGATAGAGAGGTTGAGCTATACCCATCTGTGATCAGGCTTACTCTTGGCTCTATTTTCGGGGGTCACTCCTGTTAGTGCTCAAGGGTATATATAAGGTGCAAGGAATCTAACCAAAGATGGCCATTTACAAGAAAAGCACCTAAAGTTCTCTACTATTATTGTAGCCCTGTGTCCTTTTTAAGTATATGTGTATCTATGTTCACAAATGTAACAGTATGTCAGGCAGAAATTGGAGTGTATAATCAGCAAGTCTTATGAAAAGCATTAATTATAAGATGAAATGTTTCAAAATAACATACATGTAAAGCTACTGCAGAGATTTAAGGTTTGCTTATTAAACATTATTTAAACCATATTATTACATGGCATTATTATCATATGGGATAGAGTTGTCACCAATACAGCAAATATCATTATATTTTTCACACTTACAACCAATGCTGTGCCGAAATACAGAAGAAAAAGCAGCAGACAATTTTTGTTATTGAATGTCTCTTTTGTAACTATAAGTATCATTTAATATTAATCTACGTGGGTAAAATTTCAACACTTTATTTGAATTATCTCTTAAATATCAATATCCTGAAGAAGACAAAATATCATGAATACTAGAATTGCTTCTGTATAGTAAAATATTGTACCTTCACCATAGTAATTATTCCTAGATATGAATATTCAAATAAATGATATTTTCTTTAAAATTTTAATAAAAATTTAATGTTTTGTCATACACAGTTGGCAAACATAGCAAAATTTTGATCATTTAATCAGCAGATTAGCCTATAATTTTCAAAGTAGTCTTTAATTTGTTTTATTTCTATGTGGTCTTTATTTGATTTTTACAATTATTTTGTTTTTGAGCCTCATGTGGCACTGGTCAGGGCTTACTTCTGACACTGCACTCAGGAATTACTCCTGACTGTGCCCAACGGAGCATACGTGACACAAGAGATCAAACCCATGTCATCACATGCGTGGCACATGACCTACCCAATGTACTGTAACTTCAGTCATTTATTAAGGAAAAAATTATTTCTATATAAAATCTGTTTATATAAAATTATATAATTTTATATGTTCATTTTATATTAAAACAGTGTTTTGCAAAGTCTAATAAAACAGTAACTGGTTTTCAAGGAATTCAGAAACATTTAGATGTAGGATATGTCAAAAATGTTTTTTACAATATGTAAAGAGCATTAGCTAGAACAGGTTTTGTGATAATCTCTTTTGGGGAAATGTTTATTTAAGAAAACTAAAGTATAACTTCTACAGTTAAATGTGTACATTGATATTTTTAAAAATTCAATGCCAGATTTCTTTTTCATTTTATTTATTTATTTATTTATTTATTTATGGATAATGGATTCAGGTTCTCTTCATAATTATTCACATAAGTTGTTCCAGACCAGTTGCTAGTAAATAAATCTCATTGATCAAGTAACCAGAAAGAAAATCTATTTCCACTACAGGAATGTAATTGCACAGTAGGTACTGAATATAAGAATATGTTCTTTATATGGACTATATCCTGATCTATTATCATCCAGTCAGTGTGCAGTGATTACTTTTCTTGGATTCAGTAATTGGTATCAGGAAAAATTGAGTCCCCTAAGCTCCAAACATTTTTTATAAATATTGATATTGAAAGGTCATAATAGTTTTTTATGAGTAGTCCTTAAGATTTGGGGTAATTCTTGCATTTAAGAATATATTTGAAGCATGAAACCAGAAAAAAATAACAAATAAACACATAAAGATACATATTTGCATATAATCTCAGAGTTTTCCATTCCTATAGCTTGTCTGAATATCAATGGTTGAAGACCCTTTAATTGTTTGATGCATTCTATCACATCAAGTTGAAAGTTTGTAAAATTAATTCTCATATAGTTGAAAGATAAGGTATTATCAATTTTTCATGACTGAATATAAACTTAATAATCTAACATTATCTATATTTTATTTCCCCAAAAACAAAGAATCCATGTCAAGAATTAAGGTATGCAAATATATTTTATTTAGTTTTATTTTAATTTTTGTTATAATTCATTGGCATTCTATGATTTATAATAATATTAACAATGATCTTACCATGTTCAACTGACTCAGAATGCAACATACACATACAGTAATGCTGATATAAGGAAATTCATTTTAATAAAATCAGACCTTTTTATCAAAACATACTAGAGAATGCAAACTTTTGAATTTAAAGCTAATGGAAGGATTAGTTTACCCTATTAAAGTTCACAATTTATAAAATAATTGTCTGATAGTATGGAAAGGAACAGCTGGTCAGTACACTGTGAAGCTTTGGGCCTTGGAAAACATGAAAATAAAACTGAAACATTGGTAGAAGGGATTGATAAAAGAATAGTTCCCAAAATAAAATATTATTATTGCTCAGTGGTAGGTAAAATGAAGTAATCTGATATTATGTTTTTTTCTGAGTAACATATCTGTATTTCTATATACTTTCTTATAAATTTTAATATGTAAAATGTGAATAACAGATACCTGACAGGATTTTTCTAAATTATTCATTGCCTTTAGTTTGGTACAGCATATGAAAGAGATTAGGTTTCAGAAAACATATTTTGGAAAAAATGATGTAGACCTCTGCTGTTCAAAAACTGAGTTGACTATGGAAAAGATTCATAAAAACTCTCAGAAACAACAAAAAATGAGATCACATAGTTAACCCCTTTGGTTTCCTAATCCAATGTGACCTTTTTGATCTCAAAAATTTCACTAAAATAGATGGTAAGTCTGTAAATTAGTTACAGTAATTCCTCTTCAAAGGGTCTTTGAAGCTAAGTTTTTTCCTTTATTAAATACCTGTCTTTCATTTGAGTTTTTCAAAAGCAATAGAAGATCATGGAAAGGAATGTTCAAGGAGATATGATACAATAGATGATTTTTTCCTTGGTTCTAACTATTTTTGAAAGGATTATTC
Source organism: Sorex araneus (assembly GCF_027595985.1). NCBI lineage: Eukaryota > Metazoa > Chordata > Mammalia > Eulipotyphla > Soricidae > Sorex > Sorex araneus. The sequence goes on from NC_073313.1 coordinate 177,823,520, forward strand.
CTTAATGTTTTGTTAAATAGACTTAGATAAATTTTCAAAGTGGCACATTTGCTTCTAAAGCCAGACATATCATCCCCTCTTTTATTCAAACATTTTTCTCCTTTTACTAATTTATAACTAGATAATAAACTCAAAAATAATACCATAATCCTCTTTCCAATGTTTCTTCCAAATCTTCAGAAAAAAATGCCCCCAAAGAAAACGGAGTTCTGGGTAGGAAAGTTAGAAGTGCATTGAACAAATAGCATAGGAGAGCACGTATATATCTGTAGTGTGTACACAGTTACATTTTGGACTGTGTTAAACTCAAGCTCAATTACTCATAGTACTTTGCAGGAAGAAAAAACTTAATTTAAGCTGAGTTTGCTTAATTGTTTAATCAAAAGAGCTAAAAACATTTATATCATCTTATTGTGAGATCAAGTAGAGTACTGGTACGAAGTAAATATAATTATCAACCAATCCCATTGGTCTAACAACGGAACAAACAGCTGTAAAAAAGGATAATTATGTTGTTGCTTTTGAAAATTCCAATAGTGTCCTGAAGCAAGATTTTTTTTGCTGTGTTACTTGAGTCATTAGTTGGAGAAATCAGTGAACTACAAAATACATAATGAATACAGGTATCACATTGCATTTATCATAAAGGGAAAAACAAACTTAAATGTTGAAAAGTTAAAAAGATTAAAAACTGAGTAAATCTGCACTTGTTTTGATATGTCTTGTTTAGAAGGAAATTCTTCTGGGACCATTAAGAGTACCTTCAATGTGGTCCAAAGAATGCTTTTGTTAGTATCTTGCAAAAAGAAATAAAATTTAATCAACTTTGTCACTAACTTAAAGCTTCAAGGGGTTAATAATAGGGTGTAAAACAGAATGGTCACTGTACTATCTGATGAGGCCTATAGATTATGATATAATGGTTAAATCAAAACATATGAGAGGGACTGGAGATATGGCCCAGTGTTAGAGCAATTGCCTTGCATGTGTGAAGCTCTGAGTTCAATTCTCAGCACCACTACCACACTTACAAAAAAAACAAAACAAAACATTGTTTCACAAAACATATATGAAAAAACTCTTGCTTGGATTCAAAAATGCTATCCATAATTCTGTGAAATTGAAGATGCAAGTGTGAAAACTCCATCAAGAATTAAGATAGAAAGAGTAATGCTGAAAGGGTATTCTAAATACAAGACAGTTAATGATCTAAAAGTGGGATATGTGACAATGCACAAGGAATGCATTGAAAAAAGACTTGACTAAAAAAAAGGAAAACAAAAGAATAAGAGTGTATAAGAGTGTATTAAAATAGATTATATTTAGAGGCTGGAGCAGTAGCACAGCAGTAGGGCGTTCGCCTTGCACCTGGCCGACCTGGGTTCAATTCCACCGCCCCTCTCTGAGAGCCCAGCAAGCTACCGAGAGTATCTCGCCCGCACTACAGAGCCTGGTAAGCTACCTGTGGTGTATTCGATATGCCAAAAACAGTAACAACAAGTCTCAAAATGGACATGTTGCTGGTGCCCACTTGAGCAAATAGATGAGCAACGGGATGACAGTGATGATGATGATGAGAGTGATAGGAAAAAATGGCAAGTGTAGCCGTTTATAGTACAACAATACTTATAGCCATGTACTCAAAATGTTTTTTATGATATATTCAGAAAAACAATATAGATTTAAATTATGAATATTTCACTGTTATTAAAAATAATCATTTGTGTAATCATTCCAGTATTGGAAATTGAATTCAGTAATGAATAATGTCTTAACAAAGAATAAAAACATCAACATGACTTTATGAAAATCAAAGTAGGGAAAAATATTACCTTTTTCATTTTCATTGTAGATCAACCCCTCTGAGAAGCATAGACATTTTTATCATCATTATTCCTTTACACTGAAAAGTAAAGATAAATAAACATTCAGATAAACGTTAGTGATTATGCTAAATTTGTTTTACTACACATTTTTCTTCCTCGCTATCAATAGAAAGGAAACAATATGAAGAAAAGAATACCCCTATTTTGTTCACAATAAAGGGATTACTTCATTCAGTCCACTTTGGCATAGGGTATCACAGGGAACACTTCACAGCTCCAGTGGATCAAACATCTTTTTTATTCTGATCACCAAAGAGAATCTCATCCATATCTTGTGACTGGACGGACTGTGTGGGAGCTATGATAAACAGGGTTTTTGCTGAGACATCTCCAGACATCATTAAATAACATTAGGAGAAGGGAACAGGAGAATATCCATATATATGACATGAATATTTATTTTCCTTGGTGTCTTATAAGAAAAATCTCATTTTTGAGTACAGACATATTAGCACTGGTGTAGGGTAACTATGACTATGAAAATAGGCAGCTCTAGTGTTTTTCAACATTTTGCACCTGCAGGTCAGTGTAAACAGTGCTATTTCATGGGCTGCTAAGGCAGAAATAAAAACCTTCATTCATAAAATAATACTTATGCATAAATATTTGTAATGGTATTGTTACACGATCCAGGAATACCATGTGTTAAGGGAGAACTATTTTGCTGACCAGATGGAAATTTCCGTGGATTGACATCCAGCCAGCTGGTTGAAAACTGCTGAGTTAAACCTCAAAATCACTTTAGATTAAGAAAGTTCTACAACTTGTCTTAATGCTTCAAATAATAGAGCACATTCCTTTTCTAGGTAGTAATTAGTTCTGTACTGTCATTGCTGCTAGCGATGAAACTCACCACCTAAGGCAAACAATTAAATCGAACCACCTGGTAGGTGTTATAGTAACAGATGATGCTTGTTTTTTTTTCTTTTTTTCCATTTTAAGTCTGTTTGCTACCTTGGTCTTTGACAAGGGCATAGGAGAATAAGGAAGCTACTCTCAAAGTATGCTCTGGGGCATTATCATTGGCCACTTTAAAATCTGTTACAGCTACTGTCCCACATCACAAGAGTGTGGGACTCCTGACCTCTTGGGGATTTTTTTTTATACAGAAACTGCTTTAGGTCATCCACCATATTACACCTGGTTCTCGGCATGCCAAGTATATGCCATGCCTAACTATCCATACTGGCAAACATCCAGCTTCTCATCAGCTTCTTCCCTGCTGTCACTTTAGGTTCCCCTGGAAGCTATTTTTGAATAAAATATGCTTTACAGCACAGTTGGCCTGAGTTTTTCAAATGGTTCATAATGCATAAAAAGGGAAATAATCTCAACTCTCCAAAATTAGAGAATGCATAAAAAGGGGATCTGGAGAGATACTAAAATGGGTACTGCACTTGCGCTGTACTGTGAGGACCCAGATTCGATCTGTGAAATTTCATATGGCCTCCAGAAAACTGCCAAGGGTAACACGAGTGCAAAATCAGGAGTCACCCTTTAGCATCATTTGGTGTGCAGCTCCCCCGAAAAAAAAGTTGAGTAGGATATATGATATTTTATTTGCCTGATGGGTTAAAATATAAGTATAAAGACTATAGTATTACTGGTAAAATTTGAATATATAATGTAAATTGGATGATGATCATTTAGAATGATTTCCCTCAGATATATTGATGTGGTTGCAGTCCTTTATTTCTGAGAGAGGCATGCTTAAATATTCCGATATATGTGATCTACTGTGGAAAGCAAATTAATATTTGCTATAGTAGTGTGGAGAAACAGAAAGGTGAAGCAGATATGGCAAGGTGTTATGAGCTAGTGAACTAAAGTAAACCTTAGTCATATCTTTGTTATATTATTCATGCCATTTTTATAAGGATTGGAATTCTTTAAATAATTAATGGTTACTTTTAAACATACTCCAAAAAGATCAATTCTCATACAGTGATAATAGCATAAAAAGTAGATACATTTCTCTTCCATTATCATATATATCACAATGAAAGTGCAGAAACTGAACAAAATGAAATATTCAAAGATTCTGAAAATAGGATGAGAAGATAGTGCAGGTGCTGAGGTGCTTACCTTCTATACAGTCCTCACCAGAATCACACATGGTCCTGCCCCACATCTCCAAGTACAAAGCCAGGAGTAAGTTATCATGAACTGTGGCCTATTCCTCTCCCCCCCAAGAGCTTTTCACTGTGACAAAGTATAGAACATTAGTAGTAAATTAATAAACCTTTCCTCAGCAATGAAAAAATTTTGAAATGGAATAGAATAAACTTTCACTAAGGTAAACTAGTTTAAAATATTATACCAAGAAAAAATCTTTCAGGAGAAAGCATTTGTTGTCACCTACGTCTCCCATAAAAAATAATCTTTTATAAAGGTATTTTGGGGCCAGAGAAATGGTACAAGTATAGTGTGTGTCTTGCATGTAGCCAACACAGGTTCTAACCCCAGCACTCCATATGGTCCCCTGAGCCTGCCAGGAGACCTGGCAGTAATCCCTGACTATAGTAAACCCTGATTATAGAGCAAGTGGTAACACTTAATCATCGTCAGCTTGCCCTCCCACCTCCAAAAATATATTTGGCATATAAACTGAAAAACCAAAAGAAATAACACAATTAGGGTTCTAAAAGTATAATTTAAGGAAAGGGAAAAAATGCTATTAGAAATGGCAGAGAAAATAAACAATAATATGCTATTAGATTGGCAAACATGAATAAATTGATAAAATCATAAAAAGAAGAATTAAAAGTTTTGTGAAGAGAAAAAATTATCTTTGAACTTAACAAAAATGTTCATCCACAAATTCACCTACATGAAAGTAACTAAAGTAAAATTTAGATAGATTTGAAGCTGGATAACTTTTATTTGAATTTTCTAATTATTAACTAAGAAAATAATATGCAAAAATACAAACATTTAAAAACTAAGGGAAGGCAAATAATAAGTCAACATTGGGCCAGAGAGATAGTATAATGCTTAAGGCACTTGCTTGCTGAGCAGCTGACCCTGGTCAATCCTTGGCACTGCATATGGCTTCCAAAACACTGCCAAAAATTAACTCTTGAACACAGAATTAGGAGTATCTGCTGAGAAATTCTAGGTATGAAACCCCCTTCCCAAAACTCCCCTTCTACACACACATACACACACACACTCACACACACACACACACACACACACGAAGCAACTGAGAAAAAGAGAATATGAAGATTAAAGTCAGACAACTAACCTTCTCGAAATACAAAAAATATTATTCAAATGATGGAGGAAGATGAGTATACAACAATAATAGACTACAATGGAAATTTTAGAATAATCAGGGCAGTGGTTTCCAAGATCTTAAGAAATTTAACAATTCTAACTTATCAGTACAATTCCTTTATATGAGAAATCAGTTGAAAATTATTGCTGAATTTACTAGCAAACTCAGAAATACATGTTTTATAGGTTTTGATTAAATTGTCCATTTTCTGAAAAGGGAGACCCAGATTCCCTAAGTCCTAAATTGATTTGGCATAAATGGTGATAATGACAAAGGAAAAATGTGTGAATATCAATTAAGGCTAAATAATGTTACAAATGGGTGACCTCTAATATAACTTTTTTTAAGGACAAATAATGTTATAAATGGGTGACCTCTAATATAAATGTAACACTTCTTGTTACATTCCATTAGTGTAATTTAAATGTGACTTTATAGTGGACATTGGAACATATTAAATAAAAAGTTAGCATTTAGAATAATAAAAATATGAGTCCATATAAGGTTTAACTGAAGGATAAATCAGAGTACCTTAGGGTTAATAAAATCTTTAGAAATCAGACATCACTCATCCTCTGAATAGGCATTGTGAAAATCTCTTATATATGCAGTTTCATATGCATCTGTGGTTCTGCCTAATTTTAATGGGTACTGCTTTGTGATTCTTTGGAAAGAAAAGTATCAGGAGACTTTGAAATCTCTCAGTTGATTGCACATTTCTTGTTCAGTTAAAACTTACTCAGAATTCTAAGTGTACATTAGCTAAGGCTGTGTTTGAAGGTGTGGTAATGGGTTATTTAATTCTCTGATATTATATATGATTGCAATCTGGAAGGCTGAACTCTTTTGGTGATGACCAGCCATGCAGGAAGAAGGTTAACACAATTTGCAATGGTAAATCTCCCCTTCATCTATATATTTCAATCAATCTTGGCATTTATCTTTTAATACAGAATCTAATTTTTGGCTATAAGCCAAAAATCTTCAGGATACTCTTTGTTTCTATTTTCACTTAATTTTAGATTCTAGGTCAAAATACCAGGTAAGTTTTGTGATTTAAATATTAATTTTGCCTTGTAGGATGAAACAGGAATTTGAGATTTTTGCATTTCTTTTTTCTGATGGTCACTCAAAAATACTCTAATATTTTTTTCTTTATTTGAGGTTTTATGTCTAATGGTGTTCAGATTCTACATCTGGGTTTTTGACTGAGATGTGACCTGTTTGAGGAACCATATGGTACAGGGAATCAAACTTGGTCTTCCCACCTGCAACCATGGTTTATTCTATCACTCAGGCCCAACACTGTGTTTTTAAAAGAAATTTAAAACAGTTCATTTTTCTTTTTGGTATTCCTTCTGTACTGTAACATATGAATGTTTAGTTCTGAATGGTCAGTTTAATGAGCATGCACCTGTGTTTTTTTAAATTGAAGCATAAGAAAATACACAGCAGTGTTGAGGTTCTTATTTTATAGCTACAGTATTAGTACATCTGTATTATTTTTGTTAAGAAAGCACAGCTACTTATGGACTTAATGCTTTATTACTGGAATTCCACTTCATCAAATATGAGAACAATAGAAGTAGAAAGTTTTTGTTGTTGTTGTTGTTACTGTTTTTAAATTTTTATGTTTGATTTTATTTGGGAGCTATACCTGTGTGTTCTCAGGACTTGCTTCTTGAATTACTCTGCAATCAGGTATCACTTACGGCAATGCTCTGGGTACCATATGTAGTACTAGGGATTATGCCCAAGTAGGCAGGATGCAAGGCAAGTAATCACTCTCTTGTATGAACTCTCAGGCCCAGAAGTATTTTTTTTTAGCAATTTGTGAGAGACTTGGAAGAGGAATTTGTTTTTGAGATTTGTCTGAAGTACTTACCCAGAGGAACAGAGAAGAGCTTTCGGTGAAAAGCAAAATCCAAGTATATCTTTAACCAAAGAAGAACACTAAAAGGGGACATGAGCAAGAACTATATGAAAATATAATTGCATTTTGGAGCTGTCCCTTCTTTAGGGTCAAAGCTATAGACCAGTGATTAATTTAGAATCACTGCTGGTTAGTAGGAACAATAACAGGAAGAACTGGACTCACAGAGGAACATTAGAAAAATCTATTCATTGTTGCACACCTCTATATTGTGTCGACATATTCTTTCTGTGAAAATCTTCTAAAAGTAGTAGTTATTTTTCTCATCTCTATATATTACAAAAATGCCTCTACTATTCAATTCTAACTCTAAAGTGGGTGTGCTTAGGAGAAACATTAACTTCAAATCACACAACTCAGGGACTTTAGTGAGAAAATAGTGATTTGCATGTGAAGTAGGACAAATAAGAGTCTAAAGCAAGGGCCAAATTAGAATAAACATAAAAATAATAGTTACAAGCAATAGTTAAAAATAATGCTTTGTAACTCTTTTACAATATATTGAGACCATTGCAATAGTAATTGAATAGGTAGGGAAGTAAGCTGTATTTTATATAAGAAATATCAATTACCCAGAAGAAAGCAGAGAGAAAAGACAGTCCAGATAGAAGACTTCTATATAGATGTTGGATGTCATATGTGCATGTAGAAAGTCAAGGAGTCATCAATTGTCTTAGGAACAATAGTGAAGTGACATCCCTCTAAAAGTTCAGTGGTCTATGAATAATGCTGAAATTTACTGAAGTTTTTCCTTCTAAACATATAGTCAGAAACTAATAACAAATTGTAAGATTATTAATAAAAAATATAAATTTAAGAAACTTACTTGTAGACTTGAGAATCAGAACACCAAGGGTTTGAAATCAGAAATATGCATGTTTTAAAAGATTTTCCAAGGATTCATGTACAGAATAATTTCAAATCTTACAACTTGCCAAGTAGCTCTACATGACCAGTTCATAAAAACTCTTTTACAAGACCAGTTACAAATCAAGATAAATGGAAAAGAAATTAAAAAGAATAAATGTTCTATTTTGGAAAAGAGAAAATTGAGGTTAGAGATGGCAAATAAATTATTCATAGTACAATATAGTAAGTTCCTGAATTCATCTTTTAATTTGGAACTTTTTGGCTCCAAAGTGCTACTGGATGTGGCAGCTGAATTGGGACAGGACTCCTAACTTAAGCTTTTTGCGGAAGACATTTAGGGATTGTCAGATTGTGACAAAGGTTAGTCCCTTCATCTTAATTTTGTTCTATTAGATTTCCATTCACCAAACAGTGGAAAAATTCTCTTTCTTTCTAAATTTTTCTGTATCCATTCTAAGGCAAAGAAAACAGGCACTGTAAGATAGGATTTTAAGAAATTATGTAGAGAAATATGTATTTTGAATGACAATATTTTATGGGCAGGTCGTATTACATTAGCAACAATTCAATTGGTCACATATTTGTTGTTTTTGTTATAACTACTCATTCAAGTCATCATCTTTCAGTTCTTTATGAAAATAGCCTCACAAATGTTTTCTTAGTGTTTTGGTCTGCATTCTCATGAGCCCATTGTCTGCTGAGAATTATTTAGATACTGTCATCCCTTTGCATTTAATTAGTTTTAAGTTTTTCCCCCGTCATTCATGTATTATTTTCCTTATCTTGTTTTCAAAGCCACATCTCCTAAGAGTGTCACCTTATTTTTCCATATTACTTACATATTTTCTCCTTTTCCCATTATTTTTCAACTCATTCACATCTTTGAATTTATTCCTCTCATTTTATTCAGATATTATGTCTTCAGCAGAATTTCTTTAAATCAATGTGAATCAAATAGCTCAAAATAGAGTCCTCAGGGGTCTGAGAAAGTGGAAGTAAGATGCTTACCTTCTACGTGACCACCTGGATTCAAGCATTTATGCCCCCTGTGACCCCCTAAACAGGACTAGGAGTGATACCTGACTACAAAGCCAGAAATAAACTCTGACCACTGCCCTGTGTGGCCCAAAAGACAAACTGTGGCCTTTAATTGTTCTATTCTGTTTTATTCTGCCTATAGTACTTAGCATTATTTGAAAGCATTCACTGGTATATTCATATGTTTTGTATTGACTCCCTTTTACGAAAATATATTATCACTATCTACCACTATAGGTAATATGTTTGTCCTGGTTTCTTAGTTCCTACAAAAGTGTCTTTCGAGTTAAATACACGCTAGATAAAAAGTAGGAATTCACTTATTCACTTATTCGTGATTTCTTGATAACTAGGCAGACTGAAGGGATCATGGGAGACAAATGCTTCCTAAAAAACCCTCTTGCTATGTCTTTGATCTTTAGGCCATATCCAGTGTTTCTCAGGAGCTACTGCCTGCTCAGTGCTCAGGGGTCACCCTGGAGTGTGCTCAGGGCTGCTGGGGATCAAACTTAGTTTTGCTGAATGCAAAGCGGCATGCCAGCCCATTGACCTGTGGCCTAGAGAAAATGATTTTTTTTTCTGACACCCACCTATATCTATGGCTTACCCCCGGCACTTTAACCCCTTGTGATGCTGGGGAGAACCACATGTTGTGGTGCTGGGACCAAACCCAGGTTTGCTGTCTGCAACTAACGCACTGTGGTATCTCTCTGTCCCCGGTATATGATTTTTAGATGCCATTCTATATACTGTTCTTTTAATATGTGCCATGATTCTCAGCCACAAGGTATAAATTAATAAAACACAGGGGTTGGAGAGATAGTACAGTGTGTAGGGTACTTACCATGAATGCAACCCACCAGTGTTCAATACCAAGCACCCCACATAGTAATGTCAGCACCCCTAGGAGGGTTCCCTGAGCACAGAGCCTGGAATAAGCCCTGAATATTGCTGGATATGACTACAGAACAAACAAAAAACAGCAGCAACAACAACAACCTAATTAATTCATATAATGTAATAAAAAAGAAAATATAAGTTGGCCTTGGAATAGGCTTTCATCCTTGGCAAACATAAAGTAAATGAGTAGAAACCTCAAGCAGCATATTGGTCAATAACTTTCTAAAAAGTAATCCATAGCACACAAAAAGAAATGAAAGGGTATTAATTTTTGAGGCACTACATTTATAGTGGTTAGATATGACATAAACATTATGTTCATGCCATATATAACTCTCTCTACTCAACACCTGGTTTCTATTTTCAAATCAGTTACACATGTCAAACTAAGTGAAACAGTTTTTCATAAATACGTTTTGATATTTAATAGGTAACATTCTGTGATGTTTAATGTCATGTGTCATATTGGCTGGACCAATGTGCCCATATAGTGAATCAAACAAACATTTTCTGGATTTTCTGTGACTGTGCCTTTCTCTCTCTCTCTCTCTCTCTCTCTCTCTCTCTCTCTCTCTCTCTCTCTCTCTCTCTCTCTCTCTCTCTCTCTCTCCCTCTCTCTCTCTCCCAGTTGAGAATAATTATGCTATACTATGATTAGATCATATTCACTGAATTGAAGTCTACAATTGAACAAAAACTCACCTTATTCGAACACAATGAAGTCCTGTCAGCTGACCACTTTAAAACTTGAACCACACACCTCTTTAATTTTCAAACTTTAGAGCTCATAAACAAGATGCTGATAAAAATAGAAAAGTATATTCCTTTTATTTTTTTTTGCTTTTTTGGTCACACCCAGTGATGCACAGGGGTTACTCCTGGCTCATGCACTCAGGAATTACTCCTTGCTGTTCTCAGATGACTATATGGGATGCTGGAAATCGAGCCGGGTCAGCCGTGTGCAAGGCAAATGTCCTACCTTCTGTGCTATCACTTTAGCCTCATATATTACATTTTTAACCAACACCCTGTGTATTTTATTCTAGATAATCCTGACTGATACAGAAATATACTTGATTATAAATTTAAAGCATATTGAGACAAGTTTACATAACCTGTCTAAATATGTCTTCAGTGATTAATGTAGTAAATTCTATTGATCTATCTGACACTTTTGAAAATCTATGAACAGATTGCCATTATGAATAATAAGAAAAGTAATTCCCCATGAAACAAGAAGTCATTTCACTCATTCAGTATAGATGCAAAAAGAAAAATTGAGGGATAAATTTACCTTATTATACTTCCTTTAATATAGTTAGAAATGTAAGTCTTGGCCCTGGGTATGACATTTTCCATTAGGCGGGACGTGGAGGAGAGGGGAGGCAAAGAGGATCAGGAGCTGATGAAAGAACAATTGTGTCCTACTATATAGTTAAAAGCTAGCTTTAGTGAGTGATTTGTATATAAGCTATTATATTATGCACAACTTGTTGCTGTAGTTCAATGTCATGCTCAGCCCAAATTTTTCTTATAATTGCTCAAGATTCTCTATTTTTATACTTGGTACTTTGACTACATAGAGGATTTTAAAAAATCAAGCCATTGTCTTTTATAGTTAACATGTATGTTAATAAAGATCAGTAGTAGCAGGAAAATTGCAGAAAGACATTAAACATAAGGCTCAAAAATTGTGCATGTGCAGACTATGAAATGTGTATTCTGTAGATAGACTGAAAAGATGAATAAAGGCGAATCTGTGATATGGTGATTTTGTTGAGAAAGTAAGGTGTCCTGATCATAAGACTGGATGTTATTGGAAGGATAGCACACAAAGGAAATTATTGGTGCATAATGTCCAAACTGTTTTTACTTCTAGTGGGTAGAATTGATTTCTGCTTGTAGCATAGCTTTCTTCAGAATAAATTTATTATTCTGATAGGCCAGTGTGTGTGTGTGTAGGGGGGAGAAGGGGGTGGATATGTATGTGTGTGTGTGTGTGTGTGTGTGTGTGTGTGTGTGTATGTCTTCCCATGAAGTGCCGCATTAGCACTGTTTCTAAATATCCAGGTTCATTTGGTTTTGTCAAGATAACATTTCATTTAACAACCTGCTTCCGTTATATGCCATGTACTGTTGGGCTTACTTATTTTACATAGATCAGAATAGTTGCCATTTTCTAAACACTGTACCTTAGGACACTAAGTAAATAAAATGTTTAAAAAGTCACTTGTATTTTCAATGTGTTTATGCATTTCTTGTGCTCATCTTTGTTAAATGTTTCCTATCATTGAAAAAGCCAGTGGCATCATAAGCACATAATTGGCCCACCTGTTTAGTTGAATTTGATTATCTGACACCCACTTCAACTTTTGTAATCCATTTGCACAAAATAATATTAACTGTGGATAGACATTCTTTGAGTTAGGGGAAAAAAAAAACCCTTGTTTAACCCATAGTGGGGTTAAATGTATCATGGGTGGTATTATTCATCAAAGAGTGCTAGATGGAATTTAACAGAAAGTACATACAATTGGCTCTATGTCTCATAAATTTAACACTATTACTTTGAGCAGCAGATTGGCTGTGCTGAGGGACAGGGATCGGACTCAGGAATCCTACCTGCAAAGCATGTGGATATGCTCCGATACTTTGAGTTCTGTATGACAATATGATGGTGACATGTTGTTCAGTTTGCAATTTTTCAGTATGATCTAGCTGAAAACTAAAGATTTCTGGAAAAGTTTTGCCAAGCTTTTTTTCCTTTTTTTCCTACAAGAAACATGACATTGAAGTTAAAAGTGATATTACTGTCATGAGTCAACAATTATGAAGTCAAAAATATTAAAAATTACATAAGTAGTCAGAAAAAAGAAGGTTCTCGGTATGTTAAGCCATTATTTTTGCCTTTTTAAAAACGTTTATGTAGTATCACCCTTGTGACTGATAATTAATAGAAATATTTCCCAATTCCCATTAGTCTACTCTCTCTCTATCTTTCTCTCTCTCTCTCCCTGATAACTAATAGAAATATTTCCCAATTCCCACTAGTCAACTCTCTCTAGCTCTCCTTCCTTCTTACTTTTCCTCCACACACACATAAACACACACATATTTCCCCCGTTCCTCTCTTTCTAGTTATTGTTTTACTCAACAAAGTGTTGTGGTATGCTTGCTTTAAGTCATTAAACTAACCACAATATGGTACTGCTTTTGTCTGGAATTACTGGAGATTGGAATGTGAAATATTACTGCTGGTTCTATTATGACCTACTGAGGATTAATAGTGCCACGGGAAAAAAGAAATATATCCTAATCAGAGACATTAGAATGTGGCAGGTAGCAAGGAATAAAAGCAAAACCCGATTAGCGCCATGAACTAATTGAGCACTTAACTTATGGGCACATATAACATGTCAACAAAATTAAAAGTTAAGAGTTTATTTTATTTTAATGAGTGTGTATTAAAATTGCATTCCCTTTGTCTCTTCTACACCTGAACTGTAGGTAAGATTACTTTGTGTATAACTATACTAAAACTTTTTGACACTACTTAAAAATATTCTTATATCTGTTATGAAGGATATTCTACATATTTGCTTTTTTTTTACAATTTTATTTTGAAATGTACATTAGGTTCCCAAACACTTTATTCTAATCACTGTTGGCAACACAGACTATGCAATAAATCCAGGTATTTAACTAGGAACAAAATTAAAGATCACCATTGCCTGAAGCATAGGAAACAACTTACTTTTTGCCAGGTTTCTTAATTCTCCCGTGGCCAGGGGGTGTTTTCCAGAAGCTTTGACTTTTAATTCATTGAGATTCGCCTGCTCTTCCTTCTGTATCTTCTTCATTGCCTTATCAGGTCTGTCTTCCTTGGCCTGCTTCTTGGGCTATTTCAGAGTCTTCTTACCACCTTTGGAGCTGAGCATGACACTTCAGTTCTGCATATTCTAGAGTCATGTTTTTGAAATATTTTATTTTGTGAAGTTACAGGTATTTTGAAACAAGTTCTTTTATTGGCTTTTCTCCCCTCAAAGAGAGAAATGCAGCATTAACCATTACTAAGTTCTGTTCAAATATAGCTATTTCAGGACTCAATAAAATCATTTTATAATGCATTTTTTTCTGGCTCTGCTTCACTTTTTCTGGTTCATGCTTTAGTCTTAACATGTGATGATGGGTGTGTAATAATTAATTAAAATCAAGATGTATTTATTTTATTATAGCATAAAATTCCACATCAAATTGAAATGAAGGAAAGTCACTTATCATACTTTGGGGAAAAAGATGTATCTATGTGTCATGATTGATAGGCAATTGATAGGAGTTTCAACAAACATAGTCAGAAAGGAGGAAGAAGGAACATGAATATTTGAAGGCATGTCAGGAACTAACCTTCTCTGTGGAACAGTTAGAGCACAGCAGAAACACAGTTTCTTCTATGTGTACAATCTATGTATCAAACACCCTTTAGAGTTTACTTTCTTTCGGGGGATAGGGGGATTTTGGGGTCAAATCCGTCAAATCCGGTGATGCATAATTGTTACTCCTGGTTTTGCACTCAGGAATTACTCCCGGTAATGCTCAGGGGACCGAATGGTATGCTGGGTATCTTACAAGGCAAATGCCCTACCAGATGTACTATTGCTTCAGTCCATAGGGATTACTCTTAACCTCTAAGTTTTCCTAAACTGTAAGTTTTATCTTCAAATCTAGCACTTTTTTGAGTCTGAACTGGGAATTTAAAGACGTAATTCTGGCATACAGAAAAATTCTCAACTTTTCCAAGTATTTATATAATAATTACATCCCTGCAGTATTTCAATAGACAGCAATTTAGTGACCAGAATATGACATACATTATGATGCAAATTTCAGAAGTGTCTGAAAACACATATTACAGAATGCAAGAACCTTGTTTTAGGGAAAATACATAATTAAACATAATTGGGTAAAAGTTGTTTTAGAAAATACATGATAAGGATGTGACAAATGAACTAGATGAAAATGCTCATATTACTTCTATTCTGGATAAAAAAGAATTCTGGGCATGTGAGATAGTGAAAGGATTACGGCACTTACCTTGCATGCAATAGCCCTTGTTTGATCAACAGAACCCTAGATGTTCCGCTGAGCAACACCTAGAGTGATCTCAGCACACAACCAAGACAACCCTACAAACCACTGAATGTAAAGAGAAAGAGAGAAAGAAGACAGAGCAGACAGGAGAGGAGAAGAAAAATTACTTATCTCATGTTGCTTATTGCCCTTAGGATACCACATAATCACCCTCTCCCAATCTAGCATCGCAAGAGAGATAAATGCAATTTCACACAAGAATATGAGAAAGACTAAGAATTTTAGACTCTATACTTCTTTTATTTAATGTTATTAATCCACAAAAACTTTATGTAACCTAGAATAGTCTATCTAATTTACATGTTAAACCAAGAAGGCACCAGTATAAGCAAAGGTGGAATGAAGCAAAAGCCTACAAAATAATGAACCAGAAATTTCTGTCCAATTATTACAAAAACAAAGAACAGTGACTGAATCCATATACATCTTCCACAGATATTGATGTTCCCTTAGCATCAAGCAAAGATAGAACGGACTACTAGACTATTGAACTTAATAACTAACTTGAGGTAATAATTAGAGGGTGGGCTATTTTGTTTGTTTTGTTCTGTTTTGTGGCCCACATAGGCTACACTGGATCTATCATATCGTCCAGAAGAGCAATGGAGAAGATTATTTATGAATTCTATTTGGGTCTCTTCGATAGCCATGTTCATCTGCCGACATATTAATTATGCAGGATGGATATGTCATTCCCAATTTCCTTCCTTCTGAAATCCAACATGCCATTTCATCAGTAAAGACCTGTACAGGACCTGGTCCAGACAAAGTCAGACCCAAACACCTGAAGAATCTGCTGTCAGTACTCATCAATACACTGGCTCGGCCCTTCACACACTACCTGTCTGATTGCAAGGTTCTGTCCCAATGGAAAACCAGCAAGACCATTCTGTTTTACAAGAAGGGAGACATCCACGACATCAGCAACCATCACCAATCGTATACAAGTTGTTCACTTGAGTCATCCTAAATAAGATTGGCAGAACACTAGACAAAGGACAATCATGTGAGCAAGTTGGGTTCTAAAAAGGATTCAGCACCATATCAACATGGTGACCAAGCTCATTGAGGTTTCGCGAGAGTTCAAGATGCCGCTCTGTCTAATGTTCATTGATTTAAAGAAGGCCTTTGATTCTGTTGAGACTGAAGCAGTCACTGAAGCCCTAGCCAAACGGGGCGTTCAGACTCAGTACATCAAGATCCTCCATGAGCTGTGTTACGGATTCACCACCAGGATCTCACCATTCTACAAGGAAGTGATCATTGATGTAAAGAGAGGCGTTTGGCAGGGTGATACCATTTCACCAAAACTCTTCAGTGCCACCCTCGAGAATATCATGCGATGACTGGAATGGGACGGAATGGGAGTGAAGATAGATGGTCTGCAACTACACCACCTCCGATTCGATGATGACATCCTTCTAATAACACCAAACATTAGCCAACCAGCACAAATGCTGGCTGACTTCAACCAGGAGTGTGGAAAGGTCAGACTGCAGCTGAATCTCACCAAGACAATGTTCATGAAAAATGAACTAGTCCCTGACATTTCATTTGCTCTCAATGGAACAAACATCTCCGAATGCAGCAGCTATGTATACCTGGGTCAAGAACTCAACATGAGGAACAACTTGGCACCAGAACTACGCACGGGAAAGAGAGCAGCGTAGAACGCCTTCAAGAACATTGAAGAAATTATTAAGAGGACGAAAAAACTCCGGATCCAGGCACATCTTTTTGACTCCACCATTCTGCCTGAACTAACATACGACACAGAAATCTGGACCCTACAAAAAACAGGACGAGAACGCAATTCCTATATCCCAGAGAGGAATATGCTTGGAGTATCACATTTCACTCAAGTGATAGAAGGAATCCGGAGTTCTATTGCCGAATATCAAGAGTCAGGGACGCTGTCTCCTTTGCCAAAGTGTTGAATATCAGCTGGGCTGGACACCTAATGCGATTTAGAGGCTACTGCTGGACTAGAGCAGTTACCAACTGGATTCCACGGGATGTCAAAAGACCTCGTGGCTGCCCACTTAAGAGATGGTCAGACTTCTATGTCAAAATCCTGAATGAACGTTTTGAGTCTCTCTGTGTTACTGGTGTGAGTAGATACCATTGGATTACACTAGCAGGCAACAGGAACGAATGGAGACGTTACTGGCGCCTGCTCGAGGAAATTGAAGATTAACGGGATGACAAGTTATACAAGTGATAGGCTACACTTAGTAATTACTCCTGACTGAGCTTAGGGAACCATATGGGATGTGGGGATCAAACCCTAGTAAGCAACATATAAAGAAAGCACCCAAGTGCAGAGACAAAAATTATATTGTAAAGAAGTAATTAAGGTCATTCAGATATGCTGGCATGTGTAACTCCTGAATGTACAGATGCTACTATGTTATGATCTAAAATGTCTCTTCAGTCTTAGTCAGAGAGAAAGATTAAAACATTCAGATAATTTAATGGTAAAGGTAGAAGAGAAAAAATGTGTACAGAAACAACAATGAGAGTATTTGTTGACAACAATGACAACAATAACAGTAAATAATGTCACTTTCTGTGCAGAAATTTACAAATTTAAGCTTATAAATGACTTGAATGTCTGTTTCAAACACTAAATATGAACGATAGTGCTTTTATTATTCTTATTCTGAGTTCATTAATTGCAAAATAATTATAATGGAATTTGATAGTATTAGAAATAATCAACAATGCAATAAGAAAAATTTTATGAAGATCAGCATATACTGTGGCTAATATTTATTTCAAAAAATGCTTATTTTTAAATGCTGATGAACTTTTACTACATTAATTTTTATTATATCTTAATATCTAGTATTGTTTTAAATTTTTTGTAGGGACATAGTTTCTTTAGGATACATTGACCAATGTCCTCCTAATATATTTTTATTTTTATGTTAACTTTTAAAATAAAATTAAGTTGTTTTTAAACTTTCTTAAATTAATCTTTAGGGTAAATAATGTTCTGCTTTCAATGATAAAATAGTAGAAAATGTAATTAAATTTTATGTTTTCATATCATGTGGATTTTTAGCACTATGTGCTATGCTAAAATAGCCTTGATATTTAATTAGAGAGTTATTTGAAAATATGCATTCTCTAAATTTTTATATTTATTAAAATTATAAAAATAAATGAATCTATATTCATTATCCTGCATAATTTTTCTCATATTTGGCTTCCTACCAGCAACTAAAGTTTGTTTTTACCTTTACTGCTGGCTAAGAAATTTCGCAGCTGTTAAGGCAATCTGGCAAATAGCCATTTCCTCTCATATTGAAGAGCTAAGATATGATTTTGTTCATAGCAAAATCATATGTCAACTATGTCCATTCAAGGTATTTATGGGTTTATTTTTTTCAGAATCTGAAAAATAGTGTATGGCATTCTCCGTATGGTCAGTAATAATTTGTATTATCGAATATTCTCATATAGCATCACTTTGAAAGTCTTTATTCAGCAGGTCTTAGTCACTCAGATTTTTGATCAGTTGAGGTGGTTTTAAGAACTTACTGGGTATTCAGTCCTTAATGTCAGCTTGATTCCCAAAGATCACCAATTGTGTGATCATTCTTGGCATAATTTTAACAGTTTACTGACCAATTTTGTACTGGAGCAATAGTGGAGCACATAGGGTGTTTGCCTTGCACATGACCAACCCAGTTCGATTCCTCTGTCCCTCTCAGAAAGCCCGGCAAGCTAATGAGAGTATCCTGCTCGCATGGCAGAACCTGGCATCCTACCTGTGTCATCAAAAACAATAACAACAAGTCTCACAATGGAGATGTTACGGGAGCCTGCTCAAGCAAATTGATGAACAACAGGATGACAGTGCTACTATTACTGCATTGACATCTTTCATAATCGTGAATTTATAAAATCTCTGTCAAGCTATGCATGCATGGTGGTAGTGAAAAAGTGAACTTGGTGTCTAGTGAGGATAAATGCCTTTTCCCTGTTTTTTTAAGTAACTGAAGTATTGATTTGTAAGCTTTGTGACTATGATTTCCTCATTTAATATGTGGCCAATGGTACTGTTCTATCTTATATTTTGGCATGCACTCAAATAATAAAATTGTGTATGCATTTTACTGAAGTTGTCATTATTTTGAGGGATCCTGACTCTATGATGACAGTATTTTGATTACCTTTCAACCTAAATAATACAAATGTTATGAATCAGTTTAGTTTAATGGTCTAATAATCCTGCCTACTAGCATATGAACTGGGGAGATGACATGCATTGGATATGCTGCCACTGATAATGACGTTATTCTCAGTGGGGTCTATGGCTGTTTGAGCTTCAGAGGTAATTACCCTCCCTGTTCTTAATTCAATCTTCCTTTACACGCACCTCATATTGGGTATCAATAGTCAGTTGCAACTTTCTAGTACCCAGTAGGGTATTTTAACAGATCAAGTGAAGTTCATTTTTAAGAAATGGAGAAGTTGCAAAGTCAAGATACCACATTTGGCTGCAGAGTTTATGTAGTCTTATGGTAGCATTGAAAATTGGTTTCTGCAATATGTGGATCAATATTGTCCTGCTTCTTGAGAGCAGTTTAAAATTCATCCAAGTTCATATTTCTTAACTTTTATTGTTCCAGGAACAATCTCTAGATATGGTTACTGAGCACTTATGAGAGCTTTTTCTATACTTTGCACAGTTTTATTCTTTCTAATAATCAAAGTGGCATAGCTAATTCTTTGATCTCAGTCAAACTGGACTAGGTTTTAAGATTCTTTTAGCTGCAAAAAGTAATGATTCTCAAATTCTCTCTGGAGACCATCAGTTCAATGACATCTGTGAGTTAAGAATATGACCTAAGTCTCAGACACACGTGAAATTTAGTCTGGTCCCTATAATAGACACTGTGATGTTGAACAAAGCTAATTTTTATTTTAAGCCCCAGGTTTCCCAACTATAAAATTTTAAGACTATCTTGTGAGGGCAGCATGAATAATAAAAATAGCTCACCTTAAATATATTGTGTAATTTTCCATTTTCTTTATACATTAATAAATTTAATTTTCCCAGAAGTTTTACTTTGTATAATTATTGTACACATTTCATAAATGAGGAAAGTGAGATCCAAGTCATTATGAATTATTCGGAAAATGAGGTATATAGCACAAATCCTGATATGTGATTGACAGCCAATAGTACTGCTTATTTGTATTATTTATTTATTTATTTATTTATTTATGAGAGATAAATAAAGATAAAAAGGGGAGAGAAAATTCATTTCAAGAAATTAATTCAGTTAGCCTGGAACATCTACAATCTGCAGTGGAAACAAGATAGGGACCCAGGAGAGATCCAAGAGCAAAGCTATAGTTCTTGTTTAAATCCATGGTCTGAGATCTCTAAGAGACTGCTTTAACAGGTAATGTATGCCAGGACAACAAAATAGAAAAATCCAGTATCCCAACTTAAAGTAGGCAGAAATATCAAATTTTCATTTTTTTGTCTTTTGTTCTTTTGTGCCCCGAAATGGATTAAATGAGGTCTACCACATGAGAAGAGCAGTTTTCCATTGCTAAAAATGTGCATTTTTAAAAAATATTTTGATGAACATTAAAATTAGCATTCAACCAAATAGGAAGCTCTTGCAACCATCAAATTGATAAGTAAAATTTGTCATCACAATAAATTTCTAGAGAGGTAAACTTTGTGGGATCACTCTAAAAATGTATTCTTAGGCACTGGAGACTTAGTACCAAGGGTGAGGACTCTGTCTTGCCTGTGTCTGACCTGGTTTTAATCCCTAGCACCCCTGAACCTACCAAAATGGGCCTTCATTAAAGAGCCAAGAGGTAGACCTCAGCACAGCTGGGAATAATCTAAAGACAAAACAAAATGAAAAAAAAAAAAACAGATTCTTAAAGGGACTTGACATTTTGCAAGGGACTTGAGGATGAGAAAGGTACAGATGAGAATGGAGTCCAGATTATACTCTGCATGCAAAAAAAGTGTATTCAATACATAATTATGATCATTTTTTAAAAGTGCATTTGCTACATTTAAAATGTTCTTAGTGGGGCTGGAGAGATAGCACAGTGGGTAGGGCATTTGCCTTGCACGCGGCCGACCCGGGTTCAAATCCCAGCATCCCATATGGTCCCCTGAGCATGACCAGGGGTAATTCCTGAGTGCAGAGCCAGGAGTAACCCCTGTGCATTGCCAGGTGTGACCCCAAAAAAAAGCAAAAAATAAAATAAAATAAAATAAAATGTTCTTAGTGGTAGTTGAAAGGACAAAGTAGAAAGTAAATAATGTCAAAGAAAACAAATATAGAAAGAGTAGGAGAAATTATGGCAAAATTTATGTCTACTTACCTCAGTTATTTGAGCTACCTACAGTATAGGTGTAGTCATAAGTTAGACATTAGGACAAAACTGCAGGTGGAATTGGTTTAATGCAAGTTAAATAAAAAGGTTTTTTTTTAGTATAACAAATTATGACTACTCAGAAGAAATATTTAACTATTTTATTGTTATTGGTTGCTATTTCAACCCATTCTCATTATCATCTCATTATCATCTAGACATCATTATATGTCTAGAACAGAAATATAATTGTCAAAAAACAGACTTAAAATTGTCTCTGGTGGGGGCCCAGAGAGTGCAGGGGATAAGGCTCATGCATGCAGCCATCTCCTAGAATTATCAGCAGGTGCAATTCTAGAGGCCCCCAAGCACCAAAGGGAGGGCAGATAATTTTCAGCATTGAGGGGGATTACAGAGCAGTGCCGTATTCTCAGATCCTTGTATTGAACTTTAGATCCAGTGGCCAGGAATTACCAGGGTATTCTCTAGGCCTCCTGAGCTGTACTTTTCAGACTACTCTGTCCTATGAACAAGTCTTAGAGAATTCCTGTTGTATAAATACAGCTAAACTCCTTTGTTTCCCATAGGTTTGTTTTGTTTTTTCTGTATTCTTTAAATTTGCAGCCTCTTTTTCTAACCCTGTTCACTCTACATGTATTAAATTCTATCCAAAGCAATTTCTACTTCTCTTGTGAAGATAATTCTATCTTTCTTGTTCAACTTATGAAACCTATTCTTTGCAAAGCAATTTTAGGGTGAATAGAAATGATAATAACATGAGGAAGACGAGGAGAGTAGGAATGATTATATCTCTTTTATTAATTATGCTTTATAGAGTCAGCCCTTTTGAGAATGTATTAACTGAATTATTCAATTTATTTCTTACAAATTGTATATTCTGGTATTCAGAGTTTATTGTTGTAGAAACTGTGGCATAAAGACATTGATTTTTTTCAAGGTTATTCACTTAATGCAAATCATTTAAATTCTATCTGAACACTAAATCCATCTAGCAAACTATCAAAATGGGTTCTAAGAACACTTTTATTAACAATAAAATTTTAAAACTCTAAGGATTTTGGTATGTTCTCCTTATATGTATCTAATTATATTAGACTTATTTACTATAAGCTGATTCACTTTGACTTGAGTTCTTTGTTTCTAAGGATGAATTCCATCAAGTTTGCTTTGTTCATAC
Source organism: Sorex araneus (assembly GCF_027595985.1). NCBI lineage: Eukaryota > Metazoa > Chordata > Mammalia > Eulipotyphla > Soricidae > Sorex > Sorex araneus. The sequence continues at coordinate 177,846,136 of NC_073313.1, forward strand.
TCTGGACAATATTTAGATTTGTCCTAAATATTTAAGTATATTTTCTTAACAAAAACAAATGTGAAACATAAACTCTAAGTATTCCCAGATGAAGGCTACAAACCCAATTTTAAAATTAATAAACACAAACTTCCTTTGTTATTTCAATATTCAGGAAAAATAAAACCTTATTAAAATTTCCTGCAACAGGAAGTTCAATGGACATGTACATTGGATGAAAATAAGCAGAAAGATTTTGTGAAAGAGTGGGGACCAAAAGACTGTGGTGGAGGGAAATTATTCCTTTTGAAGCATTGCACTGTGGTAACGTTTTAAAGAGATGCAAACTTGTGCTTGTAAGGCAGTCATGTTAAGTCAATAATAATAATAATAATAAACAAGGACAAAATTCAATTACTTTTATAATCATTATTTAGAGACATCTTTACAAGAAAGGCTATAAAAAGATATAAAAACAGAATGATCAAGAAAGCTACCAAATGGTTGTCTCAGCAAACAAAACAGTCATCAAATCATCCTGGGATGGAGGTTGTTACATCAGGCATATAAAATGTGAAAATTCAATATCTTGCTTTACATTTGTTTTATGTTCCCTTCCCTTTAATGTTGCAGTTGTGCTGAATAGGGTTCCCACACCTGGTCACACCTATTCCTTTTAGTGGTGCTCCCACACCTAGCCACAGTGTATTTGATTTCGGTGCTCACAGGTTCAGCTGTGGTACTCAGTGGGGTTCATACACTTGTAGTCCTTGCATATGTTCTCTTCCAGGATCACAGCTTAAACTGTAGTGCTTATATGACTGTGCTGGTGACCGTGATTACTCCAGGTCACATATTCTAATAGTGGTATTCGCACACCGTGAGCACTTATACATTTTCAGTTGTGATGCTGGCTGGGCTTGCACACTTTAATTGCAGTGCTGATGCAGCCCTGGAGGCAGTGTAGCAGTGGGTGCACAGTTTGCTGTAGCACTGTGGGTGAGGGCCCAAACAGCAGAGCTTCTGGGACTGCACTCAGCATGTGTGTGTGGCACCAGAGAGGAAATGTCATTCTGTGCTTGACCCACAGAGCCCTTTGCTACAAAATCATTCCCAGGTCCCTTTAAAGAGTGTCAGAGACAGAACTCAAGAGCCTGGGCGTTTCCTTTGCATATGGGAGGCCTGAGGAGGACTGATTCCCCATATTGCATGGCTCTCTGAGCACCACTGGGAGCAGCACCAGTATTCTGCTGAGTGTCAAATAATGTGTGTGTAATTTATTTATATATACATAAATATATGTATATATAAATTATTTATATAAACATACATAAAATATATAAACATGGATGTGTTCTTTATTCCCCTAAGAGAGTGTTATCACATATATGGGGTTATGTGTTTTAATGATATTACCAAATTAATTATATATTTACTTATGTATATACATATGTATGTGCTTAAGAAGACAAAGCATGCACAGTTTATGTTTTTAATAAACCTTTTGCATGACTGCATAGGTAATAACCAATGAATGTCTTTTTATCCAACTATGCAGCCTCTGTCTCCATTAAGACAAGAGATGGCAAAGAACATGAAGTCAATGTCATTATGAATAAAAGCAATAGGTGATAGACTATTAAAATTATATCTGGGATAAAAAACTATTTTGCAGCAGGAAATCCCAACTTTGACTTCTCCATGAGATTTATTCATGAAATTTACTCAGGCTTTTCATTTTCTTAAAAAAAATTCTACATTTATTCTCCAGTTTCTCCTCTATTTTTCAGGATATTTTGGTATCTCATTACTCTTGGACAGTTTGAGAGTAATTTGATCTTGTTTTGTCTTATTTGCTTTTGGAAATGAATCCTTAGTTCTATAAATGTAATCAACTAGGGGTAGAATAAAGTCAGCATTTTTATTAACTAGTTTTTATTACAGTTTCAGAGAGAGTTTAAAATGATGTTAAATTATGGTATTGATTAACAAAGTTACTGGAGCCCATCACTACCAGAGGGTCTTGACCTCAAACACTGACCTTATGTTACCTTTGGATCAAATTTCACTTTCATCCACCTCTCCCCCACTGTTTTTTAATCAATTTATAATCCAAGGTCATGAGTTTCTCATTGTTCAATTCTGACTGTCTCATTGCTTTGTCTTTGCATATTCTCTGAGTGAAGCCATTCAGAATCTGTTCTCCCTCTGACTTAATGTTGTAGGTTGAAATCAGACTCCAATATCATTTTACAAATATATATGTTACCATTTTATAGTTTTCAGTTTCCCAAAATGTAACCTCTTATGTATTTTACTGATATTACCAACTAAATTATCAAAATATTTGGTATTTGACCGAATAAACACCATGAAACTTCTGAGATACTGAGGCTCAGAAATAAACTTCAAACTTCTGTAGCTGCCTGGAATTTATTTTTTGTTCAGTTACTATTAAACTTATGATTAGGATATATATATGTACATATATAATTTAATTAAGGGCTGAAGTGGTAGCACAGCATTAGGGCATTCACCTTTCACAAGGCCGACCGGTGTTCAATTCCTCCACCCCTCTCTGAGAGCCTGGCAAGCTCCCGAGAGTATTGTGCCGGCACGGCAGAGCCTGGCAAGCTACCCGTGGCATATTAGATATGCCAAAAACAGTAACAAGTCTCACAATGAGTGATGTTACTGGTGCCTGCTCGAATTTAATTAAGAAATATAATGACTATGTGCAAGTTATCTTGAAAATGCCTCTCATGGAATTACAAAAAAGTAAATGGTAGAATTTGGAACCATAAAAATAATAATCTGTGTTATATTCACCAATTTTATGTATCTACATCTGTTATACTACATACCCTTTCCTTCTAAATAATTTTATTAAGAGGTTGGCTAAATTATCTGTGAATTTGGAAATGTTCTTATTTTCTTTTAGAAAATTTTCTTCAAACTTACAATTCTTCACTACTTAAGCCAATAATAATATTTTTAAATGAATGGATAATATTAAGATGTCTATCATCTAATTATTTTATAGCTTCCTCCAGAGTTAATCCTTATTTTCATAAAATCACTTATTTTGTTTTGTATATTTGTTTTTAATTTTTGGTAATTTGGCAAAATCTAACAGTACTGAGGGCTTATTTCTGGTTCTATTCTGAATCACTGCTAAAAGTACTGGAGTGGAGATTGGAGTGCAGAGGCCTTATGTAGTTCCAGAAATGGAATTGGTGTTCACAATATGCGTGACAAGTGCCTTGACGACTATACTATATACACTGGATAAAGAAGATGCCTTCTTTGTTCAAGACACTTTTCTCAGAGACTAGGAATGAAGACAAAGTTTGGCAATTGGGTATTATTGGGGGAAAGTCTATGTTAGAGATGCACTGTAAGTTATATTTTGAACTGCTTTGTAATAGGTTCAAATTTAAAACTGGAAGCATACGAAGTAGAAAATAATGTGGGAAGCAAAGAGATAGTTTACAGGTGACGTGCTTGCCTTGCATACACCAAGCTGAGTTCAATCCCTGACACAGCATATGGACCTAACCACAGTCATGAGTAAATTAACTGAGCAATCCCAGTTTCATGTGTGCCCACCTCCCCACCAAAAATTATAGCTATGGATTGGGGGGGGGGGGGAAGGTTTACAGCCTATATTCCTCAGGGCCTATTTCTGACTGCACTCATGGATCACTCCTGGTTGGACCTGGTGGATTAAATTTGGGTCATCCAAATGCAAGGCAATTGCTGTACCTCCTGTGTTATCTTTCTGTCCACACTGGAATTTTTTTAAAATTTGTTTCCCTTCTTTTCATGCTAATGTAAAAAAAAAGAGAGTTTGATATGTGATTGAGAGATAAAAATTATACATTTCTCACCCAGCGGCTTCTTGCAGAAATGTGAACTAAGACTGTGAACTAAGCCATGGCCCCATGCCGCCCCAGGAGGGGAAAGGTTTTTCTCTCTCAGCCTTTCCTTTCAGTGGCAGCATGGCAACCACCACCTTATAGATTCCACTAGGGAGAGGTACGAGCTTGCAGTGACAGGGCACGTGGGAGATCTTAGAATGGGGGTCATTACCTGCCCAAATGAAACCCCAAGCGGCCGCATATGAATGGCCCCTCCGCTCCTAAAAGCCCATGATCCCAAAGCCCACTAACTACTTTCGGCACCCAGCAGATCCTTGCAGAAATGCCTCTAAACTGTGAACTAAGGTACAGCCCCATGCCACCCCTGGAGGCAAAAAGATTTTGTCTGCTGGCCTTTTTTTTTTTCTTTTCGGGTCACACCGGCAACATGCAGGAGTTACTCCTGGCTCTTCACTCAGAAATTACTCCTGGTGGTGCTCGGGGGACCATATGGGATGCTGGGAATCGAACCCGGGTCAGCCGCGTGCAAGGCAAATGCCCTACCCGCTGTGCTTATAGCTCCAGCCCCTCGGCCTTTCCTTTCGGCAGCAGTGTGGCCACCGCCGTTTTATAGATCTCACTAACCGGAGCTACGAGCTTGCCTTGATGCAACTTCTGGCAGAAATTTCTCTGAACTTAATTACTAAAATACCAGAATTCCAAAACTGCGCAGCCTCGATCCGCCCAATGACCTCATATGCTCTTCATTCTCAGAAATCCAAAACAAATTATCTAATGATGCCTTTTCAGCAGGTCTAATTGTTGGGGGAAAATTCCAAATAATAATAGTGAGTTTTCTGATCCGGAGGCTAGCTATACTACTTTTGGTACCAGCAGCTTCTTGCAGAAATGTCTCCAGACTGTGAAATAAGCCATAACCCAATGCTGCCCCAGGAAGGGAAATAATGCAATTTCTGACATAAATCTCCCTGGACTTAGTTACTAAAATACTAAAATACAGAAATCCCAAACCACACAGCCACTATCACTGCGCGACTTCATATCTCTTCATTCTCAGCAATGGAAAACTAATTATAAAATGCTTTCTTTTCAGCAGGGCTGTTTTTTGGGGGGAAACTCCAACAACAATAGTGAGTTTTGTGTTGTAATATGGAATGTAATCAAGGTAAAGAGAAAGTGAAGTAAAATTTATCAGTTATGAAGGTGGGGGTGGGGGGTGGGATGTATACTGGGGTTTTTGGTGGTGAAGTATGTGCACTGGTGAAGAGATGGGTGTTTGATCATTGTATAACTGAGACATAAGCCTGAGACAAAGCTTTGTAACTTTCCACATGGTGATGCAATAAATAAAAAAAATTTTAAAAAAGAAGAATCACAGTTTTGAACCCATAGAGTCCCATGTATATCAGTTATGATGGCGGATCTCTGGAATGGCTGATATGTAGTAGGGTCAAATGCTGATATGTCATTGATGTTTACTTCATATGTTTGTGACATATACCTTTAACTTCCTAGGCTATATTAGTCAAGGGCGTGATTGCTTTCAACTTTAAAGAGATCTATAGTTTATAAATTAATTCAAGCCTTAATTCTCTTAAGAGAATTTTAGTACATACTTCCTGTGTAACATTTAATATAATAAAACCTTCTTGGATTCATTCTGATAATGCAAAAAAAAATAATAGTGAGTTTTCTTTTGAAATATTAAATGAAATCCAAGAGAGAGTAAAGTGAAAATCATTAGCTACACAGGTGGGGTGGACGGGGAATGGGAGGTATACTGGTATACTGGGGTTCTTGGTGGTGGAACATGTGCACTGGTGAAGGGATGGTTGTGTGATCATTGTATGACTGAGACTTAAACCTGAAAGCTCTGTAACTTTTCTCATAGTGATTCAATACAAAATAAATAATAATAATGAAAATAAAATTATACATTCCTGTAAAGGACTTATTATTTATTAACTTTTATTTGTACTATTTTTATGATTAGAGCTGCTTATATTAAAAGTCAGAATATATAGAATAGTATAAAGAAGATATCTGAGGTTATGAGTAATGACACTGATTAATGAAAATTACCATTATTTTTGTCATAATTTTTTCAAACACATATGTGTTATATATAAATACTACAAAATAACATATTTATGTAAAAGTAACCATTTAATATACAACTTGCAAAGTTATTTTAAATAGTGTATTATTAGTATCTTCCTTGGTAATAATAATAATCTTAGAAATGTTTATATTATACAAAACTAAATATACATGATTTGCTCCATCTTGTATTAAAATATAATTACATATCACAAATGAAATAAAGCAAAATATTTATTTTTATTTAAAAATAATTTACTTTAAAAACTGAAAAATATCCTCAAAAGAATAAGAGTTATTTTTTATAAAATACTTCAGCTGATAGCACAGCGGTTGGGTGTTCATCTTTCACGCAGCTGACCCGAGTTTGATTCCTCAACCCCTCTCTGAGAGCCCGGCAAGCTACCGAGAGTATCAAGCCTGCGCGGCAGAGCCTGGCCAGCTACCTGTGTGTATTGGATATGCCAAAAACAGTAACAATAAGTCTCTCACTGAGAGATGTTATTGGTGTCCACTCGAACAAATCGATAAGCAACGGGATGACAGTGATAACAGTGACTTCAGCTGATAATATATGGCAATAATAATGTTAAAACAAGTTTCATATTTAATACCAACCAATAAAATATTGTAGTACCTATATAATTTTCAGTTTTTATTGTAGTATGTAAATTTGATTCACATGCTATAATGCTCTGTATTTTGATTTATGAAGCAAGGAAAATTTATTTTGTTTAATAAATCAGGCAAACATCATTTTGTCTCACTGTTTTTCAAAAAAATATTTAATCTGAATCATTCCTTTGACATTTTCTTTCCATGTCAACTTTATTATCTACTTTTTCCACATTTGAGTTTACTAACTGATTTACCATGTATTCCTTAAATTTGGAACAAGCATTGCAAAAGGAATTTTAAAGGATTTAAATTGATAAATAATATGAGTAAGCATTGATTATTACTTTTAGAAGTTCTTAATTTTTAAATTCTCAAGGAATACAGGTGTCCAAAAATTATAGAAATAGCAATATTCTAACAATAAATATGCTTAATTTGATATAATTTGCATTAGGTTATTTATGTTACTTCCACATAAAATAAAATATGTTTACTTTCCAATTATATAAACATAAATAGTATTTAGAAATTCTCAAGAAGACATCAAGCATATTTCCAAAAATAATTTTATTTTATTTTATTTATTTTTTTATTTTTTTAAATTTTTTTAATTTATTTATTTTTAATTAGTGAATCACCGTGAGGGTACACTTAGAGATTTATACAATTTTGTGCTCATGTTTCCTTCATACAAAGTTTGAGAACCCATCCGTTCACCAGTGCCCATTCTCCACCACCAGTAAACCCAGCATCCCTCCTACCCTCCCTAATCACATCTCCAACCCCCCCGCCCCCCCCCGCACCCTGCCACTGTGGCAGGGTATTCCCTTTTGTTCTCTCTCTCTAATTAGGTGTTGTGGTTTGCAATAAAGGTGTTGAGTGGCCAATGTATTCAGTCTCTAGTCTGCCTTCTGCCCACATCACCCTTCCCCTGCATGGCCTCCGACCACATTATACTTGGTGATCCCTTCTCTGAGTTGCCCTCCCTCCAGAATGTGAGGCCAGCCTCCAAGCCATGGAGTCAACCTCCTGGTACTTATTTCTACTATTCTTGGGTGTTAGTCTCCTACTCTGTTATTCTGTATTCCACAGATGAGTGCAATCTTTCTATGTCTGTCTCTCTCTTTCTGACTCATTTCACTTAGCATGATACTTTCCATGCCGATCCACTTATATGCAAATTTCATGACCTCCTTTTTTCTAACAGCTGCATAGTATTCCATTGTGTAGATGTACCAAAGTTTCTTCAACCAGTCATCTGTTCTAGGGCACTCGGTTTTTTCCAGATTCTGGCTATTGTAAACAGTGCTGCAATGAACATATAAGTGCAGATGTCATTGCGACTATACTTTTTTGCTTCTTTGGGATATATTCCCAGCAGTGGTATTGCTGGGTCAAATGGGAGCTCAATATCTAAGTTTTTGAGAATCATCCATATTGTTTTCCAAAAGGGCTGAACCAGTCGGCATTCCCACCAGCAGTGTAGAAGTGTCCCTTTCTACCCACATCCTCTCCAACAGCGGTTGCTTTTGTTCTTTTGGATGTGGGCCAGTCTCTGTTGTGTGAGGTGGTATCTTATGGTTGTTTTGATCTGCATCTCCCTGATGATTAGTGATATGGAGCACTTTTTCATGTGCCTTTTGGCCATTTGTATCTCTTCCTTGGGAAAGTTTCTGTTCGTTTCTTCGCCCCATTTTCTGGTGGGGTTGGATGTTTTCTTCTTCTAGAGTTCAACCAGTGCCTTATATACCATTGATATCAACCCCTTATCTGATGGGTATTGTGTAAATATCCATTCCCATTCTGTAGATAGTCTTTGTGTTCTGGTCATTGTATCTTTTGAGGTGCAGAAGCTTTTTAGTTTAATGTAGTCCCATTTGTTGATCTCTGTTTCTACTAGATTGCTTAGTTCCATGTCATCTTTGAAGATAACTTTACCTTCAATATCCTGGAGGGTTTTGCCGACCTTGTCTTCAATGTATCTTATGGTTTGTGGTCTGATGTTGAAGTCTTTAATCCATTTTGATCTGACTTTTGTGCATGGTGTCAGGTCGAGGTCTAAGCCCATTCTTTTGCACGTGGTTTTCCAGTTGTGCCAGCACTATTTGTTAAAGAGGCTTTCCTTGCTCCACTTCACATTTCTTGCTCCCTTATCAAAGATTAGATGATCAAACATTTGGGGTTGTCTGTAGGGATATTCCACCCTATTCCATTGGTCTGAGGCTCTGCCTTTGTTCCAGTACCATGCTGTTTTAATTGTTACAGCTTTGTAGTAAAGTTTGAGGTTGGGGATGGTGATTCCTCCCATCATCTTTTTCCCAAGAATTGTTTTAGCAATCCGTGGGCATTTTTTGTTCCATATGAATTTCAGGATTGCTTGATCCATTTCTTTGAAGAATGTCCTGGGTATTCTTATAGGGATTGTGTTGAATCTGTACAGTGTTTTAGGGAGTATTGCCATTTTGACAATGTTGATTCTCCCTAACCATGAGCAGGAGATATGTTTCCATTTCTTCAGTCCTCTTTTATTTCATGGAGTAGCCTCTTGTAGTTTTCTTTGTAGAGATCTTTTACTTCCTTAGTTAAGCTGATTCCGAGGTACTTGATTTTCTGGGGCACAGTTATGAATGGGATTCCTTTTTTCATGTCCCTTTCCCCTGTTTCATTGTTTGCATATAAGAAGGCCATGGATTTTTGGGTATTGATTTTACAGCCTGCAACTTTACTGTACAAGTCTATTGTTTCTAAAAGTTTCTTAGTAGAGGATTTAGGCTTCTCTAGATATAGTATCATATCGTCTGCAAATAGTGAGAGTTTGATTTCTTCTTTTCCTATCTGGATGCCCTTGTTATCTTTTTCTTGTCTAACAGCTATCGCAAGTACTTCCAGGACTATATTGAACAGAAGTGGTGAGAATGGGCATCCTTGTCTTGTCCCTGATCTTAGAGGAAAGGCCCTTAGTTTTTGCCAATTAAGGATAATGCTTGCAATAGGCTTATGGTAGATGGCTTCGAATATCTTGAGAAAAGTTCCTCCAAAACCCATTTTGGTGAGGGGTTTCATCATGAATGGATGTTGGATCTTGTCAAATGCTTTCTCTGCATCAATTGATATGATCATATGGTTTTTAACCTTACTTTTGTTGATATGATGAATTATGTTGATTGATTTCCGAATGTTAAACCATCCTTGCATCCCCGGGATGAATCCCACTTGGTCATGGTGTATGATCTTTTTGATGAGGTGTTGGATCCTATTTGCTAATATTTTGTTGAGGATCTTCGCATCGATGTTCATCAGGGATATTGGTCTATTATTTTCTTTCTTAGTGGTGTCTTTGTTTGCTTTTGGTATTAGGGAGATATGTGCTTCATAGAAACTATTTGGGAGAGTTCCTGATTTTTCAATTTCCTGGAAAAGCTTGAGGAAAAGTGGCAACAAGTCTTCTTTAAATGTTTGGAAGAATTGGCCAGTAAATCCATCTGGACCTGGGCTTTTGTTTTTTGGGAGACTTTTGATTACAGTTTCAATTTCCTTGATACTAATGGGTCTATTCAGGAATTATAAGTCTTCTTGGTTCAGTCGTGGGAGATTGTAGGAGTCAAGGAATTAACCATTTCTTTTAGGTTCTCTTGTTTCATGGCATATAGACTTTCAAAGTAGTCTCTGATAATCATTTTTTTTATGTTTGGGAATCTTTTTTTTAATAAATTTATTTATTTTTAATTAATGAATCACCATGAGGGTACAGTTATGGATTTATACACATCTGTGCTTATGCTTCCCCCATACAAAGTTCGGGAACCCATCCCTTCACCAGTGCCCATATTCCACCACCAGTAAACTCAGCATCCCTCCCATCCTCCCCAATCCCATCTCCCCCCCACCCCACCCTGCCACTGTGGCAGGGCATTCCCTTCTGTTCTCTCCCTCTAATTAGCTATTGTGGTTTGCAATAAAGGTGTTGAGTGGCCACTGTGCTCAGTCTCTAGCCCTCATTCAGCCCGCAACTCCCTTCTCCCACATGGCCTTCGACTACATTATAGTTGGTGATCCCTTCTCTGAGTTGCCCTTTGCGCAGAATGTGAGGCCAGCCTCCTAGCCATGGAGTCAACCTCCTGGTAGTTGTTTCTACAATTCTTGGGTGTTAGTCTCCCACTCTGTTATTCTATATGTCATAGATGAGTGCAATCTTTCTATGTCTGTCTCTCTCTTTCTGACTCATTTCACTTAGCATGAAACTTTTCATGCCGATCCACTTAAATAAAAAATTTGTGACCTCCTTTTTTCTAACAGCTGCATAGTATTCCATTGTATAGATGTACCAAAGTTTCCTCAACCAGTCATCCGTTCTAGGGCATTCGGGTTTTTTCCAGATTCTGGCTATTGTAAACAGTGCTGCGATGAACATACATATGCAGATGCCATTTCGATTATACTTTTTTGCCTCTCTGGGATATATACCCAGCAGTGGTATTGCTGGGTCAAATGGGAGCTCAATTTCTAATTTTTTGAGAATCGTCCATATTGTTTTCCAGAAGGGCTGAACCAGTCGGCATTCCCACAAGCAGTGTAGAAGGGTCCCTTTCTCGCCACATCCTCTCCAACATCGGTTGCTTTTGTTCTTTTGGATGTGCGCTAGTCTCTGTGGTGTGAGGTGTTATCTTGTGGTTGTTTTGATCTGCATCTCTCTGATGATTAGTGATGTAGAGCACTTTTTCATGTGCCTTTTGGCCACTCGTATTTCTTCTTTGGTAAAGTTTCTGTTCATTTCTTCGCCCCAGTTTTTGATGGGGTTGGATGTTTTCTTCTTGTAGAGTTCAACCAGTGCTTTATATACCATTGATATCAACCCCTTATCTGATGGGTATTGTGTAAATATCCTTTCCCATTCTGTAGATAGTCTTTGGGTTCTGGTCACTGTATCTTTTGCGGTGCAAAAGCTTTTTAGTTTAATGTAGTCCCATTTGTTGATCTCTGTTTTTACTAGATTGCTTAGTTCTGTGTCACCTTTGAAGATACCTTTATCTTCAATATCGTGGAGGGTTTTGCCGACCTTGTCTTCAATGTACCTTATGGTTTGTGGTCTAATGTTGAGGTCTTTAATCCATTTTGATCTGACTTTTGTGCATGGTGTCAGGTCAAGGTCTACGCCCATTTTTTTGCATGTGGTTGTCCAGTTGTGCCAGCACCATTTGTTAAAGAGGCTTTCCTTGCTCCACTTCACATCTCTTGCTCCCTTATCAAAGATTAGATGATCATACTTTTGGGGTTGTGTGTAAGGGTATTCCACCCTGTTCCATTGGTCTACGGCTCTGCCTTTGTTCCAGTACCATGCTCTTTTAATTGTTACTGCTTTGTAGTAAAGATTGAGGTTGGGGAGGGTGATACCTCCCATCGTCTTTTCCCCAAGAATTGTTTTAACTATCCTTGGACGTTTGTTGTTCCATATGAATTTTAGGATTGCTTGATCCATTTCTTTGAAGAATGTCATGGGTATACTTATAGGGATTGCGTTGAATCTGTATAATGCTTTGGGGAGTATTGCCATTTTGACAACATTGATTCTCCCTATCCACGAGCAGGGTATATGTTTCCATTTCCTCATGTCCTTTTTGATTTCAGGGAGTAGCGTTTTGTAGTTTTCTTTGTAGAGGTCTTTTACTTCCTTGGTTAAGCTGATTCCGAGGTACTTGATTTTCTAGGGCACGATTGTGAATGGGATTGCTTTTTTTATGTCCCTTTTCTCTGCCTCATTGTTTGCATATATAAAGGACATGGATTTTTGGGTATTGATTTTGTAGCCTGCAACTTTACTCTATAAGTCTATTGTTTCTAAGAGTTTCTTAGTAGAGGTTTTAGGCTTCTCTAGATATAGTATCATATCGTCTGCAAATAGTGAGAGTTTGATTTCTTCCTTTCCTATCTGGATGCCCTTAATCTCTTTTTCTTGTCTAATAGCTATCGCAAGTACTTCCAGTACTATATTGAAGAGGAGTGGTGAGAGTGGGCATCCTTGTCTTGTGCCTGATCTCAGAGGAAAGGCCCTTAGTTTTTCCCCATTGAGGATAATGCTTGCCGTAGGCTTGTGATAGATGGCTTCGACTATCTTGAGGAAAGTTCCTCCAAACCCCATTTTGACGAGGGTTTTCATCATGAAAGGATGTTGGATCTTGTCAAATGCTTTCTCTGCATCTATTGATATGATCATATGGTTTTTATCTTTGCTTTTATTGATATGGTGGATTATGTTGATTGATTTCCGAATGTTAAACCATCCTTGCATCCCCGGGATGAATCCCACTTGGTCGTGATGTATGATCTTTTTGATGAGTTGTTGGATCCTATTTGCCAGTATTTTGTTGAGGATCTTCGCATCAGTGTTCATCAGGGATATTGGTCTGTAATTTTCTTCCTTAGTGGTGTCTTTGTTTGCTTTTGGTATTAGGGAGATGTGTGCTTCATAGAAACTGTTTGGGAGATTTCCTGTTTTTTCAATTTCCTGGAAAAGTTTGAGGAAAACAGGCAGCAGGTCTTCTTTAAATGTTTGGAAGAATTCGCCAGTGAAACCATCTGGGCCTGGGCTTTTGTTTTTGGGGAGGTTTTTGATCACAGTTTCAATTTCCTTAACATTGATGGGTCTATTCAGGTATTCCAAGTCTTCTTTGTTCAGTCTTGGGAGATTGTAATAATCGAGGAATCCATCCATTTCTTTTAGGTTCTCCTGCTTTGTGGCATATAGACTTTCGAAGTAGTCTCTAATGATCTTTTGAATCTCACTGGTTTCTGTTATGATGTCCCCCTTTTCATTTCTGATTCGATTTATTAGGGTTATTTCTCTTTCTTTCTTTGTGAGTCTTGCTAGCGGTTTATCAATCTTGTTTATTTTCTCGAAGAACCAGCTCTTTGTTTCATTGATCTTTCGGATTGTCTTTTTGGTTTCCATGTCATTAATTTCTGCTCTAATTTTTATTATTTCTTTCCTTCGATCTGGTTTGGGTTCCCTTTTCTGGTCCTTTTCTAAGGTCTTGAGTCGTGAAGTCAGGCTGTCTATGTGGGCCCTTTCTTCCTTCCTGAGGAATGCTTGGAGAGCTATAAATTTTCCCTTTAACTTGGCTTTAGCTGCGTCCCATAGGTTTTGGCAGCTCGTGTCTTCATTCTCATTTGTTTCTAAGTATTTTTTGATTTCTTCCTTGATTTCCTTCCTGACCCACTCATTGTTCAACATTGAATTGTTTAATTTCCAAGTGTTTGACTTGATTCTCCGTGTCAGTGAGTGGTTAGCTTCTATCTTCAGCGCATCGTGGTCTGAAAAGATGGTTGATACAATTTCTATTTTTCCGATTCTATTGAGGTATGTTCTGGGGCCCAGTACATGGTCTATTTTAGAAAATGTTCCGTGTGCACTGGAAAAGAATGTGTATTCTTTCTTTTTGGGGTGTAAGGCCCTGTATAGGTCTATTAGGCCTCTCTCTTCAATTTCTTCTTTCAGAGTCAGTGTTTCCTTGTTGAGTTTGGTCTTGTCGATCTATCTAGAGGCGATAAGGCCATATTGAAGTCTCCGACTACTATTGTGCTGTTAGTGATGTCCTCTTTGAAGTCTGCTAGGAGTTGTTTTAAATATTTAGCTGGTCGCTCATTAGGTGCATATATGTTTAAGAGTGTGATTTCTTCCTGTTGAACATATCCCTTGATAAACAGAAAATGACCTTCGCTGTCCCTTTTAATCTTTTTCAACCTGAAATCTATGTTGTCGGATATTAGGATGGCCACTCCAGCTTTTTTACGGGGGTTGTTTGCCTGCAGGATTGTTTTCCATCCTTTGACTTTGAGTCTATGTTTACTCTGTTTGTTCAGTTGTGTTTCTTGCAGGCAGCAGAATGATGGGTTTAATTTCTGGATCCATTTTGCCACTCTGTGTCTCTTTATGGGTGCATTTAGGCCGTTGACATTGAGAGAGATTATTGTGATAGGATTTTGTGTCATATTTCTGTGGTATTTGTTGTTTTTATGTGGCTCCACCTTGTCTTACAGTAGCCCCTTGAGACCTTCTTTCAAGTTTGGTTTTGAGTCTATGAAGGACCTGAGCTGTTGTTTATCCGAGAAGTAGTGTATGGTTCCTTCGAGTTTGAGTGAGAGTTTAGCCGGATAAAGTATTCTTGGTGAGGCATTCATTTCGTTGAGTCTTTTCACTATGTCCCACCATTGTCTTCGGGCTGGGAGGGTTTCCTCTGACAGGTCTGCTGTAAATCTGAGGGGTGCTCCTTTGTATGTAATTTCCTTCTTTGACCTTGCTGCTTGCAGAATTGTGTCTCTATCCATAGCATCCGTCATTCTGACTATGATATGCCTTGGAGTCTTTTTATTCGGGTCTCTTTTTGCTGGTACTCTTCGGACTCCTTGTATCTGGATGCCTGCCTTCTCCAGCTCTGGGAATTTCTTAGCAATGATGTCTTTGACTGTGTTTTTTTCATTGGGGTTACTTCCCTGTGGTTCTGGTACTCCAATGATTCTTATGTTGTTTCTCTTGAAGTCATCCCCCAGGACTCTGATTCGCTCTATAGCCATTTTGAGGTCTTTGGCCATGATTTGTTGTTGTCTATAAGCTTTCTGCAGCTCATCTTCCAGGTCGCTGATTCTTTCTTCAGCTGTAGTCATTCTACTGTTGAGGGCATCTAGTGAGATTTTTATTTCATCTACCGATTCCTTTATTTGTGAGACTCCCGTTTGAAGGTTTGAAATTTCTGCTCTCATTTCTGCTCTCATTTCTTCCTGGATTTTCTTGGTAGACCGTTCCAGCGCTTCATTCATCTCCTCCCTTAGTTTATTGGATATCTGTTCCATGGTTGCTTGGAGTAGGTCGACTCTCCTACATCTCCTCTCTAAATTGTTTATCTGAGAGGTCATAGATGTGAATAGCCCCCATTGATGTTTCTGGAATTTTTTCTTCTCCCTCTCTTGGTGGAGGGGATTTTCGCTGCTTCTTCATATTGTTATGGAAGTATAGAGTTGGAGCTCTGTAGTTATTTGTTCCTTTTTCTTCTTGTGGAAAGAAGGTATTCTGATCGTGCTAAACTTCCCTTATTAACTGAGAGCTTTTATAGTGTCAGACTAAGCTAATGGCTATTTTGTGTGTTAGAGATCGCAAAAGTGAATTTTCAAAAAAATACAAGTACCGATTGAGCTGAGGTAATAAAGAATAACTGCGGCCGCGTTAGCGTTGGCCGCTCTGAGAGGAGGCCACGCCCACTTTTAGACCACACCCACTAAGATACAGACACGCCCCCAGTGTCTTCCTGCAAGGGCGGGCCACAGTTAGGGGGCCCTGGGAGGAGCCGGGGCGCAGAGGACACGGGCTGGGGCGGCTGGAAGGTCTCGGGGAGTCCAGGCGGCGGGAAGCGGGGCCTCTCTGATAATCTTTTGAATTTCATTGGTTTCTGTTGTGATGTCCCCCTTTTCATTCCTCATTCGGTTTATTAGGGTTTTCTCTCTCTGTTTTTTTGTGAGTCTTGCTAGCGGTTTATCAATCTTGTTTATTTTCTCAAAGAACCAGCTCTTGGTTTCATTGACCTTTCGGATTGTTTTCTGGGTTTCCATGTCATTAATTTCTCTCTAATTTTTATTATTTCCTTCCTTCGGTCTGGTTTGGGTTCCTTTTTCTGGTCCTTTTCTAAGGCCTTGAGCTGTGAAGTCAAGCTATCTGTGTAGGCCCTTTCTTCCTTCCTCAGAAATGCTTGCAGAGCAATAAATTTTCCCCTTAACACAGCTTTAGCTGTGTCCCATAGGTTTTGGTAGTTTGTGTCTTCATTTTCATTTGTTTCGAGGTATCTCTTGATTTCTTCCTTGATTTCCTTCCTGACCCACTCACTGTTCAACACTGAACTGTTTAATTTCCAGGTGTTTGCTTTGATTCTCTGTGCCTGTGTGTGGTTAGCTTCTATCTTCAGCGCATCGGGTCTGAGAAGGTAGTTGATACAATTTCTATTTTTCCAATTCTATTGAGGTATGTTTTGTGGCCAAGTACATGGTCTATTTTGGAAAATGTTCCATGTGCACTGGAAAAGAATGTGTACTCTTTCTTTCTGGGGTGTAAAGCCCTGTATAGGTCTATTAGGCCTCCCTTTTCTATTTTTTCCTTCAGTTTCAGTATTTCCTTGGAGAGTTTTATTCTTGTCGATCTATCCAGAGGTGATAAGGTGGTGTTGAAGTCTCCAACTACTATTGTGTTGCTAGCAATATCCTCCTTAAAGTCTGTTAGGACTTGTTTTAAGTACTTAGCCGGTCGCTCATTAGGTGCGTAAACGTTTAAGCGTGTGATTTCTTCCTGTTTTACATATCCCTTAATAAATAGGAAGTGACCCTCGCTGTCCCTTCTGATATTTTTCAACCTGAAATCTATGTTGTCAGTCAGATACTAGTATGGCCACCCCAGCTTTTCTGAGGGAATTGTTTGCTTGCAGGATTGTTTTCCATCCTTTGACTTTGAGTCTGTGTTTGCTCTGGGTGTTCAGGTGTGTTTCTTGTAGGCAGCAGAATGGGTTTTGTTTCCGAATCCATTTTGCCACTCTGTATCTTTTAATTGGTGCATTTAGGCCATTGACATTGAGAGAGATTATTGTCATGGGATTCTGAGTCATCTTTCTGTGGGGTTTGTTGTTCTTGTAGGTTTTTCCTTGTCTTACAAAATCCCCTTTAGTCCTTCTTTTAAGGTTGGTTTTGAGTCTATGAAGTTCCTTAGTTGTTGTTTGTCCATGAAATTGTGTATGGTTCCTTCGAGTTTGAGTGAGACCTTAGCCGGATAAAGTAATCTTGGTGAGGCATTCATTTCATTGAGTTTTTTCACTATATCCCACCATTGTCTTCTGACTTGGTGGGTTTCCTCTGATAAGTCTGCTGTGAATCTAAGGGGTGCTCCCTTGTATATGATTTCTTTTTTTGACCTTGCTGCTTGCAGTATTGTATCCCTATCCATAGCATCCATCATTCTGACTATGATATGTCTTGGAGTCTTTTTATTAGGGTCCCTTCTAGCTGGCACCCTTCTGGCTCCAAGGATCTGAACTTCTGCCTGATGCAGCTCTGGGAACTTTTCAGCAATGATTGCTTTAACTGTGGCTTTCTCATTAGGGTTGCCTCCCTGTCCTTCTGGAATTCCAATGATTCTTATGTTATTTCTCTTGGCATCATCCCCTAGGTCTCTGATTCGCCCTAGAGCTATTTTAAGATCTTTTCCCATTGTCTGTTGTAGCCTTTGGGATTTCTGTTGCTCATCTTCAATGTCACTAATTCTCTCTTCAGCTGCAGCCATTCTGCTGTTGAGAGCTCCAACTGTGTTTTTTATTTCGTCTACTGTGTCTTTTATTCGTGACATTTCTGAATGTAGCTTTCCTATTTCTGCTCTCATTTCTTCCCGTATTTTCTTTGCTGACTGCTCCAACGTTTCTTTAAGTTCGATGAACATTCTCAGAATTTCTTCTCTGAATTCTTTATCAGAGAGATCGCATTTGTGGGAAACTCCTGCAGAGGTTTCTGGACTCTTTTCTTCATCTTCTCCTTGCAGTGTGGATTTGCGCTGTTTCTTCATGATGTCACGGTTGTATGGCGGTGGGACCTTCCAGTTCACTAAAGCTAATCTCTCTATTCCTGAGTTTTCCATAGTTTGGTGTAATTGGAGTAGGCTAGTGGTTAATTTAGTCTTTTGTATTTGAGGTAACTGGGGATATCTCCACAATGTTAGTTAATGGGGATTGCAACATCTGTGAAGTATACTGGTAAAGGGTTAAATAACTGCAGCCGCATTAGCAGCTGCTGATCCTGGAGACCACGCCCACTAGCAAAGAGGCCACGCCCTGTTTGGCCACTGACCAAAAGGTCAGGGAGGAAGAGAGGCGCACCTGGATGAGGAAGCAGGAGATGCTGGCTGAGCCGCGGCGAGGGGCGGAGTCCCTTTCGGCTGGACACTGGCTGGAGATGGGTCCAGGGGGCGCGCGCGCGCAGCGTGCAGGCACCAACGGCAAGGAGGGTCAGAGAGGAAGAGAGGCGCACCTGGATGAGGAAACAAAAAATAATTTTAAATCCGCATGTCTAAATAGGCCCTTCTTAGCTGCTGCCAGTATAACATATGTTCACATTGCCCATTCTCAAAATTTGTATCCGTGATATCTTTATTATCCCTGTAGTAAATATATTTATATTTACTAAGTAAGAATATTTGTATTTGAAGTGAATTTGATAATGAAATAAAAATCAATTTTCAGATTGTTTTAGTCATATACGGAATACAAGTAATAGAGCAGTCAAACTGTCAAATAATAAAACTAATTTTTATCTCTGTAAAAATTGGCATTTACCAGAGGCAAAGGGAGGATGAAACACGCAATTTCAGAAAATGAGAGGCTGTAAACTGGATATTTGCTTGCATGTGTGATAAGTCTTACGTATAGAAATGTAAATCTACACATCTGAAATTCTATTGTATTGCTAATCAATAATAAATCATCAAAAATGTCTATTGTAGAAAAGAGAAGTCTTTAAAATGAACTGAAGATACTGTTAACTCAAAAAGGGCATTTGGAAGAAGTGGTTTAAAGCAAGCACATTCCAAAAGATATTCATCATTTGGTCCAGTTCATACATAGATCTAAGCATACATATAGTTATTGTTGGTTAAGTTACATATACACATATATGTATATGTGTAACAAAAACAACTATAACAGCAATCATATATACATATGCACATGTATATATATGCATCTAGTTTATATATGATTAAAAGGAAATATATCATGTTTAAATGCTAGCAATGTATATATACATATATATGCATATATACATGTATATATATGCATCTAGTTTATATATGATTAAAAATATATCATGTTCAAATGCTAGCAATGTGTTTTATCTTTATATTTTATTAATTAAGTATTGACCTGAAAAACCAACTATAGCTGTTTAACTATGCATACATTGATTTCTAATTACTATACTCCTTACAAACATCTACTTTCAACATCTAAACATATATATTTGTTAATGGCTGTTCCCTAGATGTCTGCTTAACAAACTTTTTCTCAGAAATGATGTTGATATTTCTGTCTTTCTGAGATATCTCTGCCTCTCTGTTTTTCACTCTTCCATTCTCTGTTAATATTTATGTTTACTTTAGTTTGAAAGCAAACAGTAGTTATGACGATATATTTCATTCCCCAAGGTGTTAATGATGCCTATAAGTTATGATCTAGGTAGGCAGTGTTTGTTATCAATCATTAGGAAATAATAAGTGCTGATGGAATAAAAGAAATGGATATTTACAAAGCTATGACCTTGTCAGTTAACTTAGGTACAACAAATTATTTGCTCTATAGAAATTGAATCATAAAAATAATGGATAAGTTAGATTTCATTAATTTAAGAAGTAAAAAATGGCTTCTGTCTTTAAGCACTTCCTTTTATATAACATATTGCAACCTAAAAACACTATAAATTTTAATTATTAATCTCACTTATGTTCAATATTTCACTAAATGAAAGTTGCTGGAATATTAAGAATGAAAGAAAGATATTTAAAATGTTCTATCCTATTTTGTTTTAATTACATGGATCACAGTGTGCATGACACATGATGGTGTTCAGGGGCTATTCCTCTTTCTGTGATCAGGAGTGACTCCTGTCAGTGCTCAAGAGACCATGTGTGGGTTGCAGGGATCAAATGGGCATCAATGGCATATAAGACAAGTGACTTACTTCCCATATTTACTCTCTTGGCCCTCAAATGTTTCCTTCATTGATTTTTGGTTTGAGCACCAACATCTGGCAGTGTTCAGGGCTCACTTCTGGCTCCACATTTTAGAGCTGACTACATAAATGCAAGGAGCAGATAGAAAATTTCCATGTTTTAGCAGCTAAGATTTTAGCTAATATGGAACTATGACTTCATTAATACTATCCAAAACTCTTTCCAGATCCCATAAAATACTTTCTTTAAATGTTTGTTTCTGGTTTTGCTTGTTTTCCAGAATGTTGACTGTTAATTAAATCTCTATATGAGATAGCATTTTGTAGTTTTCTGTTTGTGGGAGGAAATAATGATGAAGGGAAGTTGACACTGGTGACGGAATTGATGCTGAAACATTGCATTTCTAAAAATCAAGTACAAATACATTTGTACATCAAAGTGTTTTAAGATGATATAAATAAGTTAAAAAAATATGTGTGAGAGATTCCCCTACCTTTGGTGTTTTGAGTTCGAACAGGGTATGGATAAGGGTTTTTTGGGGAAATTTTGTAGATTCCATAGTTTATGAAGTCTTCTGATCCTGGTCTTTTGTTTTTAAGAAGATAAAAATACTCTTTCCATTTCTATACCTGGTATTGGTCTACTTAGCTAAATATTATTTTTCTCGTTAAGTATATGTTGAATGCTTGATTTTAAAAATTTGTTCATTGTTCTTAAGTTGTCCTATTTTCAAATAGACTACTCTGATGTCCTCTTTTTTTTTGCTTTTTGGGTCACACCTGGCGATGCATAGGGGTTATTCCTGGCTCTGCACTCAGGAATCAACCATGGCAGTGCTCAGGGGACCATATGGGATGCTGTGAATCGAACCCGGGTTGGCCTCGTGCAAGGCAAACGCCCTACCTGCTGTGCTATTGCTCCAGCTCCGTCCTTTTTGTACACTTTAGAATCATGTTGAAGATGGTTAACATATGTTAGTTTAGGTTTAAATCTATTTATCACGATCTTTAAAATGTATTATATATGTATGTATATACATATATACATACATATGTATGTGTATGTATGTATATATATACATACACACACACACACACACACACACACACATATATATATATATATATATATATATATATATATATATATATACTGGACTGGAGCTATAGCACAGCAGGTAGGGAGTTTGCCTTCCATGCAGCTGACACAGGTTCGATTCCTCTGCCCCTCTCGGAGAGCCAGACAAGCTACCAAGAGTCCACATGGCAGAGCCTGGCAAGCTACCCATGGCGTATTCAATATGTCAAAAACAGTAACAAGTCTCACAATGGAGATGTTACTGGTGCCTGCTCGAGTAAATTGATGAGTAACAGGATGACAGTGATACAGTCATATATATATATATATGTATATACACATATGTATATATATATAAATTCTTCATATATGTGTTAATAAATACTGTTCAACCAAGGTCCTGAGACTGCATTCAGACTTGTGGAGACACAATTTTATTCGTTGTTTTAATCTAATCACAAGTCAGAGGTTAGATTTGACAACTTTTTGTAAAAAGGCCTAATAATTTGATGTTGAGACAGTACTTTCATAGCATGAAGTAGGTATAAATTGATCACCTAATAATATTCTACTAATTATAAAAGTAATTATATTTTATGTAACCGATGTATTGGGAAATCTCTAAATATACTGAATCTTTGTTTGATGTATGGAATTAAATCAGAAAACAATGCAAGGAAGAACTCATAAGTTTTCATTCATTTTTAAGCTCCTGGCAAATTTCTTTCTGTTATACTATGTACTAATTAACTGTATCATAAGTGCTAAAAGCAATGAATCATTATGAAATTTTATTTTTTATATTTCATCATTTCTTGTTTTGTCACCTTTTAAATATAAACAAGCCAAAAATAATTAATCATCATATCATCTGGGGCTATAAATTTATGGCATCAATATTAATTTAAAAAATAGGTTTCTTTTAGGATTTTATAGTAGCTTTACTTTATTGAAGTTAAGAATGAATATTCATTTTGTTGATAAATTTTATACATTATTTCTAATTAAAAATTGACTACTTTGAGTTTATCTTTGCAGAATCATAAGCTAAGTGTGGCAAAGTTATTGCCAAAAGTTAAATGACAGTCAGTAGAAAATTCAACATGGATTTTGCAATTTATGTTCTCAATATTATGGTTTTTACCTGTTAACCAGTTAAATTTTATAGATTGAGAATTTAGAGATAGTGACTAAGTCTTTTCAAATTATCAGTTGATAGAAATAACTGGACAGGTGAAAGACCATCTATATACAGCATGGTTATTTCTTAGTGCCAGGCTACTCAATTGCTGCAAGTTTCGATAAAATGTTAATTCTTATATATTTTTATATGTGTGTGATTTGAAATTAGTTGCATAAATGTCTAAAGAAAATATAACAAGAAATTTAACAAAGTATATCAAAACTACACTGAATTTCAGGATCATCCAAATGAAATATGAAACATAAGACAGAATAAAAATATGATATGTCTCTTATTCAGTAAGGAAAGATTAAATGAAGTGAAAAGTCCTAAAAATACACACCTTTGTTCATCTTTCTCAGCTTTCATGAAAGCATTGTTATTTGCTAATTGGTGGACTCTAAAAGAAAATTTTAATTTTAATAACTTGTCTTAGGCTTTGATATTTCTACTTTTATTGAGCATAGTCAATTTTAAATGAAAATATGAGTTTTTATGTGAAAGTGCTGAAGTTATGCAAACTGTACTTCTTAATTTCTATATCAGCATTTGTTCTTATGGGAATTACTGAAATAATGAACAAAATAAGTCCAGTTTTCTTATGTTTTACTTTTGGGCATGTATCTGTTCTGACATCATGCTCAATCTTTGGGTTAATGATATTTAAGGAGGAACTTAAAGGGAAACTATATAGTGATTTTTCCCATTATTCTCATTTCCTTCAGTGACATAATTTTTGGCACAAATTATTGATTAACACAAGGAAATAACATAAGTATTCAGAGCGTTATAGGTTTCTTGATAGTTAATAATTATTTCTTTGTTCAAATAAGTATGATTCAAATGGAGAATATGATATCTTAGGTTTGCTAACATCCCTGCATTCTTAGTTGAGGTCAGTTACGATGCAATATCTCTTAAATACCACACCTTATGGGTTGAAGAATTAAGTATTGATGAGCCATTATAAATACCAGATATGACTATAGTGTCAAGCAATTGCTCTCTTCAAAGTATTCATTTTTTTTTCTGCTCACATACATGCTGCACTGCCCAGTGAATGTCAAGTAAAAAAACAAGTTAAGTCATTGAACTGTTATAATTTTTAGATATCAAACTGAAAGTGCAGGACTGTGGGTATTTATGCAATCCAGGTCATTTGCTCACAAAGTATTAGTATTACCCTCAAGGGTAAGACATGGCTGTCTCTTCAGAGCAAAGGGAAGTAGATGTTTACATTCAGGAAACTTTTTTAAATGTATGTGTCTATAAGAGGTATATGTTTGATAATTTTTCCCTAAAAAATTGTATTAATGAATTTTTAGAAATCTTGAGAATTTTGGAATAACTCAGATAATATTGCATAATTTGACAATGTGCAATTATCACGCCATTTGGGGGAGTGTGTGTCTACAGACTTAATGCCATATCAAATTTTTATTGTCATTAAAATTTAGCTTGCAAATTAAAAATTTACTAAATGCACGTGCTTTAAAGTTTTCTTATAAGAAATGTACACTTCTTCATGCTAGTATGTCCACATGGACATTTTATTTTAATTATAGTTAAATGAGGCACTTAATAATAATGTTTTATTGATTTAGTTTAATTATATGAAAGGCAAGTCTTTTATCCCCTATCCTATCTCTCCAGCTCCTTTTTTAATTTTTTTCCCCGTAGGGACTGCATCCAATGCAGCTCAAGAGTGCCCCATGGTCACGTCCAGAAATATTACCTGATGATTTTGTGTAGCACCTAGGGGTAGTACTTAGAAGTACTAGCAGTACTTGGAAGATATGCAGTTCTAGAATTCAAATTCATGGTTTTATGCATGTTAGGCATGTGTTCTATTTCTTGAGTCATACTGCTTGCCTGTTGGGAACAGATATAATTAAACTCAGTTAAAAGGATCGAGAGACACAGTGAAGAGAAGGGCCAGTTGTCTGGTTTATGGGACCTTTATTTCCCAGAAAGCCAGTGCTGGATGTGGAAAACTACATTATGGGTCTTCTGTAGCCGCTTGATCTTTGCTACTTCTCCCAGAGACAATTCCCTTGAAATAAGGCCAATATGGAGACTTTTGCCCCATCAGTAACACAGTTCCTGTTGCTGTGTAAAAAATCAGCCTATTTTGATTAGCATAGATGAGGAAATATCTGTAAATGATTGCCCTCCTCCTTCCCATGATTGTTGCTTTCAGACAATAAACATTGAATGTGATGCAAAGTTAGTGCTTCTGTCCTCTAGGCTGTAAGCCCTTCACTGCATGCCTCTCTCTCTTAAGTTTGTCTTGTCTTCTTAATTCTTATGTCACTCCTGCTTCAGACCTGTTTACCTGGGACTGGTCCCCCTGGCACTTGCCTTATCGATTTTGATTCATCATAAGAATCAATGATGGTTATTACTGTGATTTATTTTTGTCTTTCCCTAACATCTAGTATGGTTTTGCTGAATTTGATTGGAGATATGATTCTCACTGTTTGATTTCAGAAATAATTTGCATAGCTACAACATAATGTAATAAAACCTTTTATGAAACATAAAAAACATAGACTAGTAAAGTAAATTTTTCCCAAATTTTAATGTCTCTGTGAAATAAAGATTGCTTTACTGAGAATAATGACTGAGTTTTGATTATTCAATGTCCCAACATCTATCCCTTCACCAGTGTACATTTCCCACCACCAACATCCCTCCTTCCATGCTTCACCGCCAGACTGCAGTCACTTTTCATCTCTCTGTCTTTCTCTGTCAATCTGTCTGTCTTTCTCTCTCTTTCTTTTTGAGAATTATGATTTACAGTACAGCTTCTGAAATATTATCTTATATATCCCTTTACCTGCTTTCAGCATTCCCTTCTTGTCCAGAGTGACAAATTACATTTTTATGGTTAATATAATCTTAATCCCTTGAAAAAGAATACATGAACTAGAAGAGCAATTGCCTAGTTGAAAATATTGCCTTAGTCTATGTTCCATTAAGTTCTTATTCCTGTATTTTGCTTAATTTCCTCTATCAGTTGAATATGTTTTCCTAAATTTATTTTTATTGTTACAATATAGAGATATATATTTGTCTTGTTTTATAAAGAAGAAAATATATAGCCATTTAAAATTAGTTAAGCACATCCTATAAATATGAATGTCCTTTTGGGTCATATCCATAGACTCCTTATTGAACAATTATTAGTTCAATATGTGTTCTAGAAAAGTGTACAACCTGAATTTTTTTCTTATTATTTGGAAGTCAATAATAATGATATATTCCTATACACTCTTTACTTTCTTTAACATAAAATGTATGCTAGTATTTGTCTTTGTTGTTACATATGAGTAGCTCTTACCTAGTCCCTTAATTTGTGAGTTTTTAACCTGGGATACTTCCAGAGTCTGGTTGTAGGCATTGTAGCACAGGTCAATCTACTAACTTCAATTTGAAATTGATTGGCTTTAAGAGAAGCCTCTGTGGTATCTTTATTTATTTTTTATTTTTTTGCTTTTTGGGTCACACTCGGCGATGCACAGGGGTCACTCCTGGCTCTGCACTCAGGAATTACCCATGGCGGTGCTCAGGGGACCATATGGGATGCTGGGAACCAAACCTGGGTCTGCCGCGTGCAAGGCAAACACCCTACCCGCCGTGCTATCACTCCAGCCCCCTCCGTGGTATCTTTAAGTTTAGCTAAATTGTCTGCTGATTATTTTTCACTGGTATCAGTTATCACAGCCACATTCTTAGCATTGGAACAGCCTATGTTATAGAGGTGGAAATTTCCTGTAGGACTTCTTCAGCAGCAGAATTTTCACTTCCCCTCTGCTCCTCACAAAAATCTGTTTGACTGTATAGTTTCACCAAAATTCCTTGAAGTGTTGTGTTTTGTCTTGCAAACTAGTCTATAGAATCCCTAATACTATCTTAGTTTTTCTTTTCATATTTATATTTGGTGGGCTGGAGCGATAGCACAGCAGGTAGGGCGATTGCCATGCACATGGCCAACCTGGATCCGATTCCTCCATCCCTCTTGGAGAGCCCAGCAAGCTACTAAGAGTATCCCACACACATGCAAGGCAGAGCCTGGCAAGCTCTCCGTGGTGTATTCAATATGCCAAAAAAAGTAACAAGTCTCACAATGGAGACATTACTGGTGCCCGCTTGAGCAAACTGATGAACAAAGGGATGACAGTGCTACAACAGTGCTACAGTGCTATTTATTTTTGGTGTCTGAGGTTCATACCCAGCAGTAACAAGGGGCTAATTCTGGTTCTGTACTCGGGGCTTGCTCTGGACAGTACTCACGAACTGTATAAGGTGCTGGCGACTGAACCAGAGTTAGTCATTTGCATTACTATTGTATTTATACACACACACACAAACACACATTTTTACTCTTTTCAATAAAAATCTGTCATAATTAATTACCTAACCTTATTTCTGGTTCTTGTGTTCACTATTTATAATATACTGGGGCTGGAGCAATAGCACAGCAGGTAGGGCGTTTACCTTGCACACTGCCAACCTGGGTTCAATTCCTCTATGCCCCTCAGAAAGCCCAGAAAGCGGTTAGAAAATATTCAATCCAATGTATGATTTTAAAAAATGTGTTTTTTATTCTCTAGTCAAATACATCTCTGTGCTAAGATATTAAATTTATTAATTTATTATCCTTATTAAATTATATTATATAGCTAACATTATATTAATTTTTATTATTTTTCAATTTCCTTCAGCTAGAATGTTGTGTATAGAAAAGAATCATATGACAAAAATCTGATATATCCATACATATGCCTACTTCTTACAAGTCAAACGTTAAAATTTTAGAAATAATATATATTATATTTTTTACTGAAAATGTTTGTGAACTTGCAAAGTGTTTCATTTATAACATTGTAAAATTCAAAATGCATTATATTTTATTAAATACATTTAATAAGAAATGATAGGAAATATTTTTAAATTTTGACATTTTAATTATTTGCTTAGGTGATTTAGTGATTTTAATGTCTCAGGTTTTAGCCTCAGGTGTTGTTTTTTTTTCTTTTTATTGAATCACTGTGAGATATAGTTACAAAGCTTTCATGTTTGAGTTTTAGTTATCCAATGATCAAACACCCATCCCTCCACCAGTGCACATTTTCCTCCACCAATGTCTCCAGTATCTCACCCCACCAAACCTCCCCCTACCTCTGTGGTGGACAGTTTCCCCCATATTCTCTCTATACTTTTGGGCATTATGGTCTGCAATATAGATATTGAGAGGCTGTAGCATTTGGTCCTTTATCTACTTTCAGCGCACATCTCCCATCCCGAACAATCCCTCCAACCACAATTGACTTACTGATCCTTTCTCTATTCCAGATGCCTTCTCCCAAGCTAATGATAGCCTCAGATTTTAATCTTAGTACAGATCTGAGATCAGATTCGAAGTATAACTATTTATACCATTAATTAAATATTTGGAAAATATGACAATTGTGTCTTCTAGTTTTATTATTCCTTCTGTTGTTAGAGAAAAAATAAAATTGGTGCTAAGAAAGACTTTTCTGTTGGGAAATAGAAAGCATGGTTTAATTAAAAAAAACCCTGGAACCATGTGAGAGGTGTCAGAGAAGAAATGTGATATTCTTACTGCTGCCTCATTTTCTTGTCACCTTCTTGATATTCATTTCTCTCTTACTCCATCTATACTAAGGAAGAAGTGAACACAGCATTGATAGCTCTGCTTCTCCTGTATGATTCTTTTAGAATGTTCAAACCCACTGAATGTTCTTTATTATCCAACACAGGACCACTAGTTGTTAATGTGATATTTTAATTTTAATTAATAAAGAAGAAAATGATATGCTTAGTTCAGAATTTTCCCTGAATATGTTTGAATTACACAGTCACAAGTGGTGGCTTTTAATTAGCACAAACTATATAATCCCATCTTTTAAGAAAGTTATTTGAACCATATTTACTTAGAAAGTAATTTTTATTTTTTGCTAACAATTTAATATGGGATCTTACCTGTTTTAAATTCTCCAGCAACACAAAGATTCAATCCCATAATGATGGTGTTATTAAAGATGCCTGGGTAAGCGATAGAGTGATAGTACAGTAAGGTAGGGCATTTGCCTTGCACTCGACCTACCCAGGTTCAATTCACAGCATCCCTTATGGTCCCCTGATTGCCACCAGGAGTAATTCCTGAGTACAAAGCCAGGAGTAACCCTTGTGCATTGCTGGGTGTGACCCAAAAAGAAAAAAAGAAAAAGATGCCTAGATAATGCTTTATAGGAAGAAAAGCCTGGTGGTCTCAAAATTGTATTACAACTTGTTTGCTTACTGTAAATAATCAAATATGGGATGGCCTTGATTGAAAGATGCACATTGAGTTATGTTACAATTATTGAATTATATTGTTCCATTACTTTCAGTTATTTGAACTTAAGAGATGTTAAATTGCAAAATATAAATCTTAGATTTACTGAAACATGGTACAATAAAAAGAAATATATTTTCACTTACAAAATCTTATTTCACAACATAGAATTTATTATCAAATAAATTAATGATTTGATGATAAAATCATTATTATTAAAGTAATGATAAATCATCTTAAAATCATTAAGATGATTTACCAAATAAATTACATATGGTAGTGTCTTAGTTGATTGAGAGGTTTCTTAAAATATGCCTCTATTCTTTATCTTATATATTTGAATAAATTTCAGAGGACACATAACTGATCATGATATTATGAATTAAATTATATATATGAAAATTATAATTGTGACATATTTAATACCTAACAGTAGTCAACATGCTTTTACCATGTGTAAAAGTTAGTGTGTGTGTGTCTGTCTGTATGTGTGTGTATCTAAAATATACTTTACATTTTATTCACTTTTCCAGAATGTAGTTGTTTAGGTTGATTGCATACTTTCACCATTTTGATTAATATCACTAATGACATTGAGTGAAAATACCCTTTCAAATCAATATTTCTATATATTTTGGGTAAATGCCTAGAACTGGTATTGCTGGGATAGTGGAATTTACTGATTTTTTTTAAAAGAAACTTGGCAGAATTAATTTTTTTTCTGCAGCTTCTCAGAATGAGTTTCTATTATAGTTTAACTTAAAGGGTTACTAACTTCATAGTTTTAATAAACTTTCACTCAAAACTTGGGGCTGGAGCAATAACACAGTGTTTGCCTTGCACACGGCCGACCCGGGTTCAATTCCCAGCATCCCATATGGTCCCCTGAGCACCTCCAGGAGTAATTCCTGAGTGCAGAGCCAGGAATAACCCCTGTGCATCTCCGGGTGTGACCCAAAAAAGAAAAAAAAAATAACCTCTTTACTCATGTTCTTTCATGCAATTTTTTCAAGTCTGAATTATTTTGAAGTCTGAATTGTTTCTGTTTAATCACTTTGGCTCTGAGAAAAATGTTTGTCGGCTAGAAAAGAACATTCCCTCAAACTGCCCTGCAGTTAGAGGTTGGCTGACCTAACACATCTCTTAGAATGCACTTTCTTTTGTCTTTTTTTTTATTTTTAAGGCTTACAACAAGTTTAATGTAGATTTTTCTTTTCTTTTTTTTTCTTTATTTTTTAATCACCTTGAGTTACAGTTACAAATCTTTCATGCTTGATTTTCAGTCACACACTAATCGAACACCCAGCCCTCCATCAATGTACATTTTCCACACCAAAGTCCCCAGTATCCTTACCCCCAGCATTCCCACCCCTCCCCTGCCTCTGTGGTAGACAATTGCCCTCTTATTATCTCTCTCTAATTAGGGGTATTATCGTTTGCAATACAAATAATGCAGTTTTCAAGTTCTCATCTTCAGTGATTTTCTGTCATTCATAGGTTCTTAGTGAGTTTTACATTTCAGAAAACGAAGATTTTAAGAATACTTTATTGAAAACGTAAATATTTGGCATCATGAGTTCAACCATATACAAAATGGAATTTCTGGAATCAAACAAAAGTGGGCTTAAAAGTGAAGAAAACGGGTGGGGGTGGGAGGGATGATGGGGTCATCAGTGGAGAACAGATACTGGTAGAGGGATAGATACTCAAGCTGTATATGACTGAAACACAAGAACGAGAATATGTAAACCTGTATATGTACCCCCACGGTGATTCATTAGTAAAAAATTAAAATTAAAAAAGTGAAGAAAACAAGCCACATAATTGAATATCTTTAATAATTTATATTGATCTGGCTTTTGTTGTAAGTCATATGTATTCTCTCCACATTGGCAGTTATTTACATGTTCAGTATGCTCTTCTGCCTTGTGTATTGATGCATGTTCTATTTGATGGCTTTTGGCATTTTCAAGGATCAGTTGATATGGTAGAACTTTAGGGAAAGTATCTGGTCCCTTCAGGAAGACAGTTCTGAGTTGGAAATAATCAAGCTGACATAAGCCATGTGTCAATAAAACTGAATATACCCAAAGGCACTGAAATCCTGTGAATATGAGTTTCATGCCTTCAAAAAACTTGAGATATATATTTCAGAGGAATTTTTGGTTGAAAATTAGCAGTGTTCCCTTTGTGATGGAAGAGAATAAGTTTTTAATCTTAATTTCACCATTAAAATTATTCTTTCTTAAAGTTGTATCTTGCATTCTACTACCCTTTTAAAAAAGATTTACTACACAGTAGTATTTGGCCATTTCACTTAAGTGGAATTAAAAATAAAGAATTTTTATTGTTGCCTGTTTTATTCCATTCCAATGTTAGTTATTCTAAAATATTTTCAATCTATACTCTTTCACTTAACATACTCTTTATTTTTATCTCTATTTTTTAAATCAATTACGTTTTTTGAAAAATTTATCTAACCAGAAACTGAGACAATGTTATATCATTTGATAAACTTGGACAGTAAATATGAGCCCAGGAAGCCAAGAACAGTTTAACATTAACCTCAATGGCACAGTTATGTATTGCTTCTGATCCTCCCTACTGAAGAGTAATCATTATATTCCAATTTACTTCCTTCTCACTTGAAATATGATTTTGGAATCTGACCAATTCTTATGATACTGTTCCCTTTGCATTATGGCTAAATTATCTGCATTGTAGTTGTTTATAAATTTCTTAACTGTTAATACCTTTATGTGAATAATTCAGTGGATATTATAAAAAGGAATAACATACATTTTCATAAAATTTGAATGAATATCTTATCTTTCTTTTTTCTTTTTGGGTCACACTCAGCAATGCACAGGGGTCACTCCTGGCTCATGCACTCAGGAATCACCCCTGGCAGTGCTCAGGTGACCATATGGGATGCTGGGATTTGAACCCGGGCCAGTCTCGTGCAAGGCAAACGCCCTACCTGCTGTGCTATCACTCCAGCCCCTGAATGTCTTATCTTTAATAAATATATCCTCCCTCTCTCCTTCTCTCCCTACATCCTTCCCTCCCTCCTTTCTTTCATTCTTTCTTTCTTTCTTCCTTCCTCCCTTTCTTTCTTTCGTTCTTTCTTTCTCTTTTTCTTTCTTCCTTCTTTCTTTCTTTCTTTCTTTCTTTCTTTCTTTCTTTCTTTCTTTCTTTCTTTCTTTCTTTCTTTCTTTCTTTCTTTCTTTCTTTCTTTCTTTCTTTCTTTCTTTCTTCTTTCTATCTCTTTATTTCTTCCATCCTTTCTTTCTTCCCCCAACTCAGCAATGCTGCAGTCTTACTCCTGGCACTGTGCTAAGAGATCATTCCTGTATGTACTCTAAGGACACAGTCAAAACAGATGTCAAACAGATTAAACTAGGGGATTGCCTCACATGTAAAGTCATCATTTTAATCCCAACAGTTTCTTCTAGAAAAAAGATTATTTTAATCAAAATTAGCTCCAGAGACCAAAACTTTAATCATCAAACTTAATAAGGTGCTTATCAAGAGGGCAGGCTCATGGGACTAGTGTGTGTGTGTGTGTGTGTGTGTGTGTGTGTGTGTGTGTGTGTCTGTTTGTGTGTGTGTATTGGAAGGAGGAGGGATTTAGTGATGGAAACTGTGAACATTCGTGGAGGGAAGTTGACACTGGTTGTGGGATTGGTGATGCAATATTCTTTGTCTAAAACTCAGCTATGAATAACTTTGTAAACCCCAGTGCTTTAATTTTTTAAAAAGTGAAAAATTAATACTAGAATGTACTTCTACATCATATATCAAACAAAAATAAGTTTATTATGGCAATGGAAGATCAGTGTATCACTGTATCACTGTGTTCATGGATTTACTCAAGCGGGCACCAGTAACACCTCCATTCGTCCTAGCCCTGAGATTTTAGCAGCTTCTCTTTACTCCTCCTTCCCAACAGTGCCTCATTGGAGGCTCTTTCAGGGTCAGGGGACTGAGACCCATCATTATTACTGTTTTTGGCATATGAGTTGCCAGTCTCTGCAATGTGGGCAGGATACTCTCAATAGCTTGCTGGATTCTCTGAGAGAGAACTAGGCAATAAGAGGTCATACAGCTGTGATTGCGGGCACGCGCTTCCAGGAGCTTTGTTTTATAGTTTCTGGATCTTAGCCGATGATGGAATTACATGGCCCTAGCTACTGGAAAATGGGGGATCTGGGTGGAGGAGGCCCAGTCCTGATCCAATGAGGCTTGGAGATCTCAGTTCTGGGTCCTGCACACCTGTGTTCTTCTGCAGGTTCCTTCAAGTGTGAAGCTCAAGGAGAGTATGTAGAGTGGTCTTGAGCATGCTGTGGCTGGGTTCCAGAGGTTTTCAGCTATTGGGGCTCTGCTCAAGGCAGGGGGGGGAACTCAACCCGCCCCCCTCCAAGGGGCCCCAGTGAAAACAGCTGGCCGTGCTGTGGGGGGAGGGGGGGAGTAAGACCCTTCGTAGCTCTCTTCCGGGAGCTTTGTTTTACAGTCTCAGGATCTTAAAAATTGATGGGATTACACGGATCATTATTTTCACATAAGTAAAATAATAAGTTCCAAATTGTTGATTTTTTAAGTAAATAGACTTGATGCTGTTATTTTTTTAATATATGTAATTCTTGTTCTAGTTCATCAAATCAAGTCAAGGATGGGTTCCATCTTGACACCCTTTTTGGTTCCCAGAGTGCCACAAGGAGTGACAACCAATATCACAACTAGGAATAAACCCAGAGCACAGCTAGGTGTATCCCAAAACAAAAATTAAAGAGACTTGAAGTAATCAACAAGAAAAAGATAAATGAATCTTAACTAAAGTATAGACAAATACTAAATATGTAGTATGAGATATTTAAGCTGAATTTTAATTTTCAGCTTAAATTTAGTGATGCATCAAATTTAGTGATGTCTTCTTTATATTTTGACATTAAGAAAAAGTAAAAAAAATAGCAAATTAAAAATAAAGTATTTATGTCAGTTAAATGGGCACCAGCTTTATTTGATAATAAAGGATAAAACAAATATATATAGCATATAGCCGTTTAAATAGTTTCTTTACATTTACATTTCTATAAAATGGCTTGTTTATATGAATTTTCAAACTGTAAATTGCTGATATCTTCCATCCTGCATATTTTACTTTCTAAGATTTATCTCATGTATATTCAGAAATGTGCAATTAAAATAACCACAGCATTTTGTATCACTGTCACTGTCACTGTCATCCCTTGCTCATCGATTTGTTTGAGCGGGCACCAGTAACGTCTCTCATTGAGAGACTTATTGTTACTGTTTTTGGCATATCCAATACACATGGGTAGCTTGCCGGGCTCTCCGAGAGGATCGGAGGAATCAAACTCGGGTCGGCCTCGTAAAAGGCGAATGCCCAACCACTGTGCTATTTCTCCAGCCCAGCATTTTGTATAATTTGTGAAAATTTTGTTGAAACCAAACATTATCATATATACATTCTCATACAGTTATGATTATTTTTATTATTTTACAAAATATTTAATCCAGATTAATATGCCATATTTGCTTTATAAAAAGTGATTAAAGGTATACTATTTTCATGTTTAATTATTGTCTCCTAATTTTTATAACCAAATATTTATTTATTTATTTTCTTTATGAGCAGTGATTTTATTAGTAGATTAAAATTTAAATAAATCATTCAAGAAAATGAATGCTTTTATGTGGAATATAAAATAGCTGAGAACTACAAGTTTGCAATGATGCAATTTCTGGCAGATATTTCTCTGGACTTAGTTACTAAAATAGAAATCCAAAACCATGGGGCTACTAGTGTGGCCACTCGACCTCATATCTCTTCATTCTCAGCAATGGAAAATAAATTATCAAATGCTTCCTTTTCAGCAGGTCCGACTTTAGGGGGGAGAAACTCCAAACAATAATAGTGAGTTTTTTGTTGAAATATTGAATGTAATCAAAGTAAAGTGAAAGTAAAGTGAAATTTATCAGTTACATAGGCAGGGTGGGGGGCTGGGGATGTGGGGGCGGTGGGGTGGAGCTATACTGTGATTCTTGGTGGTGGAATATGTGCACTGGTGAAGGGATGGGTGTTTGAGCATTGTATAACTGAGACTTAAACCTGAAAACTTTGTAACTTTCCACATAGTGATTCAATTAAAAAAAAAAAAAGAATGCTTAGTCTTAATCCCATTGAAATGAAGAACTTTTTCACCTAAACTTTTAGGCAACAACATACACAATTTTCCCAGTAACCTACTTGGTATAGTCAAGACCTACAAGGACCTATATAATGACACAGTAGTTTTTATCCTCACCTTTATTGTCTAGGACTGTGAAAAATGTTCGAAACTTTGTCTCTCATTCAGTCCTTATTCAAGTATATTAATATATATGCATTGACATGTTGGAAAGAAAACTAATTTATAGGTAATTAGATGATGTTTAAATATATTTCATTGCAAATTGAAAACCAACCTGCACTGCTGTCATTAGTTGACATTTAAGTGCTATTTTAGTTTATCAAACCAGATATTTTCAATGATTCAGTGACAGGGCATAGGAAATAGTTTTAAGCAATTGATATGAAGATAGCTCATTTGCATTAATTAAAGCATAAAGGTCTAGTACATGAAAATACATTTTATAGATGGTGGCATTGTCAGTGAAGTTGGTAATTTAGTCAGTATATTATAGTGAGAGTTAAATGTGAGATATAAATAATTGAAAAACTGGTGCTCTGGAGTCCCTTTGAAATGCAATTTAAAAGTATAGACATAATATCACATGAACTGAATTTAAAAACAAAAGGAAAAGTTGTTGTCTGTGATGATCAGTTAATTCATTTAAATGTATATGCCAGGAAAGTATTCATTATGCTCTTCAAGGATCTCCAGCATATTTTTCCTGTACTCACTGCTGCTTATGTGCAGGTCAGCTATATTCTATCTTGGAAAAAAATAGCCATACCTATTGAAATTGAAAAATGGTGCCCATATAGTTTTTTTCTTCTAACACTTGAGTTATCACATGAAAAAAAAACAGGTTCACTTCATACAGTCTCTTACTAGGTTGTGTTTAGAATCTTATTGCAGTCTTATATCAAATAAGTTGTTTAGAGATTTAATAAGTAGAATAATATTGCTAATGTTCATTTTTAAAGCAAGTATTCCCCAATTCTAAAATGACATTTTTCTGTGTTTAACTTTTGATAGCACTTTAAATATATGTTTTTCTTCATCTAATAATATCTTATACTCTTTATGTTACTAGCACTTTGATCTTTGCTATTTGCAGATAACAAAGTTTCTAACATTCATTGGAAACACAAAGTCATAACTAACTAGGTATTCTTAATTATTCACATATATGCACAGAGTAGCAGAATGTTTGAGTTCACTTTCTCAGATATGAAGGGTTCAGCTTTCATATTATCATTTTTTCCATAATAGCTTTTGATATTATATTTTTATGTTTGTTATTTTTGATAATGGCTGTTTAAAATGCTTCAAAAGTGAAGGTTGGATTTCAGTATATAATTGTATGCTTATGAAGATTATAATGCGCTTTACTTAGAAAGTACATTGTTAGATCCCAGAGAAATAGTACAGCTGATAGAGAATTTGCTTTGCATGCAACTGACCCAGATTCAATCCCTAGCACTGCATATGTTCCACAAAGCCCAGAAAAATGATATATAAGAGCAGAGCCAGGAATAACTCTGAACACTGCCAGATATGACCAAAAACAAACAAAAAAAGTGCACTGTTAGAAAAACTTTGTTCAGGTATTGAGTTCAGTACTGAACAAAAGAGTAAATGTTAAATATTCTATTCTCATGAATAAATATTCATGAAACAAGGTTGTATATCAATTAGTTGATGACTAATTGCTTCCTAGGAACTGATGCTATGTTTTTCTTTAGGAAATATATATCTTGTGTATTTGACTCTTCACTGTTTATGTTTACTTTGTAAAATGTAATCCTAGTAAATAATAAAAATTCACTCTTAGTAATCAAAGTTTAGTGCCAAGTAGAAATGAAGAAATCAGATTGAACTGCAGGTTCTTATGATGCATTATGTACCTCCAATGCATTTTGGTACCAAGAGATTAAATGATTGGAAATTTCAGAGCCATCTTTCTCAAGTAAGCTTTAATCAAGTTTTTTAAATAGTATGTCTCAATTCCACCCCACTTCCTCTACTTTTTTGCCATGACAATTTCAAAAGCAGTGGAACCGTGTTTGCAAAGTTGTTCAAAGAGAGGAATTTTACTGTGAATTACTTGCTATTTGCAGATAACAAACTTTCTAAAATTCATTGGAACTATATAGTTTAAATATCAACTATAAATATCTTTTATCAGTCCCCAAGGAGCTCATGAGGTGGCTGGTTTGACTCTTTTTATGCAGCAAACATTGTAGGAAAAAACTGAAACTTAACCTAGTGACTTCAATGGGAATGTCTTAACACTTAAAAACTTATCTATTCAATGTGTAGAGATTTCTAAGATAAAAGAAATTGTAGGGGGGTCTTTTCAAGGAAGAATAACACTTGATAACTCAGGAAGGAAATATTGAGAGAGGGAGAATGTGTAGTTTAGAGAGAATTTAGACTCATGTGTCCTAGTACAGGTATTTCAGAAAGACAAATCATTTTCTCATTGAAAATACTGTTTTTTTTTCTTAAATCTTCTACAGCACTGTACTAGTGCAAAGATTTCTACATGTTAGTCATGATACTTCCAATAGAAAGTCTATATTCTGCTGTGGACATAGAAATTAAAAGGATATAAATTTTAAAAGTGTACAAAATAAGTATTTAAGATCCTCTGTTTATAAGCAAGTATATATATACACATAAATATATGGTGGACTTAGAGGAAAAGGTTCTACTCAAGGAGAAATATCCTGGGCTTTAATGATTTGTAGATTCATAACTGTTAGCTTTACTTGCATCATCATATGAGTTTGAACTCCTGATCATTTTAACCCACAACAGGGATTGTAGGCAGGACCAGGTTAACTGCATTGTAGTTGTCTACCTCAATTCATCAACTAAGAGAAGCAACTCTTATTAGACTGAGTCACACAGTAGAAAGATTTATGTATTGTCTTCTCCAAACCATACCATTTACATGATACCAATCCTTTTATGCACCATTTTACAATTATCAGCATCATCTGTAGATGGAATAGAAGATCAACATTTAATGGTTATCTCAGATCTTGTCTCAGTGATTATTGTGGTGAACTTTAACAAAATCTGTCAAACTCACACACCACTTTTACTCAAGCCTAGAATTCAAGCATTGCCCGATGATTGCTTTCAAGACAAAGGACTCATCTGGTAGTTTATTTGGCAATGGAACTTTCTGAGGTTGAATTGGGGGTTGATTATTAATATAGTCACATTTATCATCTGTTTTCCAGCTATCAATGTAAATCAAGGATTGAAATTAATAGTCTAAAAAATTTATCAAATATGATGTACTCAATATGTATTTAATAGGTCAAAATAGATGCAATAAAAATAGCATTCCTTCAAAAATACTATAATGAAGGCAGTCATAGATGATTGCTATTCCAAAAGAGACAGAAGACTGAAGCTAAACTGTATAATAAAATGTTATTTATTTTCCTACAAGGATAGCTTTTCAAGAGAAGGAGAGAAAACTAGTGATTAAATAACCAAACATGTGATCAATCATGTTTACTTGAAGCTATTATTGCTGCAAGAAAATTGAGCAAGTTGACATGTAAACAATGTTGATGTTATTATACTATTTTTGTTATATATAACTACTAATGGACAGAGAAAGGCTATTTTAATTGCATACTAAAATTTAAAAAAATGAGCCATTTGGTGAATCCTAGAAGTAATTATATAAATAATATAACTATAGAATAGTTTAATTCACTAGATTCACATGGCTTTGAAAAAATATTTACTGAAGTGTATACAGATTATCTTTTCCTAATCCACTATTCCTTATTTTCTCTGTTTTTAACTGTTTCATAATGTGTAATTAACAGAAACAAAAATATAGGATTATATTTGATCCTGCAGTTCTCTGTTTGGAAACTTCTTTCAGGCCATACTTACCAGTACTCAGGGATTACTCCTGGCAGTGTGTTCACAGATCACTGCTGGAAGGATTTGAAAGATTCCTGAGAATCAAATAATTGAGAAGGATTAATTTTAAGTAAGAGGATCAATATGTTTCTATGCAAATACTATAAAGAAAACACAAGAACTTCAACTTGTGTTAGAGTAACAAGGGAGGAAAGCAGAAAAAAATCTCAGAATATTTAAACTGAATTTGTATAAAGTTATTGAAGTATAGACTAGGTAAATAGATGATGAGTGGATCATAAGTGAACTTTCCAAATGGGAAAAGCATATGGAAAATAAATACCAATATCCTGAATATCATTGTAGTTTGGCTTCTTTCTCCTTAAGCAATGAGGCACACTGAAAAAGAAAGCAATCTGATTTCAGTTATATTAGTATAAAGTGGATTGAATATGTGTTGACATCCATGGATGATAGAAAGAAGAATTAGGGCACTATATCAGTAAGCATCAAAGAAGGTAACATACTTTAAATTGAACAGTTAACATTTAAATTTATTTCTGAATCTACTTCCCCTTCCTAGATTTCTTTATTATTTAAAGTACACATATACACTCTAAGTAAAATCCTTTATTCAGGTTTGGGATCAATAACTCTTTTTTTCTTTTTTTTGCTTTCAGATTTTTCATTACTCATATACTGCTTCCTACGTGATTTATAACATACATACTGGGTAAGTTGTTGATTTTCTTGTTTTCATGAGCAATTTACCATCTATAATGTTGTTTATTTTTTCAATTGTTTAATCTAACAATATTTACATTTACTTCAAGGGAAGTTTGGGAGCTAAATCCTCCAGAAGTTGAGGACTCCATCTTGCAGTATGCAGCTTGGGGCGTCCAAGGCCAGCAGCTGGTAAGCACTTGTGTTTTAAGCCATATCCCTCTGAAGAATTTCCAGAAAGGAATGCTTTGCTAACAAAATAGTCCTCTCTCTATGGACATTTAGTTTGAGTCCATGTTTTGACAATTTAAATATTTCCTTATGGGTTGCTATTACAAGGGGGTAAATATCCTTTCAAATTAATGTTCTAGTATTATTGACATATGACTAATTGTTTTGGTATTACTTGATCACATAGTATTTTCTTTTTTGATTTTTAAGGATGATTCATATGGTTTTCTTTTTTTAATGTAAGAGTACTGCTATTTATTTAGTCATTGATCAACCCCATTGAACTGGGAATGGATTCCACCTTTTTTTAAAATTCAGAATGTTAATTTTATTTTATTATTTTTATTTTTTAATCACTGTGAAATAGTTACAAAGCTTTCTTGCTTCAGCCATACAATGATCAATCTCCCAACCCTCCACCAGTGCACAACTTCCTCCACCAAGGTCTCCAGTAAACCAGCCCCCGATCTCAGCCCTCCCCCTGCCTCTATGGCAGAGAGTCTCCCTAATATTCTCTTCTGTATTGCTAGTTATGAATAACATAAGGTGTCTCATGGCCAGGAAGCTGCTGTGTGGAATTCTAATATTTTAGATAATTAGGGTCTGGAGAAATCTCTGCAGCAAGCAGTTCCATTGGAAGCTTCTTTCGTGTGTCTTTGGATCATGGCCATTAAGGAGCTTAAGTAGCAGCTAGATGCAATTTGTGAATGTGACTTCAGGGTCCCAGCGGATTAGGGGAGAGGTGGGTGGAGGGAGGGATAAGAAGGACTAGCCCATTCCCTATCCATTGAGGCCTGGAATTTGCCATCACTGGACCCACGTACCTGTACTTATCATTGGGTTATGGAAGTTGGCAGCCTCTGGGGTTTTTTAGGGAGGAGGAGGTAGAGATATGGCACCTGTCCCTGTCTGAGGCACCCTCGTGAAATTGGCCTGGCTTAAAGTCCAGAGGCAACTCTACAGCAATCATATGGTTTTCTAATAAAGACTGGAAAAGGTTATTTTCCCACCACAAACTACTGTTCTTTTTTATCTACAACCTTGCCAGCACTTATTGTTTCAAATATATATAGAGACAGGAAATATAAACGTACATATGCTTATATATGCATATATACAGATATATGCTATAAAATATAATATATATACTATTCAAATATGTATACTATATAAATACAATGCTATACAAATAGTCTATACAAATATATATGTTATACATACATATACACATATATAATGCTACTCTCATGGATATGTTGTGATATCTCATTGGGATTTTGATTTGGATGTACATAATAACAGTAATATCAAATAGTACTAAAATTTTATGAAAATTACAGCTTCCTTTATTTTGAAAGGTAAATTTCACATTCATCATCATTATCTTTTTTTTTCTTTTTTGGGTCACACCTGGTGAAGCACAGGGGTTACTCCTGGCTCTGTACTCAGGAATCACCCTTGGCGGTGCTCAGGGGACCATATGGGATGCTGGGAATCGAACCCGGCTCCATCATGTGCAAGGCAAATGCCCTACCCGCTGTGCTATTGCTCCATCCCCATCATCATCATTATCTTTTGTGTGTTTATAAACATAATTCAGGGAAATTAAAAGATGGAATGTATCCCCACCAATGAATAATGGTCCATTACACATGATTGTGACAGGCTTTGCCAATATTTGAAATCATCAGCAAAGCAGTCATAATTTTATTAAGGGTGAATCGTTACTTTATTTGTTTTGCATTAAAAATTAGTTTTGCATTAAATTAATGAGAGTCCTCTATTATTTGTATCACTCTATCACTGTCACAGTCACCTATTATTTGTATACCAAGGAAAATTATTTTATCATCTTTAATTTTTTAATTTTTATTTGCTATTAAAATAACTTGTTGATGTAAAGAAGTTATTGACATAAATATGAGGTTCTGAGACAGAGCTCTATAATGGAGAGTTTTTTTTTTTTTTCAGTACCAGTAGGTACAGGTGAAGGGAACTAAACGGGGAAAAAAAAGTTCAACACCATAAAGCATGAATTATTTAAT
This sequence comes from Sorex araneus, assembly GCF_027595985.1. Taxonomy (NCBI): domain Eukaryota; kingdom Metazoa; phylum Chordata; class Mammalia; order Eulipotyphla; family Soricidae; genus Sorex; species Sorex araneus. The sequence continues at coordinate 177,888,166 of NC_073313.1, forward strand.
GAAGGTTTTGAGCAGAGGGAATCGGGCCATACCCAGTGATACTGGAGGCTTATTCTTGGTCCTGCTGTCCTGGATCATCCCTAGCAGGACCGTGAGCAGGGCACATATAAGGTGTGGGTAATGGAACTTGGGTCAGCCACCTGCAAGGTACTTCCCCACAGTACTAGCTCCCTGGCCCTGCAAAGATATTTGTCTTAGTTCATATTTTTAAAATTTTAAGCTATTTACTAATAATTTAACAACCATATTTCCTCCCCTTTTCTGTTTGTTTTCTAAGAAAATTTCCCTGGTACTTCTCTCTCTGCAATTTTATTATTATTATTATTATTATTATTATTATTATTATTATTATTATTATTATTATTTTAATTTTTATTTTTAAAAGCTGGAGCCATAGCACAGCAGGTAGGCATTTGCCTTGCATACGGTCGACCTAGGTTCGATTCCTCTGCCCCTCTAGGAGAGCCCGGCAAGAGACCGAGAGTATCCTGCCCTCACGGCAGAGCCTGGCAAGCTACCCATGGCGTATTCGATATGCCAAAACAATAACAACAAGTCTCACAATGAAGACATTACTGGTGCCTACTCAAGCAAATCGATGAGCAACAGGATGACAATGATACAGTGATTATTATTAAATTTTGATGGATTACAACATTAGAAAGTGATTTGTGGCTTTGTTTCCGGTACACAATATTCCAAAAATAATTGATTCACCAGTGTCTACTTTCCTCCACCAGTGTCCTAAGTTTCCCTCCAGTCCCCCAGCCTGCCTCTATGGCAGGAATATTTTCTCTCCACAATTGTCATAGTTGCATACTTAATGAACCATAACTGATTAAGGACCATAGAAGTTCCAGGATTATAGGCAGTTTCATCTCATGTTGAAATAATGATGATCTAATGTATTAAACACTTTATAGATCCTGCTAAACAGATCATTTGAATGCAGTGATGATGGTAGTCAATTAGAGTTCTGTATATTAAACTTCTCCAGAATTGTTTTGTCCTAAGTTTTTACTTACATATTTTTCTTACTTTGTTATATATACATATATATTTTTTTCATCAATGATGCCAAACCATATTACACCAGCAGTCTAAGTAAAAAAATAAACAATAAGATAATAGCAGTGCTTACTAAGGTATCTTAGAGTAAAAAGTCTCTTGATTAGGATAAAAGGATTCAGTGTGGTTTGTTACTGTTTTATTAAATGGCAGGAAGAGAACCCCTGAGCAGAACTATGGTCTGCATTGAAGTGGAAAACCCTAGTCTTAGAAATCATACCCATCAAGTAGTATATAATACAAGAACTACTTCCTAGCAAACCTTCTTAAAATGAACAAAGAAAATGCACATTAATCTTTTGTAATACTGTTAATCAACTGTAGGCAAGATGCTAATCTTTAAGGGATATGAAGCAAAAACTCTCCAGGTCCAGGAATACAATTGCAAGAAAATTCACATTTTAGAGGATATGGGGAAACATAGAAAAATAGAGTAATTGATAATTTTTGCTGAAGATTTTAATATCCCTCTTAAAGTAAAATATAAAACAAGTAGAAAGTCAGTAAAGCTATAAAGATTTGATCAACATCATCAGGCACCTTATATAATGAACATTTACAGAGCAAGATAACCAACAATTACATAATACATGTCATTTTTAAGTGCATTCTTGGGTCATAAAACAAGACTCAGTAAATATAAAGGAATATGATGATAAGAGCATGTTTTCATGCCACATACAAATTAAATTTGAAATCAAAAGTAAATGTGTCATACACACAGTAATACTTTAGTTTGGCTGTGAATATACCCAATAAGAAATGTATTATTGTATGTTATATAATTCTAGATATTGACTATATTATAAATTGCAAATATCATTAAAGAAGTATAAAAAAGAACATTTATTGAAAAACTATAATTTTAAAACTAAGCAAAAACATGGGAACAACTAAATCATTGTGTGCTGACAAAAGAATGCATAAATTTGATATTTAACATGTAAAATAAATATTTTTCTTCTCTATATACAGATAACGCTTTTCAGCACATAAAATTTTACTCAGTTAATATGGACTCACAAGTATCTGCAACTTAGATATTTCTAAAGATCACAGGACACTGTTAAGAATACTTGTTTCTGAGTAGGAGCAGCCTAAGTGCTAGAGTGCTTCTCTAGCACTCAGAGGTCCGGTGTCTAATTGACACCATGTGTTCCCCTGAGCAGTACATGATTTATTAACCCTGTTGGTTGCCTAGCATCAGTAGGTGTGGCTCTGTTGGATTACCAAGCAGCACCTGATAACCACAATAAACAATGAGCTCTGTAGACACAGGTGCATACAAACAGGTTGTACATTGCTTGAAGTGGCCATGAAATACACTCCAGTCCTCAACCTACAACCCCAAACACCGTGTGATCCATTTTTTTTTAATGAATAGTTAATGTCTGGGAGATAGCATGATTTATACAGATGTTTTTACCAGAATATTTCTACTAATATTATTCTAAACAGTATAAGAAAATGAGATATTGGAACATCAGTCACTTCTAAAATAAAGGTTTATGTGTATGTGTGTATATATATACATAAAACATATATATTACATGCTATACAGAATTATATTATATATAAGGGTGGAGCGATATCAAAGTGGGTTAGGTATTTGCCTTGCAAACAGCTGACCTGGGTTCAGTTCCTCCACCCCTCTCAGAGAGCCTCGAAAGCTACCAACAGTATCCTACCCGCATGGCAGAGACTGGCAAGCTACCTGTGGCGTATTCGATATGCCTAAAACAGTAGCAACAAGTCTCACAATGGAGATGTTACTGGTGCCTGCTCAAGCAAATCGATGAGCAACAGGATGACAGTGATACAGTGATAATTGATAACTTAATTACTAAAAATATGTGTATATACAAATATATATTTCTCTGAAGTTAATTTTATCAATAACATGTAAGATTTTAACCTGTATTAATAATCAGAAATAAAATCAAGGACAAAACTGTGGAGAGATTTTAATAAGCAAAAATAATAGAATAATTACTAGCTTGGTATAAGACAATAGTGGCTAAATTAATTTACAAAAATATTATTATATTAAATATAACACTATTATATATTGACAACCAAGGGTATAAAAATATGCATTTAAGGCTTTAAAAATAGAACTTCAGCTTTAATTTTCAACTCTGCTAAAGAAAGTTTCATATATTGAAAAAGATTTTTAGAATATTCAGATTAATATACTGTTGCTTTCTGATATGCTTTACTATCAAAAGTAGATTAAGTTTATTGTATTAAATTTTTGTAACAAAATCTTTATCAGTAAAATTTATGTCTCTGAACCCAGAATTAAAAAACCTGGAGGTGAGCATACCCAAATTGTTCACTTAAACGTAAAGATGCGTGCCGAAAGTAGACTATAGACCAAACATGATGGCCACTCAATACCTCTATTACAAACTACAACACCCAAAAGGAGAGAGAACAAAGGGGAATGCCCTGCCACAGAGGCAGGGTGGGAGGGTGGGGGATGAGGTGGGGGTGGTGGGAGGGATACTGGGATCATTGGTGGAGGAGAATGGGCACTGGTGGAGGGATGTAAACGATCACTGTATGACTAAAATGCAAACATGAAAGTTCGTAAGTTTGTAACTGTACCTCACAGTGATTCACCCAATAAATTTTAAAAAATAAATGAATAAAAGAAAAAATAAACCTCTAATTCAATGTCATAAAGTATTCTATGACATTGAATATACTTTTTTGGTAAAAAAAAAAAGTGAAAAGTCTTGTTCACAGACTGGAGAGATAGTACAGTGGGTAAGGCACTTTCCTTGCACGCTGCTGACCCAGGTTTGATAACCTTGGCCCCTATATGATCCCCCAGCAATGCCAGGAGTGAAACTGAGTTCAGAAAAAGGAGTAAGCCCTTAGTGATGCCAAGTGTATACCAAACCATCCTCCAATTACCCTCCAAAAGAAGCTTGTTCACTAATTTATCTTTATTTTTCTTCATATTACTTAAACCGTACATCTTCAGTGACATATGGGAAAATACATGAGATACCCTGGAGAATCCACCATTTTCTAAACTGGTTAATATCCTGAACAACTATCTATTCTATTTCTAGAATATGTGTGTCTGATATCAGATTTTTTAAATGGATTTCTAAATCTAGGTTCATTCTCAAACTTAAACTCTCATTTTTTAAAAATTATGTCACTTACCGTACATCAGGAAATTCCATTTGAACAGGGAAAAAATGTGTTTCATGAGGCATATAATTGATTTCACATTAAAAATAGGCATATTTAAAAATATTTGTCTAATTAAAATAGTCTTGAATAAGTATTCTCCAACTTGATATGGAAAATTAGACTGCTATCAAAGCAATGTGCCATGAATTGAACTCTAAACTCAATTTTAAAAATATTATAAATCAAATCTCTAAGTACAGTAAAACCAAAGCATTCTCAACCATCACAAACTAATTGACAGTTTAGGAACTTCAATTTTGTTTGTTTTGTTCTTTGTCAGTGATTTATCTTATCAAATAAATTTGAGACTGAGGTGGAGCTAAATATCTGAAAAACAAGACACACTGTCCTCCAGATAGAAGCAGGAAAAAGACAGATCCTTGGTTGACCAGGCTCCCAGAAAATGAGGGAAAAACCCAGAAAGTCAGAAATAAGAAATAACTAAGAATGTGGTTGAGTCAGCCAGCAACTTAATGTATCTTAAATATAGCTAAAATTTCAGACAACATCTTTGCAGTTGTTATTCCGTGTGTTTTTTTTTTGTCAGAATAGTATAAATGACAAGAAAAAGAGAGGACATATCAGCAAAGAAATGTATGCCGTATCTTCACCTTTCTATTTAACCAGCTGGCTCTGTTATAGTTTGTATGTACACCCATATAAATACCAAATATAACAAATGAAAGAACAAATGGACTTTTAGATTCATAGCACAAAATCAGGAGGCAACTAAAAGGGAGTCAGAGTGGAAGGGAAATTTTAGAATATTTAATGAAACACATGTCACTCTATATTATTGAATCTTAAAAAAAATGACACAGATAAAAATTAAAACCTTAGAGAACAATGAGAATTTTAACATATGACAACTGAAGTATCAAAATGAGAGCGAATAACAGGACAGTAAAATATTTGGATGAATGATAGCCCAGAATTATAGAATTAAATGAAAGGAAAACATTTATATAGTCAAGATGTTTAGTGAAACCAAAAACAATAATTATAGGAGAGCCACCGCTGGGCTCATATTAGTCAAACTCCTGAAAAACAAAGATAAAAAGAAAAATTTGAACCATCAAGGAAATAGCATAACATAAGACATGTAAAGAGAAAACAATTAGAATGTTGAGCAACATAAGAAATCAAGGGGAAACAAAGTGAAAGAAATTTCAGACTGAAGAAAAATAAAGGATTTATTCTGCATCAGACATATGCTACCAGAAATGATCCTCAGTATGAAGGCAAATGATGCTAGAGGGAATTTCAAAGCAACAAAGAACACTGGGAATATTAAATACATGAGTAAACATCAAATATCAAATATTCTATTAATTTATGCATTAAAATCTGCTATTTATAGAAAAAAAGACTAGGTGGCTTTGAGGGTATATAATGTTTGTATGTGTGATGCCCATATAAATAAAAGTGTTACAGGCATAAGAAAACTTCCTTGGGCTGGAGCTATAGAACAGCGGGTAGGGTGTTGCCTTGCAAGCAGCTGACCCAGGTTTGATTCCCAGCATCCCATTTGGTCCCCTGAGCACCGTCAGGGGTAATTCCTCAGTTCAGAGCCAGGAGTAACCCCTGTGCCAGGTGTGACCCAAAAAACAAAGGAGAAAAGAAAAGAAAGAAAACTTCCTTTTGCTGTCCATTAACTAATCATAAATTCCTGGTAATATATTTTAGAATATAAATATATATGGGACTGGAGCATAGCACAGCAGTAGGGCATTCGCCTTTCCTGCAGCCGACCCATGTTCAATTCCTCCACCCCTCTGAGAGAGCCCGGCAAGCTACCGAGAGTATCGTGCCTGCATGGCAGAGCCTGGCAAGCTACCCGTGGCGTATTGGATATGCCAAAACCAGTAACAATAAGTCTCACGTTACTGGTGCACGCTCGACAAATTGATGAGCAACAGGATGGCAGTGGCAGTGAAATATACATGGTGATTTTATTTCCATCAGTCCCATAAGAGGCTTCATATGTATGCATGAACATTGTTGGCTGCTTTTGTTTCTTCCCATTTTTTAAAAATCTTTGCCCAAATATACTTGAAAAGTTACTACAAGTCAGTTTAAAAATTTCTTCTAAATTATCAGCTATGTGTTGCAATTGTTTCAACATTTTTCCAGAACATTTAAAATTCTCAAGTGTTGAATTATTTTTCACCTGTTTTTTAAAACTTAATGTATTCTCTTGGTACTGAGTTCACTTTACTAAATTAATCATTTAATAAAAATTAGTTCAGTTTTCAGTTACAAAGCACATGTTCAGTTAATAAAACATGTACTTAATATTCCTGGAAATATATATTAATCTATAAGTCCTGATCCATAATAATTTAGTTGCTATATTAGTATATGAAATATTTACTTTTAATAGTAGTCACTTTTTATAAAGAATAAGGGACTTATTAATGGGTTCATTAAGCATAAGTCAATCTAGAAATTCTGTAGGCATGAAGTTAAGACTATGGAGACTCTTAAAATCAAAGCAGTCATAGATAAAGCAAGAAATACCATGGGCAAAATTACATTACACATATCTTAATAATAAAAAGTTAAGTCTGGTTAAATGTGTATACTGGGGCCTCATGATACTTTTTTCTTTACAGTGGTGTTTTCTTGATTTGGTGTTATAGTTATGTGCATTTATTTGCATATTATTAAGAAACAGATTTGCAAAAACCAGAAGTTATTTGCAAAGACATTTGTGGAATATTTGATAATTTCTTTTCAATGTTAGATTTGTTTGATATCAGAGAATCTAAAAGATGAAGAAATGAGAAATATTCCAGGACAAAATTAGTTTTATTTGATTGCCATGGAATGCTATGGAAGCCAAATACTAGATGAGATTGTAAACTGAAAATTACTCTACTTGTCCAAGCATCTCAAGCAGAGTATAAGGCAACTCCAGAGGGCTTATGTATGATGCATTTCACTAAATGGAAGAAAGGAGACTGCTTGAATGGGTTCATCAAGAGTGACAGCCCATTTAATGAAATTTCGCTGTGGTGACCATTACACTGTAGCTATGTCTTTTTCAGGAATAAGAATGATTTGTGGATTTTTATTAAAACATAAGCACATGAGAAGGTGCAAAATAGAACAATTAAGGTGTACTACTGATGGAAGATATGTAAAAAATAAGAAAATAATATTAGAAGGGGTGAGAAACTGTTCTGTGAGAAAAGTTTATCTGTTAAGTGTCATGTATTAAAGCATACAAACACTTTATGTGAGTATGAAGTATAGACATAAATCTGACCTAAATTTAGAGATGTGCAAATTGAATCACTGTATCCCTGTCGTCCTGTTGCTCATGGATTTGCTAAAGCGGTCACCAGTAATATCTTCATTGTGAGACTTGTTGTTACTGTTTTTGGCATACTAAAACAGTAACACTGAATACTCCATGGGTAGCTTGCCAGGCTCTGTCATGTGGGTGAGATACTCTCTGTAGCTTGCTGTGGGGCAGAGGAATCAAACCCTGGTCTGCCTTGTTCAAGGCAAATGCCCTATCTGCTGTGCTATCGCTCCAGCCTGTGCAAATTTAAAGTTGTGATAATTGATTCATAAAGATGTAATTAGTAATCCTATAACTAGTTCATTTTAAGAAACAAGAACTAAATGAAAATGGGTCCTGAGATTCTGCTTTTAGGACTGAGTCTGGAGGGTGTGAGGCTACAGATGGGATGTCACTAGGGACATTGTAGAGGGATATTGGCTCTGGCCTTCATGTGGTAACATGATGGCAAATAGAATCAGTATTCAGAGTATCATGAATCATAATAGTCCAATTTTTAAAAAGTAGCCTACTACATCTAATTTTTAAAGTGTTTCTTAAGAATGCAGAGCCTGGCAAGTTCCCCATGGCATATTCAATATGCCAAAAATCAGTAACAACAAGTCTCACAACAGAGATGTTACTGGTGCTCGCTCTATCAAATCAATGAACAATGGGACAACAGTGCTACAGTGATACAGGTCAGTGTTTTTTAAGAATATTTATAGTCCTGAATATTCTTTATTTTAAAAATCAGGGTCAAAAATATTTAAGAAACATTAATATCTGTTAAAATTAGCAAAAACCTTTGAAGAGCTCTTAATTCCAAAGGGAAAAAATATCAGATATATACTTATAAAATAAAATATTAGTACAAGTCTTCTTAGTTGTTTCACCCTAAACATTATAGAAAAAATAACAACATAAAAGGCTAGACATGATATAGCTCATCACAGAAATGAGACAAAATCACGCTAATATTTAATTTCTTATTTAATAAGACATAAAACAGTCAAAAAACTTAAAATAATTAAAATTAAAAGATAATTAAATGCAACAGTGTATAATATGTATTACCTAAAAAAAGAGAATTAAATTATTTCTGTGCGGCAACATTTATCTTATTTAGGGTGCTCGAGGGCTGGAGCGATAGCACAGCAGTTGGGCATTCGCCTTTCATGCGGTTGACCCGAGTTTGATTCCTCCGCCCCTCTCTGAGAGCCTGGCAAGCCACCCGTGCATACTGGATATGCCAAAAACAGTAACAGATAAGGCTCACAATGAGAGATGTTACTGGTGCCCACTCAAACAAATCGATGAGCAGCGGGATGACAGTGACAGGGTGCTCAAGACAAAAATCTCTAATGAAACCTATTGCAGATGCTAAGCTGAGACACATCACTGGTTATGTAACCCACAAAAAACAGTACCTTAGAATACATGCCTTACAGCCTTACAAACAGAAGATTGTAAATTCAATCCCCCCTACTAGAGCATGTAGTGGGGCATGATCCTAGAAGCTTTTAACCTATGACTCTGAACCTCAAGTGATTTCTTGCCCAGCCCATTAGGTGTATGTTAATAACACAACTGTAAGGAAATTACCCTCAGTAAGCACTACTAAAAGGCATATGAGCATCATGGCCAAGAAGTGCAGTACCTGTTGAATATCTAAATTCCAACCAGAATGTGTAGGAACATCACAACATGAGATCTGTTCCCTGAGGAGGACCAGTGCAGGCAGCACAATTACAAATTGTAACCCTTAGGGCCACAGAGATCATACTGGGTTTAAGGCACGGCTTTTCATGCAGTAGATTGTCCCATGAGAAAGACCAGAAGTTATTCTGATCTCTGAACAAGGCAGCCTGAGGGTAGAGGATGTGCTGTAAGCAGATAGATGTACTATCAGCCCCAGCAAACACAACTAAATGTGCAATTTCCAGAGCCAAACATATATGTGGACCCTATCATTTCAGGCAAGAACAATGCAAAAGGAAGAGAATAAATGAATGAAATAAATAAACCTTTAGGATATATTTTATATATATATATATATATATATATATATATATATATATATGCATGTTGCGTGCCGCTTCGGAAGACTAAGAAACACGCAACCCGGAGATTCTTCTTGCACCGATTTATTCAGGGACCTTCTCATGCATTGAGGAAGAAGGGGGACAAAGGGGAACGAGGAACGAAGGGGAACCGACTAGCTAGGCAGCTTCCCCCCTTATATATCCCTCTCACTGCTTGTTTATGCCCAAGTGTCCACAGCTGATAGGCTAGTTACACTTCGTGGGCATGACAGGACATCCTGTTTCTTTATTAGGAGTTGTTTTCGAAGAACAGTGCAATAACAGGAAACAGGAGTTGTTTTGGAGGCAAGGTGCAATAACAGGAAACAGGTGTTTTTGAGGCACAGTCCCCTGGAGGCTCTCCACAGCTCCCCCTTTTTGTTTTAGAACAGCAAGTCTGTGCAGCGACCTTGGCCCCCTTGGCCTTGCCCGTCATTGGGAGCCCTCTTGCATGCAAGTCCCTGTCTTAGTTTGGTCCAAGGGTCAGGTGGGGTATGATGCACCTTTTCAAACTCCTCAACTACAGGAGGTTCCCTGCAGTTAAGGGCTCTCAACTGTTCAAGGCGAGATGCAAGCCAAAGCTGTGGGGATTGCTGTGCTTCCAGGGCTGTGAATACCTGTAAATACCCTGCCTTTGTATATAGTTGTTCTTGCCACATTCCGCATAGACACCAGGCAAAAACCAAAGCAGCGAGAGGCAATAAGGATAATACTGCTCCCACCCCCGCCCACTCTTTGATAAAATGGAGGGGACTTCTACTCTGGTCTTATCAAGATGGGTAAGGAAAGGGATAATCTATGCACAGGCGTCAAAGCAGGCCATGTTGTAGCAATGGCCCAGGAAGCTGTTTCCTCAGCTTGTTATCTTCACAGGAATCAGGCTGAGCAGGAGCACCAGTTTCCACATCTTGGTCTACTGGGGGCGCAATCTTCCGTGTCAGGCATTCGGGAATCCACACTGGTTCTGCCCTGTCCTGCGGAAAAATACAAACAGAACCCCTGGAGAAGGTTAACACGGGGTCTGGGCCGCACCATTTACCAGAAAGGATATCCTTCTATTTAACATATCCTTGGCACACAGGGATCTTTGAAGAGTGCCTATCTGCTGGGGAAGTGCCCTTATCATCAAGAATCAAAAAATTTAGAGTAAGAAGGGCAATAGAGGTACTTTCTCAAGGGGGCCGTCCCAGGCCAACTCCCCCTTTTTGTTTTATTAAGCATGCTTTAAGGGTGGAATGGGCACGCTCAACGATGCCCTGCCCTTGTGGGTTATACGGGAGGCCATGTGATAAGGAGACTCCCATCTGGGCACAAAATGTGCTGAATTTTGCTGAGGTGTATGCCGGACCATTATCTGTTTTCAGTTGGGCTGGGATGCCCCAGGCTGCCCATATGTCGGAAGCACACAAAGTAAAATGGGAAACTCAGGCTGCACGCGTGTATTGCCAGCAGCAGTAAGAGCTTGCTCAATTTTGCAAAGGGCTTCTCTAGCTTCGGTTATGAGAGTCCGTGGGGAAAAAAGAGAGGGATCACCTTGAAGTATATTGAATAAAAGGTTTTAACTCATAGGTAATTTAAGGTATCCCCTTATCCAATTAATGTCTCCCAACAAACGTTGGAAATCATTAAGTGCGTGTAAATGATCAAGCCAAAGCATAATTTTTTGAGGATGTACTGCTTTGGGGGTTATCTTAGCGCCTAGATGTTGGACAACTGTTCCCTTTTGAATTTTTTCAGGGGCAATAATTAAGTTGGCACTTTGTAAGAGCGAGGTTAGTTTGAGTAGAGCGTCATTAAGAGCACCTTCAGACTTTGCTGCCAGCAGCTTCGACTACGTGGGCAACAAATTCGGAAAACAGTTCTAGGGGTCCTTGAACTATCTTGATAAGGTTGCCTCGGACGTCTCGGTTGGGTAGAGCCTTCCACGCTTTCAACCCTATTTGGTTCACCTGCGTATAAACTTCCAGGGGGTACCTGGTCTGCTGATTGGCGAATCTGCCAAGTCCTAATAACATGTCTCTATCCCAGGCTGCTCGTGCCCCTCCTTGGGCTAGATTGGTTGCTGCTTGCTTATTTGCAAATTCCATTAGGAAAGTGCGCCGATCCAAGTATTGTCCGGGCATCAACACCGCTCTAGCCACCTGTTGCCAATCATTTGGGGTCATACAATATCTGAATAAGCCTTCTACTTGAGTTAAAGTAAATGCCGCATTGGCTCCATACATCTTTACTGATTCTGCCAAGGACTTAATTATTTCAAAATCTAGGGGCTCGTGATATCACTGTTGATTGTCTTCAAAAACAGGATAAGTTAACTGCAGCTCTCACTAACCTCTGCCCAGAGCCCGGGTTTTGTGAAGGAAAGCCCGCCTCCCGGTTTGTTATGATAAGGGGGCAGATCATCCTCAGAGCCCTTTAGCAGCAAGTATCTGTCACTTTCATATGCCACAGCTTCCTCAACAGGGAGGTCAGAATCCCCATTAGCCCGTCCCCTCGGAAATTGGCGCAACGAAGGATAAAGAGACGGATGGGTCGTGGATGGTTCTCGGGGCCTCCCTCTCTTTTTGGGGGCGCGTCTCTGTATCAGTGGAGTTCCCCTAGAGGCCCCACCATCCACGTCCGAACCATCCTCTAGCTCAGAGGCTACAATTCCATGACGGCTGCCTCTGTCCGACAGTTCCTCCCTCGTCCCCTCTAACGCTTCCTGTCCCAGTTGCACGGCCTCACAACACTTCCCGATCCTCCAAGCAACTTCTGACTAACTTATTAAATGCAAAAGGGAGGCGCAGCTCCTTAATACAGCCACAGAAAGCAGAAACGAAAAGACCGAACAGGAAACAAACAAACAAAAAAACCCAGCCTGCAAGTGAAACATACACATCCATCCTACTAGCCACAATTTCCGTGAACTTTATCGTCCTGACTCACCACAGGAACTTCATCGCCACAATTTCCGTGGACCTCATCGTCCTGACTCACCTCAAGAACTTCAAAGCCCTGAATCGCAGCAAGTTCTGAATCAACCGGGGGGTGCTGAAGGTTGGGTTCCCCATACAGGCCACCAAGCTGTTACACGCCGCTTCGACCGGCGAAGATTCTTCTTGCAGCGATTTTTTCAGGGACCTTCTCATGCATTGGGGAAGAAGGGGAACGAAGGTGAGCAAGGAATGAGGAACAAAGGGGAACCGACTAGCTAGGTGGCTTCCCCCCTTACATATCCCTCTCGCTGCTTGTTTATGCCCAAGTGTCCACAGCTGATAGGCTAGTTACACCTCGTGGGCGTGACAGGACATCCTATTTCCTTATTAGGAGTTATTTTCCAAGCACAGTGCAATAACAGGAAACAGGTGTTGTTTTCGAGGCACGGTCCCATGGAGGCTCTCCACACATGGATACATACATATATATATATATATATATATATATATATACATACACATGTATGGAGATACATATACATATGCATGTGTGGAGATATATATGTATATATACATATGTGTGCATATATATGCATGTGTATATATATAGCATAAAAGATATAATGATAACACCAGTTCAGACTTCAAATGAGAAGAATGTTTCAAGTGGGATGAAAAACTTAGATGTAGAAGAAAAAGTAGCAAACATCTGATAGCACATTGTGGTTGGTAGGAGGAAAGAGCAATGTATATTTCACTAGAAGTGCTACTGAGTAAAGATGTTTTTGTTTTAGAGCTACACCTTGGGGTGCCTTCTATTCTCAGGACAGTGCTTGGAAGAATTTGTACTCCTTTTGCAAAGTACAAATCAGCCCTTGGAGCTATCTACCCACTTTGTTTCTACTTTAAGTTTTGGCAAAGAGAGTAAAGACACTAAGAAATGCCTTGGGATAGACCAAAGCAGGTTGTTTTTGTGTTGACAGTTCTTCAGAGGTAAAGAGAAGGATTTGTAATCTAAGTTTGCTAATGAGCCAAGGAGTAGTGATCATTGTTCAAGAGATAACAGGGCGGAGTACTGTTTGTTAGAGGCAATAGTTGCAATCTTGGGATAAATTTTGCCAACCAGAGTAACTGACATGAGAGATATCCTTGATAAAGACTTTGTAATTATTTAATTACTTAATCTAGGGTAAGGAGCTTGATGGTCTTTGGTTGGATCAACATATTAAGAGCATTCTGTTGCTTGAGTTGTTATGATGCAGGATTCTCGGTATCAAACTTGCAGTTTATGTAACCTAAACAATTTTGAGAAAATACATCTTAACTTTTTTCCTCAAATCTTATTTTCTTCCTCTTATGATATATATCCTCTTATCCCTTTTTATTATTAATTTCAAATTCTTTTTAAAAAAGGCTTTGCAGGAAGACTGATTTCAAAATTACAATATAATCTTGTTATTTTTTTTCTTATATTTAATTATCTCTTTTTGCAATTATAAAAAAAACAAACAAGGATGTTGGTTGGAGGCATCAACTCAGAATTTCACTGTGCATTTTTTGATACAGCTTCAAGAATCATCAAAGGAGACTTAATCTGCCTTTTCCAGTAAAGCCACCATGCTCTGTCCAAACATCTGCTATTCTATTACTATTGGTTTTATCTGTTCTAAAAGTAAAGTTCTATGCATGTAGAAATGCATACATTCCATAGCTTATGTGAAAAGTCATACATTATCTGTTTCTTTTACCTGTTCTATCATGAGACTTCTGAAACAAAAAACATTTTTGGAGATTTCATTTCCTTCCTTTCAACCTGAACAGAGAGGACAACAATGATTTTTGAGATCAATTCAATGTTAAATTTGTGATTCAAGAATTATTATTAAAATTCTTTTCAGAACACTTTATCCATTCTTTTGTCTCTTTAATGGACTGATACTATTTTCATCAGTCTTTTGATGGAAATAACATTAGTTGGGATCATTCAATGAAATAAATTAATAGTTGTTAAGAAAAAGATCCCATTTCAATATAGTTTCTCTCCATTAAAAAAATATTTCTATTATATCTATCTACAGTTTGGTCCACTTACCCTCAATTCATAGACCTTTGCCTTGCCATTGCTTCTTCTTTTCTTTTTTGTTCCTTATATAAATTGTGTATTCAACATCTGGTTATTTCAGCCTGCCTTTTATTATGCTATTTCCTCTGTTAAAATTTTTGTTTTGCCTTTTCATGCTTAGCCAAATAGACTGAAACTAGTGCATTGACTAGAAAATTATGCATCATGTGAAACCACAGTATGCCCTCCTGTCCTTCAATCTCTCACTCATATCTAGTAATCCTTTACTTTATAGTATAAATATATTGTTTTTATTTAAAATTTACTTACATTTATTATTCTAAATCATGCATTCATTGATATAATAATGAAATTTGATCCTCCTGTTTATAGGCATAGCACACAATTTTTAACACTGTGAAATTATAAATGAATGAGCTTTATAAATATCATACCTCTATGCATATACCCCCAAACAATTTATCTTCTTACAACTTTAAACTTTTCACCTCCAGCATAAAATACAGTCCAAGGTTATTTTGAAAATAAGATTAAATGTTTAATATCATTGGACATTAGCACTTGAAGAGTTTTGTTGAATCAAAAGGATTTATAATTCTTAACTCTAGGTAGATTTCTGTTTGTCAATGTCTCTTCTTGAAAAACTTGTAAGGTGAAGTACAGAAAAAAGTGTGCCTGTAATTGCAAGTTAATGAGACATACTTAGGATGAGATTTTTCTTGTCATATAGGTGGATTAATACATAATCTAAAAATATACTAGGTCAGAATGTTGGAAAAACTTGACCTTTATGTTTTTTTGAATGATAAGAAATAAAATATTATTTTGAATGTATCCTCACAGTCAAAGCACTCACTTTGTTATTTGTCATTATATACAAATCAAGTGAAAGGTGGTCAGCAGTCAGTATTATGTTGCAAACAGCCAAACAGGAACTATGTAGAATCAGAATAACTCTTTCAAACAACTATTTAGATGATTTAATCCACAAAGAAGTTATTATGAAATAATATGTTACACTTAGACAAGCACCTTAAGTAGGGTTAGTTATACCTGTCCTTCTTCCCATTATAACAGGCAGATTAACTGATACATGAGAGATAGTCATTTCTATAAAATCTCACAAGATGAAAGAAAAAGAAAACTTATTTTAAGTGTTTTTTTCACTCTTGAACCAAATTCATGCTTGAATGAAAATGATTTTTTATCCTTATTACATCATTGGCTTAATTAAATTTTAAGTTCATAAGAATATTAACTGGAATAAAATTAATTCTGGATCAAGACATTCCATTACTAAATTTACTTTTTTATGGTTACTTTAGTGATAAATCTATTTAGGGATGAAAAAGTTTAAAGTGTTTGCATGTTTTAGGACTTTAAAAACACCCAATATTTCTTGATTTTTGGCCAAGGATGTCTTGAAATTGCATGAAGTGGAATAAAGTGTCTAGGGCTGTGGGGAAAACGTGCATTGGAGATAGCAAAAGCTTGTTCCACTTTCTGCATTTTTCAATTTATTTTCTTATCAATATGTCCATAAACTGGAAAGCATTAGACACAGACCCATTGATAAATATATAAGAATTCCTTCTGATCTCCCTCAACTCTTCTTTATGGAATCCCTGAAGAATTTTGAGAGTGAGTCAAAGATGGCCATAAAGGAACAGTTCTGTGTGTTCTCCTATGGCATCAACATAAAGAATCCATAAAATCTGAACTAAACACATCATCCATGAGGGACATAGAAGAACCATAGGTCAACTCTATCTAAGCAAAATGCAGAACTGTGGACAACTTCAGATGTAAATAATGCTTCCCCTAAATAGGGGATGGGAAAAGCAGAGAATGAAGGAGACAAGGGGCTGGTATTCTGGTATCAGCCACAAAACAGCAACCTAAGATGAGTGGGTGATGAAGGAAGAATGCAGAGAATAACCAGCTTTATGCAAGCACTTTCTAAAGTGAAAAGAGAATCAGATCTTATAGATTCCATCACAGACTGTTGACACTGCTGCATGTGTTGGGAGAAGCCATTCTCATACTCATCAGGAATCCTCTCTTGTTCTGCTCAACCAACTCACTGCCTCAACTGGTGTGTCCATGTCTCAACCTTATAGGACCATGCTGGGGCACTGAGTGCACAAATTTTTCACATAATTCAATATTGTTCTTTACTCACTGAATCATCTAATCTCAGGCTATGGTGATCCCAGTAAAGCGTAAACCCAGAGTTATCCCAGGCTAGGAGCAGCCATTCCTGAGTTGATCCTTATCATAGGGTAATAGCCTTTGTTTCACCCAGAAATATTCATACCTCAGAACCATGCTACAGGTTTTAGCTGCTGTGTAACATGACAGACTTGAAGCTGTCAATATAATTTTACAGACTTTGAGCTGTAGCCATTTCAAAACCAAAGTAACTTTCCACAATGCAGGGACATTAGACTTTGTATTAGACTCATCAGAGTACACTGAGTGTAGAGTCTCCACTGAAACTACCGTGTCAGAAAGAGACAGAGGACTAGAAATACAGAGTGAAACTGGGTAGAGATGTTCTTAGGCCAGAGCTGTGAGATGCTATCCCAAAGGCCACAGGAAGCAGCAGGCACAATTGAATTGTGCTCCAGGAAACTGGTACCAGGGAGGTAAATTAATTATTCTTCCTTTGGCCTGGGGTGCTAGAGATCAAACCTGAGTCAGACTTATGCAAAACAAGTACCCTACATGCAGTACTATTTCTCCAGCCTCCCAAAATTCATGTTTTCTTAATTTGCTAATATTTCATAAATTCTGCATATCCCTTAATATAATTCAACATAATTTTATGAATGTAATTTAAATAGTTTGATAACCTGTGACATTTGGGCTTTGGATAAATCATGTGCCTGTTATATATTTCTTCTTTAATTTCTCTACAGGAACATCTCTGGGATATAGATTAAATAATTTAAATCATTTATGTCACCTTTGCACCAGTACCTGACACACTCAAGATAGAATCACAATAAGAGAACTCTCATCCCTTGACATTTGCAATTACTCATTTCAGGGAGCCCTTTCAAAAAGTTCTTATTTTGTAAAACCTTTACAGAACAGTGTGCATTTTCAAAGAAATGAAATATATCTTTTTTGTCTTAAATTCATAATCATGTAAGTCATTTCCCTGTTCCAGGCCCTTTCTTTTATTACTATTTTTTTTTTTTTTTGCTGGGGGTGTTGGGGAATAAAAGTGGATATTAGATAAAAGTGCATCTAGAGAGATATGCGTTAAGTAGTGCACTGGATTTGTATACTGCTCACCTGACTTTGAACCCCTGAACCCATATGGTTTCCTCAGTACCACCACCAGGATTGATTCTTGAGCATATCAGGAGTAAACCCTGAGCAGAGCTGCACATGGCCCAAGAACAAAAAAGAAAATAAATAAATAAAAGTTAGCTGCAGAAACTAAAGGCAAGTCTATCAATGTGATGCAACAAAAACATGTCTCTAGGTTATGCCAAACCATAACATTTATTTTATATTATATGGTAAATACTTATACATATATACATGTATGTCTTCTTTATATATAAATATATGCATACAGATGGCTATATATGTAGATGACAGAATGATACATATATATGTTAGATGCATCATATGATATTATTATGCATATCATACTTTCATAAAATCTGTTATATTATCAATCAACTGGCCCATTAGAAGTTCATAGGAGTCCCACTTATTTACAAGCTTGGCAATATTTATTATTGTCATTTTAAAAACTATTTTAATTGTAAAATAAATATATTAAGACTTTTATAAATTGGATGGATTTTTACATGCTTTCCAAAGAAACACAATTATATGAATCCAAATGAGAGCATTTTACCTATAAATGTTTACTTAGGGATTTTTATCAAGGTCAGAGAGATAGCAAATCAGTTAAATCACTGACCTTCCATGTTGGCTATCCAGGCTTTATTCCTGGCATTGGATAAGGTACCCAACCCCCACCTGGAGTGATTCCTGAGTGCAAAACTAGAAGTAAGCCTTGAGCAACATAATTTCTGACCCCAGAACCAAAACAGAAAATTCAAAAAATACTAAAGTTTACTTCTAATTCAATGAAATTACATCTATTAATAGAATGTTTTATGTCTATTATTTTTATTTTAGATGCATTTTAATTGTTTTGTAACATCTTATATGCTTGATGGACTTTAAAGTGATTTATTCATAAATCTCTTTTTCTTAATAAAAGGAATGTGCATTTATAATTATGTTTTAATACAGTTAATATTAAAATACTTCTAAAACTAATATATCATCATAATTATTGCAAATACCTATAGTCTCTGTTTAAGTCATTTATTTCCAGCATAATGCTTATTTTTTTATTTTTTAATTTTTTTGATGGAAGGGCATACATTACAGTATTAATGACTTATCCCTGACCTGTGCTCAGGAATTACTCAGGATCTGGGAACCATGTGTGGGGCAGTATGTGTTTCTATGGATAAAATCAGTTCAGTGGTGCAGAAAACTATTTCCCTACATATTGTAATCTGCCAGGCCCCTAAACATTACTTTTAAAAATAAAAATAACAAAGTTCATCACTATTTCTTACACTACCTCAACTCTTTTTCTCAATCTTTATTAAATTGAATTTTAATAAACATGTTTAACTTGGTATGAATTATTTAAGGCATTGTAAGCTCAGAGGAGTGACAATTTAAATTTGTTCTTGTAAAATAATGAAAAATACTCCACAAAATTTTGAATCCAGTATTGTACCAGGAAATATGATGTGTTTGAAATCCGGTTAATGGCCTGGGAGCAAAACAAGATTATGATTGTCTGATATCCTAAGTCTATTAGAGTACTAGAAGTGGTAATAACTGTATATGAATTAAGGTGACATATAGGATAAAATCACTGCAATAACTAATTCTGGAAAGTGAGATTAGAAGAATCAAAATCAGTTTGCTAAAATAGCAGCAGTAGAATATATGAACATTTTAGACATAAGTAGGATGTCTTATTTTAAAAATGACTTTATTTTGACATTTATCAACCCTATGAAGCAGAATGTTTGAGTTATTTTCTTCTAGCACTAATTGCATCTATTATTTGATTGCTAAAATTATTTTTGTAAATATTTTCCTAATACTGATCAAATCATTTTCCTGCTTCATGAATAACCAAAAGCTATCAAGTACTAAAAAAATGGGCTTATACTATTTTATACTATAAATTATACTATTATACTAGCACTTTCATAACCTGGCCCTATTTCCATTTTTAATGAAAATATTGCTAGATAGAGTTAATTGATATCCTATAGAAGTGTCCTCCTACTATTTCTGTTGTTGTTCTGCTGTTACTTCATTGTTCCTTCAACTGGGTGTCACTTCTGCTCTAGTGAACCCCCTCCAATTTGCTTAAACATCATGGTTTATAAAGTTGTTCATGATGATTTAGTACAGGCATGCAATATTCCAATATCACTGTCACCTTCCCTCTGCCATTGTCTCTATTTTCCCAATCAGCCCTCAAGCCTGACCCCATAGCAGGATCACAATAATTTGTTTTATATTACCTGTCACCACTAAATGTCTAATGAAATGATCAAGAAATATTATGTAGATGAAAATTTGTGAAAATCGTATCTTACCACAGGGACATTAAATCCTTGCCTGAGGGTTTACTAAGCTGTTGTTGCAAGTTAATGCAAGTTAAGCCTTCTATGTTAATGTTTTTGTTCATGGAAATTGGTTGGCTTCTGTGTTCATAATAACATCGCACTCAATCTGCTGTGATATTATCGGGATATCAGAGTTGGATAGTTGCAGCTGCAAGCTCCAGAACATTCAGAATATTTAACTGGGCAGTCCTGCTGAAGGCATGGGCGACATCTTAGGGGGTGGCTGCTCCTGTCATTGCTTTATTAGGGCAGGAACTGCCCTGCCCACCTCCAAGATCACCCTGGAAGTTTCAGCCAGGAACAGGTACTCGAGAAGTTTTTGCAGCTAGTTTTTCTTTTTTAAGATTTATTTATGAGTTTCTGGAACAAGGGTGGCAGATTATCCTACGTGCAGACTGTCGTGGGACATTTGCTCTAGTTTATTAATCCCAAAAAATCACTTTCTGTTGTGAATGTTACAGTTTACGTGAAGTATTTCTTAAAAGTGCTCATGAATCATATACCTTCTTCTAGCAGTGCCTAATTGCGTCTATTATTTGATTGCTACAATTATTTTTCTAAACATTTTCCTATCTCTGCCATTCTTAAAGATTTGCTTTCTTCTGATTGTTGTTGTATTTTAGATTTTTACCTACCAAAACTAAGATATTTGATAACAGTGATGTACCTTTAAATTTTTTATAGCTCCAGAGAGAGCAGGGTACCTGCAAATAACATATTGTAAATTGACTTTAGATGATTGTGATATCAAACTATTTTGTTTATGAAACATGCACATGCAAAGAACTTACCTACTTCAAAATTAGTCTTTTACAACTAGGAGTGATTTCTGTCCATTTGAATTTATTTTGCATTGTCACAGCTGAGGTAAAGGGATGCTGTTGGCATCAAATGTAATAGCTAGTAATGTTATCACTTATTCACAAAACACAAAACAGAATTCATCAACAAAGAAATGTTCAGTTCTAAATGTCAGCTGTGTCAAGGTAGAAAATTATTGTAATTAAGAAAACATCTTTATTATAATGTTGAAAATTAAAACTATAACAGTTGAAATTACACTTGGTTGTAACATATATAGTGCTCAGAGATTTTCAACTTGGGCAGTAATGAATTTTAGGATCAAAGAATTATTTTGGAGCACTCTCTTGTACATTTTATGAGGATTAGCAAGTGTAATGTGAAGGAGAAAACTGAACTATTAATGGTAAATTTAATTGGATAGACAAGCATGCTGATTTTCAAAGATGTACACATGAAACCTACACTATATAAAATGCAATGTATCAATAAAAATATTTTAAATAAGGAGCATAAAAAAATAACTTGGGCTGAAGAAATAGAGCAGGGGTTAAAGTGCTAACCTTGCACACTAAAGACCCTCATTAGATTTCTGGCTCCATCTATGGTCCCTGAGTAGCACTAGGACTGGTCTTTGAGCACAGAACAATCTCAACAACGCAGGGGTAGGAAAACACAAATATCTGAGGCCAGATCAGTAGTACAGCAGGATATGTGCTTGCCTTGTTTGCAGTCAACCTGGGTTCAATCTTTAGTACCACATATGGTCCCTCAAAGTACCCAGGAGTGATCCCTGAGTGCAGATCCAGAGTAAGCCCTGAGCACTGCCTACTGTGACCCAAACCCCACTATCCCATTAAGCTATTGTTCATGTAACTGGCATACTCCATCATTATTCTTATTAAAATTAATGTTCATTTGCATATATATACAAATGCATGCACAATTATTTATGAAGAATAAACATTTAAATTTACATAGAACATAAATGTGATCAAGTTCTTAAATGTATTTCCCAATCTTTTATCTTTACATATTCTATCATATGTGTGTATTTAACTAATATATAGGTATTATTAGTTAAATTATACCTCTCATAGGTATATGACAAACTGCCAGTGAGACACAACTATTGAACTGGCATGCTAAAACTACTACCAGAAGCAAATGCCTTCCAGTTTATAGCTAAGAAACCCTTGTTTTGGAGGAAAATAACCAGACCCACCTAACAAAGAAGCAGAAACTGAAACAACTAGTTTGCAATAAAGTTTTAGAAATGTAGATTTTAGTCTTCATTATTCAATTTATCAACCTCTGTAACTATTACTCAATTACTAATTAATTACTGAGGGAGATACAATAAGCTTTTTAAACCTTTTGCTTTAGTGAATATTTTTCTTTTGTGTACTTTTTTCTTCAATAAAGCCTTAGCACCACAGAGTGTAGCAAAAGGGGCCAGATATTCAATCTTAAAGGGACAAGCTATGAAGCAAAAGAGGAATGCCTCATGTATCTGTTGGTGAGGTTCTGGCTAGAATAAGTTTGTGGACATTGCCACTGTGTGATTCTCAAAAATGAATTCATACTGAAAAACTTTGTATTTTTGCCTTGCTTTTATAACCTGAAATTATGTCAATGACACTCCTCCAAGTCAAATCATGTTTCTTTCATTTATTCTCCTGAAAGCCTGATTTGTCCTCCTGATGTTTTGAAACAATGTGGATGAATGATAAGCCTTTCAGAATCTCATGTATTCTCTTTGACTCTTTTATTTGGCCTTTGTAAACACTGCTGGCATAAACATCACTCCTTATCATTCTCAGCAGTTGGTGCTAAGAGACAAAGATCCGAATTTGGGATTGATGATGAAACAGAATATATTTTGTTTTCATTTGCGATTAGTGTTTCCCAAATGGCCATAACACTTTGTATTTTCACAACCAACACAGAAAATGTCGTTTCCACTGTATGCCTTCCAGCAATTTTTTTTTATTGTGGGATAGATTTATACTTTTAATACTCCTCCCTTCTCTCCCCCTAAAAAATAAAGCCACGGTAGGTAGCAACCCAAATACTAACCCCAACGTGACTTCCTCAGAGACCTTAAGCTATTACCATATGTGGGGATGTTTTAAAATGATATTCAGTTTTGTAGTTTGAAGTTTTTATAAAAGTCACTCAAAATAGTGATTCTAAAATAATTTTCAGTATTAATTCAACTTCAGTATATCTAACCTTCAATTATATTCTGTTTTAATTTGCTATTCATTTTATTTTAAGCTGGCAAAAAGTTTGATAGTCTGTCTTTGTAAGTTTTTATCAAACCTCATCTCTAGTTGAGTCAGTCATAGTAGGCTAATTTAGATTGTGAATATTCTCAACCCCAAACTCTTAATGACTTTTACCTTTGAATATTCATTTCCTCTTATATGTTCATCAAAAATTCCCTAAAGTTGGGGAGGGGACTTACTCAATTTCTTCTCACATAGAAATTCTAATTTTCTGAGGTATTCACTATCCAAACATCACCTACTGGTAAAGCAAAGAACAAAGAGGATAGAAAATTGAAAATCAAATTTTATGCTTTCTGCCAAGAGGTTGCACAAATTGTGTTCTTTTATTTGGCAATGAACAGTATCATCTAATATATTGATTAGAATAATTTTTAGGCTGCATTATATAATTCTCAGTTCAGTGTGAGTCAACATTTTGATTATCTTTTTTTTCCCTTGCTGTTGACTTTGCCTGTCTTGAATTGTTTTGTAAGTGTATCAAAACATTGGTTTTCACCTCCCAAATATTGTCTTTAGAAATATCTTCAAGGACTATAAGCCATCGTCTAAAAAATGAGCAAAAATAAACAAATGGGACTACAGCAAACAGAGATGTTTCTGCACTGCAAACGACAATGACTAGAACAAAATGACACTCCACTGAGTAGAAAATAAAATTGCTCACCACATATCTAGTGAAGGGCTAGTGACCAAGATTCATAAGGTTCTCCTGAAACTTAATGAGAAAAAATTAATAATTTCATCAGATACTAGAGCGAATTAAAAAAAATAAAAAGAACTGTGAAGAGTTACTGACCAGACACTTCCTCAAAGTTTACAAAAGCCATCTTCATCACTTATCATCAGGGTAATGCAAATCAAAGTGACAATGGGATATCATACAAGTGAAAAAGACAAACACAAAAATAATAGATAAAATCAAAATTAAAATGAACCCAAAACAACCAGTTTTGGCAGGATATGGTAAAAATGAATCCTCCTTCCCAATTTATGGACATTTTGTCTAGTTCAAGTCTATGGAAAGCAAGATGGAGGCTTCTCAAAAAATTAAAAACTAAGACTCTATAGGTTTCAGAAGTTAGGCTTTGTATCTATAAGACCCCAAAGCAAAACAACAACCCCACAAAATTGTTAAGATTATCTGTACTCATATTCATAGCAGCAGCACTATTTACAATAGCTAAGATCTGGATCCAAATGCTCGAAAACAGATGAGCGGATATTGCAATTGATGTTTATAAACACAGTGGAATGTGTATTCAGCTATTAAAAAATATGAAATCTTGGAGATTACTGGAACTTGGATGGCACTAGAGGGTACCATGCTGAATGAATTGAGAACAAAGAGAAAATGATCTCTGCTACATAAATTATTTTTTAAAAATAGTAAGAAATACTATACTATGGGTTCCAGCTTCCCTCCCCACCCTGAGCAGAGCTCCCAGCTGCCGAAGACCACCGGAACCTAGCTACAGCCTTGCTGGAGGCCCTCTCCACACATTCGGACAGGCCTCATGCATGAAGGTACTGGCAGAGGAGCCCCGGTGTGTGTAATAGCATCAAGGCCAACATCCAGAGAGAGACTTAAAAGCAAGTTCTCAGATATCATGCAGCCTGCTTCTCCCTCTGGGAGAAACTGGCAATCTTCTGAGTTTCCTGCCCACATGAGACAGCCTTGCAAGCTTCCCATGGTGTATTCATATGCTAAATCCAGTAACAAGCTGTATCTCATTCCCCTGACCCTGAAAGAGCCCCCAGTGCAACATCTTTAAGAGGGCCAAGTCTAGATAGCCTTCTAAGATCTCAGGGAAAGGACGAAATGAGAGGTTACTGAGCCCGCCCGAGAGATCGGTGATTAGCGGGATTCTTGTTATTCCTGAGTAAGAAATAAACTATGTCCAAGGAAAACAGACCCTGAGAATCTGCCTTCAGAATTGAATTTGCTAAGTGGAGAATGGGGATCATGTGTGAGGGAACCTGGAGAAAGTGGAAGAAGAATACTGATTCTCTGGTGGTAGTATACTGTAGCAGTAGTGTGTTCCTGGAGAATGACTATTAATAATATTGTCAGTCATGATATCAAAAAGACTAGATTTTAAAAACCTAGACTATGCACTGCTCTATAAATTCAAGAATCAAATGATCAAATAACTATCAATTTATATTTGTTGTACTATTTAGGTGGCTGACTGAAGAAATTGATTAATCACATCAAAATTAGCATGATAATTTAATCAGTGGTTTTAAGATAAGTGACATTAGCATTAGAAAATTTTATAGTGATTAAAATATACTCAAAAGTGTTAATAATTGCTATCAAATTCAGTTCAGTTTCATCAGCATGTCCAGATACTACCTTGGGAATGTTTTTGGTTTTCATATTAAGTTATAGGCTAGACACTATTACATGTAATTTGAATTTTGACTTAGTATAATTTGAAGGAAACCATTGGTGAATAACAATATGGTGGTAGATTATAAAAGTACATTTTCTTGAAGCCAGTACCTATTTCTTTTTATAACAAGAAAGAGATCTTATAGATATTCCCTCTATTTCAGCTCTCAAAAATGATATTGAAATTCTGATTCCATATTTCTTGTTCTTTTACATTGAAGCAGATGTCAATTTCATATGGATTCTGAATATAATCCAATCTGCTCTTCAAATATATATGTAATTACTGGTCAATGGTTTTGAATATTTTTTACATCTGCTGAGATCGTGGTGGTTTCATTAATTATTTTGACATAAGGGTTTTTTTTTTCCTCTCCAGGAAATTAAAGATTTAGAACAATTGGTACTCGAGGTTCTCTCTTCTATTTGTAATATAGCTGCATGTGCTTAAATAGCCTGGGGTAGATGACCAGAACTTTTATTACTCAGAAGTAATAGTGCCACTAACATGAATAACAAAAAAATCACCTAGGGAAGAATTTGTCTATTTAATATGCCATTTAAAAAGCAGTCCATTCTGGGCTGGAGTGATAGCACAGAGGGTAAGAGCATTTGCCTTGCACATGACCGAAACCGGGTTCGATTCCCAGCATCCCATATGGTCCCCTGAGCACCGCCAGGAGTAATTCCTGAGTGCAGAGCCAGTTGTCATCCCTGTGCATTGCCGGTGTGACCAAAAAAATTAAAAAAAAAAAAAGAAAAGAAAAGCAATCCATTCTTGGATTTCTCCTCTGGACTGATTTTATTTAGTATAATCTCTTCCAGTTCCATTCAAGTTATCACAAAAAACAAAAGCTTGTGTTTTTGGGTTTTTTTTTTTTGTTACAGCTGAGTGGAATTCCATTATGCATGTATAATACATTTTTCTCATCCATTTATCTGGCATTAGGCCTTTGGATTGTTTCCATATCTTGATTAAATCTATAACACTAAGCAAAGTTCCACTTCCCCCAACATGTATTGTCACATGATGATTTCACCAGATGACTTCATTTGATATGTTACAGAACTAGGTTCTCTGAAAGTTATGTCATCACATGTACTAAGTGGTTTTAATTCTTGGCAGTAAAATTATGTTGAAATGTAAATAATTTTGTCCCACCAGAAATGATCTCTGAGAAAAGAACCAGAAATAAGCCCTGAGCACTGTTGGCTACGATGTGTTTGTGTGATGTGCATGTGTTCCTTTTTTTTTTTTTTTATTTTGAATGGTAGCTTGCTAAAAGCATCAACTTTTGAACAAAGTGAAATCATGTGCAGTCATCCTTGATTTGTGTAACAAGCACATGCTTTGTGCCATTTACAATTCTCATTTCATTTACTCTTCAGAGCAAATGTTTAGAGAAGTGTTGGGTGTAATACACATGTCCTTAAAATGAGGACAGAATTAGAGATGTTAACAAAAGTATCAGTCGCTTGAATTTTACATTGTCTGATTATAAACCTATTCTTCATATTATAAATCAATTTTATGAGATATTATTTTTATGACAGTTTGTATGACTGTATTTGTTTTAATTGTATATAATCTCATGCCTTTCCCAGGTATATGTTACCGTGTCACAACCACTTCCAAAATACCAATATCATTCCCCCACACTGTGCCCCTTTCATTTTGCCTTTGGTTCCCCCACTTCCTGGCCAATCCAGTAACCACAGTTCTGTAGTATGAGTCCATAGGTTTGTTTTAAGTTGACTCTCTATGTTCCTGTCCCTTGCTTCTCTTAAATGTTCAGTTCTCTGAATTAAAATAAGATGAGTTTTAGTCATCAGTTTCTTAAGTACGAAAAATGTTATCTTAAACCCAAACCTAATAATGTGGTATGACAAGATATTATGAAGTTTTAAAATACTGTTCTTAAAAATATGGATTTTCAACCATATTCTATGCTTGTTCTATGCAATTTCCAGATGACAACATGAAATTGATATTATAGGGAAAGAAACATTAACAATTGAAAGCAATGAGAATATATGCATTACATAAGTTGAAAACAGGAAGAGGTTACCCATTTTTCAGCTATTTATCTGCCTATAATAGCTATTTTTAATGTCTTCCTAATCTACTGGAATAATTTTCCATTTGTTTATTTTACATGTTTCTTTATCCAGATTTATATTTTTGAAAATAACATCTACTATCAACCTGATATAAAAAGCAGTTCATTGCGATTGACATCTTCGGGAAAGGAAGGAATTATTTTTAATGGGATTGCTGACTGGTTATATGAAGGTGAGTGGAATACATTGGTTTTCAGAAAAATGTAAATGACATTCTTTAATAGAAAATATTTTAAAAATATGCTCATTCAAGAGTAACACATATAACAATATTTTTCTCTTCATTTCCTCTCAAAGTTCTCTTTATGCTTTTGAATCTTTCCTTATATTCATTTTTTATTGGTTTCAATTTACATATACTCATCTTGATCCATGCATGGTATGTATGCATATTTTTACTAGTAGGTGGGTTTTATTTTTAGGAATAATTAACTCTAGAAAATGAACAATCACCCATGGGGACCATAGCTAAGGGTCACTTTGGAGGTGATGAGGCATAATAATTTTGTACTTCAAAATCACAAAAGTTAATATTATTATGCAATTTTACGTAATCACAATAAATATTTAAAAGGAATTATCACTTTAGCCTACTATGAAATTGGTTGAGTTTTATTTTCTAACTCTTTTGAATTGAAGAAACAGTTTCTAATGCACTAAAAGTACATGAAAATGTTTAACTGTTTAATCAAGTCCATTCTGTCACACATTAATGTCATAAAGAGATAAAAAGAAAACCTACCTAATATTTTGCACTAACTTACAATAACTCTTGAATTGTTTTTCAGTAAAACTTGAGAATGTTAAAAGAATAGTGATAGTAAAAACAGTATTCAGATTTATCTAGTAAAAATTGTCAACTGAGTTGTAGGTATATGTGGAAAAATGTATGGTGAAAACTGTGGAGATTCAAAACCTGCACTTAGAATTTTGATTCTGTAGTAATTTTGGTAATTAACATTAAACCTAGAATACTATAATTTGGCAAAAATTATGAATCCAATCCCAGTACAAAAATAAACTCCTGTACTAATACAGAGGTATTTTTTTTAAAATGTATACTTTGTATACATATGTACATATATATATTTAAGAAGAGAAAATAAAAAGTGATCAGTAACTGATTTTTGTATTCAACGTTTAATATTGAAGGCCAATTGTTTACCAGGTACTGAGATTCATTAGGAAAAAATATAGAGTACTGTTCTCAGGATATTATATCAAAAGATTAGTTTTTTGGGGGGTGAAGATTTTATACTAAAGATAAGACACTGTAGCCATTAATGTTTATATACATATAAATGCATATATATCTACAGATACCTACATATGTATGCAGAAGTTTTTATGTCTATAGTTTATTATTCTGTTATACTACAGCATCAATTATTTTAGCACTGCATCTTATCCCAAGAACAACCCCTTGTACCAAGTTGGTTGTAGCCTTCGAGTCAAAAAAAAAAAAAAGCTACTTGTAAAAATGCACCGTACATAAGTTAATTCTACTATACTAGTTCAGGGAAGTAAAGTTTGCTTGGTACCACTAAGATTTAAAATTGGGCTGAAAGATCAAAGAAATAGTGATTCTAAAACAATATTTTGTTTTTCACTAATTTAGAAACTATAAAATTTATACTTTTAATATGAAATATTAGTTTAGCTATTATATAAATCTGGGATCAAACAGCAGAAGGGATCTCTGAAAGGATTGATTTTTCCTTCTAAATTCTCTTAAGAAAGAAATGGATAGGGTTAAAGCAATTAGAAGGAGAAGATATTCTAAAATTTGTGTGGCACTAAGAAGATCATAGCGATTAGAAGGATTTGGTATATAAAAGAAGTCAACAATGATTCTCTGACTCTGGTTTGAGTTTAAGTAAACTGTGGTGGTAGTCACAGCAAACAGATGTGCATGAGGAATACTAGACTTGAGGAAGAGAATTTTGTGGGAACATTACTGCTTCATGGTGCTTGTTGGTATTATACCTCAGGTACCAAGATGTGACCCTTAACATCAATAAGCTTATAAGTCATCTAGTCATATTCTATGTGGAATGTGCTAACTAGAGCACAGACTTGGAGAAAATTTCATATGGTTTGTGACATTGCATTATCCAAGTAAGTGTAAGGAGAAAACTTAGCTATTATGATCTGAGAAGTCTGATTTCTTAATTTTATAATTCAAATCTATAAAATTTTTTGCTAAGGATGAATTGGGTTTTGAGAGACTGGCAGTGCAATTTGACAGTATTAGCAGCAACAACATCAAATTTTGATGATTCCATTGGTCTGATACCATCCAAAGAACAATGTGGAACACACATACACACACACGCACAGCACCCAACTAATATTTAAATTGAACATGAGCCTTTTGGTTGTTCTGTTTTAGAAATCCTGGAATATTGAAAATATTATTTATGATTAAAGTCTTACAATACTAAGATTCTTCTGATCCTGTAACTAAGACACCGAGACATGGGGAGAATATAATATTTAGAGAGAATGTGTGACTTGGGCATGAACTCAAAACTCATGACTGTCAGAGTTAAGTGTATATCGCTTTAATAAATGACTTTAAAAACCAATGCTTAGCTCTACTCTGTTACATATAGTACCTTATCTTTCCTACACTATGATAGACTTTATGAGACCTACAATGTTAGCATTTAATTCACATGTTTCCTCAAATACTCCTAACTCTGTTGTCCATGATTTATCTTAGGTGTTGCTTCATTTCATAAAATTGAGATCAAGCAAATGAATGACAAAGTATAGCATAAACATCTACATAATTCAGTTACCACTTATTCTTCCTCAATAGACAGCCTGCTACCCCCATCTTATGCTTTAGAAGCTCCATATGTATGTTTACCTTTTGCTATCACTTTGCTTGTCCAACGTGCAAACAGCTCCAAAGTTTTTAATATTTTATTTTCAGCTTCAATATATTTACCCAACCAATGATATCTATGGGAAGTGTGTCTGATCTTTAAGACATTATGTGTGTGATATGTTAAAGAGGTTTCCTCATTACTTTATAGCAATCAGTTCCAATAGAAGTTAATGTGCTTGGGAGATGCAGGAAGTAAACTGCAGCAGTCTCATTCTCACTTTTCAGTTGATATTTACCTAACATAAATTCCATGGAAAAGACAATAGAGTACACTTAACAAAAAATGGTAAAATATTTTATGGGAAAATTATGATAATGGCAATATTTTTAGGGCCAAGATTATCTGTGAAAGTACCTATTGTCTCAACCAGTTCAATATTCCCCTTTTTTTAAAAAAGAAAATTCAAATCTTGTGGTATTCAGGGATTATTCCTGGTTCTCTACTCAGGGATCACTCGTGGCAGGGCTTGGGGGACCACATTTTGTTTCAGGGATCAAACCCGAGTTGGCTACTTGCAAGAAAAACACACTCCACATTGCACTGTTGTTGTGGCCCACCAAACAGCTTTTTAAGTCACACCCAGTGATGCGCAGGGATTACTCCTGGCTCTGCACTCAGGAATTACTCCTGGCAGTGCTTGGGGGACCAGATGGGATGCCGGAGATTGAACCCAGGTCTGTTACGTGCAAGGCAAATCCCTACCCGCTGTACCATTGCTCCAGCCACACCAAACAGGATTCTTTTTTTTTTTTTTTAATTTATTTATTTTTAATTAGAGAATCACCGTGAGGGTACAGTTACAGATTTATACACTTTTGTGCTTATACTTCCCTCATACAAAGTTCGGGAACCCATCCCTTCACCAGTGCCCATTCTCCACCACCCGTAAACCCAGTGTCCCTCCCACCCTCCCCAATCCCATCTCCCCCCCACCCCACCCTGCCACTGTGGCAAGGCATTCCCTTCTGTTTTCTCTCTCTAATTAGCTGTTGTGGTTTGCAATAAAGGTGTTGAGTGGCCGCTGTGCTCAGTCTCTAGCCCTCATTCAGCCCGCAACTCCCTTCCCCCACATGGCCTTCGACTACAATGTAGTTGGTGATCGCTTCTCTGAGTTGACCTTTCCCCGGAACGTGAGGCCAGCCTCGAAGCCATGGAGTCAACCTCCTGGTACTTATTTCTACAGTTCTTGGGTGTTAGTCTCCCACTCTGTTATTCTATATACCATAGATGAGTGCAATCTTTCTATGTCTGTCTCTCTCTTTCTGACTCATTTCACTCAGCATGAAACTTTTCATGCCCATCCACTTGACTACAAAATTCTTGACCTCCTTTTTTCTAACAGCTGCATAGTATTCCATTGTATAGATGTACCAAAGTTTCCTCAACCAGTCATCCGTTCTGGGGCATTCGGGTTTTTTCCAGATTCTGGCTATTGTAAACAGTGCTGCGATGAACATACATGTGCAGATGTTGTTTCAATTGTACTTTTTTGCCTCTCTGGGATATATTCCCAGCAGTGGTATTGCTGGGTCAAATGGGAATTCAATATCTAATTTTTTGAGAGTCGTCCAAATTGTTTTCCAGAAGGGCTGAACCAGTCGGCATTCCCACCAGCAGTGAAGAAGGGTCCCTTTCTCCCCACATCCTCTCCAACAGCGGTTGCTTTTGTTCTTTTGGATGTGTGCTAGTCTCTCCAAACAGGATTCTTATACACAAATTGTTGTTTCCTTTTGTAATTTAATGTCAGTAAAACATGGCTATTTAAATTTATTTTTTAACTTCTGTTGGATACAGAAAGTTATGTATACCCATTTGTTACCTCAATAAATCTTTATTTGTTAAACTTCTAATAAATCCCGGAAAAAATAGTCTTTATCAGTGTCAAATAAAAGTCATTGATGATGTGGTCATGTGACTTATAGGAATATGAATAATCAGCCATACTGAGTCTCATAAGAACAAACATGCTAAGAATTCCAAATTAACTTTTGAGTTTTCTATCAGGATTTGATACAAAGAAAAATCAAGCAGTTGGTGGGACTCCCAGCAAGTTTAATTGACAGAAGTGTAAATTAGAAAAGGGTCATGAAGGTAGATAGTTATTTCAAGAAAGTAAGCAATGAGATACAGAGAATAAGCATGGGGAGCAGGGATTAACTATCAACTGATAGGGTTGGCAGTAGTAGTTCTGAAATTCTATTGTCTAAGCTGATAAACTGCAGATGGGTAAAATCAGCTTACGTTTCATAATATGTATTAATCTTAACAAAATGTAATTTGTATTTCTTAGTCTTGTATAAATGCTTTGCATTGTCTTTTAAGTGTCTGTGATAGAAAACAACATGTTTTGAAAACTCCATCTGCTCTGAAGTAGATTTTCTAAATCAATATAATAATCTCAATGAAGAGCCAAAACTACACTAAGTGGAATGCAATGCAATTTATAAAAATAAATGCTTGTAAATAATACAATGTAATTATTAGAGAAGTTTTATCATGAGAAAAATGTAAACTAATTGCAATTTAGGAAACATATTCCTTATCCCAGTAGACTCTGAAACGAAAGCATTTCAGCATTTAATATTATAGTGGGTAGGGTATTCCTTGCAAGTGGCCATCCTGGTTAGATACCTATTACCCTGTATGGTCCCTGAAGAACACCACAAGTGATCACAGATCATTGATCCAGGAGTAAGTTTTGAGCATTGTTGCCTGTGGCTGACTCAAAAACAACAACCACAAAAGTCATTATCTTTCTAATTTCAATTTCTTTCATTTTTGTATTAAAGAACATCACTTAATTGGAGGGGGGGCTGGTATTTTATAAAGAACAATTCTAGGTGTTGAGACTCTGAGATGAATGTGAATAGGTTCTATCAAGATTTTCACTGCCCTCAAACCTAAGTCATTTTCATAATGGTTCTCTGTACAAATAACTCAACTTTCAGGAAAGAGTCCTCTTAGAAATACTAAGAGTTGACGTGGATCATTATTGTTTTCTGAACCTTCAAGTATCATGGAGTTCTCTTGGTTGACATGTAGTTATTTCTCAGTGTGACATGTAGACGATTTGTATCTCCTGAACTGAATTATTTTGTTTTATAAATCACAATAAAAATTTCAACTGAATAAGAGTGGACCATTCAAATTAGTTTTCTAGATTTTGTCTATGAAGGGGTCATTTTTCATGGACATTAAATATTCAAGAAACCTGTGGATAGTCTGGTTTGTTAAAACAGAAGTGGGAAGTTGGAAGAGGCAATAACTTATATGGAAAGTTTGAAGGAGGAAATTCTTTATTTGCCACAGTAGTAGAAACAATATCAGTTGAGCATCTGTCATACATACATGAATGAAACTGATAAAAGCAAAACAAACTCAAACACGTACACACACATATATGTATGTATATATATAATACACTATTTTTCCTTCATTTTATTGCCTTGTTTCATATATAACAAAAAGTCAGCTGCCATAAGATTTTTTTATATTAGAATAAAATTTTGCAGCCCTGAAAGAGGGGCAAATAAAATCACATCTGTTATTTGTTCACCGTAGAATAACAGTGCAGTTATATTTGTATGAATATATGACTAAGCAAACAGTTGTGTTTTTTATACAAGTTTTGGAGAAGATGCCTCTATAAAGAAAAACTGAGACTTGTATTGTGACTTTAATGAGTAATTATGTACATTGTTGTAAAAAAATCACAAAGGAGGGGAGACGCAATGATGTGTCGTGTCTTTCTGTTGTCTTGGGGCACTCGGGGCAGCTCTCTCTCTTGCTGTGTATGGACCGGATCAGGAAGGCTCCTCCTTGTGCTCTGCTTCTGTGTGTGCCGCTGTGCTCTCTTCTGTCTGTCTCTGTCTCTGTAATCTCTCCTCACCTCTCTCTGTCTCTGCTTCCATGTCTTCTCTGTTCTCCCGTGTGCTATCGTGTGTCTCCTTCTCTGTCTCTTCTGTCTTCTTCGTCTTCTGTCTCCCGGCAGTGCCCCATCAGTGGCCCCCTTCTTCTTCTGTCTCCTCTGTCTTCCCCCACAGCCTTAGTTTATATAGCAAATTACACAAGGCTGTATCACAAAGGTGGGTTGAACATTAACAAATCAACAAAGCAGGGCAAGACCATTTCTAGAGGAGATTAACAAAATCTCACTAAGGATATTACTAGGAGATCCACTCAAGGGTGGGATCCAAACAAGGGTATGTCAGGGGGTGAGCTAGTAATCTGCTTAAATAGTTTAAATAAATTTACTTCTAATTTCTAGCAATGTCATTCTGTATGAGCACAGTAAGAGATATATCAGACTTAAAGTTTACTTCTTCTTGAGGACATTCACTATATATTTCAGACGACAGTCCTCAGGCCAGGTTAGTCATTTTTAGGGTTAGACGAGACTAACCCCAGCAGGGTCCTAGTCTCATCATTACTTTTGGATCATGACAGCAATTGTCTATGACCATGCTTTCGACATATAGTTGAGTATTGTGGCACTTTGGCCTGGCCCATTTCGATGTCAGGGTAGCTCACAGCTTGCCCTGGGTCCATTCTGTCCCTCATCGGGACCCTGCTTTTGGGGTGCTAGGAACTAAGGGCAACTAAGTTGAGAAAGCAGATGCCCGGGAGTAAATATTATTGGAGTCAATCAGCTCCCAAGTTACAAAGCATATTATTAACTGTCTTCCTGCATCCATACAGAAAGGACTTTGCTTTAAGGTAAACTAAGTTCCCTGCGGCAAGGCTAAAAGGACAAACCCCATGTTATCCTACACATTTTTAACACTGCTGATTTATTTTTAACTAGAGATTCCTGATTCGTGTGAGAGAGGTTACTACCAGATAGATATGATAAATGAAACTTCACCGTTTCAAGTCTCATTTCTTTACATCTTTTTCTTAATTGTATTGCTACAATTTCAGTTTTCAGTTGAGATGGAAATTTGAAAGTGAAAATGTGGAATTAAAAATTGGCATGGGATATCTGTGAATCTGATTAGCTCCAAATACAAGTTTCCTTTTCTTCCTGTATATAGTGAGAAGGCACTTTTATCTTGGTTGACAAAATTATTCATTTAACCTACCAAAGTATCTCTGTTTATTGTCAATATATATTTCTCCTCATAATGAACCAAAATAATGGGAGAGAAATTTTAGTTTCCATTAGAGCGTGATAGAATTGACTTATTCTGTGATAGAGGACATTGTCATTGTTTCTTAGTCAATGTGAACTTTTAAATCTATTTAGTCTATTATCATGAGAATACGAAACATTTGCATTCATTGAAAATTGTTGAATGTCTTGATAATAAGGGATTCAAAACATTTATATTTCTCATTTCTATACTGTGGAAACTAAACTGTACAGGATAAATAAGTTCATGCTGTAGGATTAGATCCAATTCCAAAGTTACTGTCAAACATGAAGTGCAAAAATTGACATAGACAATGCTATTTTATTTCCTAGTCAAGTTAGGAAGTTATAGCTAGTAGAGAAACATTGTAAGATTAGTAAGTTCTCTGTGTCAAATCTCACTGTTATTTTTATATAAATTTTTTTTGTATTTTGATATGACTTAAGTGTGGCTTATCATGGTTATACATAAATAATTGTGAAAACTCATGAAATTTAGCCCTGTCAAGACTGTAACTAACAAAGGCAAATTCTCTGATATGTATCTAGAATGTGTATCTATCTTATAATAACAAACGTCTGCATGTTTTTAATGGAAGGGTCTCCATGTGACCTGCTCCCAGGAGTCAACTTGTGCTTTTGGGAAATGATGTTTTATGGAATATTCACTACCAGTGTCAGGTAAAGTTAGATGTCAGAGACAAGTTTCATTGCACTAGGTAGTTGTTATACATCTGATTTTTGCAAGCCTCCTCTGCTATGGTTGTGCACTGGTGGACATTAAGTACGTCATATATAACTTCATGTTTTTATACTGTCTGACAATTTTGTGCACTTGTCCTTACCCTCCTTGCCACTAATTTTCTAATTGAATTTTTCCAATATCCCTGAGCAGATGGCCATTGTTTAGTCACTGGACACCAATCAGGCTGGATCAAAGCAAGTTTCCTTCCATAAGAAGTAAACAATCGTTTGTTTAACAGTTTTCCAGCAAAGTGTGTTTATATTTATTAGGCTTTTAGTGTTGCTTCCAAATTACATGGTTTTACAGAGCCTATCCAATTCCAGTATGCTCAAGTACATCATGCAAATCTTCCTGTTCACAAGGCCTGAATTTATTCCTCTTCTGCTAATTTGTCTGAAAAAATATCTCTGGAGGAAAAGCTGTGAGATTACAAATAACTGATAAAGCAGAGAATATAATACTCTAACTAGTTTAATTGTGCTTTCTGACCCAGTTCTGTATTTATCTCCACTCATTCATGGAGTTGTTACTGTATGAGCTTAGTTCTAAGGTTAATGGTTTTGATAGCAGTTAGCTCATGAGGGAAAGTTTGGGTCGTATGGTCATTTGTTAGCCCATGGTTAGGCAATGTTTTCCTAGAAGAATACAGGAGAAAGCTGTATTTGAAGTAGAGAATGCTTTTCAGCAAAAGGAAAATGACCTTTATCTAAAGCTTGTAATATGTATGCTTTATTATGATTTGGCATATCAAAAAGCTCTACACAATATCTCTGTATGCACACACATAGATATTGTCAAGAAACTGCTACATCACAAGTCATAGATAGTAGAAGGAGTTGTACCTTGCTTTTCTATCACTGTATCACTGTCATCCCGTTGCTCATTGAGCTGGCACCAGTAATGTTTCCATTGTGAGACTTGTCATTACTGTTTCTGGCATATCAAATATGCCATAGGTAGCTTGTCTGGCTCTGCCTTGTGGGCAGAGATACTCTGGATAGCTTGCCAGGATCTCCAAGAGGGGCAGAGGAATTGAACCCGGATCGGCTGCATGCAAGGCAAATGCTCTACGCGCTGTGCTATCGCTCCAACCCATACCAGCTTTTTTATAGACATCTTTACTTTGGCAGAGACATTCTCAGAAGCTTTGTGCTCAAGAGTGATCCCTGGAAATACTCAGGGGACCATATTTAGTATTGGGAATCAAACCGAGGTTAGTCTCTTACAATGCAAGTGCCTCATCTATACCATCTCGCCAGCTTGCTGTGGTCCTTTCACGCTCAGGTCCTATCCAGAATTGGTAGCTTCAGAAGCTTCACAACAAAATTGGACAACACATGTGAATGTAATTTATGTTGTTCATAATTCAAAGGGCCCAGTTCTCTTTTCCTTTGCAGTAGTAAAACTCCAAGAAATATATCTAACATTTTAGACTTTGATCTTAGTGTCTCCCAGTTCATTAGATTTGTAAACTCATCCCTAGATTTCACACTTTTAAGCTTTCAAATTGGTTTGTTTTCCATTCTCCTTAATGCAGAAATAGTGGATGTCTTATTCAGTATGCAAATGATTTAGAAATTTTGATATACAAAATATTCAACCACAATATTAAATACATGGAGTGGCATTTAGAAGTCAAAGTGTTGTAAACATAATTGATTGTGAAAGCAGATTTATATCAAATATTTAGTCAAACACCCTGATGCTTTTGAGGGTCTTCATCCTTTTCCAGGACATTTCAAGTTTAGTGTGAAAAAATTTGAATATACTTGTGCCTCTGATACATATTTCAACTCCATTTTTCTTGGATCATTGTTCATGTTTCACTACACTCAATTGAGAAAATCCATGGTTATGGTTTCAATTTTTACATTTTCCCATGTAATTTATCTATCTTATCCCATGTATGTAACAGAAGGACCATGTTAACATCACTTTACAGTTTGAACAATTTTGCTTGTCATTGTAACTTTACAGAACCACATTTCTTCACACTGTTGCTTTTCTCTATCAGCATTTAATTCCATGTCAATATTAGTAACATTTGATTACTCATGATTCTCTCCCCTGCTATGGATTAACTATGTTTCTGATTACTCAGTAAATGCAACTATTATATCATAGAGAAATGAAAAAAATATATATGCATATGTGCAAACATATAAATGTATATGTAGAGATAAAAACTCACCAACCTAATCTTAAAATCTAATTTTATTGTATGTTTTCTGAAATTTGCTAATATTAATCATTATGTAATATAGGGTCTCAAATGGCAAAGCTTGGCAAATTCAATAATTTGAAGAGGCTATTTTTAATAAAGATTTAGAGAGGTAGAAATATAGGTAACCATAAGGGGCAATGTGATAACATAAGATGCAACAGTCATGCCATTATAACCCCTTTGACCACAGAGACAGAAGACAGAAGAGTTAAAAACAGTGCAGAGGAGCCAGGAGTAATCACAGCATGTAAAACCCACAGAAATCTGGATATAATATTTTGGATAGAATCATTTTTAAAAAAATTTAATTTTATTGAATCACCATGAGATAGTTACAAGCTTTCATGTTTGGGTTACGATCTCACAATGATCAAACACCCATCCCTGCACCAGTGCATATTCCCCACCCTGATATTTATTTTCTATTATCTTGCCAAGGACACAGCAGATAGGGTGTTTGCTTTGCTCGAAGCCAACCCAGGCTTGATTTTTCCATCCCTCTCGTAGAGCCTGGCAAGCTACCAAGAGTATCCTGCCCACAGGGCAGAGTCTGGCAAGCTATCCCTTGGCAAATTTGATATGCCAAAAACAGTGACAACAATTCTCACAATGGAGACGTTACTGGTGCCCGCTTGAGCAAATCCGTGAATAACCAGATGACAGTGCTACAGTGCAGTGCTATTATCTTGCAAAATGTAGCTTAGGTTAATTTATGGGTTAAAAACAAATGTAAAAAAAGTAGATAGTGGGTGTAGGGTGTTATGAAAGTTATTCAGGATATCCCTTATTTTATTTTCTTTCAGGCATTAAATAGTTTACTAAATCTAGTGGGTATTCAACAAGTTAGATAATGAGAAGATGGAAACATATTTGAATAAAAATGTGAATGAATGGTGACATTAATATGGATCCACGCCACATTTCAATCTTGGGTTATTATTCTCTTTCTTTTTGTCCCACTAGTGCTTTTATCTGCTACGTTCACATTGCTGGCAGTCAATTAATCCTGCTTTCATTGCTTCATTCTCCTTTTATTTTTCATCTGCTTTCATTGCAATTAAAAAGGTAATCCAAGAATGCTCAGGAAAGTTAAAACTCCAAAACACTGACTAAGAAAAAATTATGTGGGCGCGCGCGTGTGTGTGTGCGCGCGAATTCCAAGGACAGATATTGTGGGTCATTGAGCCCACATCTCTTCTACTCTATGGTTTGTTTCAATTAACACTCATTTATTCTAGAGGAAATTCTGCATTCTCATATCGCCCACTGGTGGTCACCAGATGGAGAAAGACTTGCCTTCCTGATGATAAATGATTCATTGGTACCAAACATGGTTGTTCCTCGCTTTACTGGAGCATTGTATCCCAAAGGAAAGCAGTATCCATACCCTAAGGTAAGCAATGCGGAAGTGCTAGTTTGCTCCTTATCCTCTGCAACAATGGCTTGATTGATAGTACTCTTCACTCATGAAAAAGTTGTTCTTGAAGTAAAGGAAGCTCTCCTTCCTTGTGACTGACTCATCCCTTTAGAACTTACATTACTATACATATTGGTTGTCTCAGAATAGGCAAAGCTGATTTGGAGACAAGGAAACATTCTTTTTTTCCTGCACGTATTGATATTTTCATGCTTATTTCTCTCGCCTTCCCAGCTGATAAAATGATTAGAAGAGGTATAATTTAGTGCTGGTCAAAGATTTCTCCAAAGTGTAGTCTATTCGTTCATATTTTTTATCATCTATTTATTAATAGGGGTTACAAAAGACCAAAAATAAACACCCAGGTTAATTAGAATTGCAAAGAAATAAAAAGGAAATAACTAGCTTCTTTCAAATGTAAAAAGTTAAAAATCCTAGTTTTTTTCAGAATATTTCTTAGAGCACTTAACACACTACATGATAATGTGTATTATAAATCTTCTATAAAAATTGACTAGGCATTAAGAATCCTCAGTAAAAAACAGACTATGCATTAAAAAGCACCAATAAAGAACAGAGAAAGCACAAAATTTATTAGTGTTCGTGTCAGTATTATTTTGGCATACCCTACTCTGGAACATACTTTATTAAATGTGGGGGATGAGCCATACCCATGTGTAGCTAAGAGAGATGGAATTGTTTTATTCAGTGAGGCAAATGTGAAAATCCTGCCGAGAGAGAGAAATTATTTTCAGTTGTTGGACAAGGCTACTAGTAATAACGGGTTCTGAAAATATCCAGTGGACATCTTTTTCCTATAATATGCTATTTCTGATTACATATCAGGTCTATTTTTAAGAACGGCTCTCACACCCTCTCCCCCTGATCCCATTTACAGTACAAATAAAACGTGTTGAGGGCTCTGTGCATTAATCATGCAACTATATTTTATAGAAAACTTTTAAAACTTCTCGTTATACAATTAAGCTCTTATTTATGTAAGAGAAGGCTACTGATTGCATTTAGAAGTTGTTTTGAAGACATTCCATTAGGGAGTTGCCCTTTCTGCCCCCCAAGAACATTAAGTTTATATGATTCAATTTAAGCATTAAAGTAACTGGGCAAGGTACTTGGGCTAATCATCACCTGTGTTATACTGTCCCTGCAATTAAAGCATGATCAGGGTAGCAATGGGATTTATCAGGCATACTTGATAAAATGTTTCTATCATTCACCAGATTTCAGTTTTTCAAGGGCAGAGGAAACAATGTAGAGAGTCCAGAATAAATGTTTTCTCAGTGAGATTCTGAGCTGTCTTCCTATAAATTCTAATTTGAAGTGAACCT
Organism: Sorex araneus; assembly: GCF_027595985.1. NCBI lineage: Eukaryota > Metazoa > Chordata > Mammalia > Eulipotyphla > Soricidae > Sorex > Sorex araneus. The sequence continues at coordinate 177,929,885 of NC_073313.1, forward strand.
GGTTTTGAAATATTATGTTTTGGAGCTACATTGGACATGAATTATAAAATAGACTCAGTTCTTTAAAGAAAATAGCAATTTAGCTGGATCACAAATAATCATATTTTTCAAAGAAATAAATATACTTCAATAAAATAACTATGACTTTCTTCATAACAATTTAGCCCCGTTTTAGGAATTACATTTTGCCTCTGATTTTATCTATACTCACTTTTCCCATAGAAATTTGAAAATGATTTCTCAAATGTTTTAAGAGTCACGTTGCCATTAAGATTAATTTATGGTAATTATATTTAACCTGGCAGTTTAAATTCCAAAGTAGCAGGTATTGAAAAACTTTGTGAATAGATAGGATATTCTCACACAACTGTTTAGTTTCTTCTCTGGACAAATGGAAAGAAAATCACTCCAGGGAAAGGACAACATTTTATACTTTATTTCCCAAGAGGATTGGGGATATTACAATGCATGCATAGGAGTCATACACAATAGAGCTTCAAAGTGCCTTTTAAATTATGGGCTCATATTTGAATCTTAGTAAGTCTCGGACAAATAAATGGACAAATGGAATCATCTCGGAAAATTTAGATACTTCAACGGTGATTCAAAGAATACTGGATCAAATCTAGATACTTTGTTTTACTTAATCAATTTGTATTCAACTGGTTAGCATGTCTTACTAGAGATAGATGTAACCTTATGATCATGTTTGTTACTTAAATAAATGTGTATGCTAATAACATTCACAGAAAAACGTTCCACTTTTCCTTTTGATTCTTTTGACAAATACCTCTATTTAACAAATGGAAAACCAATGTTTCTGAAGGGTTAAAATCATTTATAAATATCACATATATTTTAACAATGAGGGAAGGGGGAAAGTTCATATAACTAATATGTTTATTTTGTATCTCTCAATAAACTCCTAGAATTGGACTTGGATCTCGGAAGACATTGGTGGAGTGAAAGTGTTTCTCTGTACAAAGAACAAATAAAATGAATAAATCAGTTATACTTAAAGCTAATGACAAATGAATTTGTATAATGTTGTTAGATAGCCTCTCAGTGCCACATATGAGTGAGCAACAGTTGATTGTGGACCTAATGATTATTATTAAAGAATAATGGAAATAAAGATAGTTATTCTGTAGGCTACAAAAAAAGAGAGATAGAATCACAAGTCCTTTGGTGATATCAGCAAGATAGTACTTAAAAATTAGTTTTAACTTATCCTTGATGATATTTCATTATATTTTTCAATATATTTGATTAAACATCAATGTATTTTGGGTCTATTATTTGAATTTTCAAACTATATTTTATTCTCTGATTTTTTAAATGAATGTCTATAATGTCTCAATAACAGATATTTTATTTTGATTAGTTTTTCATCAAGTTATAAACTTCCTAACTTTAGACACTCAAGGGATATAAACAGTTCAAACTAAATTGTGCTTCAAATTAAAATAAAATGAAAACTAGTGCAAAAATACCCAATGTGATCTGATCTACTAATGAAAATACTTACACTAAACAAATAGATTTGTATTTTACTTAATTCAGCATGATTCAGAACTCATAAAACACCCTATCATTAGCAATTCAGCACAAAAGAGCTACATAGTTCTATCTCAGTAACCTCAGGTTAATCTTCTTAATTAAAACATTATCTCGTTTAATGACAATTTAGTTGCCAGTAAAATAGGTTAATTATTATTGAAGCTTGTATTTCAGAATCATAGAAGGATTTTGTGATTTTGCAGTGTTTTTGCAAATGTGACTGTAAAAAACAAGTAGATGAAGTCCCTTAATTTGCATCTTATTTAACATATTAGAAACATATTAGAAGGTAGAAATGTATTTGAAATGTGCAAAAACTCCATGAAAATATGAAATGATCTAATTGAGATGTTGGAGTATTGGAAAAATTACTTTTGAAACAGCCCTATTTTGTTGTTTTTCATATTTTGCTTATAGTTTGCTACTAGATAGGGAACTTTAATTTTCATGTAGAAAATAATAAATACAACAATGATACTGTAACATGCAGAAATTTACAGTACTATAGAAATTAAAGAAAATCTTCAGAGATGATAGTAATAATATATCTTTTTGATAAAGTGCATCATAAAATTGTGTATTATTGACACAAAAAATTATAAACATCAATTTTAATTCCTTTATCTTTAAACAAAAGCACAATTTTTTCACATAGAGTTAATATTGCAATAACATTTTAGTTAATTTCTTTTACTACTTTGGCCCATTATATAATTTTTGCTAGCCTATAGAGCATCATTTTGAGATTTTTTTCTACAGAAATAAATTTCTACTTTGAACCAAATTTCTGACTTATAATATATTTAAAGAAAAGCATATTTTTTAAGAAACAAAATATTTTTTAGTATTCTATCCATGGTTCAGGTCAAAGAAATAGTCAAAATTTAAACCCAAATTCCTTTGGTTCACAGATTAAATCAATATACTTCTAAAAATATGATCTCTTGTGAACATATAACCGTGTCTGAGAAACTGTTGCTAAATTCTCATATCCCAGCCAAACTCAAGTACTAGAAGTGAGCTTTCATCAAAAAAAAAAAAAAACCAAGCCTGTGACTAGATATAACATTTAAAAGTTAAATGTTAAAAATTAAACTCTTACATTTAAAAGTCTGATTTGTTTTTTACTTGTTCATCAATTATAACATTGGAGATCTGTTATCTAATCAATTCCAACTCTCAAATTGTATCACCAGTCATGACTTTTATGCAACATTAAAATAAATGAATGAAAAGAAATCAAAACAAAGTTCACTAAAGTTCCTCTCTCTCTCCACACCCAGCACCTGATAACAATAACAGCAATAGCAAAAATCCATAAGTACAACTATCTGGAAATCTTACCACAGATTTCCTTTACTGGGGATGTGGACTGGAAGCAGAAGGGTTTGGTCTACCTGCCAGGGTGCTCAGGGCTTTCTCCTGGTTCTGTGTTCAAGGTTCACTCCTGGTACTTAGGGAACCATTTTTGGTGCCATAGATGGAACCAAGTGGGCCGTGTGCAATTCAAATGCTTTACCCGGTTCTATCTCTCCTGATATTGTCTGGAGTCTGATAGTTCTTAAATATAGGTCTAGGTGGGACCCATCTATTTGTAGTATTTTAATTTATTTATTTTTTAATTTAAAAAAGAGTATTGTGAAAAGGAGCTCCTAAGTAGAACAAAGCTAATTTACCCAGACAAAAGTATCTAACTTTTGAGGGCTTGGGAACAATGAAGAGATTTATAAAATCTGACACCAGAGCCTCCTCTCTGAGGCAGTATCTTTATTAATCTTCCAAGAAGCTCTTTAATACATGAATTATTTGCATAATGTATCTCTGAATTCACTACATTTCTGTAGTAAATGTCTTTCCTGACTTCTTCCTTTGACTTGAAAGGTCTGATTTGTATATTCTGTACTCTCACAGATATTCTAGAACATACTGCTGTATTAAGGTAGTGAAAGTATTTATTCTTTGGAATCGTATAAGGTTAACAGAAATATTGAATGAAAGGTGCAGAGATTTGCCAACCATTCCCCAGTTCCACACATATATAGCGTCCCCATTCTCAACATCCTGTACCAAAATTGAGCCTTTAATACAACTGATAAAATTACATTATATTGACATTGTCATCTGAAGTTCACAGTTTACACTGAGGCCCATACTTGATATATTATTTGGGATTTAACAACTATAGAACAGCACAAAGAAATTTTTTCTGCCCTTAAAAAAAATTCTCCACACTCAACCCATTCATTTTCATGTCCTTCATTTCATTCCATTCACTTTGAATAATGTGGCAAAGTAATTCTTGAAGAACTACTATTGCCTATAGTTTCAAGTCCTGATTCAACTATGGGTCTTGTCAATACTAGTCCCTTGAATCCAGATATTTCTTCTCCATCATCACTTTTTCTCTTTCAAGTTCTGTTCTTTTGATTAAATTCATGACTGCCTTTCTTATGCATTCTTTGTATTTCATATGGGTTCCACTTTAAGTACTAGCCATACTATGATGACCTCCAGACATACAGTAAACCAAACACAAATAAACAACTAATTCTGTACATCACATTTTCTGGTAAATATCTTTGCATTAATTTATGTAAAGTTTGATAGATGTTTGTTATAATTCTGAGTTCTGCTGCCTAATTGTTGAAAGAAAATTCAGAAAACTTTTGGAGGGCACTGCCTTGGAAAGAACTGAAACAAAATGATAGTATTAAGCACCTGTCTTTTAAATTCTGACTCCTTTGTTATTGAACATTCACTTTCTCTGGTTTGCTTTGCCTTTCAATTTCCATCTGGAAAATGGCTCTAATTATATCTTAAGGCTGAATATTATTTTATAAAATTTGATGTAGCAAATACAAATAGTATGTTTTTACCACTGTCCTTTCTGTACTTTATGTTAAATATTTACGACAACTCCATGACTCACTTCTCAGAAGTTAGTTATTTACCATCGAGTATTCATTAACTTTTAAATGAAAACCCAAGGTGATTAATACAATGGGATAGAGGAGATATTGTGGAATTTTAAGCATGTAGTAGCTGGATTGCGGTTTTCTTTATCTTTATTCTTCTTTGTTTTCCTTTATACTTAGCCAATTTCTTTCATTGCAATTCCTATCCTGATATGTGAGTAACTCTTCATCTACTAGTTGTTTTATACACCCAGACCTTATGGTTCCTATTATTCTAAGGAAAGAACACAGTATCACTGTCTAATGAATAAAGTCATCATGATTTTCTATCACCTTTAATTGTCTGCCTAAGATGTTTGAGAAGCAGCAATTTCCAAAAACAATTGAAAGCAATCAAGTTGTTGAATTTAAAATCATTTTTACCTTAGAGAAATCAAACTATTCACATTCTAATGCAAACTGTAATGAATCAAAATGCGTTTTCTATTATTCTCAATATATCTATTGCTTAATGTATTTGCATTATAACTTTCATTTTCTCAAAGGCAGGTCAAGTGAACCCAACAGTCAAATTATATGTTGTAAATCTATATGGACCAACTCATACTTTGGAACTCATGCCACCTGATAGCTTTAAATCAAGGTATGCAATTTCAATTTTACTTTTACTGGGAAATAGATATTTTAAACTCTAATTATCATATTTTGCAATCTAAAAAGAGATGTGATCAGTTCTATATCCACATTAAAATAAAGCTGGGGTTGACTCCATTAGTGCAGGAATGAAATCATTCTGGGTCTCTTGTTCTTAAGAAGCACTTAAGGTTTCAAGATGATTAGCAGCATAACAGAATTTCTAAAAATACTAATATTAAGAATTATACCTATTTTGCAGTGAAGGGAGAAAATAATTTTCCTCTGGATTTTCTTCCTGCAAATACTCATTTCATATTTTAAATATAACTTCTCTTAAAAAGGGTAATATATCTAAAATTTCTGTACCTTTTTTTTTTTAGGATTTCCTTCTTCCCCATAGCTTGTTAATGATCTCATACCTTATTTTAGAAGATAGGGAAAGTTAATGAGATATTTTTCTCAATTACCAATGTAAAAATCATTTATTTATGAAGTTTAAGTTGAATTTGTGATAGAAGCATTTTTTTTACCATTAGTGAGATTTCTATTAGTGAACATATAATCAAAATAACATGTAGGTTTTAGTACCTAGAATGAAACTCAAAATCTAAGGTTGATTCTCTCAAATGAGTCAATGCTTTAAATTTTTTAAATGGTCTCATATATGGACATATGAATAGCTTATTTATGAAAATAGATCCATTCTTAGCAGTGATAAAGGGATAAGTTCAGTGTTTGAGGACTGTGTGTATGTGTGTGTGTCTATGCTGTATGTGTGTGTTTTGTTTGTGTGTGTGTTTCCAATGACATCAACAATTAATTAGTACTAAAGAATTTAAACAAGTCCACTCAGCTATCAATGTATTGTGAAAGTTTTCATTACATTGAAGATCTCACAAATAGTACATTTTTCTATGTATAAAAATTATTTCTACTTTAAAAAGTAATACAAAGTTATGGTATGTTGACACTGAAGGGAGTTCTTTAAATGCCTAGTATATAGGCTTTTTCCCCTATATAAAAATTCTCTCTTGAGCATGTCTCACTTTCCCTCTCCTCAAACCTCTACATAAATAGAGGTAAATTTCTTTTAATTAAATATATAAGTAAATATCTCAGATAAACTGCCAGTTTTACTGGTGAAAAATTAAAACCCAAAAAGGGAACAAAATGTTAATAGAACTTAAGGAGTAGTTATCAGCATAGACGCAAAATGAGGTAAAATCGGTTTCAAAGTAAAAATTTATTCAGGTGGTATTGAAAGACTTTCAAGGGCCATCAAGACAGAAACACAGACACACAGACATACATGCACATGCACAGGCACACACACAGAGGTACATAATGAGCAATTGTGAAAAGTATTGTGTTCTTTTAGTTATTTTTCCCAGGGGCTACACCTATGGTGCTGGAGAGCTACTTCAGGCTCTGGGCTTGAGGTCACCCTTGGCTATTTTCAAAAGACTTTGTGAGGTCTGGTTTCAAATCAGGCTTCATGTATGTATCTCTTGTACTCAATCCTTTGAGCTATATCTTCAGCCTAGTGATTATGGTTCATGACTCTTAACGTTTTCTCCAGTTTGTTTAATGCACTCAATTTGTAATAAATGGCATTAGATTTGAAGTGTTTGTATCGTATCTATTATGCAGTATTGGACAGGTCACTTTACCTCTTTCTGAGCCTGAATACTATAGTTCTAAAACAATACTTTCTAATTTTAAAGAGTATTTTAAGGTATAAAGAGATACTGCAGTAATTAGGACACTTTCTTGAATGCAGCTGACCCTTGTTTTATCCCCCGAACACCACAAAGGAACATTCCTGAGCATAGAGCCAGGGACAGTCCCTTAACATCTCCAGGTATGGCTGCACACCCCCTCCATACAAATAAAATTAAAAAATTATTATTATTATTATTATTTGGTTTGGGGGGCAGCTGCATGCAGTGGTCCAGGTGCTCAGGTTTTATTCCTGACTCTATACACAGGAATCACTCATGAAAGTGCTCAAAGTACCTTATGTCATGTGAGGTGAGAGATCAAACCTGGGTCAGCCATGTGCAAGACAAGTACCCTACCACCTACCATTTTTACTACCTTTGCAGTCCTAAAAGTATGGGAAAACTTGTGAGATTAAAACCAATTATATAATACCTACTTTCTTTCTTATGTGAATTAGGGCATAGGGTCTTGATTTTATATACTAATGGATTTCTAATACATTTAGAAATTATAATTATTTATAATCTTTCATAATTTATATAGTAAATTATACTTCTAATACGTAAGATATAACAGAATGTTTTTAAATTACATTTGTCAAAAGTGAAAATCACTCATCATTTTTGAGTACTGGAGGGTACATGTTTATTTTATATTTGAGATAGAACATGATAAAATTAATGACCCAACATAGTCACACATTGCAGATATAAATTTAACATCTATTAAATTTGAAGAGGAGTCTGAAGAATAACACTGCATCCCATTGTGAGTGAGGAAGACTGTGCTGTGAAAGAAAGGAATGCTGATTTGGTAATAAACTTGGTCTTCAATTTAGAGGGAAATCAATCATAACTTATATAAATGATATTGGAATTTTATATATTATCTATCATGATCTTAAATAAATGCTAACCATAGTATGTGAAAGGTAGTAAAGTACATATCATGCTATTTGGGGGTGAGAGGGAACTAATGTAAAAAATATTTTTGTTATATCCAAATATTAATATTTTTTGATTTTATAAATATTGAATTAATGATAATAGTATGGGCACATATTTGAGAAAGCTCACTAAGATGAAGATGCCAGATAGTAAGAAATGACACAAGAGAGTCCCAAGAGCAGAAAGAAATTACTACCTCAGGATTTACAGAGAAAGGGTCACATATGAATAGTAAGAGACTTGTAGCTAAAGAATAGGATATACCAGTAGGACACTGGTCAACATATTGAGTCTCTTTCTCATTGCTAAACCATGTCTAAGAGGAACTGGGGTCCAAGAATGAACACCCAGATTTCGCCACCCTCAAACTTTGAATTCTTGCAGAGGTCTTGCGTTAGCAAGGCATTCTCACTTCAGAGTCCAGTCCTTTCTAACTGGAAAGTGATATTGGATAGGAGCTAGAGAAATTGTACAATTCTTAGATGAATCCCTGTTTGATCTAAACACTGCAAGAGTGATCACTGAGCTCAGAGACGAGAGCTCTGAGCACCGGAGTGTGCCCCACCCCTAAAAATGTAAAGATTGTTGGAGAATCAATCTGGCAAGGAGAAAATATTCAACAAAAATACCGTAGTGCTTTTTGTCCTAGAAAGTTACCATTACTGTCATTTCAGGGATTTGCTGGATTTATGCACAAGAACTCTTATGATTGTTCTGAGACACTTGAAAATCTGTTAATTGAGTGTCACTTTGTTTTTTTTTTTATCTCTGGTCTCTGTCTTTGTCTTGTGTGTATGTGTATTTGTCAGTCTGTGACTCTGTGTGTGCGTGCTAGTATGTTTTTTTAATCTCTCCCCTTTCTCTCTCACACACATAAACTATCTACTCTTCATGTTTTCCGTGAAAATCTATCATTTTTCAAAAATTGTCATTGTGACTTTTGTGAGTGACAGTATTTTAAAATCCTTTGCATTAGTGGATATTTGACAAGGATTTTACTTATGATAGCAATTGTTTCCATTTGTCTTATTTTAGTTTAATTTCATATTTTTTGCCATTTTATACTTTAATTTTTGTAAGATAGTCCATCCGATTTTTTTTAGTCATATATATGATATACATGTAATTACAGAGAATAAATTTTGGCTTCCAGTATTTTTAGCAGTATTCAATAGTGTATTGGTTGAAATATCCCGTAAATTAAAAACAATACCAAATCATTTTCATTTTTACAACATGAAGGCAAACAAAAATTTATAAATAGCATACATTTTCTATACATTATTAATTCCATCAAATGCTCTCTTCTTTTGAATGATCCTGTATCATTTGAGATATTTCTTAATCTCTCATTAACAAAAAAGCCAAATGACTAATTTCAATATAATTTACTCTATTTTTGTATGCTACATAAGTATGTTCAATTTTTTTTAACCTTTAGTTAGCTGTAGGATATCAATTCATAACCAGAAGATTTAACCACTTGGTTAAATTATAAACTACATTTGTTCTATATTTTGATATATCTTAGCCCACATAATCATAAATTAAATTCATAAATAACATTTGCTAGATTAATGTTAATGACTCACATTGTTAATAAATAATTCGATATAGGAAAAGTGATAACATTAATAAATAAAGACAACCCCTTAGGATTTAAAATAACTTAGTGTACATGCTGTTCCATACCACAGAGATTTGTCTTGAATTTGAGTTCAGGCATTTGGTTTTGTCCATTAGTATTTTGTTTATGCATTAATTCATGATTAAGAAGAAAATTAGGACTGAAGAGATAATACAGTGAGTACTTAGCAAGTGGCTGGCCTAGGTTCAACCCCTGACATTGCATTGGTTCCCCAAGAACCAACCCTTACACAGAGAGATAAGAGTAAGATCTGGCCACAGTCAGTTGTGGCATCACATGCTAAAAAAAAAAAAAAGAAAGTGAGGGGCCGGAGCGATAGCACAGCGGGTAGGGCGTTTGCGTTGCATGCGGCCGACCCGCGTTCGATCCCCGGCATCCCATATGGTCCCCCAAGCACCGCCAGGAGTAACTCCTGAGTGCAAAGCCAGGAGTAACCCCTGAGCATCGCTGGGTGTGACCCAAAAAGCCAAAAAAAAAAAGAAAGTGAAATAAATATAAATTTATGTTCATTGGAATTAAAATGTTTTTTAAAAAGATCAGGCAGTTTACTCAAAGGTATAATTGATTTCCTATTTCTTTTCCAACACCCTCTTATTTAAGACAAAATTGTGACTTATCTAAGGTTAAACAAATAAAGATTATGTATACCATTTTTCACCAACAGATGTTAGTTTCATTCTTTTTATCATTATTTGAATTATAATCTGTTTTGATCTTTCATAACATGGTATGATAGGAACTAAAATAATGTCTCCGTTTGACTACCCTGAGACCCAGCAGGAGTTAGATGACTCACTTAATCTTAATGGGAGAACATCTTTTACAAAGTATTACACTGTAAATTTAAGTCCTTGCAGACATTCAGTTCTTTTGTTAGAAAATTAGGTCTTAATTTTAGATTATACAGTTAAATGACAGTGAAAAAAATTGTTAGATAATGAATTATGCTGATTTTTTTTTACAGGCTAGGCAATTGAGATATTTTAGAGTAGTGATTATCCTTTGTCTTCAGACATTTCCATGCTGGAGAGTAAAGGTAGTGTTGTGTCACTGTTTCCTCTCCGTTTCTAACAGAATTTTGTTCATTTGAAATCTACCTTTCAAATTGAAAGTATTCAGTCATCTACCTTTTGTAACCCATTACTCCAACCTGTAACATATCCTTCTCACCCTGGAGATGACAATGCTATGCTGTTTTTCATCACTGTATCACTGTATCACTGTATCCAGTTGCTCATTGATTTGCTCCAGCAGGCACCAGTAAGGTCTCCATTGTGAGACTTGCTGTTACTATTTTTGGCCTTTGGCATAGGCCGTGGTTGCTTGCCAGGCTCTACTGTGTGGAAGAAGGGTATGTAGCCATGTGGCTTGCTCAGCCTGCTCCCTGTCCCCTGTGCTGGATCATATGAAGAAATCTCTTTCACCTTTTTCATGATTTACTTTTTTCCTCACATTTTTTCTAACTTCTTCATTCCATTTATTAAGAAGACTTAGAACTGTTTACTCTCATTCTACTCAAATATCTGCAAATGATATTCAGTAAGTGAATTTTTGAGAGACACATACCTACATCCAAAAAAATTTTCCCAAGTTATACCAATAGACCATTTCATTTCTTTTTTTTTTTTTTTTGGCTTTTTGGGTCACATCTGGAGATGCTCAGGGCTGACTCCTGGCTCTGCACTCAGGAATCACTCCTGGTGGTGCTCGGGGGACCATATGGGATTCTGGGAATCGAACCTGGGTCGGCGGTGTGCAAGGCAAATGCCCTACCTGCTGTACTATTGCTCCAGCCCCCATTTTATTTCTTGACTTAATTACTCTATACTTTGAAGACAAATCGTAACAGTGAACCACATTACTTTAAAAAACAAGCATTTCTTTCAAATAAACTGTAATTTTTCGAAGTTTACTGCACATGTTTTATACGTTAGTAAATCTTTAAAATGCTCTACCTGGGGACTGGAGAGATAGTGCAGTACAAAAGGTGCCTTGAATGTGGTGGGATAGGCCTAGTCTATATTTCAGTCTCCCAAGAAATACCTGCCTGTGTCTTCCAAAAAAATGCAGTGAAGACTGCATTTGTGTTTGTAGAAGGGTCTTAAATGGCACTGCTGAAATGCATCGTGTTGTAGTGTTTTAACAAAGAGATCTTGAATTTTCTGAAAGAGATGAGCTCAGAACTCTCTCTCTCTCTCTCTCTCTCTCTCTCTCTCTCACACACACACACACACACACACACACACACACACACTGTGATTATGTTGTGGAAAAAGAGTAAGGTTATTTAGACAGAAAGTCAGTGAAAAACTCAAATGATTTGTGCCATACCTAGTTATACCTATTTGCTGTCGATGCTAAGCACTTCATTCAGTTTGTCCTTGTGAACAATTAGATCTCCTGTGCCAGACCACCCAGTGGACAGAAAATCTTTTTTGACTTTCGTGCAATCCTGTAACCTGCTTGTCTCTGTCTCTGTGGCTCAAGAGGATCAGATCCTCGAGTACTACCTGGGTACTCCAGAGCCATGGAGACTAGGAACAAGCAGGAAAGCCAATTTTCAGGAAGGGACACTTTCGCTGGCTACTGGTCCCAGGACACCAGATCTAATGTGTTCATGAGATGGAATTTCAGGAGGACAGACGTATCTGCAGCAGGCAGGCTGGGAAGTATGACATTTCCAGGTAAGGGTACTTCTCTGTATCCTCATCAGAGAGGGCTTGAGTATTTGAGAAATGCAGACAAGCTTATGTGAATACAGAGGCATGCAGAGAGAATGAATCTTAGACAAGAAAAAAACTAACATAAATACTAACATATTTATGTTAGTAAATATCCCATTCGTCCCTTCTTGTGTGTCAAGCTCTGCTTTAACTATTACATGGGATATTTTCAACAATTTGTCAAGAAGATTTTAGTGTTTTTGAAGTTACCCGGGAAGATTTTGTAAAATCAATTTAGGAACAACACTTATCTCTAAAATTATAAATAAAATACATATTAAGATGTATAAGACAAATTTTCTTTAAACATGACACTGGATAAAGAGATATAATCACATCATTTAACCAAATAAAAAACTAAGTGGTTAGCTATAAATGAATTATGTCAATTTTGTGGCAAGGTTACTGTTTATCATCTCACTTAGGAAAACTCATAATATTACTTCAGTAAATTGAAATAATTTTTATTAAATTAAAATTCTTCTATTTGCCTATTGTATATAGACATCTCAATATGTGTTCCCTTATCTGTTTTTAATAATATTTTAGTTTTGGTTTACTTTATGAAAATTAATCAATTAACCATAAATATATATTATTAGAACTTGGCATTTATTTTTCTGATTTTATATTTCTTAATGCTAATTCCATTTAATATCTTTTTCTCTATATATACTAAAGGTTAATACCTATGTTACCACTTTTTAATCTTCATGGTGCTAAATAATGATAATCTATGCAAAAGTATCAGTTTAAGTAAAACACAGTAAGAAAGTGAAGAGGGATTCTTAGTTATAGAATTGTATATCACAATTGTATATGCCCAAAAATTAAGTCTAAACTAGTTGCATCGTTTATTCAGAGATGCCTTCTTGACTCTATTTTGGGAACTTTGTGTTATGGTTTCACTGAGTTTCTAGGCAATTTTCAAGTGAGACTAAGCTGGTTATGAAAGCTGCCAGATGTCTTGAAGAGATTGTTGAAGAGAAACATGGCAAGTTTTGCTGTAAGAAGTTATACTTGCCTTTCCACTGACATCTTTACTTCGATGGGCTAGCATGTTTTCTAGAGAAAAACAATGATGTTTTATATATATATGTATATACATATACATATATATACAGATTTGTGTAACTGAAGGTATCAGGAGGTGATTTGTGTCACAGGGTTTTCTTTCTTGAAGTTCATTTTTCTCTGTTTCATAGAAGCTGAGCATATTAGTTTAAAGTTACCACTCAGAGTTGCTAATTATTAAGCTATTTTCAAAGTACCTCATCTATTCAGAAACTAAGCAAATTTCATATCTATATATATGCATCAAAAATTAAGTTTGTATGTTGTACAGTGCTAATTGGGGTAATGTAGTATAAAACTTTCATGTACGTGAGCTATAAAAAAGTATAAGCCAGAGAGAAAAATTATATAAACTTTTCCAGTCCACAGTCTGTGGACATTCTAGACTTCCAAATTTGAAGTCTAACAATTACAAACTTTAGTGCCCCTTATCTAAGTTTAAATTTTAAAAATTATTTCATCTGTTCTTCAAACAGTACTGGAATAAAAATATTATGAAGAAAAAAGTGAGATTAACATTTGTCTACAACTGACAAAGATTGAATCATATCTCTGTATGATTGCTGTAACCCAACTATTGATTAAAGAGCAATAACATGGGGTTCATGCATAATCAATAATTATTAATCCAGTGTTAATCAATAATTATTAATCCAGTATTAAAATTTTATGTGGTTGAATATTTTTAAATAATAAAAATCAATGTAATTTAGAAAAGTAATACTTATTTTACTCAGGCTTTATCAGCAGGGTTTAAAAATATCACATATATTAAGTACCTTGATTTTTTTCCATAATTTCTTTTCTTGAATGTTGTTTATTTTTTAATTTGATATCAATTTTTGTATTTTCATTTATGTAATATATGCTTATGTACATTTTTGCTTGTATATGTTAATATTGGAAGCAGACATGTGTATATAAACATGCATGAAATAGGTATCATAATATCTTTGTAATTTTTAATTGTATATAAAATTATAAAAGTACATTTCCTTGATTACTATACATGTTTTGTGTTACTAAGCATAAACTTCAATTTTGTTTCCACACTAGAGAATACTATATCACTATGGTTAAATGGGTAAGCAATACCAAGACGGTGGTGAGATGGTTAAACCGACCTCAGAATATCTCAGTCCTCACTGTCTGTGAGACCACGACAGGTGCTTGTAGTAGAGTGAGTATAATTCTTTACTTTTATGCCAAAAATTATGTTTTATGCTATCTCTCAAAAAGAGACCAGCCAACTTTAAGCAAAGTTATAGGAAAAAAGAAATTCCATTGGGAATCTGTATTTTAATCTATAAAGCTTCCAAGATTTGAAGTGAGAAAAATGGTAAGTGGAAGAGAACAAAGTAAACTGACTTTTAAAAATAGATTTTTGTGTACCACAAATAATTTTTGATTAGATTAATTCTCAAGTATGGGTCTTCATTTCATTTTTTGACTATTCTAAAAGTTAACTAAATATTTTTTAAATGGTTCTGGATTGGGGGAGTAATAGCACAGCAGGTAAGATGCTTTTCTTGCCTGTGGCTGACCCAGATTCAATTCCCTAGCACTCCTTATGGCCCCATGAACCAACCAGGAGTGATCCATGATTGCAAAGCCAGGAGCACCACTGAGTGTGGCCCAGAAACCTAAATAAATGAATAAAAATTATATATATATATACATTTCTTGTGCTTTTAAAAAAAGTTTGTACTTTGATTTCTATAATTAGGTTTTATAAATCCTGAAATAAATTTTATGTTTTATTTAAAGTGACTAGTAGAAGAAATGCTACAGTGATTTTTTTTTCTTGTTATATTCTGAGTACTTGGTTAAAAGATTCACAATTATTTAATAACAAATTTTTCCAATTTATTTTTTGTACAAGACAAAATAAACATTGTCAGACTAGTGTTTCAGTTACAGCCAGCTATAAAAATGCAATGTTACGTATTTGATAACAATTTATATGACAAGTAAGGTGATGCATATACAGATGCTGATATAAATTAGGTACATAAGGTGAATTAAACTCTGACCTCCTATCGGTGATACTTTCTAGACTGTCATACAGTGTAAAATGCAAACACAATAACCAAAGCAAACATTGTAGAGGTTGGACTGAAAAAGTAAAAAATGTCAGAAAATTTCATATGGATCTCTTCAGTTTTTACCCGAATTCTTATCTATGATATGAACACAGATAAATAACGGTAGGGGCAATGAATAGAAAGTTTTTACATTTGCAGGCTGGAGAGATAGTAAAGCAGGTTGGGCACTTTTCCTTGCATGCAGTGAACCCAGGTTTGATCTCCAGCATCCCCATATGGTCCCCAAGTACCACCAGGAGTTATTCTGAGTGCAGAGCCAGAAATAACCCCTGAGAACCACTAGGTGTGATTCAAAAAATGAACATTGCTTGAAAGAACTGAAGAGAAAATGAAACTGTGTTAGGCAGTCAGGGAGTCAGAAGCAATTCAAAGTCAAATTTTAAAGCAAAATGATTAAAAATAGAAGATGGAAAAGAACAAAGTCCTTATCACCCAAAGAACAATATTATGTAATTTTATCTGAAATTATATACATGCATGACAAGATTTTAAAAAATACGACCTCTTGAAAGAAATAGGCAACAAATAATATTTAGGTAATAATTAATTAGAAGAATTAACATGGTTAACAGTAATTGCTATATGATGTCAATTTTATGAAGAAATTCAGTGCATTTTTAACAATATCCCAATGTCATTATATACAGAAATGAAATAAAATAGGAAATTTTATTTGGAACTTTTAAAGATCCCAAAGGGCAAAAACAATCCCAAGAAAATGAGTAAAAATGAAAGTACTGCACTCCATGACTTCAAATTGTACAGTAAATGGGAAGTAATAAAAATAGCATTGCATTGGATTAAAAGCAGTCACCCAGATCAGTGAAATATAGTTGAGTCCAGAAAAAAAAACACCAATGCAGAAAACTAATTTTAAAATGCGTAAGATCATGCAATTGTATAAGAAAGACTTTTCAATATGTGATGTTAGAAAAATAGGCAATACTTAAATCTAGTCCATTGGTACCATACAAAAAATTAATTATAAAGGAACACCAGAAATTAGCAAATATATAAGAAAAAATATAAACAATATATTCTTCTACACAAGAATTATAACTATATTCAAAAACTCTGCTGTTAAGGTAAGACACAGTCAATTTAAAACAAATTAAATATATCAATATTGAACCTTTTAATTATAAACTACAATTTATTATAATATTATATAATTATGATGATTATAATTTGTAATTCCATAAATTATGTCGAGAAAAACATAGGCAGAACCCATCATTACACCTTCAGTGATTCAGTTTGACTAGCCAAGCAAATGTAAAAAATGGTAATAAATAGAATTTCATTAAAATTCATCAATTCAGAAGCTTTTGCACTACAAAAGAAATGATGAACAGAATAAAAGCATACCACACAAACTGGTAGAAAATAATTGTCCGCCATCAATATGACAAGGAATAATATTGAAGATACATACAGCACTTGTAAAATTTAACAAGATAAATCAATTAACTCCAACCAAAATTGGGAAGAAACTCCCTCAGGCAAACATACAGATGTCTAATAGGTATATTTAAAATGCTATGCATAACTGATCAACAAGTAAATGCAATTCTAAACAACAATGAGCTTAGACCCACTCAACTTATAGGGTGGGTCTAACATATCAAAAAGAATAGAAACAAACAGTGCTGGTTTTGATATGGGGAAAATGGGATTCTCATCCACTGCTGGGGAAGTGCCACCTAATTCAACTCTTCTGAAGACAATATGGACACTTATCAAAAAACTAGAAACTAGACTCAAGCTTCTATATGACCCAGTAGTTCTACTTTTGGGCATGTACCCTACCGGTCCAAATACTCTGCTCTGAAAAGACATCTGTGCTTTTATATTCATTGTAGGCACTATTCAAAGCCAAAATAGGAAATGACCCAAGTGTATAAGAACAGATGACTGTATAAAGAAGCTGTGTTAAATGTACACAATGAAATACTGCAGAAGGAAGGAAGGAAGGAAGGAAGGAAGGAAGGAAGGAAGGAAGGAAGGAAGGAAGGAAGGAAGGAAGGAAGGAAGGAAGGAAGGAAGGAAGGAAGGAAGGAAGGAAGGAAGGAAGGAAGGAAGGAAGGAAGGAAGGAAGGAAGGAAGGAAGAGAGCATTGTCACTGAATTGTATTTTTCTGGGCTTTAGAGCTATCGAAGAAGATTACTGCTGAGGTTTTAGTAGGAAACTCAAAGAATTATTTAATTATGTTTCTCAGTTACTTGCTTGTAAAGACACATCTACCAAAAATATAGTGAAATGAAAAAATGGGTATTAATATTAAATATAATAATTTTGCTAGAAAAACTGGTAAATATTAATTCACAAATTATAAATATTAACTATTTAAAATTAGTACAGCTGCAAATATGAAAAACAATAATGTTGTACCTCTTCACTTGAAATCATTTATTATATATTTTAGAAATCTTTAAATTTCATAAGTCATGTCGTAAGCAATATTACTAAATTTTATTTTATGTATATGTAACATGAGAATAGGGTGATTTAATTTCACCTTTTGAAATATGATTTTGGTTCCTATTCTTTGTAAGATAATTTTAATGGATCATAAAGATTTGTCATTTCGAATGTTTAATTGTATTTCCCCAAGGGGGAAAAATTACTATGAAAAAGAATGGATTGAACATGGAAAGACTGTCCACCTTTTAATTTCACTCCTGGATGTTTGCCCAGTTCTTTGGAAGTTCTTAATAATTTTGTTTCCTGATGATGCCTAGAGGTGAAAAGAGACAGTGTCTAGTCGTTCATAACAGTTCGGATGAGGTAATCAAACTGAGTTGGAAAATGATCTATCTCTGGTGACATACTACTAAGAATTCTAAGAGAGTTCACCAAAGAAGACTTTCTATTTAAAGTATCTTTATTAGCACAATGCCCTAATTATTTATTCTGTTTAAATTAATAATGACAAAGGATGACTGGAGTGGTAGTGCAGTGAGTAGGGCGTCTGCCTTGCATGCAGCCAACCCGGGTTCGATTCCTCCACCCCTCTCGGAGAGCCCAGCAAGCTACCCAGAGTATCCTGCCCGCACAGCAGAGCCTGACAAGCTACCTATGGCATATTCAGTATTCTAAAAACAGTTACAAGTCTCACAATGGAGACGTTACTGGTGCTCGCTCGAGCAAATCGACAAGCAACAGGATGACAGTGACAGTGACAAAGGATGGGATCTTTCATGGTATTTCAGAAGTTGAAGAGAGAAAATAATGTCAGAAGAATGACAGGGTAAAAAGAAATTAAATTAATGCATCCTCATGTCAGTCTTTAGGTGCTTCATGGAGTTAATTGTTTCATTTCAGAAATATGAGATGACATCAGATACATGGCTCTCAAAGCAGGTACAGTATCTACAGTATCGTTTCAAGATATCATAATTTGTCTATTGTGTTAATCTCATTTCCATATATGGAAGGTGGTACATTTCACTCAAAAGCATTTTAGATATATTTCTTTGAACTTTTGCTGTACTTAAGTGAAGTTTAATTACTTATGACTTCAGCTATTAATCACATCTTTATTAAATAGTGATCTCTATATTTTGTAAGACTAAAGAATAGCTACTAGGATATATAAATATGTGTTTGTGTTTATACTTATATATGTATATATTATACAGGTCATTATATTAGTAAAGGTGTGTATAAATGAAAAGAAAAAATTCTGAGCCCCATCAAAACTAGAATGAATCAACATTGCTCAAATTAAAGAAAATTGATTACACCTCCATATACATTGGCTATGTGGTACAGGGGATGTTGCTCAGTAGTAAACCACATGTGTAAGTGAGGTTCTGTGTTTCATTCCTGGTAAAGCAAAAAAAAAAAGATTTTCTGGAGATTATTTTGATAAAGTTCTTTGTAGTAGTTAAAAATTGTTTTGATTAACAAATACCGGGTTAATCTATTGTTCATATTTTCTTTATCACAAAGAAAAAGTTGCTAAACATAATGATTTCTGTGTAATTATATGTTATTCCGTAAAATATTTTAAAAGCAAATTAGTCTATTCTAGTATTTCAGTCATTCCAATCTAGTATTCAAGAAATGTCTCTACCCCAATACATGCGCGCGCACACATACGCACGCACGCACACACACAGACACACACACACACACACACACACACACACACATGCTCTGTGTCAATTTAACTTTTAAAGAATTGTCAGACACTGTTTAAAAGATTTGTCTCCATTCAAAACTTTTTCCTAATTTATTTCATTGCCATTTTGAATCATCCTTTGTACTTCTCTATTTTAGAATGAAGAACCTGTATTTTCTAGAGATGGCAGTAAATTCTTTATGACTGTTCCAGTTAAGCAAGGGGGACGTGGAGAATTTCACCACATAGCTATGTTCTTTGTCCAGGTAAATGTTGAATTCCTTCTCTGATTTGACTTTGTTTCCCTATTCGAATAAAAATAAGCATGCCCATAATTTTTGTGGTGTTTGGGAATTGCACTTAATGCCTTTTGAAGTCCAGTCATAGATCTAACTCAGAGATATTTTAGAGGATAACTCACCCATCACTCAAAGCAATATTTTCTAGCTGCATGTTGCTCAATAGCATAAACTGATCTACACAAGGTACTGTGAATGAAGGGATATGGGACGTAGGATTATTTTAAAGTACTGAAATCCTACTTTGAATAACCTGAGGGAATTTGAGATG
The DNA here is from genome assembly GCF_027595985.1 of Sorex araneus. Lineage (NCBI taxonomy): Eukaryota > Metazoa > Chordata > Mammalia > Eulipotyphla > Soricidae > Sorex > Sorex araneus. Next base: position 177,949,911 of record NC_073313.1, read on the forward strand.
TGTCTATTAAATAAATATTGACTGCTTTTTACAAGTAATATTTTCAAGAAGTTATTGAAGTGAGAAATACTTGAGGTAAAAAGATTGTGCATAACCTGTGTTTTCTCTAGAGACTATGTCCTTTCTTTCTCTCCTTTCACATCTTTTTAGCAATTTTAATTCAATAAAACTACCCTGCTTCACTAAAAGTTGTCCAACAAAATGTCAGAAATAAATAAATTATGATATATTCACAAGAGAGATTTTAAAGATTTATAAATCTAATTTTTAATGTGTTACTAAATACATGTCTACAACTTTATTTTAGCCTAAAATCTGTTTATTTATTGTTATGGACCTATGATTTACAAAGTTATTTATATTGAATTTCAGGCTTCATGTCCAACACTAATACCATCACCAGTGTCAACTTACTTCCACCAATGTCCCCAATTTCCCTCCCTCAATCCATTTCCCCATCCCATCTCTGTAACAGTCAAATGTCCAGTAGACATGCCCTATCAGGATGATGAGGGGTAAACCCACAAAGAGATATTTGCTGAAATTTACCTATTGCATTAGAATAATGCCACCATCTGTGTCTGTATTTAATCAAAGAAGCTGAGTGTTGCCTAGAATTAAAAGTGACACAAGCAGCTAGTGTTTTTATGTTGATAAGAGTTTCTGTTTAAACATAAAGAAATCAATATTTTCTATTTTTATTTTTATTTTTTTCAGAGTAAAAGTGAGCAAATTACTGTGCGGCACCTGACATCAGGAAACTGGGAAGTGATAAAGATTTTGGCATATGATGAAACTACTCAAAAAATGTGAGTGTTTTTTGGTTTTCTAGATGCAATTTTTTTGCCAGCATTGCATTTTGCTTACCGTGTTCTGGTCAAAATAGCCTGGTCATGTAAACAGTAACCTTTGATAATTGTTCCTATACTCAATTCTGATAAATACGGCCACCCTTTCTCTGTTTCCGTCTTTTGCTCTCTATTTCTCCCCCATCTCTTTTTATGTCTTCTCTCTCTCTCCTTCCTCTCTCTTCTTTTTCCCTCTCTCCCTCACTGTCTCCTCTCTCTCTGTCTCCCCCTCCCTCTCCCTCTGCTTCTCTCTCTTTCTCTCCCACTCTTTCTTTCTCATGCCCCCCCCCCCCTGTATCCACACATACAGAGAGAGATCAGGGAAAAGTGCAGTGACACTATCCACCTCAAAAAAAAAAAAAATTGTTGGGGCTGGAGCGATAGCACAGCGGGTAAGGCGTTTGCCTTGCATGCGGCCGACCCGGATTCGAATCCCAGCATCCCATATGGTCCCCTGAGCACCGCCAGGGGTAATTCCTGAGTGCATGAGCCAGGAATGACCCCTGTGCATTGCCGGGTGTGACCCAAAAAGAAAAAAAAAATTGTTCCTCAAGTAATCTCAAGCCCTTTTGCTTAATCAAAGAACAGCTTGTCCATTCATTGTTTGAAGATTCCAGAGAACCATCAGTGTGACAACAATTGATCTTGTCTAATGTTTGTATTTTCTTTCCTGGGTAGTTACTTTCTGAGCACTGAATCTTCTTCCAGAGGGAGGCAGCTATACAGGTAGGCAATGTGCAATGTTGATTTCCTAATGGTACATTGATGGACTAGAAAAAATTAAGGTTTCAAACTTCTTTTGCACTTAAAACATAGCTACACAAGAGCCAGAACAACCTTGCATATTTTGCACAATTCCTTGATTCTGGGCCTGTGTGAGTCTCAAAGAATAGAACTGAGCAAAGATCATTTTGTTGTGTTTAATTTTTCTTCTCTTTCTTATCCTCATTTTTTTTAGCCCTATTCTCCTCCCCGTTTTGGCTTGCCTCTATCAGCAAACCCTCTCAGCAGCATTTACGTATTTTTCTAGTAATCCTTTTTGTAAAAAAAAAATTCTAAACCTCATTTTGAATTTTAGGTGCTTCAATATTGTGCACAGAGTAATTCCTGAACAGAATAAAAGTGTCACAAACACTTAATAGAACAAGTGCAGTTTATTTTCCTCCCAGTGTTTATAAAATTCATTAAAATTGTTACTGAAATTGCAACTACACATTTCCTACTAAATAAAGCAATAGATGGAGAATATTTTCATTTTCCCATTATTTTGTTAAATGGAAATATGTACATGAAAGGGTCCAAAGGTCACACCTTTTTAGTATTTAAATGTCTCCTCACTCAGAAAGCTTTTACCAGGAACTCACAGAATGACTTTTATTTTTGCCTGGCTAGCAGCTTATTAATTCTAGACTTTATATACACTTTCTAATTTCCATTTCACAGATCCATTTTTAAAGTGTCAAAACTGCCATGGCATATTCTCAGTGGAAATTCATCATGTTTGAAGAAGTGTCACCACTGATTCTTACCAAGTAGCCTAGATTTTCCTTTGAGAGTAAAATTGCATGTTTAGAGTAACCTAACTTTTTTTTAATTCACCCATTCACTCTTATCCAAGCATAAACTGCTTAATTTAAAGCAAACCTCTCCTTTTGATAATCTGTGTCCGATATATACTATTTTGCCCTTTTTTCTTTTTAGATTCTGTGACCTATGTTCTCAATTCTAATGGATTCTAAAGGAAGAGCAATTATTAATTTAAAGAAATTGAGTTTAATTTTTGTTTTAATTCTTGCTTAAAGTATTGACCAACACTTTCTTTCAAGAGACCTGAAGTTTATCTCTTTAGAAATATAGGCCATGATCAATATTTTCAGTCATTATAGCTATTTTAGAAATATGGATATATTTTTTTAATCATTTATCTCACTCATTCTATGAAAGCCTTAAAGAAAAATGATAATTCTCAAAGATTTAATTGTCTTCCCTTTTGCACCTTAAAATGTGATTTGAATTACAATGACTTCTTAGATTTGTGTCCTTGTCTTATTTCCCCAGTGTCCAAGATAGAAGAGTCAATATATCTATGACCTGTAATAGTGTAAAGACTATGTTATAAAGCGAATAGAGTGCATAAATTTACCTTTAATAGCTCATCAAATGCCAGTTGGCTTGACTGCAAGATAATGTTAGTATTTAACCCAGAAAATTCAATCAATGTCTTGTTCAGGTCGTTAAAAAAAAAATTATTGGTTGAATTAATGATGGGGTTAGATACCCAGGTAAAATCAGAATTGTGATCAGATTTGGTGCTTTAATTTGTCTCAAAATTTACATTTCTTCAACAATTTCAGATATATATGTATATAATGAGAAAATTTAATATTAATCTCTGGAGAACTTAGATTTAAAAAAAATAGTTGCCTGTTGTTTGATTTTAACTCTAGTATTTTACTATATGACTATGGCATTCTTAGTTTCTCTGTAATGGTCACACAAATTATAAATGTAGCTAATACACTGAACTACAATGTAGCTAATACATTGAATTAATACATTGTAATATAGCTAATACATTGATGTAGCTTTATGTAGATTTCATAATACATTGAAATACATAAATTGCAAATGTTATTTAAAAGTTACAACTTAAAATGTCAAGAACTAGGTATGATTTTTTTAATTGTTTTAAAATTAAACTTTGGGTAAAACTGATCATTTTATTAAAGTGGATATATTTATATTATTGTTCTTGACTAGTAAAGGAGACAAGTATTTTAATTTTTTTTTTCTTTTTGGGTCACACCTGGCAATGCACAGGGATTTCTCCTGACTCTGCACTTAGGAATTACTCCTGGTGGTGCTTGGGGGACCATATGGAATGCTGGGAATCGAACCCGGGTCGGCCGAGTCCAAGGCAAATGCCCTACCCACTGTAGCACGGCGGTTTGACGTTCGCCTTTCACGCAACCTACCCGTGTTCGATTCCTCCGCCCCTCTCGGAGAGTCCGGCAAGCTACGAAGAGTATCGTGCCCGCACGGCAGAGCCTGGCAAGCTACCCGTGCGTATTGGATATGCCAAAAACAGTAACAATAAGTGTCTCAATGAGAGACTGTAATGGTGCCCGCTCGAACAAATCGATGAGTAACGGGATGACAGTGACAGTGACAGTGATCATCAGTAGAGATTTAGTATATCAGCTAAGATTATACAGAATTAATCCTTAATCCAAAAACAAACAATCTTTATATCAAATTAAATCTTGAGTAGATAGCTCAATCTTTAGGCACCATTATTTGCCAAGTAAAGAGTATTATCTTTTTTCTTATCTAGCTTACTTTCAAAGTCCGTATATCTATCCATATACATATTAATATATAACAATACATCTGTCAAAAAGTTTGATACTTGGGCCTGGGAGAAAGCTCAAAGTACTGGAGAACATTCTTCCCATATGGGAACCTCAGGTTCTATTCTTGACACTGCATGATTCTAAGGTACCAGGAGAACTACCCCTGAGCACTCTTATGGAGTAGACCTAGAGCTCTGCTGATGTGGCCCGAAAACCACAGAACAGAACAGGACAATGCAGAAGATTTCAGTGCAAGTATTTAGTGGTAAAAAAAAATGGCACTGATGCACAATTCTAACGTGAAGAGTGTTATAAATAAATAAAGAACTTGAATTTTTGTGTGATTTTTGAAAATATTTACTAATCCTTTCAACATGCTAATGGTTATTTTGTTAATCATTGTTGTTCATCTCTTTGTGAGACTATTTTTACCATGTGTGGAGGGATGTTTTAGGCCATATAGTGCTGTTGGGATTGAAACCAGGGTCATTGGGGTCAATTACATGTAAAACCAGCACCTTAAGCCCTGTAATATTCTCTTGTTCCCCTCTATGAGTACTTATAAAGAGTGTATAAATAAAATTGAGGTAAGAACAAATAGCATTGACTGACATGGAAAATCATTTTTAAGCATATTATATGTTTATAAAATATTACACGAATAGAGGTAGACATAATCAATTTAACTGCAGATATGAAGATATTTAATTCTAATAGGAGTTTTGAAAATTGATTTTTCTTTAATGTAACTCATCTTATTATAATATTGAGATATACATATCCATGCATTCAAGTATCTTGGATGATAGTGTATTTTATTTTATGTTTGCTTTTCCTAGTGCTTCTACTGAAGGATTATTGAATCGCCAATGCATTTCATGTAACTTCATGAAAGAAGAATGTACATATTTTGATGCCAGTTTTAGTCCCATGAATCAGCATTTCCTATTACTCTGTAAAGGTAAGATAATGTTTAGTTCTGACAAATTCACTGGTTTATATGAGTTTTGTCTATCATTAGTGAATAATGCTGTGTAGCTATATTTTTTTAGTCTTAAATGAGTTCTGTTACGTTTATTGTGCTAAGCTATATGAGTTTTTCATATATTATAGTTGTAAATAGAAATTGAGATGAACTAAAATGCACCCACGTTAAGTGCTATTTTAATAAGAACAATGCAAACTGACAAATTCATATCAGGAGTCATGATACTATATACTAACAATAATAAATCAATTTGCCAGTATTTGGGGGAAAATGCTATTTTGATTAAAATGATGCTTCCTAAAGAGACATAATTTGGATTAACTAAAAATTAATTTCCTCTGTCTGGTCCCTGTAATTCTGAGAAATCATGGTAAGACCAGTAATTCCTATCTGATAGCAATGTGCTATTGCATAGTAAGATATATTGATAGTATATATTGATAGAAATAATTTGTCTTTTAATGTATTAATGTTATTCCTAGAGATGTAGTTTTATTAAATCTTTTATAATTTGATAGATTGACTTCTACTACTTTCAACTGTACCTTTAGTTGTCTTTCTTTAAGACACCATGGAGGAGATAAATCTTTATACTTTTTAGTCAATTTTTTAAATATTTGAAATAAACTGATTAAAAAAAGGGGCAGAGTTACTTATTGATAAAGAAGTAGACTTTTAGAAGGCATTCCTGAGAGTAGCCAAGTTTCAAGATAACACCTAAAGGTTTTATCTGAACTAACCAGTACACTTAATATGATTGAAAATCTCAGCTACTATATATTTAAAAGTAACATTTAATTAATCCACATTTTAAATTTCATGGATCAAATACTTGTAATATGCATACATTATTTCTTCCTTGGTTGGGTAGTATATTAAATTTTATTTTGCAATAATGTAGGATCACAGGAATAATGTTTAAGTCTGTTTTCTGACTACTCTATAAGAAATAGTAGTTGCATAAGACTGACTAAAGTTAATATAAATAAGAAATTTTAGAGAAAGGGATAGTAAAAAAATTATATGTGCAAATAATTTTTCCTCCAAATTTTGTTGACATTTCTGAATAAAAGTAAAAATAAAGTATTAACTTTCTGAATTTTATTAAGTAAAAAAGTAATATAGTTTTTATTTAATTATACTTTTACCATAAAAATTCTCAGATAATTAAAAACAACTCTTTCAAGTAAACTTTTGAGGAGTTATTATCAGATTTTTAAAAACTTTTATACATACATTTTTAAATTCCAGGTCCAGGGGTTCCTGTCATCAGTCTACATAGCACAGACAATCCATCAAGTGAGTATACAAGCAAGTTAATATAGAATATTCATGCAAGCATTGTTCTACAACAGTACCTTTAGCTAATATTTGTGTCAGATTCTATAGAACTGTCAAGAATTCCCATTATCAGAACTCTCCATAGGAATATTCAATATCATCAATTTCCTCTTTTTCCTTTAAGAAAAACATTAAAACAAGTGGCTTAAGCCTAGGTTAAGCTGTAGTTAAATGGTAATTGAGGTCTATTTTATCTTGATTGAATGAGAAATAGTTAATAATTTCTTTAGATACATTTTAATCTATTGACCTCTAAGTCCTCTGATTTTTTCCCCCTGGACATCATGCAAATAATACCTTCAGAGCAATACATTTTTGAACTTCAGGAGATATAAAAACATACATCACTTTTTATACCTCCTGTTCTGTTTGTTTCAGGTATTCAGGGTACAAAAATGACTATTTGAGTATTGAGTAGTGTTTGTTACCTTACAATGACATCTTATTCCATGGTGATTTTGTTCCTCAAATTGTATAATTAAATTTAAAGTGATGTTCTTAATATTACCTAAGCATATTAAGTAATGTGTTGACTTAAAGTAGATAAAATGTATCTTTAACAATGCAATGTTGAATCATAAATGTAATTTTCATAGAACAATATTTATAATTTTTAAACCCTATCTTTACTTTTCCTAGATACAGATGAAATTTCTACATCTGTAATGGAGGGTTGTTATTTTTTTTTGTTTGTGTGGTTGGAAATAGTTTAGCACATGAAGTTTCTATTTATATATGCCATTAGTAGAGATCTTAAAAAGTTATTTTTAGCCAATTGAATGACTTTAATATTAATATCAAAAATATTAAATTTAACAGTCTTAATATTTAGTAAAATAATATTTAACTTTTAATAGAAATAGTATATAAAAGAAGTTCTTCATATAGTTTTTTGGGATCTGCAAAATGTTACCTTATATGATAAATATTACTGTGGGAAAAATTTCAACTGAATTTTCTGTATGAAATATATTTTTAAAGAATACATTAAATAAATAACAAATATGTATAATATATTTGAATAAAAATGAATTTGAATTATCAATTTGATAATATTATTTTCTACTAACTAGTATTGCAAATCCTGATAGATTCTTGACTAAGAGAAATATTTCCTGTTTTCTTTCTAATTGACAACAATTTATAATTTTCTTATGGTCAAATAAAATAAGAAGATCTCTCACCAGAGTTATATCGTTATTTTTTTTAAAACATAATTTTCCTTAATATATTTGCTTCAATTGAATGTAAATAAAATAAAGTATACATTCAATCAAAGTAAATATTTTGATTAATAAATCTTTGAGTTAATCCTGATACATGATACATTAATGAGTCAGGCATGGCCAACTATTCTGAGCCTGCATAACACATAACAGTACTTGAAAAAAAATTTTTAAATATTTAGTAAACATGAAAACTATTAATGCCACTACTTATCAATAAAATGCAGAGTAAAACATTCCCATGTAAATTGTTCTAACAAATAAATAATATCAAATTTTACATTGCTAATGAGGATATAATGAGATTCTCATAACTCACTGGCAGATATAAAAATTATATCAAATCTTTTGGAAAACAATAATTTACTCATACATCTTAAATATTTTATACTTATTTGCCTAGTATATTTCTTTTTAATAGTTTATGCTCAAGAATTTAAATAGAGACAATTATAAAAGCAATGTTAATGATCGTGAGAATCATGATCAAAAAAAGAAGAAACTGTAAATAAACTTTAGTGGAATATTAATTCCCTGAATATCTTTCATTTGTCATCTCAAGCATTTTTATCTCTAGGTTTTCTTCTTCCCTGGTGGCTGCCCTAGAAAGGGTGTCTGTAGGTCACAGGTTCCTTTGTCATTAAACTGCCAATTGGATTCACTTCAAATAAATCCTGTTGGTGCTGAAGGAAAAAGAAAAGTGATTTTAGACCATCCATTTCTTCATTCTAACTGCTTCAAAGTGTCCCCAGGGTTGTATCACTTGCTCAGACTTTTGGTTGAGGTCACTGAGGATATCTCAATAACTGTTGTCATGGATCTACTATCTCTGCTGTGTTCTCTTGAATTGCAAATCAATCTACTCTCTGCCATTAACCTTAGGTTAACACTATACTAATCCCTATATTTTCCCTGTGCATCGTCCATATATTTCTGCAATTTGTTACATATTTAATAAAGCATATTCAGTTTTCCCACTAGGAATAATAATGATAGGTTTACAAAGGTAAATAGGTAAATGCTTCATAGTGTTTAATTGCATTTTTAAATTATGAGGGAGTTCACTTTAACAAAAGTATAGGAAAATCCATATAAAATTCAAGGGGATGTGTGTGTGTGTGTGTGTGTGTGTGTGTGTGTGTGTGTGTGTGTGTGAGAGAGAGAGAGAGAGAGAGAGAGAGAGAGAGAGAGAGAGAGAGAGAGAGAAGCAAAGCTCCTTCCATTCCATAGATGCAGGAGGGTGGGTGGGGGTGATGGGAGGGAACCTGGGGACACTGATGCTGGGAAATTTACACTGGTGGAAAGTTGGGTGTTGGAAAACTGTGTGACTGAAATCTAATCATGAATAGCTTTGTAAGGGTCTGTATCATAACGGTTCAATAGTTTGTTTTTTTTTTTAAATTCAAGAGGACAAAATTTTTGCAAGTGCTATTATTCTTAGATTTGACTGACAGAATTTTTAAGTGTTTTTCAAACTTTCTCTTGGTTTTCAGAATGCTCTAATATTAATAGATAATACTTTTATAATGAAAAAGAAACCTTTTGTTGTAATGCTCATAACTCAAGATAAGGTACAAATATGAAAAAAATTACTTAGTATTTCCATATTCCTGTGTATAATTTTGCATCTGCTTTGTGCTATTTTTGAAATTCCCATTTTTTTCTTTCTTTTTTGCATATTTTCTTTTTGGTGGGGTGGGAGACTGGGAGGGTTCCCAAGCATTGCTCAGGAGATGTGATGGTCCTTCCTAGAAATGCTGCGAATCAGGCTGGTGGTTCAATGTAAGGACCTACAGATCTGGCACTGATAGAACCCTACAATACCCTAAATATTCATGCTACTCCCAGGATGCTCAGGTGCCAGCAGTGCTATACCAGTCAATATTCAGGGAACCATGTGGTGCCATTGATTGAACAAGGATCAGGCACATGCAAGGAATGCTTCTCAATCACTTCTATTTCTTGAGTGTTGCATATTCTATTCATTTCTTATGTTATAATTCTCATTTTCCTCTCTATTCAATCTTTTTTCCTTTTTTAATAATTTTATTGCACTTTCTCTATCTCTCTTTTATTCTTCCTAGCAATTATTCATCATTTTTCTTTTCCTTCTAATCTACTCAAAAATAATTTCTAAATATTTTCTTCTCCTTCCAATATTTCACAATATGTTTCAAACACTTTTCATAAATGAATTATTTAAAACTGTCTGTTTTCAATATTTTTAAAACTGAGTTAATATTTTTAATGATTTTTCTTAAATCATATAATTTTCTGTGTTTATGATCTGTTTTCCCCCAAAGTGAATGGATGTCTTTGAAGGTTTTTGAGTATTGGGAAGAAAGCTAAATACTCAAAAATAAAATATATGAAGAAAAAACCTGGAATTCTGTATTGATTTACAAAGGATGAACTTGAGTCAATTGCCCAAAATATTTCAGTAATAATGCACTAGACACGAGGGACACTCTTTGAGCAAAGTGAATGTCCAAAGCTAGCATAACACCGGATCCTTATGGAGAGATTTCATAAAAAGCATACCTTTGTAATCTGTGAAACTAAGCATTCAGCAAAGTTACTTAATTTCAAATTAAAAAACTATTTTAAGAACTGTGAGTGGACGAAGGAGTAGCTCAAATAGTACATTGCACATGTACCATGTGTGAGGTCTTGTGTCCATCCCCAATACTGAATACTCCCGTACTGCTAATGCCTATCCCACTGCCAGCCATATGTACCAGTGACCCCCAGTCATCACTGGGTTTTCACAGAGCATAGTATCTATGAGCAGAAGACTTAAAGTGATTAAAATTAATGGCATGTGAGTTAGACAATTGCCAGAATAAAGAAAAATAATTTTTAAAAGAATGTAATAAAATCCAGAACATAAAATTGTGGATGTTATAATAATCAGGATCCAATAAGATATTACTGACTATGTGAAGAAGGTGAAATATGTGACTCAAAACTAGAAAAAAGAGGCGTGGAAAGAAATATTCAGAAATAGATTTAACATGTAAAGTGCAAATTGTTGACTATTACAAATATAAGTATTTAGAAAAAATGAACATAGTGAGAAAAATGCAATAGAATTTTATGAAGAAAATCTATTAAATTTAGACATATGAAATTTAAAACATCACTAGAAAGTAATAAAATTATATATAATTGATAAAGACTATCAGTAGACACAAAGATAAACAGAATGAGAAAAGTGAAGGCAAACTTTCTAAGGGTCAGTATCTACAGTAATTTAATTAGAGTTGAGAATAACAAGGAAAATAGGTTTAATAAAATTATGACATAATCTAAGTTTAATTAAAAAATCAAATTGCACAAAAATTCTAAACATGATAAATATCAATATAAAATTAATGATGAAAATAAGATATGTTTAAATTATTGATGTTAAAACAATTTATTCACTTATTTCATATATACTAACTAAGCCAGGAATGTAAAACATCAGGAAAATCTAGCAAAAGACAATTGAACAAAAACGTTGAAAAGGCTGATGAAAAATTCATCCAGGCAAAACTGTAAACTAGAATGGGAAAGTTAGAAAATACTCTTCCAAAGTGAAATCAAAACAAAGAATCAATATTTTAAAAAACTGAGAACTTTTTCAACTAGCCTTATTTACTTTTTTAAAAAAGTATCCAGGAAATTATAAAATTGCTTAAAATTATAAAATTGCTTAAAATATATTGTAGCACTGCTGTAGCACTGTTGTCCTGTTGTTCATCAATTTGCTCAAGCAGGCACCACTAACATCTCCTTTGTGAGACTTGTTGTTACTGTTTTTGGCATATCGAATACGCCATGGATAGCTTGCCAGACTCTGCCATGTGGGTGGAATACTCTCGGAAGCTGGCCGGGTTCTCTGAAAGGGATGGAGGAATCAAACCCGGCTTGGCTACATGCAAGGCAAACACCCTACCAGCTGTGCTATTGCTTCAGTCCAATCTAAAATACCCATTTAAAAATCTAATCACAAAAGAGCAAATCACAAAAGAGCAAGTCTATAGGAAGGACAAATAAAATGTTGAATAAATGCTGACAAAAGTGAACCGAAGCACTGCACTGTAGCACTGTCATCCCATTGTTCATTGATTTGCTTGAGCAGGCACCAGTAATATCTCCATTGTGAGACTTCTTGTTACTGATTTTTGCATATCGAATATGCCACAGATAGCTTGCTAGGCTCTGCCATGCGGATGGGATACTCTTGGTAGCTTGCCAGGCTCTCCAAGAGGAACAAAAGATTTGAACCCAGGTCGGCCGCATGCAAGGCAAATGCCCTGCCCCTGTGCTTTTGCCTCTAGTTGAAAAAAAATGCACAAACAATTAATAACTGAAGAAATCAATTAAATTGGTAATAGAATCATAAAAGTTTATCATTAACATTTTCGCTAATGAGATAAATGATGTAAGTACACTCTTTATAGGCATAAAATGACAGTAATGGGCTATTAAAAGTAAATTTTGGCAAGGGTAAGATATTTGCTACCTATATTAAATCAGCAAAGCTTTTAAAGAGATATACAAAATTTTATATAGGAAAAAGTACAATACATAAATATAAGAAATATACTGTCACTGTCACTGTCATCCCATTGCTCATCGATTTGCTCAAGTGGGCACCAGTAACATCTCCATTGTGAGACTTGTTGTTACTGTTTTTGGCATATCAAATACACCACGGGTAGTTTGACAGACTGCTGTGCAGGAGAGATATTCTCAGTAGCTTGCTGGGCTTTCTGAGAGTGGTGGAAGAATCTGAACCTGGATGGGCCTCGTGCAAGGCAAACGCCCGACCCGCTGTGCTATTGCTCCAACCCTAAAAGATATACAATACATAAATATTCCATTACATATTAAGTACTGCAATTCACAATGAATAAATAATCCATTAAAAAACTCCGCAGAGCGTTAGTTAAATGTGCTCATTTCCTACTTGAATATGAGGCCAGAGTTAACCACTGACCCACATGTTCCTCCAGCTATGTCAGGAGCAACTTGGAGCACAGAGCTGAGGGTATATATTATGCATGGCAGGGCACAGCCCAAATCAAACAAGCGAAAAAAGAAAAGAAACAAAGAAAAGTCCAGTAAGTGAGCTTCACTGATGCAAAATTTAATATGTGAGTAGCAAGGTTATATATAAAAGCCTTTCAGAAACACAAGGCCAACATTAACTGGATTGCAAACACAGACAAAGAATTCTTTTTCAGGAATAAAAATGGAAAATTCTTCAGCTAAATACTGTCAAGTAAAATCTAACACTTAATAAAATCATACTGCATTATTATCACGTATGGTTTTTCTGTAGAATCTATGGTTGCTCTAAAATGAATGATTATTAATCATTGTAATTCACTGGTTAAGTGTCAAAAAATTAAGAAAAAATATATTTGAAAAAATAGCAAGATGATTTATACTAAACAACTATGAGTCCAAAGAATCTGAAAAAACAATTGTAGCCTAATGAGAGACATCTACAAAAATATACAACCGACATATTTAATTTTGGAAGATTCAGTACTTCACTCCTAAAAATGAGGAAAATTTAGTGGATGTCATTTTTCACATCTATTCATCATATGACACTGTAGTAACTAATTTCATGAAATCTGGAAAATGAAATAAATATAGGAAAATACTGCATTCAGAAGACATGCCTATAAACCAAAGAACACTTTGATATAAAAAAAATGTTCTCTTAAAAAACATATATGGTCCAATGGCTCAAAGGCCTAGAACACATGCTTTTGTTAAGCCTAGAGCCTAAAACACGACACAGTTCCTGGAGCACTGTCCAGATGAACCTCTGAGCACCAGACCGAGAGTTAATACAGTGAATCACATCTTAACTCATGTTTTGCAAATAGAAAGTCCAACAAACATGCGCAAATTCCTGAAAATTAAACCAAAAATCATTGGGACTTTTGAAATATCAAATGGGAATAAATATACACTTATTCATAATTATTGATTGGGCAGGCAGAGAAAGGATATAGCAGGTAGGGTGTTCACTTTGAACAAGGTTGACCCAGGTTCAAGGTTCTATCCTTGGCACTGCATGTGGGCCCCCATTACAGCTTGGAGTGTTTTCTCAGCACCTCCAGATATGGTCCAAATGAAAAAGAAAAAAATTAAAAAAAGCAGAAAAAAGACAAGTGCTTATTGATTGGAAGACCCATTGTTTTACTATGTAAATTGTTTTAGTAAACTTATATAAATATATATAGATAGCATATCAGACAAAATCCCAGAAAGTTGCTAGGACACTGGAATTTTATGAGTACTGCTTTTCTTTCATTTTTGGTATTTCTTTTTTTTAAAATACTGTTTGTTTCTATATTTCTAAATTCCTTTTTCAAATTTTTTAATTAATTTTTTTCTGAAATGCAATGTTCTTTTCATCCGACCCAGTATATTTTTATGTAGTAATTTTTATGTAGCACATATTCTTTAGGTTATGTTTTTGGCATCCAATTTGTTTTTTTAAATTTATTTATATTTCTACTTAACATTCCCATTTTTTAAATTAACTGAATACAAAGAATATGGTTGTAATACGTAATTTAATGCAGCCATCAACCCACTATTTCAAATATGTCCTTTGGGGTAAATTCTATTAGTTAATTTTTTTATAGACTCTGGATTGATCTTCCTTATTTTTTGCATACCTGGTAATTTTGCATTAAAATCTACACATTTAAATTTTATCTCACTATTGCTAGATGAATTCATATTCTTTTAAATATACTTAAGTAAGATAGTAATATAATTACATTTTTATTTGGAACTATAAATGCTAATTACCACTACATAGAACACTGAAGAAAATCATACAGGACTGTGAAAACTCAGGGAAAAAACATAGTAATTTAGAAATAAGATTTAAATCTGTGTTCAGCATAGTGTCTACCAATCATAAGAACAGCTAAATAAGCATTTGTTGTAAGCATTTGTTGTATTGATTAGCAACACACAGCATCCTGTGATTTACTGTGCCCTTTTTGATTTATAGAATATTTTGTATTGGAAGGCAATTCTATGCTGAAGGAAGCTATCCAGAAGAAGAAGATAGTAAAGTCAGAAATTAAAATGCTTCATATTGATGACTATGGTAATGTTTCGTGAATGCTATATTATTTAAGAACAATTTTCTCTGTATCTGTAGTTTAACATGTAAATGACTCTCCATCTTTAATGTTCTGCTCTTTCTTTAAAAGAACTTCCTTTACAGTTGTCCTTTCCCAAAGATTTTACGGACCGAAACCAGTATGCTCTTCTCTTAATAATGTAAGTATTTCATTTGTTTCCGAAATAAAGGGATTTAAACATTTTGTATATTTTAAGACTCAAATGACAGCATGCTGATTTAAAGAAAGTAAAGAATTCCAGTGTGTCATTAATCAGGATACCTGTCAGTTGTAGGCATCCACCAAGGATGCCACAGATAAATAATATCTAAGAACTTGAAGTTTCCTCTGAACTCCTTTTTTGTGTTTTTAGATCTAGAAAATAAGTTTATGTGAACATTATTTTATCTAATTGCAGGGTTTATAAGTCCTTTTCTAAGAATTTATTAGGCTTTTTGTTGTTTCACCTCTGTAAATCTAAAAGTTACATTTCCTGTAACTTCTTCATATTAACAAGATAGTATGTTAGTATGTTAGTATGTTAGTATAGTCCCTACCTATGTGAAGGTGTGAAATCTCGTGCTTACTTAGTATTAGTGGGACCCGGGCAAAAGTTTTACAGATTTTGGAGTTGTCAGCCTGAAAGAGAAATCAGATAGACTTCACAACTTTTTAAAAACATTAGGCTCTGAAGGATGGAGAAAAATTATCCTGCCCCTAAGATGTCCTTCCATTCAATTAATGCATACAAAACTTGGTTTAATGATTGAAGTAACCTAGTTCATGAGGTTCTTTAAAAACTGCTTATGCTGTTGTGATCTGACCTACATCAGATGTACACCATTTGATGTACATCACCACTACATCAAATGGTGGAAGCTAAATCCTAGCAAGGTGAAACCAGCTCAAAAAGCCCAAAAAGCACCCAACCCTGTCACTTGGCTAAAAAGTTTAGAGTAAACCTTTATACCGTCTAAATCACTGTCAATGTCATCATTATCATCCCATTGTTCGATTTGCTCAAGCGGTGCCAGTAAGGTCTCCATTCGTCCCTGTCATGTGCTAATGTAGCCCAATGGCAAATGGGGGGCTCTTTCAGAATCAGGGAATGAGAACCGTCGTTGTTACTATTTTTGACATTTCGATATGCCACGGGTAGCTTGCCAGGCTGTGCCTTGCGGGTCGATACTCTCAGTAGCTTGCTGGGCTCCCTGAGAGGGACCAAGGCTTTTGGGCAGCCTCTCATCGCCTTTACAGGTGTTCCCAGACTACCGAATGTAAGCTTTTGGTCAACTGGCATGTTGTAACCATCTGCAAACTGTCAAACATGCACCTGTCTGTGTCTCTGGGCAGCACCTGGGACATCTGCAGCCTCAGGTTGGTCTCTTTGAAGTTGATGAAGTGTGCCCCTCTAAATATGCTCCATCAACCATCTAAATATATTTTTCCCCTTTTGGGTCACACCAAGCGATGTGCAGGGGCTGCTTCTGGTCAGCACTCAGGAATTACTACTGGAGATGCTGGGGGAACCATATGGGATGCCGGGAACGAACCCGGGTCTGCTACATGCAAGGCATATACCCTACACATTGTACTATCACTTTGGCCCCTAAATTTGCTTTTTAAAGTCTTACATGGGCCTGAAATATGGAATACAAAGAATATCTGATGGATTAAAATAGGCCTATAAAAGATGGAGCAGAAATTTTGCAGCTATTGAAGACAGTGCAGACCTCCAAAGTAATTATGCACTGCAGGGACCATCAAAAAGAAGATATTGAGATAATTATGGGAAGGAGTCTAGCAGATTCCAGAGATATAAAGGCAGTCCTTAATCTGTGTTCAATTATGGGACTTATATTCCGTTTAGAGAAATTTTCTTTTATCCAGAATTCTCTGAAGGAGTGGAACAGTGTTTTTCAAAAAGGAGCTAACATTTGGTTTGTTAAACAAGAGAAGTTACACATTTCTGTGCCAAGTTGATGGGAAATAGTTAAGGATTCCCACTTATGAAAAGCTTTAATAGCATTAGTCAGAGCTATCTTCCCTGGAAAGGAGCTAAACAGGACAGTAAGAGATGGAACACAGAGCCGGACCAGATCTCTCCTGGAACCACCTCAGCATTGAGCACCCCCACCCCCACCAAGGGGAGGACTGGCAGTGGAGCTTCACCAAATGCCTATCGGCTCAAGGCACAAAGTTGTTCTCACTTATACCTTCACTCAGAGGGTAGAAGCACCCCCACCCATACTGAGGAAAACAGAAAAGTGTCTAAAGTGCTTCTTAAGAAAAAATAATTATTGGAGGCTGGAGCTATAGTACTATATCTTGCACAAGGCTGACGCGGGTTCAATCTCTGGCACCCCAAATGACCCTCTGAGCCCACAAGGTATAGAATTAAGGAGAAATCCCTGAGTATCACAAGGTGCAGCCAGAGGGTGAAAATAAGGAAAGTAATTTTGATTTGTCTTACCCAAGTCATCTACAGAGTGAGAGTAGTATTTCTTTCATTTCTAAAGTCACCCAAGATTAGCATCTGCTTTAAAATAATTTTTTAACCTGGCATTGCCAGTTCTCAAGACAAAAGGACACATGTACATGATTCTTAAAAATGCATTATTTCAACAAGACTGCATTCACTTTATTTAGACAGATTCTTCGCAGTTTATTGTACAGAATATTTCGATTCACTTTGGTAAGTCAAATAATCTTGAAAGATAATGTTAATTTCTTTTACTCTTACTGACAGACCTTAACCTCACTGAGGGTCTCGAGTCCAAATCTTTCTTCCCCTGGGGACAATCCCCAGTAGACAGATGGCTTCCAAATGTTTGTTGTCGGGGCTGGAGAGATAGCACAGCGGGTAGGGCGTTTGCCTTGCACGCGGCCGACCCGGGTTCAAATCCCAGCATCCCATATGGTCCCCTGAGCACGGCCAGGGGTAATTCCTGAGTGCAGAGCCAGGAGTAACCCCTGTGCATCGCCGGGTGTGACCCAAAAAGCAAAAAAAAAAAAAAAAAAAAAAAAAAAAAATCACCAAATGTTTGTTGTCTTCCCAA
Source organism: Sorex araneus (assembly GCF_027595985.1). Classification (NCBI taxonomy): domain Eukaryota; kingdom Metazoa; phylum Chordata; class Mammalia; order Eulipotyphla; family Soricidae; genus Sorex; species Sorex araneus. The sequence goes on from NC_073313.1 coordinate 177,967,877, forward strand.
GGGAGAACTTGGTCATTCTTCCTGAATTTGGCTTTTTCTCCCTTTTATTTAACCTAGATGTTTTCAGTTTCTATTTGATTTATATGTAAGACTCACCAGGAAAAATATTTGTCTTAAATAGAACGTATTTTTTTAAAAAAATATTTATGTCTAGTTATAGCTCATTTGGATAAAGAGGGCTACTTTTATTTACTGAAAAATAGAGTTTCTCAGCAAAATGGGTCTACTTGACATTATTCCTTAAGACATGATTAACTTTATGCAGATGGTCAAATAGATACTTTTTCCCAGTTGTATACCCAATGGCTCTTATAAATTCTCTCTGAAGATGGCTGGCCCATCTTACTATTAAGATTTGTGATTTGCTCTGGGTGTTTTTATTTTGTTTTATGTCATTGTTTTTCCAGTGAAATAGTAAGTATTAGTGTTGATTGAATAAAAATTTGGCTTAGGGATTAACTTTGTATTAAAATCACAGCTCAAAGATAATTGTTTGTACACTGAGTATTTTCACAGTTTTTTATGAATAAGTTCAAGATAACATGAATTAATTTTTATTATTTTTAATATTTGGCATTAAACAGATACTTAGTATTTAATAAATTATAACCTTGGTGGTAGTCTATGGCAATTGAGGATTTGTAAAGCTTAAAATTGTCCATGTGTGAAATATGTAATTTAATCACCTATAAAATATTTATTAGACATTCATTTATAAAGCAGATAGTCAGGACCATAGAATTTTTGACACATTTTTGGTTGATAAAAGAATAAGAGTTAATACTAATTATTTGCTTTTGCCATTTTTATATGCAAATTCTAATAGATGGCCGCTTACTTTATCCAAACTCCTCAATTTTTAGAGGTACATTCTGAAGTATTTTGTATAACATGGCTTTATAAAACCAAATGAGGATTTTCCCCTCAATATTTATAAAATAATCTGTTGTTTTATGATCCATGTTTATACTTAAAATTCTTAAAATATGCTTGAAAACATATTGATCAGAATGGCTACGTATATTTCAGTTCTCTTATTTAAAACAAGTTTAAAACCTCAAGACACACTTTATTTCTTAAGGAACAGATGTCGTTCACACTCTAAAACAGAATATAGGGCCTGGGAGATGTTACAGCAAGAAAGGTTCTTTGCTTTACATGAACCTGGTCTTGTTCTGTCCCCAGCAACATAAAAATACAAGCCCCACCAGGAGTGTTTCCTCAGTGCAAAGCGAGAAGGAAGCCCTGACAAATGGTGGGTGTGCCCCCAAAAGCAAACTTAAAATAAACTAAAATTTAGTTTTCCTTTAGTTTTTCTTAAGTAGATTGGAGCAATAGCACATTGGGTAGGGCGTTTGCCTTGAACTCGGCCAACCCGGGATTGATTCCTTCTGAGAGTCTGGCAAGATACCGAGAGTATCCCACCCACACGACAGAGCCTGGAAAGCTACCCACCCGTGCTGTATTCGATATGCCAAAAACAGTAATGTCTCACGATGGAGACATTACTGGTGCCCGCTCAAGCAAATTGATGAACAATGGGAAGACAGCGCTTACAGTGCTACAGTGCTAAGTAGACAGTAGTAGTAGAGTAACAGTTTCTATGGTAACACTGAATAAAATAACTGAAAATGAATAGTTTTATTAAGTCAGTGTCCTTACCTTATTGCTATTCTGTGTACCAGACAGTGAAGCATAACCTCATCTCTACTGGATTCATATATGGGAAATTCTACAATGATTCCCCAAGTCAAACTGTGAACATTTCTAAGGGTTGAAAGATTGTGCTCAAAGAATGTGCCCTCTGGCATTCTTTTCTGGTAAATTTCCTTTATGGAACTTAAGAAGAAATGGTCATCTAAGGACCACTCTGAGTCCATATTTTCTGAAACCCAAGCCTAATTTCATGTTATTTGAAGTACAAGTGAATCAATTGCAACAGCATATTTTGCTAAAATGGGAAAAAAAATCTAAGATACATTGCCACCACCAAATGTATCCTCGTGACCTTAATTTACAGCTGTCTCTATGAAGTCAAGACAACCTTTTCCCTTCAAACTCCTTTACGTTCACTGTTTTAACTCTGAAAACCTGCCTTTCTCCATTTTATTTCTGTTTCATATTAAGAACCCAATAATTTATTAATTTTATACCTATGATATATATACCCATTTGAAAATATATAAGGTTTTATTCTTATATTATACTAACATTGGTGGTTTAGTTTAATGCACACTTATATTGATTTCTATGCAAGTTTCTGGGGAATTAAAAAGTTCAAGTATGCTCAGAATTATATGGGAAATATCAATTATAGTGCTTTTTAAAATATAATAAATTTCTATACATAATTTATGTGCCTGAATCCTGGTACAAAACAATCCAGAAAAATCTGCTGATGAGAAAGAGAAAATATTTCTATTGTCTGTTTTTGTTTCTGCCTCCACAAATACTATCAGTAAAGCTGGGGATCTACCTTCAGTGCCAAGAAACCATCTTCTCTTCACATTTTCTACTCTTCCACGTTCATTTATCAATGCCACACTTGATAAAGGCCTTAACACAGGGAGGTTGGGACTCTTCAACAGCTTATATTAATTTTCAAACCAACATATTCTATCATGCTCCAGTGACTTTGTTTCCTCTTCCTGAATTCATCTTCCTTGACAGTATAATGAATTTATGGTCATCCATCAGGTTTTATATATCTAAAGTTTTCTTCACTCTGCTCATGTATCTACCGACATTTTCCATCATAATCCCCAGTCATCACCTCTTCCCGTACAACAGACTTCTATCCGAAGATTCTCCATATATTTTGATTTTTTAGCCTTTTGTAGCTATCACTATCTCCTAAAATGTGGTGTGGTGTTCCTATGTGGGAATTGCTTATTCCCACCACAACATTTTGGGCTAATGTTTGGGAAATCAAGAAGATAGTGTTTAGAGAGATAACTTATGAATGGCATGTAGAATGTTTTAGTACTCTAGTAAAATATATATTTTAATTCACTCATAAAGTCCAAGTACTAAATGTTACTTAATTTATTTTAGTATCTTTTTGAGGAACTAGTTCTTGCTAAGGAATGACTCTATAAGTACTTGCTAAGTGAATTAAGTAAATACATACTATCAGAAACCAAATGAACATGGTCATTATTACAGTATAACTAACTCACTTAGGATGGAAAATGTTTTCCTTTTTATTAGATAAAATAATTATTCACCATTTGATCAAAGTTGTACATATCAAAGTTCTATAACTTGGTCATCTTTATGAAAGTGAACTGTAAGCTCTCTTTTTGGAATAATTATTTTGTTAAACAACAGGGTACAATCAACTAATGCATTTCAACATGATTAAAATCCCAGCTATTCATCTCCAAAAGTCAAGATATGATCACCAATTCTATATGCATGCACTTTCCTTACAGCTAAAATATATCATTTAAAATTCTGAGTAAAAATATCCATGGCTACAGAATGATTGCTTTCATCTTTTAACCAATGGGGTTGTTAAAGTTTCCAAAATATCCAAAATATCCATGCTACAGGCACATAGTATCTGGAGGAGTTAGTTATAACCAGCCATGTCGCTACTAATACTTCTTTTACTTAGTTTACTTCTTTCTCATCTTATTTAATTGATTTTCTACTATTACTCTGTGAGCTTTATTAGTCCTCATATGAAAATGTGTATTTTCTAGCTATGTTACTCTCATTACATAATTTTTCATTGATTACATTTTGCAAATATTTAGAACTGTACCCTAAAGTTTTGTTTTGCTTTCTTCTGGGGCCACATCCAGCAAATCCCAGAGATCATTTATGTTTTTATGCTTATGGACCTCATCTGCTGGTGCTCAGGAGTCCATTTTCAGTGGAAGAGAGTTCTTTATTTCTTTCCTATCAATTGCTCTATTGACATACAATTTAACCCTTCCCCTAAGGAAAGCTTACATCCTCTTTGTACTTAAAATAAGCTTTATTCAGGGAAAATAAAACATCTCAATCTTTTCATTTTTTTCACTTTTTATCCAATCTTTTAGTACATTTATTTTCTTAATTGGAGATATTCTTTAATTTATTCATTTAATTTAATTTTTATTCATATGCCATATATTGTTATACTAGTTTAAAACTTATGTTATAGATGTATAAAATTACCACACCCACTCCACCAACAATATGCTTAAAGACCGTCAGCACTTTCTCTAAGTCACTTCTGGTCTTATCTTCCTTAATCCTCATTCCTTTCCCTGCTGTTTGTTAGTAAGTTTTGTAATCTAAGGTCCTGGATTTTATTGTTCAATACAATCTATTTTTTTTATCTGTGTCTCTATATTGTTGTGAGTGAAGTAATCCAGTATTTGTTCTCCTCTTTCTGACTTTTTTTTTTACATAATACACTCCATTTTCATCTATGTTGTAAAGTGCATGCTTGCATCATCTCTTACATCTGCATAACACATGGTATTCCATTGTGTATTTATGTACCACAATCTCTTTATCTGTTGGGGGTTGTTTTCATATCCTGGCTATTGTTCAAAGTGCTGCAATGAACAGAGATATGAATGTATATTGGAAATGTTATTTAAATTTGTCAAAGCATAGTTCACATAATTGAGAATACTTATAAAGCGTGCCTACTGTAGACTTCAATATTTTCTTTATTTTTTCTTCTGTTAAACTGAACTCCTTGAAGAAAACACTTCTTTTTGTATTGATTTGCCTTAACATAGTGCCTGAAGCATTATATGTGTTCATTAAATATTGATTGAATTGAATGAATGAATGAACAAGCAAAAGAATAAACGAGTAAAAAGTCAATACTGAGTTATTGATAAGGTGAATTAAGTCAAAGTGGTGACATAAATGATGTAAAGTTTATAATGGGGCTTACATTCTTTTTTTTTTTGCTTTTTGGGGTCACACCCGACAATGCACAGGGGTTACTCCTGGCTCTGCACTCAGGAATCACCCCTGGCGATGCTCGGGGGACCATATGGGATACTGGGAATCGAACCCGGGTCAGCGGTGTGCAAGGCAAATGCCCTACCCACTGTGTTATTGCTCCAGCCTCAGGGACTTACATTCTGATGAATACATTAGTTTCTCTGCTTTCAGTTTTCTACTCACAGAACTGTGAGGTAAATTTCTCTTTCTTAGTTTCCTGTCTTTCTGAATAATGTTAAATAATTCAAGGTCATAATTTATTTTTATGCCATATTTTCAGTTTCTCTTACTTTTGATCACTGACCTTTTAAAAATATTAAGATTTAATCACTATTTTTATTTATGTTATAATATGCATTATACTAAGTACAGATAGCACCTTTAATTCTTATTGCCATTTTTATCATAGTTAATGCAAGAAAAATATTGTCCTATTTTTTAAAAAAATGTTTATTTTTACTTAGGGGTGCTTACTTAAATAAGATATTGTCTGAGGGAGCTACTTTGGGGTTCACTTGGCAGTGCTTGGAGAAACCCATGTGGTATCATAGATCAAATTAGGTTTGACCACATTCAAGGCTAGTCCTTTAACCCCTGGATTTTTCTTTTATCCAATATTTACCTACTGTTAAGACAGGGAAGCAGTTTATAATGAATGTTCTATGTTATCGCTAATATAACTAGAAGAATAAAATTAGGTTTGAACATAAATGTCACTTACTCAATTTATAGGATTGGAATGCTTTGTTCTTTCTCTTAGGAACAAACTGAACAACTAAATTAATAATAATAGTCATTAGCAAATCATTTAAAATGTTGACCATAATCGATATCATCTTGAAACCATTTTATGACATTATCTTCCCATTGAACATAATTTATTATTATCTCTAGAAGTAACATTTTCATTTATACCAATTGAAATCTAAGTGTAATATGCTTCTAAAAACCATAAGTATATCCCTGATATTCCATATAAGAAATCAATTATCATATAAATAGCACTGTCATCACATTGTTCATTGATTTGCTCGAGCGGACACCAGTAATGTCTCCATTGTGAGACTTGTTACTGTTTTTGGCATATCGAATATGCCATGGATAGCTTGCCAGGCTCTGCCATATGGGTGGGATATTCTCAGTTATTTGCCGGGCTCTCCGAGAGGTATGGAGGAATTGAACCTGGGTCCACCACATGCAAGGCAAATGTCCTATCCACTGTGCTATCACTCAAGTTCATCATATAAATATTTTATAAAATTCCAAATGCAGGACAAAGTGTTCACTTATGGGAATTATTTAATTTTGTTTTTATTCTTTAGGTTAATACATTTTTACCAAAACAAAGTTAGTTTTGTTTCTCACAAAAAAATGACACTTTTATTTAGAGGCCTGGAGAGATAGCATATGAGCTAAGGTACTTACCTTGCATGGGGCTGATCTCCGGTCAGCCTCTGGATCCCCATATGGTCCCCTGAGCTCACTCCTGAGAGCACTGTAGCACTGTCATCCCGTTGTTAATTGATTTGCTCAAACAGGGAATCAGTAACATCTCCATTGTAAGACTTGTTACTGTTTTTGGCATATCGAATACGCCATGGGTAGCTTGACAGGTTCTGCCGTGTAGGTAGGATACTCTTGGTAGCTTGCCGGGCTCTGAGAGGGGAACGGAGAAATAAAACCTGGGTCTGCCACATGCAAGGCAAACGCACTACCCACCTTACTGTCACTCCAGTCTAACTGGACTGACTCCTGACTCCTTTTTCCTGACTCCTGAGAGCAGAATCAGGAAAAAGCCCTGAGCACAGCTGAGTGTGCATCCAAAATAGAAATAAAGTGCACTGTTATTCTAAATCCTCCCTAACATCTTTAATTTATTAATGCTAATTTTATAAGTAATTCAAATTACTTATAAAAATAAAACATACACTGCTTGATGTAGACTTGAGAGGTACTGGTGTTTATGTAAAAAAGTGAGTACAACTGCTTTTCTATCTACTGTGAATCAGAATTTAAATATTATTTCTAATTTTTATCTTTATTTTAATCACCCTTATTTAGCTATTTAGAAAAAGGTGTCCACATTTTTAAGCATTTAGAAAAATGTGTCCACATTGTAATAGGAAATGAATTAAAACTGATCATTTTACTTAACATTTTTCTTAAATAAATTGTATCTTGTTTTTTATAATTAGTAGATATTGCACACTAATCATTGGCATTAATTTTTTGATATTACTTTAAAATGAACAATCAAAGTTAATATACAAAGTAGTACCACAAAGAAAATATAAATTTCCAACAAATGTGTCAGAAACCTAACTTTCTAAGACATTTGTTACTTTACCATAATGCATCCTATATATTTTTGGTCTAAAATTTATGTTATAAAAACCTAAGCCCTAAGTAATTTCCTCTCTTTAAGGTAAATGTTGTGATGGTTTCAGTGAATTACATATTTTTATTACTAGCACCTATTCAAAGATAAAAATATCTTCCATACTTGTCAAATATGTATTTGTCATATATGTTCTATATGTGACAAAACATTTTATAAGTACTTCCTAATTTAATGTTTTTCTTTTTGGCTTGACTTGTGTTATATTGAGTTTCAGTTTGACTAGTGTTATATTGATTTGGGATTTATTTGTGCTTAGACTTTAAACAATTTAAAGGATTTTTTTAAATCTTAAATTGTTTATATCCACAATAGAAAAGAATATTAGCTATAGTATTCTTTTTAATGTAGTAGTACTACTATTTATTCAGCCATTGATTAAGCTGATTGAATTGGACATGAACTCCGCATTGCTTTTTCTAATTCAGTTTGTTCATTTTATTTTATTTTATTATTTTTTTAATCACCGTGTGATAGAGTTACAAAGCTTTCCTGTCTGAGTTTCAGTCATACATTGATTGATCACCCAACCCTCCATTAGTGCACATTTTCCTCCACCAAGGTCCCCAGTCTCCCCCCCCCACATCTCCCCCTCGCCTCTATGGCAGACAATCTCTCTCCCCCATACTATCTTTTGTGTTGTTTGTTATGAATAGCATAAGATGATGCATGGCGGGACAGCAACCACGTGCTCCTGGAACTCTAAAATTTTAGATAATTAGAGCCTGGAGCAATCTCTGCAGTGAGCTGCTTGGTTCAGAGATTCTTTTGTGTGTCTCTGGATCATGGTCATTAAGGAGTTTAAGCAGCATTGGGAGACAGTTTGTGGCCGTGACTTCCAGGGTCCCATGGGGATGGGGAGATGAGAAGGACCGGCGCATCCCCTATCCCTTGAGGACTAGAGTTTGTCGTCACTGAGCTCGCATACCTGCACTTTTCATTGGGTTCTGTAGGTTGGCAGCCGCTGGGGTTTTTAGGGGACTGGTGGAGTAATGATGAATGCAGTCACCCCATGAAGTCAGCTTGACTTATATAGTCCAGAGGCATCTATGCAGCATGCTTCTTGGTTTACAGATTCTTTTGTGTGTCTCTGGATCATAGCCCTTGTATCCCTCTTTGCCAGAGAAATAAACTATTGGCATAAACCCCGTAGGGCGTGCCCACTCACCCGCAGCATGCCACCCGCCCTAACTGTGGCTTTTGATCTCTTCCAAGATTTGTGGGTCTCTGAAATAAGGCCAATAAATAAGCTTGTATAGCTGAGCCGGAGTTGGTTTATGGGTGTGACTCCCACATATATTACTTTTGGCTATTTAATTTCTTGGTAAACTTGGCCCTAAATTGTTGGGTTCCAGCCAAAGGCACAGTGGCAATTTGAAGGTATCGGGAAGTCTGAAGGCACCATCAGACTGCTGATGCCCTTGCCCCGCAGGTACATGTTGATCTGCTGGCGACACCATACCCACTCTATATTAATTTTTAGCATAGCTTAATAGTTCAATAGTGTTTGAAAAGTTAAACTGAAAATGTAAGGCTTTGGAATTTTTTTCTTTGATTACATTATATTATTTCAGGATAATGTCATAGCTTCTCTTTTGTCTTTTATATAAAATATTGCAGTATAAAACATGTAAAACTGTGTAGCATGTGGAGAGAAGAGTTAAGAAATATCAAGTTGATGAGAAGCTACACAAGAGGTACAAGCTATTTTCTTATAATATTACATATCACTGTATCGCTGTCATCCCGTTGATTATTGATTTGCTTGAGCGGGCCCAATAACGTCTCCATTCATCCTAGCTTTGAGATTTTAGCAGCCTCTCTTTACTCGTCCTTCCCAATGGTGCTGTATTAGAGGCTCTTCAGGGTCAGGTGAATGAGACACATCATTGAATTACTGTATTTGGCATATGAATACGCCACAGGGAGCTTTTCAAGCTCTTCTCCATGTGGGCCATAAACTCTTGCTAGCTTGCCAGGTTCTCCAAGAGGGAGAACTAGACTGTCAGATGTCAGGCATCCCCATTGCAGCCCCACACTTCCAGGAGTTTTTTTTTTAACTTAATTTTTTTTAATTTATATTTTTAAATTTTATTGAATCATTGTGAGACAGTTACAAGCTTTCATATTTGGGTTGCAATCACACAATGATCAAACACCCATCCCTCCACCAGTGCACATTCCCCACCACCGATATCCCCAGTATACCCCCCCTTTCCCACCCTCCCCCTGCTTCTATGGCAGACAATATTCCCCATACTCTCTCTCTACTTTTGGCATTATGGCTTGCAGCATAGACACTGAGAGGTCATCATGTTTGGTCCATTATCTACTTTCAGCACATATCTCCCATCCCGACTGATTCCTCCAGCCATCATTTTCTTAGTGACCCCTTCTCCATTCCAACTTGGTTTTATAGTCTCTGGATGTTGGCTGTTGATGGGATTACACAGTGGCACCGGGGGCAGTTTCTGGGTGTGAGTGCCTAGCTACTGGAAAATGGGGTATCTGGGTGGAATAGACCCAGTCCCGATCCGAGCAGCTTTGGAAATCTTGGCCCTGGGTCCCACACACCTGGGGTCCTCTGCTGGTTCCTTCATGCATGAGGCTCATCTGAATGTGTGTAGAGTGGCCTTGAGCATGTCCGTGGCTGGGTTCTGGAGGTCTTCAACTGCCAGGGCTCTACTTGGGGTGGGGAGGGAAACTCAACCTGCCCCCTCTGAAGGGTATTACATATATATACAAATATATATATATACTATTGAAACAATATTTAAATTCCAAAACCAAATACAACAAAGTTCCTAGGAAAATTGAACTGGGAAAGAACTCAAAACAACTAAAAACTGCTTTTTAAAATGAAACAGTTTTAATGAGAGTATTTTAATTCTAAGAAGAACATAGGCAGAGAGACTAAGAGTCAGAGACAGACAGAGATAGACACAGAGATACAGAAAAGAAGAATGACAATACATTTTTTTAAATTCTTAAGGATGTCGTAGCAATCCCATACCAGAGTACAGAAAATCTATTAATTTTTATTTAATGAAACCACTTTAAAATAATGCTACTTTTATTAAATACATGTACAGACAAACTTTAAATAAGAATTTTATACTTGTGTCATTACTTGTCTTTTTCAGTCTTAAAGTAGACTTTTGTGCTTAGAATTTTCTGGGTTTTCTTTTTCTTCTTCTTTGGGAAAGAAAAGGGAGGGGCACAGCACTTGGACCACCTCTGGAGTGACCAGTGGAGGAGCTCAGTGACCAATCGTAGTGTAGGTATGAGAACACTCTAATGGCTGCTGCCCCTGCACACAAGGCGTGAAAGGTCTTATATCCTGTGCTTCTTTGGGCCCTACATTGTTTCTTTTCAGTCAATTTTATTATGCCATTTTTTAAATCCAATTTGTAAATTGTTATTTCTGGCCTTCTGCACCAGTCCACTGTTTCACTCTGTTACTTGTCCTTAACAGCCCTTCAATCAGAAGTCTCATGGAGACTAAGAAACTAACATGCACGAAGCATGCTAGATCTACTTTCACTTGTCCTAAATGCAAGGTGTTTGTGGATTTTTTTAACCTTTGCTGTTGATGTTCTTGTTAAAGGAATAATATAAAGTTTAAGGCTTAATCTTTTTTTTAAATCTTTAATCGCTGTGAGATACAGTTACAGACTTACAAACTTTCAGTCATACAATGACCCAGCCAGCACCCATCCTTCCACTAGTTCCGTTCTCCACCACCAAGGTTCCCAGTAACCCCACCATTCCCTCCACCCCTTCCCATCCCCTTCCTCTGTGGCACGCACATTCCCTCTTTCTCTCTCTCCTTTTGGGTGTTACAGTTTGCAGTACAGTTACAGATAGGCCTTCATGTTTGGTACATAGTCTACTTTCAGCACACAACTCCCATCTTGAGAGAACCCTCCAACTATCATTTACTTAGTGGTCCCTTATTATCTCAGCTTCCTTTTTCCCCAGCATGTAAGGCTGGATACCAAGCCATGGTGCAATCCTCCTGGCCCTTATATCTCTACTGACCTTAGGTGTTAGTCGCCTGTTATGTTACTTTGTATTCCACAAATGAGTGCAGTCCTTCTGTCTGTCCCTATCTTTCTGACTCATTTCACTAAGCATAATACTCTCCGTATCCATCCACTTATATGCAAATTTCATGGTTTCATCTTTTTCTAATAACTGCATAGTATTCCATGGTGTAGATGTACCAAAGTTTCTTTACCCAGTCATCTGTTCTAGGGCACTCATTTTTTCCCCATACTCTGGCTATCATAAACAGTGTAATAAACATACAAGTGGAGATGTCATTTCTACTGTATTTTTTTGCATCTCCGAGATATATTCCCAGAAATGGTATTGCTGGGTCAAGTGGGAGCTCAATTTCTGTTTTTGGAGGAATGTCCGTATTGTTTTCCAAAAAGATGGGAGCAGTCCACATTCCCACCAACAATGAATGGGAGTCCCTTTCTCCCCACATCTGTGACAGCACTGGTTGTTCTTGTTCTTTTTGATGTGTGCCATCTTCTCTGTTATAAGATGATACCTCATTGTTGTTTGAGATTCTCCCTGATGATTAGCTATGTAGAGAATTTTTTCATGTACCTTTTGGCCATTTAAATTTCTTTTTTGAGGAAGTTTCTGTTCATTTCTTTTCCCATTTTTAATTGATGGGGTTGGAGGTTTTATTCTTGTAAAGTTCTAAAGACAATCTTTAATTGTGAGAAAGTTATTGGCTGAGAGTGAAAGTCTTTGCAGTGGCCACCGTGATCTGGACACTGACATCATTTCCCTCTTAATTCACATATGATATACATCTTTGCAAATGATGACACGTTGAGCAAAACATACAGCATCATTAGTAATGAAAAAATCATGTATTTATATACACATACATATATAAATTTGTATACATTTTCATGTATAACAATACTCTTGAAAAAACTTTTGGATGCTTATTATTTATAAGGAATTTTATATTATTTATTTTATTACAATCCCATAAATCATTAAGGGAAGGCATTTTAATAAAAAATGGTAAGCTACATGTGACCCAATAGGTATCTCCTAATAAATGAAAACTTTATATGATAGTACATTTTTAGACTTTTAGTACTTCTCCCTAAAATGATCCAGGATAAATACATTTAAAGATATGGCTTAAATTCAGGAAAAGGTCTAGAATTCTAAATTAGTAAATTAGAAAAGAGACTTCAAAGTCTTAAATTCTTAATCCTATTTTGGCTAAGAATTCCAATTTCCTTTTGTGTTCAGATAGAAATGCTTATATGGAAAATTTATATCTTTCAGGGGTCAACCTTTATAAATTTATTCACTTTAAAATCTGGGTTATAGGGGCTGGGGACATTTACAGTAGGTAGGAAGCTGAATTTTCTTGCAACTCAATTGGGACCATGGCCATGTATATGGTTTCCCTAGTTCTATCAGAAATTATACCTTATCACAGAGTCAGTAAAATCCTTGAGAACTATAAGATATGACATTTAAACAAACAAACAAACAAACAAATAAAATTAAATCCCAGCATTTTGGGTTGCATAGTCATCAGTTGTTTACTATTGCTTATTCTCTGTCTTGGAGCAATAGCACAGCAGTTGGGTGTTCGCCTTTCACGCGGCCGACCCGAGTTCGATTCCTCCACCCCTCTCAGAGAGCCTGGCAAGCTACAGAGAGTATCAAGCCTGTGGGGCAGAGCCTGGCAAGCTACCCGTGCGTATTTGGATATGCCAAAAACAGTAACAATAAGTCTCTCAATGAGAGACGTTACTGGTGCCTGCTCGAACAAATCGATGAGCAATGGGATGACAGTGACAGTGACAATGATTCTCTGTCTCATTCTTTAGTTGAAAAAAATTGTGCCTCTAATAATGATCACCCATGGTTAGCACATCATTATTTTTATTAAGTTTCACAACAAGATAAGTATACCTTAAAAAGCTATCTTCAAATTCTGCTTCTTGTATGTATATATATATATATATCTTGTATATATATATCTTGTATATATATATTTCAGTTTATGAAGTTGTAGAACCTAGCTAAATAAAGCTATACTTATTTTATTAAATAATATAAATGCCAACCTACATTTTGAAGATAAATTATATTGCACACAGGGAAAAGTAGGTTCAAGGTTGGCACATATTTAGCATATATTCCTATTATAAGTCCACTGCAATTTCTGATATATTCCCCCATGTATTTCTTGTCTGAGTTACAGTCACAATAATTCCTTGCCAAGTTCTACTTTTCATTAGAAAATGAAGTATGAGATTGTTGTGAAGACTGTCACCTGCGTCTTATGTATACATATATATATATATATATATATATGTATGTATCACTGTCATCTCGTTGTTCACCGATTTGCTTGAGTGGGTGTCAGTAACATCTCCATTTGTCCCTGTCACGTTCAGGGTCAGGGGAATGAGGCCCATTATTGATAGTGTTTTTGGCATATCGAATACACCACAGGTAGCTTGCCAGGCTCTGCCATGCAAGATTCTAAGATTCTGCATTGCTGTCTTCCAGAAGCTTTGTTTTATAAAATGTATAACTTTATAAAATAATATATTACCATATATGTATCTATTCACAACCTTTCTATTCATGGAACAGGAATAAATCATTCAAACTGTCCAGGTAACCCACAACAAAGAGAATAAGTAAATTCTTAAAATATATATATATATATATATATATATATTTAAGGTGGCAAAACTAATCACTGTTATTTATTATTTCAACATTTAATTTTCTGGTAGTGGGGGGATTCAACTCAGATGTCATGTGAGTAAGACATATATTTTACCAATGAGTCACATCCCCTAGTCTCTAATTTCAATAATTTTAAATATAAAAAGCACTCAAGAAAGCTAGTGAGAGAGTACAGTGGCTAGGACAATTGCTTTTTATATGGCAATGCAGGTTTGATTCCCTGTACACAGGGCCCAACAAGCACAGCCAGTAATAATCCCTGAGGACAGAGCTCGGAGTCTTCTGAGTACTGCATGGTATAGCCCAAACATAAACCAAGAACAAACCTCATTGTGCCAATACATATACATACAGTGCAAGTCAAAAATTCTGTAAAACACTTTAGATAAAATATTAGAATCTATTTGGATTATATTTTAGGGAAAGTCTATCAAATACCATGGTTTTAGCAATACAAAATTATAAGAAGCATTTTTCATTGAAAGATTTTCTTTCTTTTATTTTATACCTTCATTTGTTGTCTGGGCCACACCTGGAGATGGAGGTGCTCAGGGCTGAGTCCTGGCTCTGTACTCAGTAACTACTCCTGGCAGTGCTCGGGGGACCATACAGGATGCCAGGGGTTAAATCTGGTCATGCAATGCAAACGCCCTACTTGCTATACTATCAAATTACAAATGCACATTTATAATTTGGGGGACCCTTTCCATTAGACTCAATGCATTACATGCTTAGAAGGTAAAATATCAAGTCCTCTTAAAGGTCATATGAAAAACTATGACAACAGAAGAAAAATTGTAACCAGAGTTACCTCCCAGAATAAAAGAACTACAGATGACAAAAAGTTTGTTCTACAATCTGTCAATCCCACAGAAGCTCACACACAAGGAAGCCTACTGAATCAGACATCATCTGGACAGCACATTGTTTATTTTGTTTTCATATAAAGTAGTTTCATATTCCTTAACCCAATATGTAAATTATTTTACTATACCTAAGACATAGCTATCACATGAAATATTTACAATTATAATAACAAAAAGTTATAAAGACATGAAAAAATGAGGCCAACTCTCCCGTTTTTGATGTCTAGAGAATGTCCCAAACTTCTTTTGAAAATGAATGATTTACTTGTGACTCTCAAAAGATATGATGGATCCAATGTTCTGTGATGCTATCCCAGTTCCAGCAATTAAAAGTAAATTTACCAAATTCACATCTCTTTTTACCTTTTTACTCAGCTAGAAATTATCCCCAAAGGAAAGAACTAATGTAGTAAAACTTTGCCTGCAGAGATGATTAAGAGTTTGGAATTCCTTCCTATTTTATTGCACAACTTCTGGTTTCAAGATATCCCCGAGGCCTCTTCAGACATTTGCATGTGCTCTGTAGGATGTTTATTCCAAGGTTAATTTTTTGTGCCTAATAGTAAGAGTCTATTCTGGAGTTTCATATCTGGTTTACTAATATCCCTGATGTGCAGTATTTTACCCTATTTTCCAATACACTCTTTTAATTGGCCATGACTTTCTACTACTATGTAAATAATTTGACTTAAAGAACTGGATTTTGCTTTATCTTTATTGTTCTTATGGTTTTATATAGATTTTGTTTCATGCCTAGAAAGTTAATTCTGACATATTCAAAATAAATAAGAGCAAAATAAAATTAAATTCCCCAAAACTGAGAAGAATCTCTAATAGATAGGAATTGACACCAATACAAGGAAGAGAGTTCTATTAAAGTGGGAAGACTAGGAAAAAGATGAAAGATTCATTCTCTGAATGAAAAAAATTCCCTACTAAATTCAGAGATCCATATTCTGGTTAAGAAATTAAGATAAATTTATTATTAGAACAGCTTTTACTTTTGGTGTTAGTTTATTACATCTAAAATAAACTGATAGTGCTTGTTTCTCACTCGACTCATGCTCATAAAGTCAGTCTATTTTAATCCAGGAACAAAAAGTACATGCAGATATTATAAGCAACTTTGTTCCCTACTTTCAACATCTCAGCAGAGACAGATACAGTTAGTTGTGAGTACAGCCATTTTAAAATTCTGCTGTCTGAGAAAAACAAAACTTGACATAATGGATCAACAAAGAGTAAATTATATTTTCTATATATATATTACACCAAGAGATGTTAGACTTCTGTCTTAATAATATGCAACTAAGCATATATCTGTGCCTTGTTATAAACTGTGCTTTTAAATAATTCATATGACCATCAAAAAGTTTCTGTTATTTATTTGTCGTTTGTTTAAATTAGCTGTGGATTCCTAAATTAATTGTGAAAAATGCAGTGAGCCAAGTGTAAATTGAAAATATAGCTTCCAAATTATAAAAAAATTATGACAGCATTACCTTTGAGATTCAGCCAGTGATTAAAGTAGGAAAATTCTCCCTTGATAATTAATAGCATTGTAAAAATCAGTTCACCCTAATTATTGCTTTCTATAAAAACATATAAATCTGTAGAATAAAAACCCCTCTGACTTCATTATGTATTAAGTCACACAATATGACACAGTATCTTTATCTACAGATATTATCAGAATGATTTCTGCATAGCTAACCAAAATTCTATATTGATTTCTTCACTTTAACTGTAGGAAAATATGATTTACATAAACAATGTTGGCTTCAAGCAAAGAATAGTAACACTTTTCATTACTCAATCAATCTAATAATGGCTTATAATTACTTATTATATTTCATGAGGCTCTTTCAAATGCAAAACATCTTAGGACAACAGGAAAATATTCTATTATTATACATTAGGAAACTGAGTATTAAAATTATAATATCTTGTCTATATTCAGAATTAGAGACAAAATTTTATTCTTTTAAAGGCTACAGTTACTCAACCTTTAAATCCACTTGAGTTGACTTAGACTTGAGGTTACTAAATCTAAAGAGATTGAAGTTGAACTCACAAAGATAGTTTATATTCAGATATTTGTGGTAAAATTCTAAGCATCAAATATGTAGTGTATTTAAACACAAAACTTAAAATTTTAAATTCTTTCACTTTTAACTTCTCCTGAGTCCACGTTTCCTGAAAGTGTTAAGTTAATAAGTATATGCTCTAGTCTCTAGAAACTGTTAGTCATAATGATTCATGTACGTCTCAAACATTAGACAAGCTATTGGTTAATCCAGGAATATCAGGGAAAGATAGAAACCCCAAGTCTTAATCTGGGAATTCTCAGTTAGACCATGTAGCTATATGTAGTACCATTATCTTTCAACCAGTATCTAACTTGAAAAACTGAAATAAAAGCTATAGAATGATCCAGAAGGTATCTGAAAGGTATAGAGTTCATGCCTGTTTTATAGTTGGTCTCCAGTTTGATACCAGAACATGTATGTACTCTCCCCCAGACCTGAACCTCAAACTTGATTTGGTGGCCTGGATCACCGAATTAAACCAAGAAACTGACCAAAATAATGAGCTTATATGGCTAAGAATGACTTTTAGATTTCAGACACCATTGGAGAGACCCCCTCCATCCCTTAAATAAAATATAGCTAAAGATTAAAATCTTTAAAAAGAAATAGCTTAACTGGGCTGTGTGGTAGATAAGTGTCTCACGATTTAGAAACTCCCATAGCATAGTTCTTTATGATGGACCAATAATAATAGACATGATATTGCCCCATCACATAAACAAAATATAATAATAATTGCCTGAAAGTTACATCGAAAGGTTGTTCCTCTTTCATTCTCAAAACTGAGACATGCCCTTCTAGATTAAGAAAGCGAAAAATCTAGTAGCTTGAGAGTTTTAGTTTGGATGATGTGCAAAAATATTTGCACAACATTTCTTTGACTATGATTAGCAAATACACAACCCAAATTTAATTTTATACTAATAAAAATGCCAGATCCTGCTTGGACAGAAAACTGTAAAATGAAACCCTTCCAGACTGTTAGGTCTCCATCAATTCTTTTTGGTACAACTAAAGGTACCCTCCTGGTATTTCTGGACCCTTTTCTGCACACAACCCCCTTATCCGCTCAGATCCCTTTCATATCTAGAGTAATTTTCCTTAGCAAACTATCTAGAGGTTTTTTAAAATATTGATTTGTGTGTAGGTGTTTTTAAGTAAAATATTTACAAAAAGGGCAAGAGAATTTTTATAGAAGGTGAATAAGAAAGATTTTTGATAAACAGCACAGCTGCAAATGTAGATCTTTACAGAGTAAGGTTTTTCCCTTAATCTTTTTCTATATCACAGTGATAATTATGATTGAACTATTCCTAGAGTTGTACCTAAAGAATCATTGTGCATCTACAAGCTACCATTGTAATCTGATACTTTTAAATTGCATCATTTTTTTTCCCCTGTAGAAATTTTTTATGCATTACAGTGTGTTTTCCCTTCACCTTTAGATTTCAGAGTTTTCAAACAAGTATGTCTCTGCTTTCTTTTTTTTCCCTGTCAACTTAAGGGATAAAAAAGAATATTTTCTCATATTTTCTTAAATTCTGCTCAGTGAGGATTCTGTCTAAAAAATAAAATAAGTTCAGAAATTATTTAGTGTTTCCTTTATAGTCTTACATTTTCAGTCTTCTGCATTTTTTTATTAAATTATTTGCAAGTCTCCATTACCAATTCTGTTCTCTAGTAGACCCTTTGACATATGTATTACATCTGTAAGGCATTTCTAAAAGACACCGGAAGAAATCCAGTGAGGATAGGTCTGTATGTCAAGTTGATGATCATTATTCAGAATGATCTGCATTTCTATTTTTCCATTTGAAAAACAAGTTTTATATGCAGTTTTAAATCATTTAATATTTTTTATTTTGTCCAGAAAACTTGCAGTATTTAACATTTTAGAAATTACCAAGAAAATTGTATTTATAGTTTTGGGTTTATACTCAATAGTCAACAGGAATTTAAACAAGCACAATAAACCTTTTTCACATTGTTTGTTAACCAAGAGGTGTGGAAGCTAAATTTTCTACCAGATTGTCAGTTGTTCTTGTTTTGATACCATGTGTTGGTGTATACAGGGATGAAGAACCAGGAGGACAGCTGGTTACAGATAAGTTCCATATAGACTGGGATTCAGTACTTATCGACACTGATAATGTCATCATAGCAAGATTTGATGGCAGAGGAAGTGGATTCCAGGGCCTAAAAATTTTACAGGAGATTCATCGAAGGTTAGGTTCAGTGGAAGTAAAGGACCAAATAGCAGCTGTGAAGTAAGTATATTCATGCCTATTGCCTTAATAACAATGGGAGCTATGTCAATAATCGCAACTACTGCTGATTCAAGGATTTTAATTTTAGTAATTGGACAATTCCCTAAATTAATCATCTAGGTTATCATTTTTATTCCCAAGTACTATAGACTCTAAAAGCACTTTTATATTGTACTTTATTATGAATGTATAATTCATACTGGAATAATGAAAATTGGAGAGACCTTAATTAAACAACTGTTATTTATTCACTATAATCCACAGGTCTATTAATTATTGACTCAAGCTTGCACAGTATCTTTACCAGACTGGCCTGAAATTAAACTAAGATATTTTTGGCCTCTAGATATTAAGTAGGCCTGAAATGTTACCAACGTCTGCATTTATAACAAACTAGCAAAACAATATAAAAATTGCAGGGGATTCTCTAAACAAGAACAATTTTGAAAAGAGAACAAACAGAGCTACAATCATTTCAAGTTATTTCTCTTTGTATTTTTATGTATGTCTCCCAAATAGAAATACTTTTTAAAGTATACTTTTAAAGTATTACCTGGCAATGCTCAGAGCTTACTCCTAGTTCTTCATCAAGCAGCCATTCCTGCTGTATTTGGGGGACCATACATGGTTTTATGGATTGAACCTGGCTTGGCCACGTTCAAGACAAGAGCTTTAAGCATAATTCCCCAGTCCTAGATATGAATTCTTACATGTATTTGACTCAAGAAGATAACTTTTTAAAATTTTCATTGCAGATTTTTGTTAAAGCAACCATACATTGACTCTAAGAGATTAAGCATTTTTGGAAAGGTAAATTCTATTACTGTTCATATATGTGCATGGTATATATTATTTATACATAAGTGCGTATAATTTTCTTCATTTTAGTATAATTTTACTATAGGAGTCTTCAAAATATAACAATATTTTCAAAGGTATATACAATCTGTTATTTGACAACTCAACAACAGTTATTTACTATCCATTTGGTACTTGGGTTAGAAATAGATCAGCAGCAGAAAAATGTGTACATTTTCAAGAAGCTTATGTTCAGCAAAACAACAGTAAAACATGGATAAATGTTATCTAATAATGTTATTACTGTTAGTAAACTAGTGGTAAAGCTTAATGCAGATATTTGTGCTGATATCTGAAAACAAAACAATCTCTTAAGGAAATAAGATTCACAAGTATCAAGCTGATATAGCAGAAAGATGACATATGCATAATCATATTTCTTTTTTTGCAAGATTATTTATTTCACATGGAATTTTATATAAATTTTATATATTCATTAAGCATCTCCTACATACATACAAGATAGACACTACTATAAAGATACTAAACGAAAAAAAAACAAAAAAATAGTACTCAACTTCAATTAAGACAAAAGAAATGATTTTTATGGATTGAAACATATCATTGTATATTATCTATAACTACACCCACAGATACATGGCATGAAAACATGAAACTTTTTCTCTAGCATAAATAGTACATACATGGAAATCTTTTTTAAAACACCCTGTTGGCTGGGTGCTGGAGAGATTTTATAGCATGTAGGGCTCTTGCTTTGCTTTGACACTGGTATGTCCACGTTTGATTCCGAGTTCCACATCACCCCCCCCCCCAAGGATGCCAGGAGTAATTCCTAAGTGAGAGCCAGAAATAACCCCTGAGCACCACCATATGTTGCCTCCAAGCATAAATATATAAATAGTTTCCCAGTTATTTTTGTTGGTTGATTTGTGTTTTTGTTTGGCTCCTAAGATAAATCTGTTAGGAGCTACTCCTGGCTTGAAGCTTTGGTATTGTTACTGACAGTCCTTGTGGGACTGTGCAGTTCTGGGGATCAAATTGATGTTTCTTTCAGGTGAGGCATGCTCTGCAGTCAGTTGAATTGTTACTCTGACTGTACATTCAGTTTTTTTAGTACAATCTATTAATTAGTAGGAATCACTTTCAATTTCCCCCAACTCTAGACATCTTAAGTACAACACTACTATGCTATATTTCTTCTTGTCAATAATATTCAAGGAATCAGTATGCACATTTTAAAATGCAGTATTGGTGAATGTATTTCGGGGGGTAAAAGAATATTCAGAAGAAATGGAAATTTGACATACACTTAAAATAAGCATAGTGAAATCTTATATTATACAATATGAATGAACTTTGAAGTCATTGTGTGCAATGCCATGGAAACTAGAGCTACAAATACCTAATTTTAGGAGGTATTTAGTGTGGCCAAGTTTATGTAGATAGGATGGAATAGTAGTTGCTGGGATCTAGAGCAAGGAGAAAAAGCATATTAGTTGTTTAACAGAGGTAGAATTTCAGGTTAATAGACATACACATTTTAGAGATCACTTTTACACAAAGACACTAGAAAATTGTAGAATAAAATGTATTGACTTCAGAAATTTTGTTATATATTTTTAACCTGAAAATAAGAGCATATAATACAGAACATCTTGCTCCTATTGAATCTGAATATACATATTCATACATATCATATACATTTTTTAAAAAGGAGCAATATCACGGCAGGTAGTGCATTTGCCTTGCATGTGGCCAACCCAGGTACGATTCCTCTGTTCCTCTCAGAGAGCACAGCAAGCTACCGAGAGTATCCTTCCCACACAAAAGGTAGAGGATGTATGAGGATTGGGAATTGCCTCCTTTGATGAACTTATTCTTTATATTCATCAGTCAGTTATTGCCTATTCATTTTTTTCTCCTTCTGGTCTTAACTTTATCCTGTTCCCATGATCTATACGTAATATATATTACAGAACTAAAATTGGCTTTGTCAGAAACAAATTTACTGTGAGTCTCCAAAAAGAAAGCTCAAGCATTAACTCTAGAAACTGTCATATTTTAAATGTAAAATTTGTTTTGGTATATCTTTCAGAAGTAAGAACAACAATAGTTCTAAGCTAGTGCATTATACATGTAACATGATTAAATCCCAATGACATTATTCCCAAGAAACAATTACTAATGGTTTATATTATTTCTAAGAATAATGGAATTTTCTTTTTTTATCTCAAATATTATACACCTACTCATTGCTTACTTGTCTAAATGTGAAATTCAGAAGTATCAAGAAAACACTTAAAGGTCAATCCGGGATGCAAATTTATTAGTGTACAAGAGCACCTACCTACGAGTTAAATTCCAGAAGAGGTGTGCAGTGGAGAGCAGTAGCTTGATCTTCAAAGTGTTTGGATTACTTGTGTGCTAAGTTGCAACAGACCTAGAGGATAGTGACTAAGGCATCCAAAAGCCATGAGTGCTTGCAGAAACGTGTTTACCAATATTAGGAGAGCTTGAGCAGAAACCAGGGGTAGAAAGGCCCCCAGTAACTAACAACCTCCATGATTCTCTGTTATCACTTAAGTCGCACAAGCCTGCATATAGCTGGGGAAACTACGGGAGGTGGCTGGAGAGGAGACTTGGGCTTCAGCATGCCTTTCCGGGATGAACTGGAATGCAGTAAACAGTACCCCACAGCAATCTTCTGACTAACTGGCTGCTCTTTTGGAGGTCCCAAAGTGCTTTTTGACTGTGGCAGTGCTAATTGATTCCTAGCAGTCACATCTATATTGGAAGGGCCAGGGTGGTTTTTTTGTTTGTTTGTTTTTAGTTTGCTGGTTTTTTATTTTTGCTGCAAGCTTAAGAATATCTCCTAGCCCTGGTTAACTCAGACATGACCATGATATACATAGTTTAGGAATTCCCCCTCAAGATTTGTTATTCAGAAGAGAGATTCAATATGGCATCCACCAGGAAGAGTTCAAGGCCATCAAACTGGTACAAGTTGGTGATTCTGACCCCATCATTCCTTATAGTGTTATGCCTCCATTTCAGCAACGCTACTATAGGGTTGCAAACTTTGGTTGTCAGCTATTCAGTATAAGCCTCTATTTCCTAGGGCAAAATTATGTACTTTAGAAAAATTTACTTTGTTGGAATTTATGGGTGGAATCATTTTATTGCTTTTTTTTGCTTCTTGTTTCTTGTTTCTGTTTTTGGATAGGGCTGCTCTCTGCATCAGATCTGTCTAGCATCTCTCCTGCTATACCTTATTTGTTAGGGTTTCAGGTTCAAATATATTGCTTACCTAAGTTTTACATAGAAATTGCAGGGATCCCAGGAGGATAAAAATGCAAATTCTTCACTTTTGGAATCTTAGTGCTATGCCTCTCTTCTCAATCAAACTTTAGATTTTTTCACAAAGGTCAATTTTTGTTATCTTTATTTCTAGGTTATATTGTTATTTGTATATTTTATTTTTTATTGTGAATGACATATTTTTATCAGTGTTATTTTCTAACTGGTCTGCTGGTATAATTGAAGCAAATATTAGCATATTTAGCTTTAAGTGTCCATCTGTTATTCAATAACTACAGATATGACTTAATTAAAATTTTGGACCATTTTGCCTAAATAATTATTCTTAAAAGCAAGCTTTGCAAAACTTTAATGTTAATTATGACTGATTATTAAAGGTGAGAAAATTATAAACTTTTCAAACATAACTCTAAAATAATAACTAATAATATGAATTTAATATAGGTGACAAACTCTGAAAACTTATAGAAATAACCTACCCATCAGCACTATGATTACAAAGCCAGCAATATTAGGAATAAAATTATTTATTCAATAAACATGTATACTCAATGTGAACCATATACATTACATTGAAGTTCTCAAATTCTGTAAAAATTAGCAAACACTTTGGTATCTTGGTGGTGGTAGTGATGTGAAGTAAACTTATCATAAATGTCAACACCATTGCAAATACCTTATGTTTAATTATATTATATAAATTATATTTATATATAATTCATATACAAATATATGTACATGTGTATATATACATAAACTTGCATGCATATACATACATATGTGTAAAACTTAATGGGAAAAATTATGACTATATAAGATTTGTGTTAAAATTTACCTAATTACATTTAAAAGCTAGTTTTAACATGCAATAAAACAACATAGCCAAGTTGTGTAAGTTTTAACATGTTTAAGTTTTTTATTTAAAATTAGTTTATTATCACTATAAGTATTGTGGTTTAAAAAGAATCATGTTAGTCAAAGTCTCTAGAAAAATCGTTAATTTTGTCAGTGTATCTTTTTGACTATTCATTAACTCATTTGAAAAGTCACTTGATGGTTAGCTTAAAACATGGCTTACATAAAATTGTCATTTCTTCAGAAAATAGTTTTGCAATCCATTTCCTGTGTCTCTGAACCCTTTGACCTATTGGACTTGGTTTTTAATTTTATATGTATAATTTTTTAACGGTATCCATCTTCATTTCTATAAGTTAGGTACATCAAATATTTTAATTAAGATAAATTTGTTAGTATTTTATAAATAATGCTAAAGTACTTTGAAATGGATTTTTAAAATATAGAATTGTAATGAATGGAAAAATCTAGTGACAAAATAAAATGATAGCAAATTTAAAAAAGAGTACTGACTTTTGACTATTTTTGGACTGTATCAAATCAAAACATTCTATAATTTACTAGAGTCAATATGATTATCAGGAAGATTTTGGAATCTTTTTGATGCATGATTTGACTTAAAAATTAAAATCACCATCTTCATATCCAAATAGAAATTGTATATGACTCCTACCTTATCCAGAATATGTTAACCAGGAACTTTTTTATGATCCTCTACATTTAGTGAGTAAACATGAAATCGTGGAGAGGCAGTTGAGCAATTAAGACAATTTATTCTAATTCCTACTAGGGTTGATTTTATTTTAAAAATAGAAGCTATTTCTCTGAAATAAATCAAATTAAAGTAGCATTTTGAGTGAAGTTATCAAATGCCATAGAGAAAATTTTATTCAACAGCTTTCACTCTCATTAAGTCTTAAAGAGCATTTAGCTTCATTAATCCCAAATTTTCATCTTAAAAAGAAGAGAAAAATTCAATTCCTATGGCAGTGGCAATCATGTACAATCCTAGGTATACTCTAGAATCACATGAAGGCTCCCTCCAGTGTCCATTTGGCTCAGAATTTGTATTTAAGTTTGTTTATCAAACCCAGCTGTCTTTAGTGGTTACTCCTAAAGTGCTCCAGGATTATGCTAGTGGGGATCAAGGGACCATATGCTGGGGATTGGACCTTGATTGGCTGCATACATGATAATTACCTCTCCCACTATCTCTCCAACCCATAATTTTAATCTATTTCATCATCATCATCATCATCATCATCATCATCATCATCATCATCATTATCATCCCATTGATCGTCAATTTTCTCAAGCGGTCTCAGTAACGTCTCCATTTGTCCTAGCCCTGAGATTTTAGTAGCCTCTCTTTACTCGTCCTTCCCAATGGTGCCACATTAGAGGCTCTCTCAGGGTCAGGGGAATGAGACCCATCATTGTTACTGGTTTTGGCATGTGAATACACCATGGGGAGCTTGCCAGGCTCTCCCATGTGGGCAGGAAACTCTTGGTAGCTGGCCAGGTTATCTGAGAGGGAGAACTAGTCTATAAGCTTCCAGAAGCATTGTTTTATAGTCTCTGGATGTTGGCTGTTGATGGGATTACATGGGGCCAGGGCATTTTCTGGGTGTGACTGCCTAGCTACTGGAAAATGAGGGATCTGGGCGCAAGAGGCCCAGTCCCGATCTGAGCAGGCTTGAAGATCCCAACCCTGGGTCCCACACACCTGGGTTCCTCTGCTGGTTCCTTCATGCGTGACGCTCATCCAAACATGTGAAGAGAGGCCTTGAGCATGGCTGTGGCTGCGTTCCGGAGGTCTTCATCTGTGGGGGCTCCGTTCGGGTTAGACTCAACCCACCCCCTCTATTATTTTTTCTGGTGGTATGGGGGTTTGGGCTATACCCTACTATGCTCACTGTTGACTCCTGACTCCGTGCTCAGAAATTACTTCTGTTTTTTGGCATATCCAATACGCACGGGTAGCTTGCCAGGCTCTGCCACGCAGGCTCGATACTCTCGGTAGCTTGCCGGGCTCTCCGAGAGGGCCAGAGGAATCGAATTTGGGTCGGCCGCATGAAATGCAAACGCCCAACCGCTGTGCTATCGCCCCAACCCAAAATCTATTTGGTATAAAGATAATTTTGAACTGTTTATTTTAAGAAACATCAGGCCCAAAAACTGAAGTATGATCATGTAAATGCATTTTAAGTTTATTAAAATATTAACAAACAGAACAGACATAGAGGTAACTATAATTATAATAGAAGTTGCCCATTAAAAATAGCTTTATAAAAATTCTTTATTTTCATGGCCATAACAATAATACATAGAGTAGGTGCTTGCTTTGCACAGGAAGATCAGATTTGATCCCCGGTACCTCTTATGCCCCCCCTGTGTCCACAAGAAGTGCTCAGGGCTTCCTCCTGAGCCATAGCCTTCCTATAGCCAGAATTAGCAAACTTCCAAACAAGGGGTAACAAGTAATTTTTCTCCAGAATTCTTTCTATTTTTCTTTGTTTGGGTTTATATACTCCTTTGTTGATATGTTTCTCAACTCCCCTCCCTGCTGTCATACCACACACACACACACACACACACACACACACACACATACACACACACACACACACCCCTTAGGAAGCCAACATCATGATTTATGCCAGGGAATGTGACTTGGGCCTGTGAGTTCAGACTGGGATAGCTTCTTGCTGTAGCCTAGATGCTACATGTATTCTATTGATACGTGTTTTCCAGAGTTGTTGTAAGCTAGCAGTATGATCAACAGTGTATATCCAGGTATACAATGGAAACCTACTGATAAACTCAGGAGGGAAAAGAGTAGGGACGGATCTCTCCAATGAGTTTGCCTACAAGGTTTATGGCTTATATATCCTAGAGGGTAGCGTGTCTGCTTCCTGCATCCGTTTTGTGTTTGGGAACAATAAATAGGTTACACAAGGATGTTTCATAGCTATGTCACTCCTGAACCTCCAAACAGATTTTCTGATATGAGTGTTCATCCCAGAGGAATAGATAGAAATCCTGACAGTTTGTAACAAGGTTCATTTAAGTGAGTTGCCTCACTGTGAAAGAGTTGATCTGTTTTGATTGATAAAGCTCCTGGAGAGGGATTTACAACAATTGATTTTTTGGGGGAGGATTTGTCTTTAGGCATACAATGGAATATCCAAAAATGCCTCTCACTATCTCCTGTTTTCTTAAGTGTCCACTCACAAAATTGTCAGTATGTCAATGTGGCATATTTTGGGGTATTCTTCACATAGTTATCCCAGACAGTACTGTCTTGTCTAAATGTGTTCTGATATTCCGCGTGTAAGTTTTAAAATAATGTACTAAATATGCTTAAGCAAATATGTGTCTTTCATATGCCCCAAAATTAGTAAAAACATTAAATTCTACTCCACTGTACCACAACAGAATCGTTTCTAAATATTTAAAAGTACACACCATAATGAGCCAGTTTCATTCGAAGTTCTTGGGTTAAATCCTGGCTATTAATACTTTGAACAATTCCCAGTATGTTCTGATGTCAAATAACATGAAGAACATTACCTTTAGTGCAGCTAAAAACTAATTTCTGACATGAATGGGTAACTCAGCAGGTCACTGACTTGGCATAGCACAGCATTATGGTGTTTATTAAATCCTCCCCTGGAAATTTTCTATATTTACTACACATCACAATAAAAAATATGACAACTTGGTCTATTTTTAAAGAATTTTCAATTGAATTAGTTCTACCACATTAGCACTATCATCCCGTAGTTCATCAATTTGCTTGAGCAGGCACCAGTAACGTCTCCGTTGTGAGACTTTTGTTACTGTTTTTGGCATATTGAATATGCCACGGGTAGCTTGCCAGGCTCTGCTGTGCGGGTGAGATTTTCTTGGTAGCTGCTGGGCTCTCTGAGAGGGATGAAGGAATTGAACCTGGCTCGGCCACGTGCAAGACAAACGGCTTACCCACAGTGCTATCCCTTCAGCCCACCACTAACATATTACAAGAGGATAATAAAAAATTTAGATTCAAATGATAATTAAATTACTCTAACTATAAACATGATTAATATATCCTACTTTATTCTCATATTTAGCTGTAGGATATGTATTAGTGATGCTATAGATAAGTGAGTAGGTAAGTGGGTAAGTAAATAGGTATATACATAGTTGTATAGGTAGATGTATGTATATGTACAATATAGATATAAAATTGCTTAAAAGAAAGTGTAAGTGCTCTATTTCTCTCACTTTTAATTATTTGGACATATTTCTAGTGTAGTGTGAAATTAAAATAAATATGTAATACCTGATAATGCATAACAGTGTATTTTATCTATAATTATTAAAATACACTAATAGAATATTAAAACTATTAAAATTTATTTATACAAGTATATGAGTACAAATTTACTTTTTTGAGTCTGGAATGTTTTGAGATATTCTTTTATGTATAATATTAAATTGTCATCTAAATCTAAAAGAAATTTCAGTAATAATTAATATAGTCCTTTTATTTTACCAGGGATATGGTGGATATATTGCTTCAATGATCTTAAAATCAGATGAGAAGCTATTTAAATGTGGATCTGTTATCGCTCCTATCATAGACTTGAAATTGTATGGTGAGTATTTTCTTCACACTAACCTAATATAGCATATTGATTTTAGAAAAGAAAATCACAATGCAGCAGACCACAATTGAGCTCATTTATCATGTTTTCTGATATTTTCAGCTGTTTATCACCTCCCTGATTCAATCAGTTTTACTGAAGCATGACAACTATATGTGAAACATAGAAATTAAACAATGCAGTGCTTTAGTCAAATGGTTTTAGTTTATTTTTAAAAATCTCTCTCTCTTTCTCTCTTTCATTTCACAGCCTCAGCCTTCTCTGAAAAATACCTTGGTATGCCATCTAAAGAAGAAAGCACTTACCAGGTAGTTATTTCTGACTAATTAAGAAAGGAAAAGTATCTCTGTTCTAAAAATTGAGAAAAGGCAAATATATGTAGATCTGATATTCAGATATTTGTGTTTTCCTACAGGCATCGAGTGTGTTACATAACATTCATGGCTTAAAAGAAGAAAATATATTAATAATTCATGGCACTGCTGATGGTAAGTATTGTATTTACTACTATTAATTGGTGGGTTCTTTTTGTTTGTTTCTATTTTGTTGTTTTGTTTTGCTTTTTGTTTGTTTTTTATTTTTTGAGCCATGCTCAGCAGTGCTCAAGGATTGTCCCTGACTTTGTGCACAAGGATCACCCCCAGCCATGCTGTTGGAACCTGTGTAGTTATGGGGATGAAACTCAGTTCAGCCGGATGCAAAGCAAATGCTTTACTTGTTATCTCAAGCCCCAGATTGGGGGTTCTTTCTTGGAATGAAGGCATATACCAAAATAATTCCTTATGTGGGCCCCATAAACTTTCTAAAAAAGAAATCATAGGAAAGTGGCATGGAAGATGAGTATGAGAAGTATTAGAAGTGGGACTAAGAGCAGAGGAAGGGAAGTTGGGATCAAGAAGAGAGGAAGCCATGGAATTCTCTGTCATGAAACTTTTTTATTAGGAGAAATGGTCTCTATTTGTGCCACATATGCTTCTTGGCATGTGCTTATTGTAACAGAGAAGCTGATTTTATTTCTATTTTATTTTATATAGTCAGAATTTAAATACCTGCTTATGGTTAGCAACTACCACTCGCAGTAGTATTCAAACATCTCTAATGGAAATCTATTAAAAAAAGCATAGAAGCAAAAAGGAACAGTACTGAGTTGAATTCTGATGTGGTTGCTTGCCTGAATAAAATCAAAACAAAAAACCCAGAAACATACTTTTTATATCAACTCCCACTTTTTTTCTTATCACTTTAAACATTAGAGTTGATGTGAATGATATAACTTATAATAAATACCATTTTGTATTCACTTGAAGCACTTACTTCTCTAAGACTTCATTTTTTTTATTTTTCTATGTAATACTTTACAACAGAGGGTTGAGTATTTATAGCTCCATTCATAGATGAGAAATCAATTTCAAGGAGAAAATTGATTTATCCAAGGCTACCAGGCAAGTGAGCAAAAGAGTTTTAAGAGTCTTGAATCAATATTTCTGAAATCTGGAACTTGTTTTTGTTGTTCCACAATGTCCTACTCTTTTTAAAAAAACCTAAATTTACAAAGAATATCACTAAACATTTCTTGTAGCAAAGATTATATGAGCTTGATCTTTAAGTAAGGCAATGACTAACTTAAAGCTCAGATCAACATTAACACACTTATTTAAATAAGAAAGGGGTGAAGAGAAAAATTGCTCTTAAGTCAATTTCAAATAATTTATATTAAATTCTTCCCCCAAAAGAAAGACGTAACTCTCTTCCCACCCAATTTTCACTGCTGTTTGCTTTAAAACACTATTGTATGGAGAAATCCAGAGAAATAGTTTAATAAGCTCAGTGCATGCTTACATGTGGGGAGCTTGTGTTCATCTTCTGCCTAACATGTTCGCTTGAACATCACCGGGAGTAACCACTGGATATCATCAGGTGCAACCCCCCAACAAACAAAATGACTACTTGATAGAAAGTGTGCTTGAAGTTCACAGAAACACTGTCAAGTGTGTTGTTAGTATATACCCTTGACATAACTTTATGAAATTAGCACTTAATTATTATTTTTTCTCCAAAACCTATCACTACTCCTTCATAGTAAGAGAAAACGAAAGACAATACTTAAAACAAACTTATAGAAGTAACATTTTACCAAATTCCTCACCAGTTTTAGAATTGTCAGCCATAAAAACAAATTCTGGAAAATCATTATTGACCAGATAATATTATTGAGATATAATATTTATGTTTCTCAGTTCCAATATGCGTGTTCCTAGATATAAATATACTTTGCATTTAGATGGGGGAAGTGGGTTTCAGGCCATATCTGAGAGTAACTTGTCTTACTCCTAACTCTTAATCCTGACTATGTGTTCAGGGATCACTCCTGAGGGTGTTCAGGTGACCTGTGTGTTTACCTAAATATTGCTGGGTCAGCCACATTCAAGCAATTCATAGCCACTGTTCTGTCTCTCCAGTTGTATATATTATATTGTTTGTCACAAAGATATTATGGACAAGGTATTATTTATTAATAGTAGTAGTAGTTTGGGAAAAAAAAACTTATATAACATGCCCAAATCATACAACTACTGGTTTATAAAAAAGGAATTTGAATTTGGCATTAAGACATTTATTAACTTATGTTCTAAAAGCTTATTTATATATTTATTAATATATTATTATTATTATTATTATTTATTCTGAAAGGTGGGAATAAATTTTCTTCCAGGTACACATATTTTATATTTAATCATGACTCTAAAGTATACTATTGCTCTCCAAATGCCTTTGTCAATACTTTACAGTATTTATGGAAAATAAAAATCCTATCTGATCCACTCATTCAGATGTTTCTTCATCCACTTGACAAAAAGCAAGTGGAAGTTCAATAGTGATCACTTCAGAGAATGCAACTGTGTATTTTCATTTGCATGCATACACAAACACACTCACATGCAAGTTTTCTCTGCACAGATATCACCAAGCATGGGTCTGCTGGATTATAGGTGTTTAACCAATGACACTAATGTTACCTAAATTAGTATCAGTTTCAATAATAAATATATATATAACTCTAGCATACTTGGTTAACTTTAGAAAGGGACAAATGACAAATATCAACAGGTTAAACTAGAAAACACATACAAATTCACTTATACATTTACCTTTTCAGGTTTTGCTAAAACTGATCAATTCCCAAACACTGGATGTCCTCAGGCATGGCAGAGTTAAGCCCACAATGTCCTATCAGAATGGAGTCACCAGACCTTAACATTCAGATCTTTAGGTCAAGCAGCAAATAGTACAGCAGTCAGTGTACATGTGTGGCATGTATGCATGGTCCCCAAGCACCTCAGGGTTCAAGAGATCCCCAAACCTTTCTATTGTGACCATAAAAGTCCTCTGAAGCACCAAGAAACCTTAGTATCCCCGAGAATACAGGGCCAGAGCAGCAGCCTCAGCTTCTTGCACTGACCCAAGAAGCTGGTCAGCTGAGAATCCCCAATGGGGCCATGCCCTCCCTCAGTGGTATATGTGTGTGCGTGTGAGTGTTATGGGGGGGGGGAGAGTTGTCATACATTCACTTCCATGCTGAGTATCACAGCATATGACTCCAAACATGCCACAAAATAAAACAAAAACCAAAAAAAGCAAAAATCAGCAACAAAACCTGGTGGGTGAATCCTTTTTCTGTTTGCCATACAGCAGAAATAGTCAGTACAGCAATAAAGTATTGAGAAGCTGTCAGCGCTTTCCAAAATTAGTTTTAAATGTTAGATTAGGGCGGCAAGAGCAGGGCGGGTAAGGTATGGGACAGGGTTCACTCCCTGGCACTACAGGGGGTCTCCAGAGCAGCACCAGGAGTGACTCCTGAACACTGAGCCAAAAGGAAGCCCTGAGCACAGCGTGGTGGGCCCCAAACAAAACAAAAATAATTATTTAAAAATAGATTAATAGATAGTTGCAGAAGTTTAAAGATGTGCATTGTTTAGGAATGAAAATCCAGGGAACCTCTGAGCAAAGTGCCATGCGGAGATCTGAGTTTCTTGTCCAAATCGTCATAGCTGATTTGAGTCAGTGCTGCTGTCTAAGGATCTTGCCTTGGATATGGAAATTAGGTTCAGGCAGAAGGATGCTAGAGACAGGAGAAACCAAGACCACACACGATAAATATTTAGCCATGGGATAAGGAGATAACTATTCTATTTTCCAAGTTTGGGGTACTCTTTTTTAATTCAAAATAAAAGAGAGGAGGCCAAAGCCACTAGCTCAGAGGCTGAATATATGCTTTTGATGTCTATGGGGAACAAAAGGGTGACTTAGGTGAAGCAGAGAGGAGAGAGAGAGGTTTGAGAAGGGGATCTGCTGCTTTCTCCAGATCCACCTCTGCTGTGCTGGCGCCAGCTGGGAAATGTAGGACTGGTAAAGTCTGCAGTGAGCCCCTGCATGGCATGGACCTCAAGTCCCACCAGCCACACTAAATAGCCCTCAATGTACTTGAAAACTACTTAATTGTTCTGCTCTGTGTTAGTTAATCCCCAACACCCACTTTCTCAGGGAGCTGGGGACTCCAGCGGAGCAAGGAATTGCTCTTGGAGGGAAAAGAAAGCCAGTCCTAGGCCGTTCTTCCCAAAAAGAACTTCAGTAGGAGATGAGCAGTGAAGAGAGGGAGAGAGAGAGAGAGAGAGAGAGAGAGAGAGAGAGAGAAGGGAGAGAGGGAGAGAGAGGGAAGAAGGGAGGGAGGGAGGGAGGGAGGGAGGGAGGGAGGGAGGGAAAGAGAGAGGGAGAGAGGGAGAGAAAGAGAGATTATTTGGAGGTTTATTAAGAATGGGAGGAAAGGAGAAAGAAAGATAGAGAAGGAGGTGGGGAGAGAGGGAGAGAGAATAATGTACTCAAGAGAGAAGGCAGGCTTCTCCAAAGTGCCCCTGCATTAATATCAAAGCATGAAAGTACACATCTCAGGAGGAGATGCAGGCAAGACTTGCTCAGGCAGCACGTGGGCTTCGGCAACATTTGCACTGGCTTCCTTTGCTCAAGTTGGACCTCACGTGGCTTCCAACATAGGAAAGATTTCTTTGTTAGGAGGATTGCCAAAGGCGTAGAGTTGGGAGCAATTGATTATCTTTAAAATTCCTTTCCTGTCTTTGTTCCTGCTGGAGCTTTTCTTTGAGTTTGGGGGTCCAGTCTTTTCTAGGTCTGCCCATATAAAGCTCTTATCAGGCTGTCGTTCCCATGTTCACAAGGTGGGCTTTTACAACCTTGGGACTATTGGTTTTATTATTTTCTGGGAGCTCCATTGCCATGGGAGCCCTTCTTATCCACCTGCCTGCCTCACTTTGAATGCAGGAGGCCCGAATTAATTCCCAGCATCTCCCGTTCCTGGAGCGCCACCAGAAATCACCCCTGAGGACAGAGCTGGGAGTTACTCCATAAAAACTATCAGAGCTGGGGCGATAGCACAGCGGGTAGGGCATTTGTCTTGCATGTGGTGGACCCGGGTTCGATTCCCAGCATCCCATATGGTCCCCTGAGCACCACCAGGAGTAATTCCTGAGTTCAGAGCCAGGAGTAACCCCTGTGCAACGCTGGCTGTGACCCAAAAAGCAAAAAAAAAAAAAAAAAACCCTATCTGGTGTTTCCCCTAAATATTAAAAAATAAAATGAAAGATAATTCCAATATTTGAGTTTAGTCATGATCAGAGAAGAGTAAGTCAGCTTGCTATATTAAAATTGTTATAATTACATAAACTTTGGAGACCATTAGGAATGATAAATGATAGTCAATAAAAGTAAATGCCATCCTGCACAATAAGTAAACCTTGCTTAGTTGTTGCTGTTGTTTAAATTTATTTCTTTATAATGTGGCATTCAAAGTATTATTTTCATCATATTTACCAGGCTCCTAGTTAAAGTTATGCATGTGTTTTAGCTACACAATTCATGTAAAGTAAAATATGTAATCTCCTTTTTAAATTAAAAATAAGTTCTCGTTCTAAGTAATCTGTTTTTTTCTAATATAATAATTTAATTTCTTGCAGCAAAAGTTCATTTTCAGCACTCAGCAGAATTAATCAAACACCTAATCAAAGCTGGAGTGAATTATACTATGCAGGTAATCCACCTTTTCAGTAAATGTGTTTGCTGCCTTGATGATTTTAGTCGTAAGATATAGAACACAGAATAAAACTACTCCACTTCCTCTAGTACTATTTTCCCAAAGGTTTTGGATTCTAAAAACTGTGTTCTTTTATATAGTTATGCTGAAAATATGAGGTTATGCTTTACAAGTAAATTTTATATACTGTTTCAAAAGTTTATTTTTCCTAGTTTTCTTCATATCACTAATAATTATGTTAAAATAGTAAATTTTACATTTTAAGGGAAAATTTGTCTTTCTTAATTTTAATTACTCATAATAATAAGTGGTAAAAGGAACCTTGAGTAAATAATATTATAGTAAAGAGTGGGAATAAATTTTCCATCAGTGTTCAACCTCATCTAATTACCATTAAGGACTTATTCTGGTTCCTATGCTAGATGGCTCAATAGAATCAGTTAATACTATCAAGGAACAGTTAGCTAGAGAAAGGATTCATGAGTAGAATTTTGTGTGACAGAGATAATGTTAGTAATTTCAAATACTTTTCCTCCCTCTTGTAGATCTACCCAGATGAAGGCCATAACATATCTGAGAAAAGCAAGTATCATCTCTACAGCACAATCCTCAGATTCTTCAGTGATTGTTTAAAAGAAGAAATACCCGTGTTACCACAGGAACCGGAAGAAGATGAATAATAGACCTTATTTATATAAAACTGAAGGGGACATCAAGGCTCAATGAAACGTAGCCAAGAGACTGTCATATTGTAGATGATCCAGAATTTCAAAGGCAGCTTAAGGAGATGACATTAGAACAGCACACTCTGAGACAATGAACTAGAATTTGAATACAGAAGTCCGAGTCTACTGTGTTGCCAAGGGTGCAGAACCTGGTTTTTGTGTGTGTGTGTGTAAGGAAGGTCAAGGGTTGGTTCCTGGGAGAAATTAGTTTTGCATTAAAGTAGCAGTAGTGCATGTTTTCTTCTGTTATCCCCCTATTTGTTCTGTAACAAGTTGCTTCATTTTAATTTCAATGAACACCATGATCTTTGCATATAATGCACAACTTATCAATACTACAATCCCTGATCTTTGATGGCTGAGCTGCAATCTAACACTTTACTGTACCTTTACAATAAGTGCAATTCCTTCATTGTTTACTATTATGCTTAAGAAAATATTAGTTAATAAAAAACAGATTATTTTATGTAATTTCTGTTTATAAAAAGACATTATTAAATGGGTCAAGGTCATGTAGAAATATGGACTTCAGCACCTTCCAAAGTTCAGCCTGTTATCAGTAGATACAATATCCTTAAATGAATACTCGACCGTATGTCTCATAGTATATATAGACATACGTGCATACAGAGTCAATCAATCTAACCTTACCTGTTATTCAAGCTTCAAAGGATAAACTTTTGATGAATTAGAAGAAATGCTCTTTTTTGCAGGCTGTAATGGATGCTTTGTTTAATGAGCCAAATATGATGAAACATTATTTTCCAATTCAAATTCTAGCTATTGCTTTCTTATAAATGTTTGGGTTGTGTTGGTATTGTTTTTAGTGGTTAATAGTTTTCTAGTTGCAATTTAATTTTTTGAATATGAACCTTGTCACATGTAAATTAGATACTTAAATATTAAATTATAGTTTCTGATAAAGAAATTTTGTTAACAATGCAATGCCACTGAGTGCTATTTTGCTCTTTTGGTGAAGAAGGCTTTTTTAAAACCCTTGTCCTTTTACTTCTATCTCTAGATGCAGAATCAATTCTCATTTTCATTGTAAAAGTGAAGAGCTGCATTATTTCATTTGTCAGTTCCTATTTAGTATTCCATGCCCACTCAATTCATCTGTTACTGTTTAATTTAAATCCTTCTGGTGAGAATTAGAAATGAAATATTTTTTATTCATTGGCTGAAAAGGCCACAAACAGCAGTGTTTGCTATTTAATTTGAGTCAAAGGCACAAAATGCATTAATTCCTGTGCTGTGCTGACTTGCAGTAGTAAGTAACTGGGAGTGTGAAATGAACTTGACTATATAAAGTCAAATTTAAGTAATGAGAATATTAATGTTGGTGACTAAAGTTAAAGAGTATCTTCTCACGTTGCCTGAGGGATGTTCTAAAAGATGTTTAAAGGTCTGTAACTAAGTTTAGGAACTCAGATAAATCTAGAACATGTACTAAGATATTGCGGTTTGAAAAAATTCCTTAATACAGACTGAATTATCAAGCCTTCAGAACACCAGGAGGAAATTTTAAAATGTAACAAAATTGCTCAGTACCCCCCCTTTTTTGTGAAAGAATCAATCTAAAAATCTGGGAATTTGAAAAAACATAAATCATTTTTAGGGTATTCCACTTCTCTTCTGAATGCTTTGAAATATTGTCTTTACTACATTGGATTCAATTTAAAATAGAAAAGGCTCTCTTTTTTGAAAGACCAATTTCAGGTCTTTTTCAAGAATGGCAAACACATTTTTACAAAAATGAGTTGTAATGTTTAAAAGGAAAGTTTGCCTATTTTATTAAGATGGAAATTTCTTTTTATTGTGATTTGAAGTTCAACTGAAGCTTTTTAATCAACATTTTCAATTGCAAATTCTAGAGTTTTCTATTATGCAAATAATTATGTTGTCTTGAAAGATGTGGTTTTATTGAATGTCTATTTAAGTAACATTTAAAAAGTATTTACCTTTTACTGTTCTTCACTTCTCTTGTTTTATTACTATTATCAATGTTTATCTATTTTCCAATTAATTTAATACAGTTTCTAATGTGAAAACATTTGTCTGGAACCCACTTTCACCTTAAAGTCTAGCTATATCTAAAATGAAGACTACTATTTAGTAGGAGGTGGAATATTTTCCTCTCCTTGTATCTCTGGTTTTAAATAATTGGATATTTATAGGGACAGGGAATGTTCAAAATTCAAAAACACCAGTTGCTAAAGGAAACATGAAACTGGATGCTCCCTTGTTTGATTGCCCTAATTTATAACATACTATTCATATACCCCTTAAGGTTTAAAGATAATCAGATCTGTAATAAACATGCAAAATTAAATTATCCAGAGACAAACACATCACCTTTGAAACGATTTCAAAAAAGAAGTGTCATTATTTTTTCCGCTTAAATTGCTTCCATTGAGGTCTCTAACTCAGTACTTAAAGACTAAGGAAATTGCTGAACCTTTTATTTCCCTGACAAACTAAGAAGAGAGGGCACTCCTCAAAATATGAATCTCCACTTCTGCTGAGAATAAGTCAATTTGATTTGATACTTTATAGAAATAACCACTGAGGGTCTTGCAGATGTTGGTCTATTAGAATGAATTGATTTAAACATTGGTCTTTACTGTACAGAGAATTTCTTAACCTAGTAGCCTCAAGTGGGAAACTTGAAACTGATGTACCAGGGACTGAGTTACTCTCTATTTTCTAGGATCATTGAAAGTACACAGCTCCAAAAGAGAATCATGTATAAAAAACTTATTTTGTCCTTCCTCACATGCTCTGATCACAGTTTACATCCTGCAGCAACCAGCATTGCATAAATAAAACCTGACTCTCAGCTTCACTCTAAATCTCACTTTCTGTTCTGGATATTCTTTGATACTAAAGTTGGCTAGCTGCTAGAACAACAGACTCTTCACATACACAGCATAAACAAGATGACTTCAAAGAGCTCTCATGTCATCATCTTCTCTGTGAATTTTATAGCTGTGAATTCCTACTGTTTATCATGCATACACATAGATACACGTAAAATGGATTCAACATTCACGTCCCTGTTTATGTATTAGCATTTGATATGCATTTGACACCAAGTAACTGAATACAAACTTAACAATGATTTAAAGAGTTGTGATTCAGTGTGTGGACAGCTTACCCATTACCTTAGAGTTGGTTGAGTTTTTGTTTTTGCTTTTTGGGTCACACCCAGCGATGCACAGGGGTTACTCTTGGCTTTGCATTCAGAAATTACTCCTGGCGGTGCTCAGGCGACCATATGGGATGCTGGGAATCAAATCCGGGTAGGCCACATGCAAGGCAAATGCCCTACCTGCTGTACTATGGCTCCACACCTCCCACTTTCCCTTTTTCCCCCTGTTCGTTTGGTTTATGTTTTTAATTTAATTAATTTTTAATTTTTATTTTAGAAGAAACACAGAGTGAATTTTTGTCTTTCCCAAACTAGAATTTGAAGATTAAGATCCAAGAGATCTTAACATGCACAGATCAGTTTGAGATGCACAGAAGTTTGAGAAGCACAGAAAAGTTTGGATACACAGACAAGTTTGAGAAACACAGGTTTTATTTTTTTGGGGGTGTTTTTTTTTGAATTTATTCTTTTACTGAATCACCATGTGGAAAGTTACAAAGCTTTCAGGTTTACATCTCAGTTAAACAATGCTCGAACACCCATCCTTTCACCAGTGAGAAACACAGGTTTAAATCCCAAGAATTCCCTTATTTACTTGCATTAGAGAAGCGATAAAGTTGGGACCTTCTAAAGGAAGCCGAACAGATTAATGAGGCATCCAAATTCCATTTCTCCTTTCACATTCTCATTTCTCCAATTTCACTGCTATTTATTCTCTGAGGTTACACAGTCAATAGCCAAAAATTGATAGGAAAAAACTATTGATTTTGTTCCAATCCAGTAAGATAATTTTCTACAGCAGTATTAATATCCTCACATACCTTTATTGAGGAATCATTGCAAGGCCCTTTATGGAAGGCTTATAGTCTCATTCCTGATAATGCAACAATAATAGCAGAAGATTGGAAATAAAATAGTTATCTAGGGCTAAAGTTACTACAGTGGACAAGATGCTTATCTTGCACATGGCTGACCCAGGATTGATCCTTGACACCCCTTATAGTCCCCCGGTTCCTCCCAGGACTGGTCCCCAAGTGTATAGCCTGGAGTAGGCCCTGAGCACTCTTTTGTGAAGCCCAAAACCAATAGATAGATGATAGGTTTCCAGTGTATGCCACCTTATAATGGCAAAGGTGATAAGAACCTTGAGCTATTCTTCTAGCATTTTAGCTAGAGGAATAGCTTAAGAATTGAATAGTGATATCTGAGTGTTGGCATTTGAAGGTGTCTCACTTTTCTTCCCAGAAGACACAGAACATCTGGTTTGTCCTCTGTTTCTAATAGTTAGTACATTGTTCCCTAGCTGACATTTTTTCCTTCACCTCTGCTCTTCATCACATTCTGTAGTGCAGAAAGGAGGTTTTGAAATTTGATTGCTGTGCTAGTAGTCGCACTTTTATTGGCTTTATTTGCTATAACACGATTTATGATGCCTTGATTATCTCCATATGGCCTGTATTGCTAGTCACACCATTAATTTTCATGATTGATGGATTATACATCGGTATTCCAATGGGAAAAGAAAAGGTCTTGACAAGGAAATGCAGATAACACAACCTCCCCATTCACATCCACTTTTAATAGGTATAATTATGATTACACTCCAACTATATATCTTTTTAGGATAGCATGTGTGACTTTTAATGATATGCATGGTTTAATTAGATTTTGAACCTTTAGGGAAATAAGTTATAAAGTATTTTACCTGGATAAATAGAAATTTTTCACTTCAAAGCTTTAAATCATTCAATAGCTCAACAGTACGCTCTGCTTATTATGTACTAACAACTACCTACTCTGACTACTTAGACAGCAATGAGATACTGATTTTTTTACAAACTCTATTTAGCACATCTAATGAAAATTCATGCTTTTTGTTGAGAAGTTATAGCTGAATCATTTACATTAAATAACACCATGTTTTGATTTCATTAATTCATTCATAAAGATCCAATTATTGCCTTTGCTATTCTATTAGATCCATCCTTTTGAATAAATATTTCATCATTCATTTACAGACCCTATATAATCCAAGTCAAATAGAATCTAGAGACTGATGTTTTTCTAAGACCAGCTACTGATCAATATGCAACTTCCTATCACACTCTCAATTTTAGGGCAGTTTGTAGTAAAGTCTTGATATTTGCTGACAATTATTTCTCAGTTCTAATGAAGAATAGCAGGAGGACATGCCTATTATTTCATTTTCTTCATTTGTAGGATATTAGCATCATTTTAAGTAAAATAAATAATTTCTTATAGGAAAATAAATATTTCTGTATAATAAAATTGCTCAATAATTGACCTACTGCTCCTAAATCACTACCTAGTTTCAGAGAAGTTGAATCTCTGCTCATCTTGGACCTAGAACCAATATTTTTCTGTACCTACTGACTTTATATGGGATTTTTCACCATCCTTCATAAAGTTCTGAAAAGCACATTTGCCTACTTTTTAAAAATTTCTCTCCAAATTCATAGGCAATACTGAAATGATCGAAAAGAAGTGGTTTATGAAATTATGCTATTTTTTCTCTTATTGTTTTTTATTTTTTTTGGACCAAACTTGGCAGTTGTCAGGGCTTATTTCTGGCTCTCCATGCAGAGTTTCTTGTGGTGGGGCTTAGAGGTAATATGAGAGGTCAGGGCTGTAACCTGGGTTGTATGGTGAGCACTTTACCCACTATGTATATTCCCAGCCCTGATGATATTTTATTTCAACTGGAATTTGGAAAATAGATTTTGTTGTTTATTTTTATTACAGTTTTATTAATTTTAATATACCTCTTAATTCACTGTCATAACTGTCATCCCATTGTTCATCAATTTACTCAAGCAGGCACCAGTAATGTCTCCATTTGTCCCAACCCGGAAATTTTAGCAGCCTCTCCTTACTCGTTTTTTCCCAACAATTGAAGGCTCTTTTCAGGGTCAGGAAAATGAGAACTATTATTGTTACTATATTTGGCATATTGGATGTGCCATGGGGAGCTTGCCAGGCTCGTCCATGCGGGTGGGTGGGATATTCTTATCTTGCCAGGCTCTCTGATATATATAATATATATAATATATATATATATCAAGATATATATATTATTCTCCTCAAATACAAATTTTTCTTTTATTTTCAATTTTAATATAAAGCTGCATTAATGTAGCTTAAAAACTGTCCATTATAGTTTTAATGGACAATTTATTTTTAATATTTATATATTTTTAAAGGCTATATTAGTTTGAAATGTTGTATAAGTTTCAGTAGAAAAGCTTTGTCCCTATTCAAATGTATATACTATATCACACTCACCAAAAATTTTATAACATGCATGTCACAATCTAACATCAACTAGTCAACACCCATTCCTCAGTTAGTGAATATAAAACTTCTGATTTAATGTTTTTCAACTTCAACTTGGTTCCCTTACACTCCTAATATGCACTTGTAGCACAGGGATGGGATAACATAAACAGATCTATTGCAAAAGAGGAAGAATAGGTGAGTGGTCTATGAATTTTCTCTCTAATGTATGGACAGTTGGGAACCCAAACAACTATATTTATGTAATCAGCCAATTACTACTTAATGGAGTCATTTTTGGGCTGGAGTAATAGCACAGCGGGTAGGGTGTTTGCCTTGCACACGGCTGACCCAGGTTCGATTCCTCCGTCCCTCTTGGAGAGCCTGGCAAGCTACCGAGAGTTTCCTGCCCACATGGCAGAGCCTGGCAAGCTATCCGTGGCATATTCAATATGCCAAAAACAGTAACAACTAGTCTCACAATGGAGATGTTCCTGGTGCCTGCTCGAGCAAATCGATGACCAATGGAAAGACAGCGCTACAGAGTCATTTATTCAAACAATAAACATAATTTTTCTACTTATTTACCTTCAAGTAGGTCTGAAGTTAACTAAATAGATAAGATATTCACAAAAGTGAAGCTTTGAGATCTTATATTTCTCAAAATCCAATATTTCATCAATTTCCAGAGAAGAATAGCATGCATGCATACACACATGCACATACACATGTGCACACACACACACTCACAACTTCAGACCAGTGACTCTGATGAAACATATGTGCAAAGATTCTGAAAAAAAAAGTTTCTAAAGGCAAGATCCAACAGCACATCAAGCAAATTTCTCGTCATAACCCAGTGGAACTCACCCTATGTTTGCAAGAATGCTTCCACTCTTGCAAATTAAATCAACATAATGCAGAGCATCAACAACAAAGAACATAAGCAGTGATTATGTAAGGATTAATGTGCTTTCTTTTTCTATGGCTGATCGCATTTGATCTCCAGCACTATATATGGTTACCCAAGCAATTCCAGGAGTTACATGTGAGCATAGAACCAGGAGAAAGCCCTGATCACTTCTGGGTATGATGCTCATCTCCAAAAAGAAGCATGAAAATCATGCCAATGTAACTTAGTTTAACTTGCCTTAAATCTTTCTTTTCCCAATTTGGTTCCAGGAATTGCATATAGTCCCCTAAGCACTGCCAGGAGTGACACCTGGGAACAGAGCCAGAAATAATTCCTTAGACCTCGAGAGATGGATAGAGAATGGAAAAGAAGAAAAAGACAGAAAAGGAGAGGAGGGAGTGGAAAGGAGGGAAGAAAGAAAGAAGTTACATATAATCTATAAAACAAATGCTGAAATAGCATTTGACAAAATTTTGCCTCCACATATGATGAAATGCAGTAAATTGGAAACAAAAGGAATTATCTCAACATAATAAAGGCTGCATATGACGGACGAACCAATGACTAAAATAACACTCAGCAGTGAAAAATTAAAATGTCCCCTTTAAGTAAAGGAACAAAGCAAGAATGCATTCTTTTAAGACTATTGTTCAATAAATCTTTTTTTTTTCTTTTTGGTCACACCAGGCGATGCACAGGGGTCACTCCTGGCTCATGCACTCAGGAATCACCCATAGCAGTGCTCAGGGGACCATATGGGATGCTGGGATTCGAACCCGGGTTGGCCTCGTGCAAGGCAAACGCCCTACCCGCTGTGCTATCACTCCAGCCCCTTGTTCAATAAATCTTTAAAGGTGCTAACCAGAGCAATTGGGTTAATTTATAAAAGTTAACACATTTAGTACCACTATTTGAGAACGAACTAAGAATAATAATTTTTTAAAAATTAGAACTTCACACACAAAAAAAGAAAAAGGTAACTAGGAAACATTAAAGAGTTCAGTAAAGCAGCAAGATATATATATATACATATATATACATATATGCATATCTATCTTCCCCTGGCTGGAGCTATAGCACAGAGGTTGGGCGTTTGCTTTTCGTGCAGCCGACC
The DNA here is from genome assembly GCF_027595985.1 of Sorex araneus. NCBI lineage: Eukaryota > Metazoa > Chordata > Mammalia > Eulipotyphla > Soricidae > Sorex > Sorex araneus. Next base: position 178,012,148 of record NC_073313.1, read on the forward strand.
GGAGTTTGATTCCTCAGCCCCTCTTGGAGAGCCGGGCAAGCTACCCGTGCGTTTTGGATATGCCAGAACCAGTAACAATAAGTCTCTCTATGAGAGACGTTACTGGTGCCCACTCGGACAAATTGATGAGCAACGGATGACAGTGACAGTGATATATCTCCCCACATATTGGTATATGTAATTTTGTATACATAGCAGTATATATATAAATTGTATATGAAATGAGTTAGATAAAAGTATAAATAAGAACGTAATTTTATTTATAATTGCATCAAAGCAAATAAAATACGTTGGATAAGCTTAACAAAGTGTGTGAAAGGTTTGGACCTTAAAACTTAAGACTTTCCTAAATTAAATAGAAGAAAACACAAAGGAATGAAAAGAAATCCCGTAATCATTGATGAGGATAATAAACATTATTAAAATGGACATCTTACAGAATTCTACAAATTCAATGCAATCACTATATAAGTACCAATAGCATTTTTTACTGAAATAGAATGATTTCTATCCAATTTTCTAAATTTGAATGGGAACACAAAGTACTTTTAAGTACTTTACATTATCTGTAATTGTTCTCCCATTGTTCCACTAAGTTCATCAAATGCCCAAATTTATTTTTTTTCCTACTTCTTTTTATAGCAACCTTACTATGACATGAGTTATTTTGACTGTTGGAGGTTATTTATGCTACTTGTATTTGGGAAATTATAGATCTACTCAGCTGAATTATACTACTCAGCTATGAAAAAGGATTAAATCCTTCCATCTGAAGCTACATAAATTATATTAAAGGATTAAAAGATGTTATCCTTAAGTAGGATGTGGAAAGAAGTATCATAAAATTTTATTTGTTTTTGTATGTAGGTATTTCAAACAAATATAAAATAATAGTAGCTATTTTATATTTTATAAATATTTTATATTTTAAAATATTTTATAAATATATAAAATAAAAGTAATCATTTAGACTACTTGTCACAAGAGAAGATAAAAAGGAGATGGATAAATAGGGCAAAAGGGAACAATTGCCTGTTAGAAAAGGGTAGAACTGTAGTGAACTAAATGTAGCATATGCCTCTTTTTGGGTTTGTTCTGTGGTTTGGGGACCTGGTGGTGCTCACGGCTTACTCCTGGATTCATGCTCAGGAATTATAATTGAAGGTGCTCAGGTGAACACATGGGATGTTGGGAATCAAATCCAGGTTCACTTCATGCAAAACAAATACTCTCCCCACTGTACTATTATTCCAGCCCCACATACACAAATTTTGAATTTTATTGATGTAACCATGAAACATATTGGATATTATAGTGAAATAGTATCACAATAAATTAAAGATAATCAGATATTAATGTTAAATAAAGTAAAATATCATCAGCACTATTTGGCAGAAGCAGTGAGCACATAATAAATCTGTTTTGTGGGTGTATCCAGGCATGCCTGTGGATTAGTCCTTACCCATGTACCCCATTGCATGTACAGTCCATGACTACCATGTCTCACTGTCCTCATAACTTAGCCCTGAAATTTACAGAAATGTGTGGGAATCAATGTTCTCAGAAGCAGTCAAGAGCAAATACTAGGTATTGACATTTTTCAAACTATTTTTTGCCCTTTAGGTTCATAACTCTTGCCATATTTTAAACTCTTCCACTATTTCTTAAAGGACTGCGTTCCACACCAATTTCATCTGTTCAGTAGCATTCCATTAATGACCTTTGATTTTTTTTTTTGCCTTGATTCCCCATTCCAATAGAAGTGCTTCAATTTTACCACCTGGTAAAAAACATTTTCTGAACTATAAAAATACCGGGTTTATGAAAAATCAATCATGAAAGCTTTGTAACTGTATCTCAATTTCAATTAAAAATTAAAATTTAAAAAATGTAAAGAAGCATCATCTAATAGTTTTCTGAGTTAAGGGCATAAATGAGGGGGCCAGAGTGATAGTACAGCGGGTAGGATACTTGCCTTGCAGGTGGCCAACCTTGGTTCCATCTCAGGCATCCCATGTGGTCCCTGTGTACCACCAAGAGTAATTTCTAAGTTCAGAGCCAGGAGTAACCTCTGAGCATTACTGTGTGTGACCCTAAAAGATGTTGACAAAAGGGGATATCAATGAATATAAACAGAAACTAGAAAAAACAAACTGAGTGAATCTACTGGGTTTTGTGTCTGACAAATATATCTCCTGATATTTAAAGAACAAATAATTTGGGAGATTATAGATTGGTCATATGTTAGCAACTTGAAGACAGTGATTAAATTTGTAATGTGATTACTAATTCAAATGTATCCACAAAATACATGGCATAATAATTTAATTTAAAAAACATCAGATTTACAATTATATATAGATGAGTTTTAGTCATACAATATTCTAGCACCACTCCCACAACCAGTATAAACTTCTCTCCACCAATGTCCAGAAATTTCCCCCTAGGTCCCAGTCTTTTGCAGGTATATTTTAAAATTTGATTTTTGTTTGGCATCTCATGTTTCCAGTGTTTTTGATTTTGTGGCTTGTCTATAGCAACACTACTTCTCTATATCACTGATTTATTTGAGGCCTTGGACCCTTGTAACCCATTGCTTCCCTTCTGTTTTTTCTTACCTCTTCCATCTCTATACTTCTCTGTCCCTTTCCTCCCTTTCCCAGGGCTCATAGGTGATCTAGGAAATGTCACTTTAATAAATATTATTTCTTTGTCAAATTACTCTACATTCTGCAAATAAGTAAGATCATCCTGTTAGCCTTCTTTTTTCGACTGCACTTAACACAATTTCCTCTAGTTCTGTCCACTTTCATAGTCAATTGCATGATTTCATCATCCTTTTCAGCTGTGTTATATTCCATTGTGTTTATATAACATATCTTCATACTTTATTCATCTATCATTGGACACCTTGGTTGATTTTATATCTTATCTCTCGTACTAAGTGCTGCAATGAATAATGCTGTGCATATGTTCTTTAGAATGGATGTTTTTGATATCAGAGATATATTTTTATGGCCCAGACAAATTAAGTCATATGCTAGCAACTAGGGGATTAAAGATTACATTTTAAAATGATTATGAATTTGAGTTTACCCAAACAATATTTGGTAATCAAATCTTCTCTGTTCCAACTGCCTTCTCCCCCAGCACGAGGCAGGTTTCCAAATCATGGAGCAATCCTCCAGACAATCTCTACTGTCCTTGAGTGTTACTCACATGTTATGTTTATTTATTTATTTATTTATTTATTTATTTATTTATTAGTGGGTCACAGTGAGGGTACTGTTACAGATTCACACATTTTAGTGCTTGTTTTTCCCTCATGCAATGTTTAAGAGCCCATCCCTCCACCAGTGTCCATTCTCCACCAACAATGAACCCAGTATCCCTCCCACCCACCCCAGTCCCATCCCCTCACCCCACCCCACCCCACCACTGTAGCGGGGCATTCCAATTTGATATCTCTCTTTCCTTTTGGGCGTTGTGGTTCCAAATAGGGGTATTGAGTGGTCATTCTGTTCAGTCTCTAGTCTACTTTCAACAAATGAGTGCAGTCATTCTATGTCTGTCCCTCTCTTTCAGACTCATTTCACTTAGATGCTTTTTTACTTTTACTATCATTAGTGTCTCTACAACCACTAATCATAATTTCTCCCAGTAATCCAAGATGTGCAAAAATAGTTCTGTAGATATACATCATCTTTTCCTGAATTTTATTATTAAATCCTCAGTGCCAAATCCTGCTTTACAATATAATCATATAGTCATGTGATTTATTATTGTACCAATGAAATCTGTTTTCATTAGATCATTGATGCTTCAGTTTACAACAGCTTAAAACAATTCCAAGAAATCAGGAAAGAATCAGAGGCTTTGGGGCTTCTGCATTTATTTTCTAAATTTGCATAGAGATGCTTGGTGGTACTTGGGGACGATTCCTGCTCTGTTCTGAGTGTTCACTCGCCTGCAGTGCTCATGGAACCATGCACTGCTGGCAATTGTACCAGCCTCAGCCCTATGCAGGATTAGCTTCTTCAGCCTGAATTATCTCTCCATATCTTGAAAATACACTTTTGACTTTTTCCCTGAATCAACTTCTCTATCAAAATCTATTTCTTGTAATGTAAACATTCATGAAAGTGTCTCAAAATTTCCAGTGTTTTATAAGTTGGTAAAAATTGAATCTTTATATTTGCACAGTTAAGAGAACATCTAACAAAATTAACTAGATTTGAATACCATTTGTTAGAATCAAAATAATATTTTTGCTTCAAACAATAGATTGAATTAGGCAAACAAGGTAAAAATAAAGGCTTTGTAATTACAACGTTCAAAGTTTGCATCACCAAAGTTATTCAAATCTGCAAAGATATTGATCAGCAAAGATATTCAAAGTTTGAATGAGGCTGTAGTTCATCTTTTACTGGTTGAATTTTCTATGCTATTTTCTGACATTATTCTTTAACTGTTCTTTAACTGTCCTCTCAGTATTTGGGACTTTATCTCAAGGCTTATATGATTAGTCAACTCATCTTTTTGACATATATATGTATGTGTATATATATACATATATATGTAAATCTCCTACTCGGACTAAATAGTTGTAGCCATAGGAATGATATGAAATGGAATGGAATGAAAGAGCTTTGTTCTCCTTAAATCACAACTTCAGGTTAGTGCAAGTGCTACATACATGAGTAAGAGGAAAAAACAAATTGAGAAAAAAGGGAAAAAAATATACTCTCATAAGAAAAAAAACAAGGTTTACACATCAAAAGGAATAGAAAGCAATTTGTTCACCAGTAGTCATAACTTTTATTTCATAACACCTTCATAATTATATCTCTCATAAAAATTATGTTATTTACAGTAGAGGGAGAAACAAAAATAAGAAAACAAAATGCAAATTTCTAAGGATTAAATTTTCTAAAACCATACTTCTGGCACCTATATTTTATTCTGTCCTTTTCCTTTAAAAAGTTGCATTCATATTTTTACTAAACATTTTTTCATATTTACCAGTATTTGGCCTTGTGGCTTTGTATCACCAGTGCAAATGTTATAAGAATTGGATTGTCCATCTGCAAAGAGAAGAAAATCTGGTAATGTGTGCTGGTGGAGAATCAATTCTAGAAATAAATAGACTACAACCTCAGCATCTTACCTTAATATCTAAGCAAATATCACACCTTTCAAAGGTGTATTATAAGCAGACATCTCTCTCATAGAAACCTGCTTAAGGAATAAGGAGTTTATCAGGGTTTCCTATACTATCTTCTTTACCCTTAGTAGAAAACTGTTAGGAAAATCAAATTTATAGAAGATAAAGTCTTAGTATTTGAGGACCAGAGCAATAGTGCAGTGGGTAGGGCATTAGCCTTACATGTGACCAATGCTGGCTTAATCAACAGCATCCCATATGGTCCCCTGAGCATAGCAGGTGTGGCCCCCAAACCCATACAAATTAAAATAAAGTCTGGTATTTGGGGAAGATTTGTCTTCTCTCTTATTTTTTCTATAAGATGCAACAGTGGTAATCATAGGTTTGTGAGTTCAACTTCTAGTCCTATATGTCCTGTGAAACAATATTCAGTATCTTTAACACAGTGTATTTCAATTACTGTCTTTTCATAATAATAATCCCTCTATCTCTATGTTATCACTCTTAAAATGATATAATGCTATACTGATATTTCTAAAATTATTTCTGTTATATACATGAAAGAAGATGATTTATTATTCTTGCATTTACTTTATAAAATTTGATCATATACTCAATATAGGGAAATATTTGCTTGTTTCTTATACTCTTATACTCTTTCTACTCCATAGACCATAAATAAATGTTATTAATTCCTAAGTTTATTTTATCAGAAATGATACTCTTTTGATCCGTATCCTTATGTGTTAAAGCACTGGCTTAACAGATCCACTAAAATTTTATACTGTTTCTCTCATCATTTTAACTCCTATCTTGAACTTGAGATAAAATCAACTATAAATCACCAGTTTTTCAAATCAAACAGGTCATTCATACTATCTTTTCTCTTTGTCACTCAATTTATCAAAAAATTTCCTCAATGCAACGTAACTGTTAAAAGGCTATTTTAAAAATCGACATTTAACTACTTCATGAAAGATTTTGCTATTAACATTTTATTCTCCTTGTATGTCATAACTAAGAAAAGAAGACCTTGTGATCAAATGCCATTGATCATCATTTTGTGTCACAGAATTCCAACAATAATTATTTTTTATTAGACCAGGAAAATTAATATGTATCCTAAACAGAGAATGTGTTTAATAAAGTACTCTTTGTTTGATCATGAGAGGGTACGCTAATATTAGAATGAAAGTAATAAGTATATGGAGGCAGAGAGATAGATGGTACAGTAGGTAGGGCTCTTGCCTTACTAGTCACAAACTCAGATTTGACCCCCAGTATCCTAAGCCTGTCTAGAACAATCCCCAAGCGCAGAGCCAGGTGCAAGCCCTGAGAATTATCACATGTTGCCCCAAAACCAATAAACAAAGTTACAGATATCATTACAAATAATGACAGTGAGATAGAGTATGGCAGTCTCTCAATGGTTTTACATACTTTGTCTTGGTAGCAAGATCAATTAATTTAAAAATCAAAAAAAAATTGAGGTTTGAGAAATAGTACAGGGGAGAGGTGCTTTGTTTTTCCTGAGACAGATCCCGGTTTATTCCCTAGCACTATATTTGCCTCCCCAAATCATCACTAGGAGTGATCTCTGAGTAGAGCCAGGGATAAGCCCTTTATACAGCCAAAAATGAACAAAAATATGGACATCTCCCCTCACAACTCTGCAAGGTATTGTATCATTAACATGATGTTGTAAAGAAGATAAAATAATTTTTAATCTTTTTTATGAAAAAGAGAAACACACAATACTCTGAAAACCTACTGGCTTTTCATTCACTGTGAATTTCGACACTAATACAGATTTTCCAATTTAAGATTTATAACCATAAGTGACATCCAGTTTTCTTTCCTTTCTGATTTTCTTTTTTCTATGAAGTCCCCATGATAGGTTTAATTTTGACTTTGGGAAATAATTTCTCCTTTGGACTTGTACTGGTTTCTCAGACCATTTTATTTTGTTCTTAAGTATTGATGTTGTAGTACTGCTTACATTATCATTTTGTTTATATGCTAAAACCTGTTTATTGTGTTTCTTAGGAATTGCACTTGAATCTGTGATACTCTTATAGTCCTTACATTGAAGATAATTCATTGCTCTTTATTATCTCCTGTCCTCTTCTTTTCTCTCTTCTCACAAATAAAACAGACTTATATCACCCAAATTTCAGTAACAATTAAAAGTTACATCACTACTGAAAATTCTTCCTTTAGTCATTTATAAACTGAAAGTATTTATTTACTGAGTCCCAAGTCTTCACCCAATTTTTATGAGGCCTTGTGATGAATCAAAAGGTTTTGCTAGATATTTACTCTCAACCTTTTTCTCATTTGAGTATATGACTGCAATTAAAAATGGACTTTTATAAAATCTTACCTTATAAAACATCTCAGCTATCTTTATTCTCTTTCATTTCTGCTCATACAGTCAATAATCCTTTTCTGAGCTCAGCTCTGTCAGAGAGTGCCTCTTTTACGCAATGGAAAATAAGAAAAGCCTATATTAACAATCTTGTCAAGCTATGGTTTGTCCAGAGCTAAAGCTAATGAAATGTTATATTCATTAATATAACAGGTTTCCCAAGTTTTCCCAGGAATTGCATTGCCTGATATGTTGTCATTTTAATACCTGAATTGTTATCTTTTCAGATCCTCTTAAGCTGCCTTTGAATTTTGTTTTTAAAAAATTTCCTTGCTTCCTTCTCCTGTTCTTTCTTCTCATTTTCTTTTCCTTCTAAGATTAACCAAGATAGGAAAGGCTATGTGTGCTAACATATAACCTCAAATATGAGGCTTTGCAAACTGATGAGTAACATTTATGATAGGCATGAGAAAATATATGTCTTACTTCTGGTGTGCTCTATCATTTTGTACCTCTACCATTAACACATACAAACACACACACACATACACAAACATCAGCTAAAAACATTGTAGTATTTTGGTCATCATAAAATTATATATAAACATTAAAGCTCTGTGTATGTGTGTTTACAGGTCTATTTTTACTGGCATAGACATATTTAGCTTTCTTAGGGTCAATGAACCATTTCATTGCTTTGCAGGCAGTTGTGTATATTTAGGGGGACAAATAGAAATTTGGCAAGAATCATAATCTCACTGAATAAACTTGCATGGAGTCTGCTAAATGTCAATAGGCACACAGTCATGTCATGTGACTGGGAGACAAATCCTTTCATTAAAAGGGGACATCTGTAGTAAATAAGCTGTTACCATAAATCATTAGATAGAATTAGTTTGCTAGAAGAAATGCCTTGAAAGAGAAGAAAAAATCCTCCTATTTGGAATAATATTTTCATACTTTTATGAAAATTTAGTATTTTGTAACTGTCATAAAATTACCATGACAATTTAGGTAGAAAACAAGTTAGTTTGAGGTAAAAAGAAATACATTTTTAGTTTAGTTTAGTTTTTTTTTTAAAACTGAGTTTAAAAATGGTAATGGAAACCTTATGAGAATGCTCTGCCTAATAGGGTCTTTACTATTCTCATTTGGTGATGAGTCAGGGCAACACTATACAGCCTTACGGCTTTTGAATATAAGAGCAAGAGTACCTATTGCCCAGAAACACAGAAGTCAAACTAACAAATAAATTAATATGATTTAGTGAGCTACCAAATAAATAAAATAAGGAATAATTAAATTCATGTTTAGTTTATTAAATGACAGCAAGATATCATATCCTTAAATAATAATGTATTTAATTCTCCATATTTGTAAATGTGGAGTAAATTTGTAAATAAATAATTCTATTTCTTGAATCTTGAAAGCTTCTGTCTCATGCAAACAATAAATGTTTACATGTTATGGAAACAATCTATGACCTTCCAAAATGTACTTGTTGAAGGTCCAGAAAGGCATTACAGTGTGTAAGTCACTTGCTTTGCATGTAATCAACCTGGGTTCCATCCTTGGCACTATACATGCTCCCTCAAGCTCCACCTGAATTAAATCCTTTAGTGTAGAGTCAGGAATAAGCTGTAAGCAAAAATGGGCATGGTCTCAAAACAAGCAAAACAAGACATAATAAAGGAAATAAAATGCATCTGCTAAAATTCTAATATGACTATATTTGGAAACAGGCTAATTAAACAAGTGCATAATGGTACGACCCTGTACTGCTGTATGAAAAGAGTATCAGACACCAGAGACTGCTCCTTTGTGTGTGTTCAGGACTGAACGGACACGTGAAGTTTCAGTAGGAAGACATATACCTGCAATCCAGAATAATGTCCTGGTAGCGTTTGATCTCAGGCATTTAAACTCCAGAATTTTCTTACAAGAAAAGAAGCAAATTTTTATTGTTTTAACTGTCCAATTTGTGGTAGCATTTGGTGATCGTCTCAACAGACTGATATATTATGGACTTATAACAAAGGATAATGCTTGTTACCTGGAAAATGTCTATCATTCTTTCCTTCCCTTGTGAGAACCTCTATAAATCCTTCTTTCCCACATTATTTTGTCATGCCAAAGAAAAGGTGTTGCATAATTTAACATCTTATATAGAATTATGGATTGTATTTATAGTATAATGTTTAAAAGATCAACAAAAACGCCAACTCTCGGCCCTCCCGTCCCTCGCTTCCCGCCGCCGCTTGGGGTCCCCGAGATCCTGCAGCCGCCCCGCCCGCCCCGCGCACCCGGTCTTCCGATCTGGCTCTCTAACTGCGGCCCTCCTGGCTTCCCGCCTGGCTCTCTAACAGTAAGACACTGGGGGCGTGGCCTGTATCTCGGTGTGCGTGGTCTCAAAGTGGGCATGGCCTCTCGTCGGGCGCAGATATTATTTTTGACCTTAGCATAATAGGTATTATCTATTTCTTTGAGAATCACTTTAGTCATCTCAACCACTTATGCAAAATACCCATTAGCTTAGTCTACCTTTATAAAAGCTATCGGTGAATAAGGGAAGTTTAGCACAACCAGAGCCCCTCCTTCCCAAAACAAGAGGGAACAGGAATAAATAACTACAAAGCTCAAACTCTACACTTCCGTAACAATATGAAGAAGCAGCGAAAATCCCCTCCACCAAGAGAGGGAGAAGAAAAGATTCCAGAAACATCATCAGGGGCTACTCACATCTACGACCTCTCAGATAAACAATTCAGAGAGGAAATCTGGAGGAGAGTCGACCTACTCCAAGCAGCCATGGAACAGACATCCAATAAGTTAAGGGAGGAAATGAATGAAGCACTGGAACAGTCTACCAAGAAAATGCAGGAAGAAATGAGATCAGAAATTTCAAACCTACGAACGGAAGTCACACAAATAAAGGAATCTGTAGATGAATTAAAAATCTCACTAGATACCCTCAACAGTAGAATGACTACAGCCGAAGACAGAATAAGTGACCTGGAAGATGAGCTGCAGAAAGCTTATAGACAACAACAAATAATGGCAAAAGACCTTAAAATGGCTATACAGCGAATCAGAGCCCTGGGGGATGACTTCAAGAGGAACAACATTAGAATCATTGGAGTACCAGAACCACAGGGAAGTAACCCCAATGAAAATAACACAGTCAAAGACATCATTGCTAAGAAATTCCCAGAGCTTGAGAACGCAGGCATCCAGATACAAGGAGTCCGAAGAGTACCAGCAAAAAGAGACCCAAATAAAAAGACTCCAAGGCATATCATAGTCAGAATGACGGATGCTATAGATAGAGACACAATTCTGCAAGCAGCAAGGTCAAAAAAGGAAATTGCATACAAAGGAGCACACCTCAGATTTACAGCAGACCTGTCAGAGGAAACCCTCCGAGCCCGAAGACAATAGTGAGACATAGTGAAAAAACTCAACAAAATGAACGCCTCACCAAGAATGCTTTTTCCGGCTAAATTCTCACTCAAACTCAAAGGAGCCATACACTATTTCTTGGATAAACAACAGCTCAGGAACTTCATAGACTCAAAATCAAACTTGAAAGAAGGTCTAAAGAGGCTGCTGTAATACAATTAGGAGCCCCATAAGAACAACAAATACCACAGAAAGATGACATAAAACCCCATCACAATAATCTCTCTCAATGTCAATGGCCTAAGTGCACCTATCAAGAGACACAGAGTGGCAAAATGGATCCGGAAATTAAACCCAACATTCTGTTGCCTGCAAGAAACTCACCTGAACAAACAGAGTAAACATAGACTCAAAGTCAAAGGATGGAAAACAATCCTGCAAGCAAACAATCCCCTTAAAAACCTGGAGTGGCCATCCTAGTATCCGACAACATAGATTTCAGGTTGAAAAAGATTAAAAGGGACAGCGAAGGTCATTTTCTGTTTATCAAGGGATATGCACAACAGGAAGAAATCACAATCTTAAAGGAATACGCTCCTAATGAATGACCAGCTAAATATTTAAAAGAACTCCTAACAGACTTCAAAGATTTGAAGGACATCACTAACAGCACAATTGTAGTCTGAGACTTCAATAAGGTCTTATCGCCTCTAGATAGATCAACAAGAATAAAACTCAACAAGGAAACACTGACTCTGAAAGAAGAAATTGAAGAGAGAGGCCTAATAGACCTATACAGGGCCTTACACACCAAAAAGAAAGAATACACATTCTTTTTCAGTGCACACGGAACAATTCTAAAATAGACCATGTACTGGGCCCCAGAAATACCTCAATAGAATCCGAAAAATAGAAATTGTATCAACCATCTTTTCAGACCACGATGCACTGAAGATAGAAGCTAACCACTCACCAACAGGGAGAATCAAATCAAACACCTGGAAATCAAGAAAGAAATCAAAAAATACTTAGAAAAAAATGAGAATGAAGACAGGAGCTAAAAAAAACCTATGGGACGCAGCTAAAGCCATGTTAAGGGGAAAATTTATAGCTCTCCAAGCATTCCTCAGGAAGGAAGAAAGGGCCCACATAGATAGCTTGACTTCACGACTCAAGACCTTAGAAAAGGACCACAAAAAGGAACCCAAACCAGACCGAAGGAAAGAAATAATAAAAATTAGAGCAGAAATTAATGACATCGAATCCAAAAAAACAATCCGAAAGATCAATGAAACAAAAAGCTGGTTCTTCGAGAAAATAAATAAGATTGATAAACCGCTAGCAAGACTCACGAAGAAAGAAAGAGAGAGAAGCCTAATAAATCAAATCAGAAATGAAAAGGGGCACATCATAACAGAAACCAGTGAGATTCAAAAGATCATTAGAGACTACTTTGAAGGTCTATATGCAACAAAACAGGAGAACCAAAAAGAAATGGATGGATTCCTAGATTCCAACAATCACCCAAGACTCAGTAAAAAAGACTTGGAATACCTGAATAGACCCATCAATGTTAAGGAAATTGAAACTGTAATCAAAAACCTCCCCAAAAACAAAAGCCCAGGCACATATGGTTTCACTGGTGAATTATTCCAAACATTTAAAGAAGACCTGTTGCCAGTTTTCCTCAAACTTTTCCAGGAAATTGAAAAAACAGGAACTCTCCCAAACAGTTTCTATGAAGCACACATCTCCCTAATATGAAAAGCAAACAAAGACACCACTAAGAAAGAAAATTATAGACCAATATCCCTGACAAAGACTGATGCAAAGATCCTCAACAAAATACTAGCAAATAGGATCCAACAACTCATCAAAAAGATCATACATCACGACCAAGTGGGATTCATCCCGGGGATGCAAGGATGGTTTAACATTCGGAAATCAATCAACATAATCCATCATATCAACAAAAGTAAAGATAAAAACCATATGATCATATCAATAGATGCAGAGAAAGCATTTGACAAGATCCAACATCCTTTCCTGATGAAAACCCTCACCAAAATGAGGTTTGGAGGAACTTTCCTCAAGATAGTCAAAGCCATCTACCACAAGCCTACGACAAGCATTATTCTTAACGGGAATAAACTCAGGGCCTTTCCTCTAAGATCAGGCACAAGACAAGGATACCCACTCTCACCACTCCTTTTCAATATAGTACTGGAAGTACTTGCGATAGCTATTAGACAAGAAAAAGAGATAAAGGGCATCCAGATAGGAAAGGAAGAAATAAAACTCTCACTATTCGCAGACGATATGATACTATATCTAGAAAAGCCTAAAGCCTCTACTAAGAAACTCTTAGGAACAATAGACTTAGACAGTAAAGTTGCAGGCCACAATATCAGTACCCAAATATCCATGGCCTTCCTATATACAAACAATGAGGCAGAGGAAAGGGACATGAAAAAAGCAATCCCATTCACAATCGTGCCCCAGAAAATCAAGTACCTCAGAATCAGCTTAACCAAGGAAGTAAAAGACCTCTACAAAAAAAAACTATAAAGCGCTACTCCATGAAATAAAAGAGGGCATGAGGAAATGGAAACATATACCCTGCTCGTGGATAGGGAGAATCAATGTTGTCAAAATGGCAGTACTTCCCAAAGCATTATACAGATTCAGCACAATCCCTATAATGATACCTATGACATTCTTCAAAGAAACGGATCAAGCAATCTTAAAATTCATATGGAACAACAAATGTCCATGGAGAGCTAAAACAATTCTTGGGAAAAAGACAATGGGTGGCATCACCCTCCCCAACCTCAAACTTTACTACAAAGCAGTAACAATTTAAACAGCATGGTACTGGAACAAAGGCAGAGCCATAGACCAATGGAACGGGGTGGAATATCCCTACACACAACCCCAAATGTATGATCATCTAATCTTTGATAAGGAAGCAAGAGATGTGAAGTAGAGCAAGGAAAGTCTCTTTAACAAATGGTCCTGGCAAAACTGGATAACCACATGCAAAAGAATGGGCTTAGACCTCGACCTGGCACCATGCACAAAAGTCAGATCAAAATGGATTAAAGACCTCAACATCAGACCACAAACCATAAGGTACATTGAAGACAAGGTCGGCAAAACCCTCCACGATATTGAAAATAAAGGTATCTTCAAAGATGACACGAAAGTAAGCAATTTAGTAGAAACAGAGATCAACAAATGGGACTACATTAAACTAAAAAGCTTCTGCACCGCAAAAGATACAGTGACCAAAATACAAAGTCTATCTACAGATTGGGAAAGGATATTTACACAATACCCATCAGATAAGGGGTTGATATCAATGGTATATAAAGCACTGGTTAAACTCTACAAGAAGAAAACATCCAACTCCATCAAAAAATGGGGCGAAGAAATGAACAGAAACTTTCCCAAGGAAGAGATACAAATGGCCAAAAGGGACATGAAAAAGTGCTCTACATCACTAATCATCAGAGAGATGCAGATCAAAACAACCATGAGATACCACCTCACACCACAGAGACTTGCACACATCCAAAAGAACAAAAGCAACCACTGTTGGAGAGGATGTGGGGAGAAAGGGACCCTTCTACACTACTGGTGGGAATGCTGACTGGTTCAGCCCTTTTGGAAAACAGTATGGACGATTCTCAAAAAATTAGATATTGACCTCCCATTTGACCCAGCAATTCCACTGCTGGGAATATATCCCAGAGAAGCAAAAAAGTATAGTCGAAACGACATCTGCACTTATATGTTCATCCCAGCACTGTTTACAATAGCCAGAATCTGGAACAAACCCGAATACCCTAGAACCGAAGACTTGTTGAAGAATCTTTGGTACATCTATACAATGGAATACTATGCAGCTGTTAGAAAAAAGGAGATCATGAATTTTGCATATAAGTGGATCGGCATGGAAAGTTTCATGCTGAGTGAAATGAGTCAGAAAGAGAGAGACAGACATAGAAAGATTGCACTCATCTGTGGAATATAGAATAACAGAGTGGGAGACTAACACCCAAGAATTGTAGAAATAAGTACCAGGAGGTTGACTCCATGGTTTGGAGGCTGGCCTCACATTCCGGGGACAGGGCAACTCAGAGAAGGGATCACCAACTATAATGAGGTCGGAGGCCATGCGGGGGAAGGTTGTCACGGGCTGAATGTGGGATAGAGTCTGAGCACAGTGGCCACTCAACACCTTTATTGCAAACCACAACAGCTAATTAGAGAGAGAGAACAGAAGGGAATGCCCTGCCACAGTGGCAGGGTGGGGTGGGGGGAGATGGGATGGGGAGGGTGGGAGGGTTGCTGGTTTTACTGGTGGTGGAGAATGGGCACTGGTGAAGGGATGGGTTCTCGAACTTTGTATGAGGGAAACATGAGCACAAAACTGTATAAATCTGTTAGTGTACCCTCATGGTGATTCACTAATTAAAAATAAATAAATAAATAAAAACAAAAATAATGGCAAAATACAGAAGAAGGGGTAGCTCAAAGGTACAAGCTTTGCATACTGGAGCCCCATGTTTAAACCCTGGCACAGCCTGGTCCCCCTACACCAAACCAGTTAACAGCCCCCAAGTACTGTCACGTATGGTCTCAAAACCAAAATAAACAAAAACATAGCGAATTCCTGGTGGTAAAAAAAAAAAAGATCAACAAAAACATTTCATGTTTTACAAAGTCATCAAAAAACAAGGCGGGATCCCTGGGTAGTGCAACAGTTCCGGCGCCCAATCTGGAATGATTTCTGGCATCTTGTGTTCTGCTGAGAACTATTGGGGGCAACCCTGGAAGCAGCCAATGCTCCACACTGCTGTGGAGGAATGTGAATGTCTCTGGTGCTGCAAAGCCTGTACATCCCTGTATTTTTATGCCTTTACTTTGAACATCAACCTACTTTACTAAGAACAGACTTTGGGGCGTCCCAACCCCTCTGAGCACTACTTAGGAGGCCACAAAACAAACAAAATAAAACCACACATATGAAATGTGAATTATATTAGTATTTTCATATGGATCAGATATTCACTACATAATAAGCTGACTCATTTTATTTTTTGGTAAGGCCGTATAAAATAAGGTATTTAATAAATGTTCATTATGTAAAATGGTTCATTATGTAAAATGGTTATTAAAAGCATAGAGCTTCTGAGTGCTTTGTGTAAATATTGAAGAATGATTATTCAACATAATAAGCACAAATCTCTATCACCAGGGATCTAAGCTAAGAAGAGTAGAGCAATAAATATGATGTCACTGTCACTGTCATCCCATTGCTCGTCGATTTGTTCAAGCGGGCACAAGTAACGTCTCTCATTGTGAGACTTATTGTTACTGATTTTGGCATATCCAATATGCCATGGGTAGCTTGTCAGGCTCTGCCATGAGGGCGCGATACACTCCGTAGCTTGCCGGGCTCTCCGAGAGGGGCAGAGGAATCGAACATGGATCGGCCGAGTGAAAGGCGAACGCCCTCCACTGTGCTATTGTTCCAGCCCAAATATGATGTATAAGCTAAATATAACCTATTACAAGATAGTTATATTCACTTTCAGGTTTGGAGATTTGGGTTGGAGAGATTTCAATGCAGATAAAGTTAGTTTTTGAACAAAAAACCTGGACATGAGTGTATCTATGATATGCTCATGTGTGTCTATGATGGGAACATGATCTCAGACCCAGAAAATGGCCTATTAAAATATCTGAAGGAGAGCATGTTAAGTCTGAATAAAATGTAAGATACTCAGCTTGATTAGTAAAATGAGATCAGCAAGAAAGCAGTGGGAGATGGGATGAAAAAGGTATTCAGGTGGACCCTGATTATTCAATTTCTTGACTTTGACCCTTAGAGAGATAGAAGTGATTGGTTAATTGAACACAACAGTGACTTGCTTCATTTAGAGATCACTCTGGCTGCTGAACTGAGAACAAAGAAAAGGGCAGGGGATAAATATGGAAATCAATAAGGAAACTATATCAGTCCTCAAGGGAAAAAAGCATGGTTTCTGTATCAGGACCAGAGTGTAGAGGTATTGAGAAGCTGTTTATCTCTAGATGTTCTTTGAAGGTTGAATCATTATGCTGCACTGACATACTGGTAATGAATTTTGATTGAAAGAAAGATGTTTAGAATGACTCCAAGATTTTGGTCTGAGGAAAAATAAAGAGAATATATAATTAGTAGAGATAAAAGACAGCAAAAGATAGAAACAGTTAAGATAATCATCTGTTGAACAAGGTAACCTTATGATTATATATATATACACAGTTATATATATAGCTATATATAGTTGTATATATACACAGTTATATGTGTATATATAATTGGATATATTGTATTAGTACTGCACTGTCATCCCGCTGTTCATCAATTTGCTTGAGTGGGCACCAGTAATGTCTCCATTGTGAGACTTGTTACTGTTTTTGGCATATAGAATATGCCACAGATAGTTTACCAGGCTCTGCCATGAGGGTAGAATACTCTCAATAGCTTTCCTGGCTCTGCGAGAGGGACAAAGGAATTGAACCAAGTCAGCCACGTGCAAGGTGAATGCCCTACCCACTGTGCTATTGTTTTTGCCCATTATATATATAATTACATATATCTACCAAAGCAATAGAACAGTGTGAAAGGTGCTTGTTTTGTATGCAGCAGATCCAAATTTTATCCCTTGCACCCCATACCTGCCAGGAATATTACCTGAGTGCAGAGTCAAAAGTAAACCCTGAGCACTAGTAGACACTGGCAGGTGTGGCCCCAAAACATGTTCGTAAATATGTATGTACACACACACATATATATGTATATGTATATGTGTATATATATGTATATATATTATGAGATGGTAAGTTGGTATTTAGACATTCATTCTAAAAATTAGGGCATAGGACATTCATATTTTATACTTGTAAGTAAATATGTACTTAGAGTCACGACAAATAAAGGTCTTGCAAAAGATGATGCCATAAAGGAAAATAATGTGAAAAAGTAAAATAAAACATTCAAACAAATAACAGTGAAATATAACAGGATTATCCTAACTATATGGAGTTTTTTTATATAAAGCTATTATTAATTCTTTATTCCAATAATTTTATTATATTAATATATACAATATGTCTTCTAAAATAATTCAATACTTACTTCCTTATATTCAAAACAAATTGATTTTTATTGTATCAAAAAGTGTGTGCTACACAAGACTCATCCTTTAGCAAAATGTTAGTAATCTCTTATAGAAGGGCTTAATGGCCCCTGGGTGTAATACAAAAATCTTCACACATTTTCCTTTAAGAAAATTTTCTTGGGGCTGGAGCAATAGCACAGCCGGTAAGGCGTTTGCCTTCCACAT
Source organism: Sorex araneus (assembly GCF_027595985.1). NCBI lineage: Eukaryota > Metazoa > Chordata > Mammalia > Eulipotyphla > Soricidae > Sorex > Sorex araneus. The sequence goes on from NC_073313.1 coordinate 178,030,479, forward strand.
GGCCCACCCGGGTTCGATTCCCAGCATCCCATATGGTCCCCTGAGCACTGCCAGGAGTAATTCCTGAGTGCATGAGCCAGGAGTAACCCCTGTGCAACGCCGGGTGTGACCCAAAAAGAAAAAAAAACTTTCTTAGATGATTTTCTGTGGTTTATTCATGAAAAAACAATACAAAATAAATTATTTTGGTTCAGCTTTGGGGCAGGGGTTGGGGTTCAGGATGGGAACATCCGAAATATGGTGGTGGGAAGGTGTAATGATGGTGAGATTGGTGTTTGAATATTAAATATAATCAAACATTGAGAACTACTTTACAAAAATAAAATAAAATATTTAAAAAGTATGTGATATAAAGTTAAATAAAATGTAGTATGCCAGTTTGACTCCTTTTTTAAGTCTTGATGAATATTTTTTGTTCTATTTTTTGTACACATGCAGATATGTTCTGGGGTTACTCCTGACTCCAAGTTCAGGAACCACTCCTGGTTTGGGGGATCAAATGATATGCCAAGGTTAAGACCTAGATTGGCTGAGTGCAAGCAAGCACCCTGATCACTGAACTATCCCCCATGACCTTGGTGATTTTTTTTCTAAATACTTACATTATGCTTTATTTGTTTATTCATGATTTATCACTTAGGTAATAGAATTATAAAATATTTAAGTTTATGGTTAATGTACAAAGTTACTACACACACCTGCCTCAGAAGTACTCATGATCTTTTTCCTATCACTATGTCACCTCTGATCTAACATAGTATCCTACCCAACCCACATCATTTGTTGATTAACAATTATGACTTTGCAGGACACAATACCCCATAGCACCACCCACGTGCTCAAGACCCTCCACCAATACTACCATAATACTTTCAGGCAACCTATCCACCCCACCCAGACCTGGAACTTTCAGGTCAATATTCCAGTACCCAGGGCTTATTATTGATTCATGTCATCCATATCATTGATTTGCTTCTCTAGATATCACATATCACAATGTTTGAGATTATCCTCTATTTGTCTTTCTGCATCTGGCTTACAGTCAACATTATTAATAAACCTTTTTACCCTTAAGTTTAAAATTTTTATAAACCTTCTAACCTATGTTTGTTTTCCACCTTTATCTTTCCAGATTATCATCTATTTTGTAATTTCTGAATATTCTTTTGTGAGGGTCATTAAGATTGTAATTTTCAAAAATTGCATGAGTTAAGAGAGTCCAATTATGATTTTTAAAGCAATAGAATTCATTGTTGCATCAATGTACAGCCAGTAATAAGTAAAGTCTTTGTTTATAGCCAGCACATAAATATCTCATTAAATGAATAGAGCAAGATGTAAAGGAAAAGAGACTCGATCAATAAAGTAATGGATTGAGCAGATTGGAGGGTGTTTATCTATTTAGAATTGAAAAAAGTGAGGTTGAATTAGCCAAGAAAACTTTAGTAAGCATTTAAAGAAAAGTCTCTAGAAGTGTATTAAATAATTTCTAGTAGTGTTATATAGCCACTTTTATTTAGGAGATTAATTGTATCATTTTAGCTTCTTTATATGCATGTGGAAGAGAAGGTGAAGAGGAAAATTTTTGGCAATCTTCCTCTAACCAATTTTTAAACCAATGTTTATTTGCTAAAAAATTCTAATCAGAGTCAAAGTTAGTGATACACCCATTATTCTGACACATTAATATTAACAACATTAAAGTGTCATAGATTCAATAATTAATTTATCTGTGCAATTTTATTTATGGTTTTCTAAGTGCTCAGTGTTATTCTAACTGCTAAGTACTCTGCAGTGAAAAGACATACAAAGTCCTTCTCCTTAAGTTTGCATCTTAGTTGGCAATAAAATAATATATTATCATAAAAGTTGACTTGTTTTATCTGCTTGGGGAAAAAGATAAACGCCACTATATGGCAGAGGCTGGACCCAAAATTCCATGGAGTCCCATGTGTTCATCTGGTAAGTGGTTTCATAGGTATATTCACTTCTTAAAGAAGTAGGAGGAGAGCCAGGAGCTTAAATCTAGTAACTCCTGTGACCTTTTGTCTTCCAGAATGGCACTTTAAGCATAAGGACACACAGATCAGATGAATATGATCTGCAAACGACTCACTATTTAGCTCAGTCCTGCTGCTGGTATATTCTTCTTTTGGAACAGCTTTCAAAGGGAATATGCAGTTTGTATCATACTCTAAGCCTGATAAGAATACTAAGCAGAGAATGAATAATAATGTAGAGATTTAATATTAGAGAGGGAAGCGAAGGTGCAAGGAGTTGATAATAAGAGAAAGTTTAAGAGTTGATGTGGGAAAAGTTATCATGTAACTATTTCAAATTGGTTCCTGAACATCTCAGAGGGCAGAGAGGACATAGCTTTTACAAGCTCTTCTCTTAATTTGTGTGGCAAGAATTATATAATGAAAGAATATGACACTTGACTAGGCAGTATGATATACATTTGATAGTGACCATACATTTTCTGAATAAGAAAGACATGCTAAAACATCACAAGAAAACAATTAAAATATGTTAAGTCTTTATTTTCATATTGTTGGAAGGGGGCACTCCAGGAAGTTCTTCAGGTCTTATTCCTGGCTCTCTGCTCAGGGATCACTCTCTGGTGCAGCTGGGGCGACCATACGGAGTGCCAAGGATTGAACCCAGCCAATTGCTAGTAATACTAGAGACTTACCTTCTTATTTTCTCTCCAGCTGAAAAAATTTTTTGAGAACTGGACAAACTCATATAAACTTACACTCGCTTTGAAAATTAACAATAAAAAAGCACTGGTAATGACACTTGGAACAAAACAACTATCTAATAGAGAACAAAAGTTGCCATCATTACCAGCAATACTATTATTATTATTGGTAAACAACACTTGATGATGTTTACTAATATGCCTTATGTAAAAATTAATGAATGTTCTAGGTTGAATAAACTGCAATCTTATATATTTTATTTATATCTAATCCTAAATTACTTTTTACATTACTATGAAATCAGAAAATATGAATAAGAAATTATTCTTTTATAGAGCACAATAGAGATAATTTAAATATATAAAAATTTCTTTGATAAAACCCACCAGTAAAAAAATGAGACTATCACTGCATATCATTAAAATGACCAAAACCTGGAATGCTAAAAGCATCAAATGCCAACAAAATATCAAGTTAGACTGACTCTTGTTTATTGTTGATGGCACTATATAGAGTTTGACAATTTTTACAAAACCAGACATATTCTAGATATGAACTCTAGCAATTGAACCTCTTTGTATTTAAGAAAATAAATTTGACATTCACATTTAGAGGAAGGATATATTATAGAGAGGTTAAGGTAATTTCACTTGGGCCAAGCCTATTTCAGTGCCCTGGGCACAACCAGGAGTGATCAATACAGTCAGGCCTAAGCCCTTAGGAATCTGGGATGTGACCCAATCTACCCTCACCCCAAAATAATCTAGGAGACCAACCCTGGTTTCAGCCCCAGTTTCCTCATGGACCCTAAGTAAAACTGGGTGTAGCCTTGGATACCCTGGATTGTCAAGTGGGTGGCCTTGGTAATCCCTTTGCACTGCAGTGCCTGAGGACACCCAATCTCTGACTCTAAATGTTTTACCATTCTTTTACTGGCAACAGCCACTGAGAGCGGTTCATAGGCTCCTGTGAATCACTTGGGAGCCTCTTCTCCCTCCCTCCAAATAGCCCCCCCAAAACAAGTCAGTAATTTCCCAAGTGAATGATACTTCATGGGCTAGGGTGGGGTGGGGAGACTAAAATAATGGGGTTTGCTATTAATCTCCAGTAAAATTGAGGGGCACATTATGTTTGCTCCCTAAAGGTGGTAGACTTTTAGGGGTATGCACTTAATTATTTTTGTTCATTTTTTCCCAAAAAGGGATTGGTAGGCCAAATTTCTTAGGAACCTCTGGAACCAAAACATGGAAGTTTGCCCCTATCAATAATTGCCAAAAGCTGCAAGCAGCCAGTGTTCTTCATTAAGTGAATAGATAAAGATTCTGTTAGACATCCTGGCAATGAAATATTAATTATAAAAAGAAATAAATATTGTGCCATTAAAGACATGGAAAATTGTGCATGCATATTATAGTATGAAGTAAGCTGAACTGAAATGGCTATAGATAGACTGATTCCCACCTACATGATATTCTGAAAAGAGAAAATTAGGGAGACATTGGAAATATCAGTGGTTGCTAGGAGCTAAGAAAAATGTTAAACGGTGAAAATACTCTGATAATATAATAGTGTGATCATGTCATTTTGTTTTTACCCAAATCTATAGAACATAAAAGACTAATGTAGATTCACATGTAAATTATGGATTTTGCATAGTAATCAGTTCTCTTCTAGTGGTTAAAGAAACTTTGGTACACCTATACAATGGAATATTATGCAGCTGTTAGAAAAGATGAAGTCATGAACTTTGCTAATAAGTGGATGGTCATGACGAGTATCATGCTAAGTGAAATGAGTCAGAGAGAGGGACAGACATAGAAGGACTACACTCATTTGTGGAATATAAAATAACATGAGACTGACACCCAAGAATATTAGACACAAGCGCCAGGAATATCAGTCCATAGTTGGAAGCCTGCCTCATGAGCTGAGGAAGAAGGCAACTGGTATATAAAAGGGATCAATAAATCAATGATGGTTGGAGGGATCACTTGGGATTGGAGGTGTGTGTTGAAAGTAGATAAAGGACCAAATGTGATAGACTATCAGTATCTGTACTGCAGACCATAATGCCCAAAAGTAGAGAGTATGGAGGGAATTGCCTGCCATGGAGACAGGGTGAGGGTTGGGATGGGGTGTGTATTACTGGGGCCATTGGTGGGGAAAAATGTGTACTGGCAGAGGAATGGATGTTCAATCACTGTATGACTGAAACTCAAACATCTTTGTAACTATCTCATGGTGATTTAATAAAAATTAAAAAAACAGGTTTCTTCTAAATACTGTAATAATAATAGGTGCACCATTTTGAGTGAGCATGACTACAGTGGGTAAGATTTCTATGTGGGGAGAGAGGATATATGGGAATACTCTGCACATTCTGCCCAATTTTCTGTTAATATAAAATTGTACTATAATAAAGTTATTAATATCCAAAATGGAACACTTTGCTTAACTGACCTGAATTTGAGGGAAAAATGCATGACCCTGATTAGTTAGATATTTTTAATGATTCCTAAGGAATGATATATAGGATAAACTGTTCTAGTGAAGAATTGTACAATTAATCATAAGGAAATGAGGCACACTGAAAGTTAATTTAACATTAAATTATTTGAAATGTTCCATATTCCATAAAAGCAGTCTCAAGAACATTGACACGTACTCCATCTTTCTTCATTTATCTTACTGCATTATACAGAGATGTGCACAATTAAATTCAAGTGTCAGTTTTTCTAGAAACATGTAGCTAAGTAAGACATTCATGTCACTTTGTCTTTCTGAGAACTCCATGGAAAGTTATTCAATTAATTAGGCTAATGTCCCACTATTATGGTAGATGTCTCTATGTAAGTTGCCATAAGGCAAGAAAGACAGTATCAGAACTGATGGAGTTTGACTCTGAGCCATGTTTTGGCAGAATTTTATGCTTCTCTTTCTTTTTTCCCATGGTGTTCAGACTTGTTCAAATGTGCCAAAAAATAAAACAGACATTGTGATTCTGTCCCCTACCTCTCTAAAGAAGGAAAATGCCCTCAAGTGAAACAATATAGTCTGGAGCATGTCTGTTCTAACCGAGGCATGCCGTTATAATTCATGGCCTCTCCATTACAGACCTTCTCTTATTTGTCCTATATCGTGATCAGGAAGCTGGGTACTGCAAATATTTCTCCTTCGCAGCTGTCTCAATATTGGGCTTTTTCAATAAGAAGAGTTCAAGGCACACGGAAGGAGGAAGGCGTTTTCTGCTTTACGAGAGCTGCTTTGAGAGCAGGAGAGTCAACAAATCAGCATCTGGGAGCCCTAAGAGCACTTGTGTTGAACTGTAACTCCTCATTTAGCAGGTTTGCCCTACATGGGCAAACAAGAAGTTTTCAGAGGTGCTCTGGCCATTCCCATTTCACCAGTTTCCTCCTTCCTGGAAGGCCAGATTTATTGTGATAACTTTGAGTTATCTCCAACCAGGTGTAAATTTCAAAAGAGAGTCAGAGGCTATTTTAAGTCTGTCCCTTGCTTATGTATGTTTGTTAATCCCAGGGTAGAAGTAAGCTGATTTATGCTTTACTACTTCTGCATATTTTGTCCTTTTAACCTTCACATACCATGTTAAAGTTCTTGGTACAAAATAATTTTCTACTTAATTCCCAGTATTGTTTCTATATCTAAGTGAACATATATTAGGTGAACATATATTAAACATAACAACCTAAATGCTTAGTAATTGAAAGCCTAAGCATGAGTGGTGTAAACTAAATTATTTTCATGGGTGGAAGTAAGAGTAAAAAAAAAGTTCTGTAATGTTCCTTGCTAATAATTCAACTAAGTTGAGTATGAATGTCATTAATGAGGGTTAAAAACAACCCAGTATGTTTAAGGAAATTTGTTCTGACTGCTAATATTGTATGCATTTCTAATACATGATCTATGAAGAAAAATCAGCCATTTCAATTTCTTTAAAATACATATCCAACTCTTCTTGTTATATGTATTTTCTAAAATAATTTATATAGCAGTAATGATAAGTTAGAGAATTAACAACTACTATACCCATATTGCTTTATAATAACCTCACTTTTTACTAGAATGAAAATTACATTGTACATCATATTTAGAAGTTAAGTAATATTTTAAGTAAATGCATACATGTTTATTATGGTTCTTATACATGCTGGCTAATCTTTTGATTTCTTAGTATATTGACTGTTTTTCCTTGTAGAAATATATTTTCTAACTTAAAATCAATGAGTCTGTTTTATTTTTTATTTATTTAAAAAAATTTTATTAGTGAATCACCATGAGGTACAGTTACAGACTTACAAACTTCATGCTTACATTTCAACCATACAGTGGTTGAGTGCCCATCCCCCCACCACACCAGTGCCCATTTTCTACCACCAATGGTCCCAGCATCCCTCCCACCACCCCCACCCCCTCCTCCTCCTACCCCACCCCGTCCTCCTCCTACCCCACCCCACCTCTGTGGCAGGGCATTCCCTTTTGCTCTCTCTCTCTCCTTTTGGGTGCTGTGGTTTGTAGTAGAGGTATTAAGTTGCCATCCCAATGAGTCTGTTTTAGAAGGATTTTAGTATACAAGAAAAAGATAGTTTATCTCAGTATCAATTTTTGTCTTCCAAAAATGTGCTAAATACTTTTTAAATGGCAGGAAAATATATTAATTCAAGAGTTAATTTACTTTACAAATATAGTCCAATGTAGGTTCATATCTATTCTGATTTATTATATCATTTTAATAAAGCTACCCAAAGACATTGAGTTTTTAAAAAAAACACTAATGGTAGCATACGGGCCTTTCTAATCATATAACTGCTACTATGATAATCAGTGTTCTATCAATAATAATGATGTGTAATAAATAATTTCAAAATCTCAATAAGGAATTGGTTAAACTTCTTTTGAAGAGGAATATTAGAGGACCCTGGGGATTTAGTTCCTGGTCTCATACAAGCAAGGCAAATTCTGTATCATTAAGTTATGTCCAAGTTCCTGGCTAATGTTCTCATGATCTCTAAGTTACTTTCATGGTTTTAATGCAGGATCCCAAATCTACTTTGGCATAATCTTACTCAGGCATACTCAGGTAGATATTAAAATCCAAGCAACTACCATAAAACCAATGAAATGCACCAGCATTTTACCAAAAATTAAACACATAAGTATTTTGACATTGGGTCAGGGAAGTGGTAAAGTGGTAAGATACTTGCTTGTCTTGCATTTGTGAGACATTGAGTTTGATGTGAGGGATTGGGGGGCGGGGAAGTGCCTCCCTCTATTCACAAGCATTTGCTTTGAATCACATGCAAATTCCTCACCTTAAGAAACTCATTACTAATGTCAATGTCATTTAACATCACAAGATTCTTGAAATGCAATTCCTCATACTTGGCATAATAGCTATATGGAGTAACAATTTCTTCGTAATTAGGGAAGTAAAAATAAACTTTCTGCCTGATATTGCCCAAGTAAAAATGGGAAAGGATAACAAAACAATAGCTATTTTCTAAAGCAGACAAAGTTGTACATAAAATTGTAGCCCTTAAAAAATTTTAAATCCTCCTGGTCCAATGTTGGTAAGTTCTAACGAGAGGTCTGATTGCTTCCTCATCAAGTCTTGTTTTTCCTTTCTATTCCTAACATTTTTTGGCTTTTCCCTATGAGTCCCTGCTTAGTTATATGATTTGTTGCCTTGTACTAAATGTACATTATCTCATCCTGCTCTTCCACCACCAATCCTGCAATAACTTTATATGAAGTAGTAATTCTTACAGTATCATCTGTAAAAAAAAAAACAAAAACAAAAACAAAAAAACAGTGCTCCACAAGCATTTTGATCACCTATGAAAATATTTACTTTCTCATGTCACCAGAAAAAAGTAAATGAACCCAAAATAAAAGAAATGTGAAAACATGTAACTTTTTGGCAAAAAAATGATAATATTCAGTGTTGCAGAATTTGCAGGAAAACTGTGACTTACACAGTTGATAAGACTATAAATTGATCAAATTTATAAAGCAATTTGTTATGAATAAGAATACTATGCATTAATTGTTTATAGGACATTTATTCATAGGAAACCTTTACCAAAAAGTATAAAGAACTTATATCATATTTGTAATGACAACTTTTTAATCACTGTATCACTGTCATCCCTTTGTTCATCGATTTACTTGAGTGGGCACCTGTAACGTCTCTATTGCACTCAGCCCTGAGATCTTAGCAGCCTCTCCTTATTCGTCTTTCCCAACTATTGGAGACTCTTTTAGGGTCAGGGGAATGAGACTATATTGTTACTATTTTTTAATACACCCAGTAATTTGTACAGGCTAGCTCATACTTGATGTTCCAGATTATTCCCAGGACCATGTGGTGCTAGGGATCAGACTCAGAGCTCCTATATGCGAAACATTCACTAAAGCACTTTAAGTTATATCCCAGTCCCTAATTAAAAAATATATTATAGAGGCATATATGTACTAAAACATTTGCATTCATATAATGTTGCATACATACACCTGTATGTATATATGTATGTGTCTTACTTTCAATACCAATCTCTAAAATTATTAAGAAGAATGATGGAGATTTGTGCTTTTATACAGGAGACTATATCGGAGGTACATTGATTAGTGGCAAGTAAAATATGTGGAGATCATTATGAAGGCAATTCTTTTATATATATAAAATATGGTCAGGCACTGATGTTCCTACACGTGCATGCATACTTTTTCCTCAAAAGCTATATGAAAGTAAAGGTTAACAAGATTTTATTTTAGTACAGTGACTGCTATTGTTTATTTTATGACATAAATTATGTGAATTTTTTAAAGAACATGTTCCTTAAATAAAATATTAAAATACCAAAGAAGGCACTCTGCCTATGGAGAACTACTTAATAATTAATAAAACATTTGGTATGTAGCAAGTAGATAGGCAGTTATTAACTTTCTAGGATAGGATAGTGAATATGAAATCATAAATAGAAAAAGCAGGATTTGGACTGGATAGCTCATTTAAAACAGATTGATAAACTTGGTGAAGAGATTATGGTAACCATTTTACACAAAGAATCTCTGTTTTTAGTGACAAACTACTTGCGACTAGGTAAAATATACAGAGTCACTCTGAGCTCAATGATCGGCTGCATTATTTTCACTGGTTATGTGACCCTGGGGATGTTTTGATTTACCCACTGTGACTTAAATGATTTCAAACTATAAAATGTGGTTAATGTTAACAATACTTACGTCAGTTAATTGCGATTTATTATTATAAGATTGACATGACTGGTTCAATGAGAATTAAATGAAATCTTACATGAAAAAGGTTTTAGTTTTGTGTTGGGTAAATAGCACTTCTTAAATGAACCTTGAATGGCATAATTAGTGATTTAAAGAATTGTTAATTGTGTCAAAAGCAGTTTTTCTTTTAAAAGTGTGATTTGCATAACAGGATTTGAATGAGGCCCAGCAGAATTATGCACATTTCTGTTAGTGCTTTGAACATACTTAACTCTGCAACACTTTCCTTTCCCAAAAGTCATTTCTATTTAAAATATTAAGAAAGCAGGAGCTTATCATCTGTGGCTGATAAAGTAAACTATTTTTTCTACCTTCCTAATAGAAATATAACAAACTTGAAAACAAAATCAGTATTAAGTATTTGACTCACTTTATCCATTGAAATCTTCTATAATCTTTAATTTGTTCTCCAGATGAGTAGCTGGATTTCTCATAAACATTAGCATATAAATCCCCTCTTCATCGTGAACCTTTGTACAAATTTGTAAAAACAATCCAATTTTTCATGGGTTCTAATGCATCCTTACCTATAACCAAGCAAAGAGAAGCTCAATACAATTCAGGTTCAATACCCTTTTGATCCCTGTATTTTCTTCACTCTTCCAAGCATGCAAGGTTTAGCACAATCAGAAACACACATCTGCGTGTGCTATCATTGATTTGTTCCACCCTTTGCAGCACCATGGCATAGGTGAATTATCTAATTGTCACGCAAAAAAACAAAATTTCAAGCACAAACAAAATGTGCATGTAGATCAGCAACCACTTAAAAAACCCTTAGTGAGATAAAAAGAAATTTGTAAAAGAGCAGGAGTTACTTTGCAGGAAAAGATTATTGCAAGGCAGAAAATAATCAATGAAATGTGGGAGGAATGCATTGAAACAGGTAAATATTGAGATGACATAGTTGGCAAATGTCACAAAGATACAACAAAACCTATGTTTCTCTTGCACAAAGGAAGAGCATGTAGAAGAGGGATGGAAGAGCTGTTTGTGATTATACAGTTCAGAATTACTTTTACTCTGAGAGTAGGAGTGACTGTTAAAATGGTATTGTATGCTGATTCAGCTGAGGGTTTGTCAAAGTTCAGAGGTCCAGGGAAAGAGAGCAGCTTAATCGAAGGTTGGTTAATAGGTGGTGAAAGTAAATAGAGATCAAACAAGTGATGCAGAGTTTATTAATTCTGAAATTACTCTAGTAGAAGACTCAACAATCATTATTTGGGTTTGGCAGAAACTCCAAAGCGGGCAATGGTAGAAAAGTAGAAATAGGGAAAATTCCAAATATGATGTGATAAGAAGTTATTGGTGTAGGAAAGCTATCAGGGGGTAATAACAAGTGGATATCTTATATGCTAGGGTACATATTTGACTTTGTTTGGATCAAAATTTGCAACAAAAAATAAATGGATGTGGAGCTTGAGAGATAGCACAGTGTGTAGGGCGCTTGCCTTGCAAGTGGTCGACTCATATTCAATCCCCAACTTCCCATATGGTCCCCAGAGCATCACATGAAGTGATTCCTGAGTGTAGAACCAGAAGTAACCCCTGAACACTGCTGGGTGTGACCCCAAAACATACACAACAAAAATGGGAAAGCTGTAAGTTATTAATTGGCCTGGCTCTTTGGAGGATGGTGGTTATAGAAGTTGTTATTCAGTTTCCTAGATTGTTGCTAGGAGATAGCAATGTGACTTCCTCCAGGCTAATTTACAGCAGGCCAGTGCTTTTGTTTGTTGTAAATATAGTATTGCTTCTCTGAGGAGGTTGATGTGAGTCGTACATCAAAATTATTTAGTTGTAGCTTCTGAGAGAAAGGAGAGCTTGTCTTGTATGTGGTCAAGATCAGTATCTGACACAACATATGTTATGTAAAGTGATACCTGAGCACTGAGCCTGAAGTAAGCCCTGAGAACCACAAGTTATGGCCTACTTTCCCCAAAAAATATTCCATTTTGACGTGGTGTCATTATGTTCATCTGTGCATTTTCTTCTCCAAAGAATGTTATTCTGAAGAACTTGCAAGCCAAAATAACATAGATAATTATTTATTAGGATAAAAATAAGCATGTAGAAAGTTTGTATCTGGTTTGTCATAGATAAGAAAAGTAGATATTTCTAGGAATTAAAAAGAGGAGAGAATTTCTCAATCTTTTCTGTTTTCTAAGATTGTATGGTCAAGTAAAATTCTACAGATTTGGTCATTATTTATGCAATTGCTGTCATCACTGTTACCCCGTTGCTCATCGATTTGCTCAAGTGGGAACCAGTAATGCGTCCATTGTGAGACTTGCTGCTATTGCTTTTGGCATATCTAATACGTCATGGGTAGCTTGCCAGGCTCTGACGTGTGGGCTGGATACTCTTGGTAGCTTGCCAGGCTGCCCGAGAGGGGTGGAGGGGCAAATGCCCTACCCACTGTGCTATCGCTCCAGTCCATTTATGCAATATTATTTAGAAAAAAATAAAACCTAACCAATGCATGCATTTATATCTTGGCCACAAAACCTAATTCTTTTTTTTTCTTTTTTTTTGCTTTTTTTGGGTCACACCTGGCGATGCACAGGGCTTACTCCTGGCTTTGCACTCAGGAATTACACCTGGCTGTGCTCAGGGGACCATATGGGATGCTGGGATTTGAACCCAGGTCGGCCACATGCAAGGCAAACGCCCTAACCGCTGTGCTATCTCTCCAGCCCCTTAATTCTTAACCTAATTGCAGTTGCAGTCTCTTCCCTAAGGGAATTCTAAACCAATTAATCTGGTTAGCATCAATAATGCAATCTACATGATAAAAACCCCTTATAATTCTCTCAGGTAAAAGAGTTAACCCTGAAATAATATTTCTTTTACTTTTCTTAAATAATCTTGTCCCATCCTCTCCCGGATCTTAAGAACTTTCCATTTTGTACAACACTCCCAAAGGGATTTTCTTTTTTGCTCTCTAGATGGGATGCTGACTGATTCCTGCACCCTTTAATAAAGCAAATTAAATCTATAAATTTAGTAGAATGATTTTTACAATAGCCACAGCCATATAAGTGTAGGTAGATCTGGATGTATGTGGAGAGACACAAATACCTCACAGATGTTAACCTAAACAATTCTCTTATATTTCTCTATCTCAAAAAAAATGTAAAAAAGTTCATTTTTAGACTTTTGCCTGCTTCTTGTTTTTGAAAAGGTATTAAATATTTTGGAGGAAGCCTAGGGCTTTTCATTGTTCTCCCCCAATGATACTTTAATGAGATATTTGAGAAAGTTAAAAAAGATCTTATTCACCTAATGAGGTTTCCTGAATCTAAAATCTTAAAACAAGCTTCAGGCCATCATAAGTATAAAGGCTTTTTCCTATGTTACTGAGATTAATAGGTATTGTATCCCAAATTGGTCATAGAGATGATTCTACAAGCTTTGTTCTCTTTACCTTTAGTCTTGAGGGTTCAGTCACTGTGCAACTCTCTGGTTCTATGATTCTCCTGCCATTGTCTTGGGCACCTTCAGGGGAATGTCCTTGGAATAGATAAAATGCATACTATATTTTAGAGTACACTGAGATTACATTAAAATTTAGAACAATCAAGATATGCAGAAAAGTTTCAGTCACAGGATTTTGTATTATCGCATTCATCAATTTATTTAAATCTAACTCCATGTGATCATAATTCCTTAATGAAAAGGTTCAGGAAATTTGGAAGTGTAGTTTGAAACATCGTGATAACTCGTTTTGTTTGGACATCTCTTTGCAACTCTACAAGTGAAATAAATGAACTGGTAGCATTTTCATTGTTGCTCTCTCATTGTTTAATCTTTATCAAAGCTATATACAATATCAGCCTATTTTAATCTTAACTCAATGTGAAACTTTCAAAATTGAGCCATAAATCATTTTGAAAATGCAATCCAAAAGAGAAAACAACAATTTTCATATATAAATGGAAACAATAGTTTTCGCATAGAAATCTTCATTTAAAAATTAATTTTGTATAAATTCTTTTGAAAAAATATGATATAAAATATGTGCCATGAAGCAACAGTTCATGGACAACACAAGGCCATGTCAAAGCAAGTGTATGAAAAAAAGATCAAAGAAGTGTAAAGCTTTGGTGTCACAAATATGGGAAAAACCACTTGCATAATGGAACTTGAAAGATATTAAAGAAACTCCCTTTGCTCTAAATTATGTGACCACACTAGTTTAAGGACTAACATATACCATGTATATATCATCATAGATTACTGCCACTGTCACGGTCATCATGTTGTTCATAGATTTGCTCCAGCGGGCACCAGTAACATCTCCATCATGAGACTTGTTGTTACTGTTTTTGGCATATCCAATACGCCACGGGTAGCTTGCCAGGCTCTGCCATGTGGACAGGATACTCTTGGTAGCTTGACGGGCTCTCCGAGAGGGGCAGAGGAATCAAACCCAGGTTGGCTGCGTGCAAGGAGAATGTCTTACCACTGCGCTATCGCTCCAGCCCATCATCATAGATATATCAAATATTTATAACTACAAATAATTGTTTAAACATCCCTGAGTTATTAATCTTTGTATGCTAAGTGTTTTGTTTCTGATTTTAGAGGAGTGGAATATTGCACACTTTTAATAAAAGGAAAATTTTATGACTATATTCTATGGAATGAAGTATAAAATATGGGCATTTTAGGATGAGATCAGAAAGGGTTAAGGTAGCAAAATGAATGATATCAGATAAATTTCAGATGCATTTTTTTTCTAAAAACTAAACACTGGTTGATAAAGGTATTTATTAAAGTCAGAAATTATAGATAAAAGTTTACTAGGGCAGACACAGAGTTGTAAGAGAGAAAACTGCCCCTAACAGGTATGATGGTGCAAACTTTTAAGTGGAGATGGTTCCACATTCTTCAGGGTGGTCTGATTAAATAACAGAAAAACTGCAGAGTCATTGGGATCATCTGGGCGTATCAACTGCTCCCATCAGACAATTTCTTAAGACAAGTTTTCATCTGTGAATTCTCAAGGCCCTACTGTGAAAATGTTAATAGAAATAGACAGTGCGTGATCAAATTATAAAATATAGCACTAGCTCTAAGTTTTGTGATAATTGCTATTGATTTTGAATTGGAATCTAAAGAAAATCAAGTGAAAATTAGTTATATCATAGGAAATATCAGGAATTCAGCAGCAAAAATTAGTTTTAAAGATGCACAAGAGCCAGGGAGTTAATCCAAGTGCTACAGTACGTGTTTTGTTTGTGTAAGGCCCTGAGTTTTATTTCCACTTCCCTGAGCACCACTGTCCTGGCCCTGGGTGAGACTATCCCAGCACAGGTGGGAGCGGCTGCTATCAAAAAAAAAAAAACACAAATAAAGCAAATTGTATATGATTTGTTTTCAGTGTATATAGGTATATAGGACAGTAGTAGTTAATATGAAATTGAGTTTAGATAAACTTGACCCAAGGTTTGAGTAAGTTGGGAATTTAGCTTAGCAATCAGACTGGTCCAGTATACTCTCTCCTTTTGTTTTCCTTTTTTTTTTCATTTTGTTTTTGGGCCACAGCTAATGATGTTTATTGGTTATTACTGACTCTGCAATCAGGAATTATTCCTGGTTGTTCTTGGATGACCACATGGGGTGCCATTAATTGAACTTGGGTCAGCTGTTTTCAAGGCAAGCTCTTTACCAATTCTGCTATCTCTACAGACACATTTTCTTCCCTCTCACAAACCCAGTTGAATAATAGAACTGTTACATATGTTTCTATGTGTCCTAGCTCTACCCTTGCATATTTAACAATTTGTTACAATTCAACTGACTTCCATCAACTACAACCTGAGATATTTGTCTGGTTACTGAGGAAAATTCATTAACTTAAGCATGAAGAAAATTGTGCTGAGGAATTACAACCACTTGGAGCTGTATTTAAGCAATGACTAAAGGGATATGATGAAACAATAAAGTTGTATCCTTATTACTTGTGTGAAATAAGTTGGAGAGATGACCTTGCTTCTTGTGTGGAGTAACTGGGGCCATGGTATCCAAGAATTTCCCTGAACAGCAGCTGTCTTGAGAAACTGACTTTACATTCTTTTCCTATTTCCTATTTCCACCAAGTGTTTCTTTAACTTTTCAAAAATCCTGCTTGCAATGGAGCCTGGCCTCAAATCCTACTACCGGGGAACTTGTGCAAAAACAATAACCAACCAAACAAGTTATTTTATATCATACAAAAATATTTTAGTTAAATCTGCTATTGCAGATGTTACCAAGAAATGTTTTCATATTTCAATAGATACAAAGAGATAAGACCCTTTTAGGTGTAGTCATTTTCAAGAACTGAGGGATGCTGTGAGCTGCATCTCATAGTTGTGGTTAGTGATGTGGACTCATGAACTGAACCATAGCTCTTGCCTCTACTTCATATATGCTGCACAGCTGCTACACTGCTTGAGGAGTCCACTCTAGCAGACAGACTGCTGGGCTTGAGATAAAATACACCTGATCCTCACTGCTTCCTTCTGGGACCTTCTACACTAAACAACAGCATCTTTTTTCGATAAATTCTGGGCTTGGTTATGGGAATACATCAGGCCTTGAGTGCCAGACTGGGGAAAAAAGTTAGAATCCACAGAACGAGTTGATAGGACATTATTTCTGGTGAAAAGAGACTTGCAACAGCCAATTTATATTGGTCTCATACCCACTATCATTATTGAAACGTCCACAATTCTAAAAAGACTTTCAGCAGAAAAATAAGCTCAGTACTCAAAAGACCACCGATTAGCATTTGTTTCAGTGGTTCATTGCCAGGAACATAGATTGATATTGAAATTCTCCAAGTAAATGTTAGGGAGATCTACTAAAGTCTTTAATTGCTACATATAATGGCCAATCATCTAAAAATAAAGAGTAGCCTTAAACAATTTTCACATATAGGATACTAAAATAATATAGTCAAAGTATAGTCATTGCAATTCAAGTTTTCCCAGATATTTTTATTGTGCATTTTCTGTTTCTAGAGTAATGAATCCAAAATTACCACCCAGGAAAGCTAAATAGTATGCTGGATGATAGCACAATGGTGACACATGTTCAATCCTCAGGACCACGTGTGGTAACTTATAGTGGAAGTGTTCCTTAAGTGAAGAGATAGCAATAAGTCACGGCACCACTAGGTGTGACCCAAACGCATAAAAATATAAGAAAAAAAGCACGAATGCCAAGTGATTCTTGAATAAGCGTGCATATTTTTCTTAATGTAAGCATTTCTAAACAGCAATATGTTTCAGGGTGTCATATTCTGGGTCTCTGTCTCTTATAAAATAGAAGAAAGAAATCTGAATTAAGAAAGGGAGACAGCCACCTCCAATCTCCCTGTGCTGGTAAGTCAGCTGCATCTTTCCGCAGGGTAAGTTTCATTCTAAGCTGTAGTATAGATGGAGACATTTTTTCTTGCACATTTGCATTCACCTTGATATATATGCTGCAGAGTTGGGATTTATAGAAAGACAAACTGAATTCTTCTTTATGACTACTAGGGATTCTTGCTCTCTTCTGATTCACAAACTGACTTACAGTTGGGGGAAAAAGGCAACCTTTGACAAAAATATGACTTCATTTTACACAAATTAGAAACTAGTTTTAGGGAGAAAGTTTTCCAAAGTTTCCTAGAGATCCTATGTTGGTCTTTGCAAAGTTGTGTCAGAGCAATGTTCTTTCTCTCTTACATTGAATAAAAACATTGCTAAATAAAGACTAAAAAGAATGTACAAATTATGTAATGGTAATGAGAATATTTTTTATCCATTAAGCAACTATGGAATTTTCTTTAAATCATGTCTATATCAATTTTACCTGTACTTTATTTGCTTTACCTCTTTTGATATAAATTTAAAGCAAGACTTGTTTATAAATTTATGTGTAAATGAAATTGAAACAAAAATCTTATTGTTGGATAGGTGTCTCTTAACAATAATCCAAAGAAATCAGTACTCAAAGGAGCAACTTCGGAGAGAAAAGAAAATCTGCAGTGTTGATCAAGGTTGAGTGTTATGACCAGATATAAATTTCTTGTATTTTCATCAGAGTTGCAGTCAAAACTATCTCATTTTGAATCTGCACAGTTAACCTACTGCAAATTGACCCTTCGCTTTCTGAAAATACAAGACTGTGAAAAGCCAAAAAAATCCTCAAAATAGAATTACTGACCACTGAAAAATTTTTAAAAAATAAAGACCAAAAAGACTGTTCTAAAACAATGAATGAGGAAAAAATTCCTCAGAATTAGTCTTAATGATAAACATGGGGAGTCTAATATACAATAAATGTTAAAATACTGTTATAAAAATCATTGTGATATATTAAATGTATATGTACTAACACATTATGAAACACCAGTTAAATAAGAAATGCAGTATCAGAAGTAATTTTCATCAGAGATTAAAACTATAAAATATTTCAGAGATACTGAATATGAAAAACACAGTGAAGAATGAAAACTTTCATGGAAAGTATAACACATAGGAAATATTCAGTCTCTGAGAGGAATGAATCAGTAATTTATGGTAAAATTCCAGTGATGATGCAAGTGAAAGAAAAGAAATAAATTTAGGACAAATGAAGAAACACTTAGAGAAGGATTAAGTTCCAATAGAAGAAGAAACCTAAAGATAATGATTAAGCAAAGAGACACAAAGAGAGAAAGAGAGAAACAAGAAAGAGAAAGAGAAGTCACTCTTCAAATAAAGAATAGAACATACTATTGGATGTTGATATCATAGATATATTTCAAAACAAATTTTAATTGCAAGGAATCTATATCAAATTAAAAGGTTTTATAAAGCTGAAGTAACTAACATAAAAACAAGATGAAATTATACAATTGGAAAATATATTTGCATATCAGATATCTGATAAGGAGTAGTAGCTAAAATATAAAGATTATGCACAATTCAACAATGACAAAGCAATCTGATCACATATAAAATGTAAAATGTTGTAAATCAAAAGAAATCATAATGTACAACCAAAATCACTCATATTCTTTGTAAAAAATATGCCTGTTACCAAAGGGAAAAGTGAACAGAAGCAGGAAAAAAGAATGAAGAGATGAGTCAGTTAGTGTTTCCAACAGAATTTTGGGTACTCTTAAACTTATAAACATAGAAAATGTGACACTGAACTCAGAATTTTGTAACGTTATATACTAATGAAAACCAATAGTATGTTTTAATAGAAAGTAATGACATATTGAAAAAGAATTTTATGTAATATATTATCCCCAGCGCTGGAGCAATAGCACAGCTGTAGGGTATTAGTCTTTCACACTGCCGACCCATGTTCCATTCCTCCACCCCTTTCAGAGAGCCCAGTAATCTACCGAGAGTATGGTGCCCACATGGCAGAGCCTGGCAAGCTACCCATGGCGTATTGGATATGCCAAAAACAGTAACAATAAGTCTCTCAATGAGAGACGTTATTGGTGCCCGCTCGAACAAATCCATGAGCAATGGGATGACAGTGACAGTGATATTGTGCCCAAACCTACATTAGCTCTGTAAACATCCATGTAAATAGAGCATTAAAGGGGTAAGGAGATTTTTCTCTCTTTCATTTTATGTCTTTTTTTCTTTTTACTGTGCAAAGTATGCTACAATGATTCCAAAGTTAAGCAATGGAATCAAATTAATATAATAGCTATTATTAAAAATAGACCACCAATTTTTTTAGTACCAATAAGTTCTTATTTATTCATTGTATTTTCCCAGGGTACAGAAAGGGAATGGGAAAAGGAGCAGCATGTATCTAGCTAAATGATTGCTAAAGGGAAAGGAATTAAACCCATACAGCAAAATCAACCATCAAATAAACATTTCCCAAGGATGGTAGACCACTAATTTTAACTTAATTGCATTGTTTTATTTAAAGTTTATATATAAAATGCTACTCATGATTTTGAGGCCATTTTAAATTTTATTTAATTTAAAAATATATATAAAACTTACACATTCATGATTTTAAATGTTCTAGTCATTACATTAAAATGTAAAGAAAGAATTAATTTAATTAATTCTATTTATACCAACATATCCAAACTTTTGTTTAAATATTTGATTAATTTAAAGTTATTAAGACATTTTATATTATTTTGAACAAAAACTGAAAATTGTAATGTAATTTACAATTAATGTATATTCTAATTATTTTGGGGGAGCAGTAGGGATTAAACATAGGATCTCATGCATATGAAAGACATGTTCTATTACTGAGCTCTCCTCTTTACCCTTTACAACAGTATTTTAACTGGCATTTCAGCCCCAATCTCATCATATTTGAAGGACTTCTTAGCTACAAGTGATTAGACACTTAAAGTTAGACAAAAGGTCTACAGGCTATTTAGATTCAAAATTCAAGGATAAAAGGTGTTGGTACTTTCAAATTCAAGAAGAAATCTTCCACCAGTCTGAGGGCACTTTTGAGAACCAATAGAAGTTACATAATATAGTGATGGAAACACAACACTTGATACTTTTGAACAGATTGCTTTCATTACGAAATGCGTTTACTTCCCATTTCTGTGTATCTTGAATCATCACAACATATTAGTTGGCATTTGTAAGAGTCTACAGTGACTATTATAGCCTCCAAGACATGATTTGTTTGGCAAATGGTAGGGTTAAAATATGACACAAATACATGGACAGTGTACAAATTAAGAGCTATTTGTAATACACATTCAGGAGAAAAGAGAATGTCAGTTATTATTTTTTGTAATCTCGTAGTAAAATAAGTTTATTATTATAACATCACAGTGATGACAAATTCAACATAATTTTTCGGTAATCATCTCTGTCTCTAACCATATTGTACAGACAATAAGAATAAAGAACACGGTTAATGGTTCTGCCTGATTTTCTTCTTCATTCTAGTCTTTTCTTCCTACAAAGGATATTAAATTGTCCTGGTTCTAACTTGAATTATTTCATGTACTCAGAAGAGACAATTCCTTGTTAATCTTATATAATAGAAAACCAGCTAAGTCTAGAATGGCATTCCACAGCCCTGCCGCACACCTCCCCATAGATGGCGTGAAAAAAGACAAAAAGTTCATCCTTGGTACTATGGCTTGTGTCTGTTTGTTTGTAGGACTGGGGTAGGGGAGGGAGGGAGGATGTGACTGCGGGACTAACATTCTAAATTTAAATATGTTTCTGATATTTCTTGACTATGTAAGAATCACTGAGTGTTTAAGAACTTAAACAGGTTTTGTTTTTCTTTCCTTTGGGGGGAGAATCATACCCAGTTGTGCTCACAACTATTCCTGACTTGCACTCAGGGATTAGTCCTAGAGGGGGTCAACCAGGGTCAGCTGCATGCAAGGAAGGTGACAGGCAGGCTGTAGTATGGCTCAAGTCCCTGAAACTTAAACATGTTTACCTTTGACCTATTTGGTCACTAACAGAACTTTCATTTCTATTAACAGCAAAGATGGGGTGCTATTATAAACTAATCTGAGTTCTCTCATTTTTCTTATTTGAATAATCTTGTATTTTGTTGGGCTGGAGCGATAGCACATCAGGTGCTTTTGCCTTTCATGCAGCTGACCTGTGTTCCATTACTCTGCCCCTCCCGGAGAGCCCGGCAAGCTACTGAGAGTATCACACCCGCAGCAGAGCCTGGCAAGCTACCCGTGACGTATTTGATATGCCAAAAACAGTAACAATAAGTCTAACAATGAGAGATGTTACTGGTGCCCTCTCGGACAAATCGATGAGCAATGGGATGACAGTGACAGTGACAGTGTATTTTGTCTGACTCCTGAAATTTCTTCTTTCTTTTTAAAAGTGAGTTTGATAAACAAAATGAAATGTATTATCCAGTGTAAAAAACTAAAGCATGCCGATGGGTGTGTGCACTCACCGGCTCTCCGGGCGGCTCTGTCTCACCGCCTGCATTTGGTGCTCTGGAACTGCTGTATATGGGCTGGATCGGGATGGCTGTTGGCCAAGGGCAGGTGACAGAAGGAAGAACGAGGACCAAGCTGGTTGCTGATTAGTTACCGTTTATTCAATCTTCCATTTTCCTCATCTCCCGAACTCCTAGCTCCATCCTATCTCTGGATCTACTGCAGCCTCTCTGGATTCTCCCTCTTCACTAATCTCTCCCCCTACTTGTCTCTCTTCACCTTGCCCTCTAGGCTACACACAGCCAGGTAGCAAAATCAACATAAGAAAGCCCTTCCTAAGGGCTGTCAGGCTCAAAGGGAACACAACCCAGGGGCTTTCCAAAGCCCTTCCCGACTCTTATGGTGTTTTTCTCCTTTCCTTAGTCCAAACACTCATTAACATCTTAATACTAGTTATTTTTGTATGGACATAGCAAGAGATACATTGAGGCTTGCAAGGCTGCTCTCCTGGCAACATCTTGCCACAGACTCAGACTACAGCACTCAGGCCAGATTAATCATTCCTCACTCTAGCAGGGTCCAAATCTAGTTATCACTGTTTGAATCATGACAGCATTTGTCCATGACCAAGCTCTTAACTTATAATTAAGCATTAGGCACTTTGGCCAGGCCCATCTCGATGCCAGGTTAGCACACAACTCACTGCTTGCCCCGGGTCTGTCTCATCCCTCGTCAGGACCCTGCTTTTGGGTGTGCTAGGAAATAAGGGCAGCTGAGGCTTAGGTCGAGAGAACAGATGCCCAGGAGGAAAATATCATGTAGAGTCAAATGACAACAAGGTTATAAAAGAATAGCATTTGCTAAGTCTTCCTGTGTTCATACAAAAAGGACATTGCTCTGAATAAACTATGCAAAGGATTCAAGGAGAAGAGAAAAACAATATTTACAAGCCAACAGAACACTAAGAAGGGAGCTACAAATAAACACAGAGGAATGGGAGGACTGTGATGGGAGTAATCCAATAAACCTAAACTACCTGAGGCTATGTTATCCTACAGTCCAGTACATAACTTATCTCCTTCCTTCAATAGTGAATATATTTGGTGTTGTGTTAGACTGTAGCACTGTCATCCTGTTCATTGATTTGCTCCAGGGGGCACCAATAACGTCTCTATTGTGAGACATGTTGTTTCTGTTTTTGGCATATTGAATATGCCATGGGTAGCTTGTCAGGCTCTGTCATGTGGGCGGGATACTCTCAGTAGCTTGCCTGGCTCTCCAATAGGGACAGAGGAATTGAACCCTGGTGGGCCTCATGCAAGGCAAATTCCCTGCCCTCTGTGCTATTGCTCCAGTCCAAATACAAGCTGGACTGGACTTGTATTTGTCAGTATTTTTAATCTAAAGCAAACTTATAATAACCAGTTAATAAAATGTGGACTATGTTATAGCATTTTACAGGAGAAATACCTATTAAGGTATTTTGATTTTTCTTATATTAGTCTATTTCCCATTCCCAAATTGATTTTCCTATAAAAATTTATTCTAAAACTTAGGTAAATTCCAGAAGAAGTGTAATCATAAAAAATATATATGTATATAAAAAAACTAGGAAAAATCCTCCAAAAACTTGAAAAGATATACTTTAGTTTTAATCAAATTTTGGTACATTTGATACATTTGGTACATTTGGTACAGTGTGAATAGGAACTTTGCCTAACTTCCTCAAGATATAAAATATGTTATTTTTCGATTAGTTTGCTTATTTGGCAGCCACACCTGCAGTGCTCAAGGCTTACTTCTGGCTCTTTGCTCAGGTGGTCTTAGGTGATCACATAATGTGGGTCTGGATCAAATTTGAGTATCCCAAATGCAAGGAAATTGTCCTACCCATTGTACCATCACTCTGCTATAAATCACTCTGGTATAAGATAATGAGATTTTTAATTTGGGCATAGATTCAGAAATTGTTTCTCAATCATTGATCTGCCTTTCTGAAAATTCTGGAATGTGCAGATCTGTAGGGAGAATTTCAAGTTCAGAATAAATGAAGCTGTCTCTTATAGTGATTGTTGAAACTTATATAACATTGGAATTGGAAGAATGTCAAATTGATAAATAATGCGTATTAAAAATGCCTCAAAATCCTTTTTGAAAATTAGAGCAATATAATTAAATCTAATAGGAAAACCTTATTAGTAGTAAGACTTTAGACAAGTTTTTACTTTTAAAAATTGTCTAAAACTCTGCAGACATAAGGAACATCATTTCCTAAAATGTAAAATAAAATTTTACATTTAGATGAAGACTTTACTCCCTGAAACAGTTACTGAAATTGCAAATTATATAAAGAAATATAATCCACTTGAAAACTATTGTGATGAGAATTTATGATCAAAAAATGAAATAGTGAAAAAGAATGAGTTAATCATAACATTATAAATTTTACATAATTTAAAGTACAATTTAAGGTATCTCACAATATTTATACGTTTGAAATATAAAATATATATGATTATGTAGTTTTCAATAATTTTGCATAAAATTTCTTTCACAAATTAATTTTATTATATTATTAAATTTTCATCACGTTTTTTTCCAACCCTAGAAAATTTTATTTTCCTTGTCTGATGTAGCAGTGGTTACTTAAATTTTTATTATGTACACTGTCTCCCCTTTCTCTCAATGCCATCCATTATAATATAGGAAACACATTTTGTTAGAAAGAAACCTGGCCCCAAAATATTATATGATACTGTCCAAGACGCATCTTGCTTTCACTAATCTGATTTATTTTGTACTCCCATATTAAGCCTACTTAAAAATCAACATTCACTCTTCATTATTTTGTGCAAATACACCTAATGGATCCATATTTAAATATGTTTTATAGCTAATTCTGATCACCTAGGAGATCTATTTCACTCTGTAGAATTCGAATGTTTAAACATTTTCACTTTTAGGCTAGTGCTGCCCCAATAATTTATTGCCAGGAGGTCAAGATTTAATTCAGTTTTCAAACAGCTCTATATGTGAGGGGATGGAGAAAAGAATATAAGTGTCTTATAAGGCAAATATTTTTGTCCTTATATAAGCAAGCAACAATTTTTAGAGGATCAATTTGGATTCATTAAATTTCCAAATAATTAGATAATTGGATATTAAATTATTGAAAATAATTCATCTACTGTAGAAGTTACTATGTACAAGACTGGTATTGAGGAAGAATAAACAATGAATTTGTGAAATGAAGGAAAGTTTAAGCTACAAATGAAGGTCATACATAAATAACAGCAGCACAATATGTGAAATAAAAATATTTTATGCACACAATCGAGAAGAGCGCACTCAACCATGATGAGCGGAGATTCCATACAGGAGGTAACATATCAGAATGGTACAAAAAGGGAAACTATTAAACTATTGATGCCATAGCCCAGAAAAAATTACTATCAATAGCACATTTGAATAAGCTCACATGTATACAGAAAATGTTCTCTGTGGAAATAGTTAAGGAAAGTTTGTGATCAATTTAACAACAACAATAACAAAACATATAATGCAAAAAGCGGTAAATCATGTGTTTGTTATAAGGGAACAGGGAAAAATCAAAAGGTCAGATCAAAGAGATTGATAAAACATTTAATTGAAAACAGGAGGCTAAGGGAGGAGCTAATAAGTGAGAGAAAAGTCTCTTGAATGACAAAATATAGGCAAAGGGTAAATGTGTAGATCATCAATGAGCTGGGCAGGGGAGAATAAGTTCAGAGCATAGAAATAATTTATGTAAGGTTTTGTTTAAGAACTATAAATTTTTATTTAGTAAATGCAAAGTGTTACTTAACAACTGAATCTACATAAATATTCACTGATTTCAGAACGTTCCCAAAAGACTCTCTATTAGTTACTCATCAAACAACAGAAATACCAGTGTAACTTTGAATGCACTGTCTCATGTTACCATATTGTTTTCTAGCATCAAATAGAGAAAATTTCTTCAGTATCTCTGTATTGCAGTGTCCTTCAATTTAGGATATTTGTTTAAAATACCAGAGCAGTGTTAGAATGTCTGAATGAGGGGCCTGAGTATAGTATGTGGGTTGGGCATTTCTGACTTGTGCCTGGCCTACCAGGGTTCTAGATCAGGCGTTTCATAGGGACCCCTGGGCATTGTCTGGAGTAATCCCTGAGTGTAGAGCCAGAAGAAATGCCTAAGCATTACCAGGTGCGGCCCAGACAGTGAAAGGTCTTGGTGACTGGTTCCCTCCCCCGAGATTTTATTGAAGTTTCTTGAGTGTAACCCAGAGAGCTAGAATTTAGGAAGCTTCTAGTTTAGTTCTATTAGTCAAGTTTGAAAACATATATATATATATATTTCTTATATATATATATTTCATATATATATGTATATGTATATATGACCTCGGTTGTGTTGCTTGCAGGGGAAGGAGGTAAAAGAAATGAAGAGTGTTTATTAATCTCAACATCAGTTAAATGTGAAGTAGAATACCTTAGGTACACAAAAATGTAAATATTTTCACTGTTTATATACTGAACAGCAATTTGTGTGCTGAGTGTGCAATGACTATAGGTCATTATGATTTTATACACACACACATATACACACACCTGTGTCGGGAATCCACTGCTATGGGTCTTTCAAACAGAACACATTATATTAGAGATCACTGCTCTAAGTCAACATTTTCTTTTTATTTCTGCTGAATTTTCAAGCTTCTTAAAAAGGTAATGACTTGGCTTGGAACTGGTGATTCAATGCTTTTAGATATTGTTTGAATGATAAATAATGCTAATTCTGCCATGATATCACTAACTAACACTATTTTTGATAGTATCTAAGTGTTCAAATTAGAGTCAAGTCATGATACTAAGGAATCCCACTACATTATTTAGTGGCATGGATTATAATAAAGTAGTGGTTGAGTGCTATAATAAAACTGGAATAAAAGTGCAGTGTGGGCCGCAGAGATGTGATTCTGGGGGCCGCACGTGTGCAGCCTCTCCACAGCTGCACGAGCATGACTCCAGAGGCCAGCTAAACTACTTCTGGTATGGGCAGCTCCTTACAGAATGTCTCCAGACTGAGAACTAAGCTGCGGCAACATGCTTGCCCAGGAGGTGAAATGTATTTCTCTCTCTCTCTTGCCTTTTTCCTTGCCGGGGGTAAAGGGCATGGTGACCGCCATGTTATGAGGACCACAGATGAGAGTTACAAGCTTGCAGTGATCCAGTGTCTGGAAGAAATTTCCCTGGACTTAGTTGCTAAAATACAGAAATCCAAAACTGCACGGCCGTGATACCTCATATCTCTTCACAACAGGTCTGACTCTAGTGGGGAACTCCTAACAATAATAGTGAGGTTTTTGTTGAAATCTTGAATGTAACCAAAGTAAAGAGAAAGTTAAGTGAAATTTATCAGTTCGGGGGCGGGGGGGGGCGCCCAGGATGGGAGGTATACTGGCTTTTTGGTATTTTTTTTTTTTGGTGGTGGAGTATGTGCACTGGTGAAGGGATGGTTGTTTCAGCATGGTATACTGAGAGTTAAACTGAAAGCATTGTAATTTTCCTCATGGTGATTCAATAAAATAAAAAAATAAAAATAAATAAATATTTACATGCAGAGAAAAGATAAAAAAAACTGCAGTGTGGTACATCCTGGAGATGAGTGATACTGTCTAAAGAGTATAAATGGGAGGGATTTTCATTGGGGGAAAAATAGACCAAAGTCTTGTTTTTTATAGCTTACAACAGGTAGGGCTTTTGCCTTGCATGCAGCCCACCTGGGTTCGATTCATTTGTCCTTCTCAGAGAGCCCGGCAAGCTACCAAGAGTATCTCACCCACACAGCAGTACTGGCAAGCTATCTGTGGCATATTTGATTTGCCAAAAATAGTAACAACAAGTCTCAAAATGGAAACATGACTGGTGCCCCCTCAGCAAATTGATGAGCAACATGATGACAGTTATACAGTGGTACAGTGTGTTAAAGAGGTATAAAATCATATAACTAGGAAATGGAGAACTAATCTAAGTCATGAAGTTTCAAGCCAGGCATCAGCCACTTTTTCTGGGGGCTTTACACTGACTCTCATCTTCCTCCTACTTTTAAAAAAACTGACAAACAGACCAAATTCAAAAAAATTTCATGTGTTGAAACAAATGGAAGGATTCAAGATGCAAGTTTGACTCTAGGGTTCAGAACTGATGCCTCCCAATAAATTGAACCTAATTAATTTTAATATCTGATCTATCAGGTATTCCAGTCTTTCCTCTCTGGGGGAAAAAAATCCAACACTTAAAAGAGTGTGATAGGCAAAAAAATGGGCTTAGACATCGACCTAACACCATGCACAAAAGTCAGATCAAAATGGATTAAAGACCTCAAAATCAAACCACAAACCATAAGGTACATTGAAGACAAGGTTGGCAAAACCCTCCACGATATTGAAGATAAAGGTATCTTCAAAGATGACATGCCACTGACCAACCAAGTAGAAACAGAGATAAACAAATGGGACTATATTAAACTAAGAAGCTTCTGAACTCCAAAAGATACAATGACCAGAATACAAAGGCAGTCCACAGAATGGGAAAGGATATTCACCCAATACCCATCCAATAAGGGGTTGATATCAAGGGTATACAAGGCACTGCTGACCTCTACAAAAAGAAAACATCCAACCCCATCAAAAAATGGGGCGAAGAAATGAACAGAAACTTTCTCAAGGAAGAAATACAAATGGCTAAAAGGCACATGAAAAAATGCTCTTCATCACTAATTATCAGGGAGATGCAGATCAAAACAACTATGAGATACCACCTCACACCACAGAGACTGGCTCACATCCAAAAGAACAAAAACAACCGCTGTTGGCGTGGATGTGGGGAGAAAGGAACCCTCCTACACTGCTGGTGGGAATGTCGACTGGTTCAGCTCTTTTGGAAAACAATATGGTTGATTCTCAAAAAATTAGAAATTGAGCTTCCATTTGACCCAGCAATACCGCTCCTGGGAATATACATTGGAGAAGCAAAAATGTATAGTCAAAATGACATCTGTACCTGTATGTTCATCGAAGCACAGTTTACAATAGCCAGAATCTGGAAAAAAACTTAATGCCGGAGAACAGATGACTGGCTAAAAAAACTTTGGTACATCTATACAATGGAATACTATGCAGCTGTTAGAAAGCATGAAGTCATGAAATTTGCATATAAGTGGATCAACATGGAAAGTATCATGTTGAGTGAAATGAGTCAGAAAGAAAGAGACAGACACAGAAACATTGCACTCATATGTGGAATATAAAGTAGCAGAGAGGTACGAGCTAGCAATGATGCAACCTCTGGCAGAAAGCCCTCTGGACTTAATCACTAAAATACTAAAATACAGAAATCTAGAACCTCGTGTCTGCTACTGTGGCCACACGACCTCATATCTCTTCATTCTCAGTAATGGAAAACAAATTGTCAAATGCTTCCTTTCCAGCAGGTCCGATTCTGGGCCGGGGGGAAACTCCAAACAATAATAGTGAACTTTTTTGTTTGTATGTAATCAAAGTAAAGAGAAAGTAAAGTGAAATTTATCAGCTACACAGGTGGGGTGTGGGGCTGGGGGTTGGGATGGGGTGGGGGTAGGTTTATTGTGGTTCTTGGTGGTGGAATATATGCACTGGTGAAGGGATGGATGTTCGAGCATTACATAACTGTGACTTAAGCCTGAAAGCATTGTAACTTTCCACATGGTGATTCAATAAAAAATAAATTAGGAAAAAAAAGAGTGTGATAGGGCAAAGCAGAGAGAAATAGCACAGATCTATATCACAGTCCATGACAAAGAACAATTGTTTCTTATTAATGTTTATGCCTTAATTACTTCTTAGCAGCACGATGTGGACAGATCATGTTCTCATTTCAAAACAACATTTTCCATTTCCATTTGGGTTCTGAAATACATAGGACAAATTTCTGACCTATTTAATGTCCCTTGAAGTTGTCAGGTAAATCACTGTATCACTGAATCACTTGTATCTTGTTGTTCATTGATTTACTTGAGCAGGCGCCAGTAACGGTTTCCATTCGTCCCAATCCTGAGATTTTAGCAGCCTCTTCTTACTCGTCTTTCTAAATGATTGGAGACTCTTTCAGAGTCAGGGAAATGAGACCCGTTATTGTTACTGTTTGGGGCATATCAAATACGCCACGGGGAGCTTACTAGGCTCTGATGTGTCAGGTAAATATTACAGAAAATGTCCCTTGAATAGTCTCATACTCTTAGGACATATCAGTATTTATAGCTGGCCTTGCTCTTCCCACTGTCCAAAATTTTAATGGGATCATTTGCTAAGACAGTGATCATTTGGTGAGAATAAAATGATGCAGATCAGTGGCTTGAGTTAAGCAGAATAGCATGCAGCACAGTGTGGGTACCAAACAGCTTCTCTTCTGACTTAATTGCTACAAGGAAGCAATGAGACTCTCTTCCAGCAGGGACATGGCAGAAAAAAAAAACCTGGACATTTTTAAGGCTAGTAGATAATCTAACATGGAAAAATAAACAATTACCTTCTTTCTAGCCAGTGAAATCTAGTAGCTGATAATGATGTATGGTATACCAAATTATAGACCTTATCTTAGGTGGGAAATTCATTTTTTAGATGGGAAATCTTAGGTGGTGAAAGCAATACCATCTTATCTTCTGTAGTAAAAACATTCAGATAGGATATCTGAATCAATTCTCTACAAAAGACAATTTTAGTTGAAAAAAATGCAAAAAATGCAAAAGAAAAAATCAAAAAAACCTAGACCATGTAATTTAACTATGAATACAATTTTGGTGAAAACTCCTAAAATAAACTCAGAGAAGACGCCTTCCATGTATTCCTGATTATTAGGTGAACAATTTGGGAAAGATGTCCAATTAACTATCAGTGAGAGGTTGTGTTCACTCCTTAAAATGAAGTAACAAATGCTGGATTATATTGGAGTCCTGGATTCTGCCTTCTGATCACTCATTGTTATGAAGTTGTGATGAGTCACCTCATGCAATGAGCCAAGAAACATCCCTTATAAACAGCACCAATGATTTTCTTAAGGCTGAGCAATGGGAGGAAACCCGCACCACCAGCCTCACATACTTTAAGGATCTGGTCACTGCTGTGAACATTCTGTGCTTTTTACAACTTGGTTTAAAGTTAAGCGTGACCCTCAATACAAATGATCAAATTCACAGTAATGTTTTCCATTTTAAAATGCAATCCTTGGCATGAATCTGACATGGCTTAATGTAACCACATAAATGCATAGCAGTAAAATTCTAAAAAAAATTGGCAAAAACAAATTGAATTTTTTTGAATTTTCATTTTTTAATTTAGGCATATCTAGAGGTGCTTAAGGCTTACTTCCAGCTTTGTGTTCAGATTTCACTCTGTAGAAGTGGGAGTCAACCAGCAGTGTCAGAGAGAGAATACAGGCTGTCCACATGTGGGTAAGTATTTTATCCTCTATACAATCTCTCTGACTCCATTACAAATTTTATCACTGTCACTGTCATCCTATTGCTCATCAATTTGCTCAAGCGGGCACCAGTAACATCTCTCTCCACTGCGAGCTTGTTGTTTCTGTTTTTGGCATATAGAATACGCCACAGGTAGCTTGCCAGACTCTGCCATGCAAGCGAGATCCTCTAAGTACCTTGCCGGGCTCTCCGAGAGGGGCAGAGGAATTGAACCCTGGTCGGCGCATGCTAGGCAAACGCCCTACCCACTCCAGCCCACAAATTTTATCAATGAACAAAATGAATTATTTATAAACAAATATTAATGTTCATGTTACTTTCCTTGAGGACTGAAGCATATGGTATGAAACTGTCATTAACAACACTATTATGACAGGCTTCATGCATTCAAAGTCCTAACATCTGTCGTTTTGGTCTAGCTTTAAATTTCAGGAATATCTAAAGCTTGTAAACACAAGTGTATAGGTTCCCTAAATCAAGACACTTGGTACATATTATGAATCTGTACTTCTGCTCTGAGAACTTAACATCATACTGGATGGTTTTCAAATATGCTTTTGCTAGAAGCAAATGAGTAAACCAAGGGTTACAGCCAACATTAAAAAAAAATTGAAAATCCAGTTTGGTTATCTCTCTAAATACTTTGGGGATTTCATTTTCCAGTTAATTATTTAGTCTTTAATGGCCATTGCAATTAGAATATACTATTGAGCCCATATCCGAGCCAACTCCCCAACTGAGAAGCAAATTAAAGAATTCCACAATCACCTCCATGATATTTTGGATTAGGATAGTAGTATTCTAACTAGAAAAAACACTGGCTAATTTTTATTACTAATAAACTCAGCATAGCTGGGGACAGGAGGAATGCCAGAGTGCCAAAACTAGTTTTCCATAGTCTATTAATTTAATAGGATTATGTGACCTTAGTTCCATGCATGAAAACTACATGAATATCAACAAAGCAGAAAACTTCAATCTGGCTCTACCAGCCCTTTTTATTCATTATCAATTTCTCATACTCCAGCAGGCGATTTGAAAAAAGTATTCTTGCCAAAGCTGAATAAACATTAAAAAAATTATTCTCTTCCCCTGTCACTTACTTTTCATATATTTCTTTCTGTCTTATTGTATGTGGGCGACTGTGAAATAAGCAGAAATAGGAACTCACGAATGAGTCAGAGATCAGTAGTTAGCGTCATTAGGCCCACTTCCAGATGTCTTAGCATTTAGATGTGTCTAACACATCCCTCCCTTTTTTACCAACTTGGTGCAGATGGGTTTGGCAATATTGGAATTCATGTTTGTAAAAATGATGAAGCTGTAAGAAGAAAATTGAGTCTCTAAATTATTGATTGGAGAGAAGCTGCATTCCCATGAAAAGCAGGATTTGCATCTAATGTGCAATGAGCTCTCATATTTGAAACTTTTTATTTGAACTGGTGGGGCAAGAAATATTTGTGACTAAAATTATTTTATATAACTGAACAGAAAAGATCCACTACTTTTTCATCATCTCATGAATATCCTATTTCATTTTGAAGGTGTTTCTGGTACTCTTGATTTTTATTTTATTTTTCCCTTTATTAATTATTGTATTTTATCCATTTCCTCCCATTTTTGTTTTGGGGGGCAAGGAGGCACGCCTGACCATGCTCAGAGCTTACTCACTTCTGTGTTGAGGGATCTTTCCTGGTAGTGCTCATAGACCATATATTGTTCTGGGGATGGAACCAAGGTTAGCCTCAGGAAAAAAAAAATTGTATTTTCACAGACCCTCACATATGTTATCATTTAATCTTTGATAAAGAAGCAGGACTTATAAAGTGGAGCAAGTAAGTGATCCTTGGAAAGCAGGGCAGCTACTACATATGTATTTCTATATATACACATATGTATATATATAGAGGGAGAGGAATGGGAGTGAAGAAATGTGAGTGAAGATGGATGGTCGGCAACTACACCACCTCTGCTTTGCTGATGACATTGTTCTAATAACACCAAACATTATCCAAGTGGCATGAATGCTGGCTGACTTTGACTATGAGTGTGGAAAGGTCGAACTGCAGCTGATTCTCACGAAGACAATGCTCATGAGAAATGGACTAGTTCCTGACGTTCCATTTGCTCTCAACGGAACAAACATCTCTGAATACAGCAGTTCTGTGTACCTAGGTCAAGAACTCAACATGAGAACGACCTGGCACCTGAGCTGCGCAGGAGGAAGAGAGCAGCGTGGAATGCCTTAAAGAGCATAGAAGAAGTGGTTAAGAGGACAAAGAACCTCGACTCCGGTCACATCTTTTCAACTCCACCATTCTTCCTGCACTAACATATGCCTCAGAGACCTGGGTCCTACAAAAAAAGGATAAGAACACTATTCAGGTCTGCCAAAGAGGAATCAAAAGAGCTATGCTTGGAATATTACTTTTTACTCAAGTGAAAGAAGGAATCCAAAGTTCTGACCTCTTTGGAAATCTAGAATCAGGGACTCTGTCTCGTTTGCCAAGGCGTCAAAAATTAGATGGGCCAGACACATAATGCAATTTGGAGATGACCACTGGACTAGAGCTATTACTGACTGGATTTAACGGGATATCAAAAAAATGTATAGTTGTCCACCTATGAGGTGGTCAGACTTCTTATCAAGACCCTGAATGAACGGTTTGAGGCTCTTCATGTTCCTGGAGTTAGCAGATGCCATTGGGCTACACAAGCATGCAACAAGGGTGAATGGAGATGTTACTGGTGCCTTCTTGAGCAAATCAATGAGCAACGGGATGACAAGTGATGCAAGTGATATATATATATATACTTAGACCTCTTTCAATGCCATGCATAAACGTCAGATTGAAATGGATTCACTCTATCACAGTATTACTGTCATCCCTTTTGCTCATCAACTTGCTCCAGTGGGCACCAGTAACATCTCCATTGTGAGACTTGTTGTTACTGTTTTTGGCATATCGAATACACCACTGGTAGCCTACCAGGCTCTGCCGAGCCAGCAAGAAACTCTCAGTAGCTTGCCAGGATCTCCGAAGACCTTAATATCAGACCTGAAACCATAGTTCCATAGAGAAAACTTAGGCAGAATTCTCTATGACTTTGAAGTTGAAGGGTTGAATTCTCTGTGACTTTGATGTTGAATGGTTGAAGGCATCTTCAAAGATGAAATACTACTGAAGTGGAAGGAAAGATAAGCCTATATTAAAATAAGAATCTTCTCCTCCTCAAAGGAAATGATGACCAGGATACAGAAAGTCCATGGAATGGCAAAAATTAGGGGTTAATATCCAAGATATATATGCCACTGTCAGAACTTTACAGGAAAAAATAATTCCAACCCATAAAAAAATGGGTACAAAAATAAGCATAAACATCCTCAAAGAAGAAATAAAAATAGCCAAAATGTACATGAAATAATAGTACTAATCATCAGGGAGATGCAAGTGAGAAAAGAATGAGATAACAGTCCACAATATAGAGAATGGCACACAAACAGAAGAACACAAATAATCAGTATTGTTGTGAATTCTGGGGAAAAGAATTCCCATTCATTGTTGGTGGAAATGCAGACTGGTTCCCTTTTTTGCAAAGCAATATGGGCAGTCCTCAGAAAACTAGAAATTAAGCTTCCATATGGCCCAGCAATACCTGGGAATATGCTCTAAGAGTTCCAAATGCAATTCCAAAAAGCCTTCTACACTTCTCTGTTCATTGCAGCACTATTCATAATAGCCAGAAAATGGAAACAACTCAAGTTCCCAAGAACAGATGACTGGTTAAAGAAACCATGGCACATCTACTGAATAGAGTACTATGCAGCCACCAGGAAAAACAAAGACATGAAATTTGCTTAGATATGGATAGATATGCAGAGTATCATGCTGAGTGAAAGGAGTTAGAGGGAGAGGGACAAACAGAATGATTGCACTCATTTGAAGAAAGTAAAGAGAAAAACAAAGTATGAGACTTATACCCAAAAACTGCAGAAAGAAGGACCAGGAGACCTGGTCTATTGATGAAGCTGCCACAACTGGATGGAAGTCATTTAGAACAGAGAAGGGACCACTATGACAATGAAAATTGGAAATGAAATAATAACTCTAGGCTAAATGATAACTCAGTTCTTACTGAGGTCTTAAAGAAGGCAAACTGATATATATGATAATATTTCAGTACCTGTATTGCAAACCCTAATGCCTAAAAAGAAAGAAAGAGAGAAAGGGAGGGAAAAAAAATCTGCCATAGAGGTTGAGGAGTGAGGCAAGAAGAAAACTGGGGACATCAATGATGGGAAATGTACACTGGTGAAGAGTCCAATCATGAACAACTTTGTAACTATGCATCTCATGGTGATTCAACAAGTAATATTAATAAATAAATACTAAAATAAAATATATAACTGGAAAAAAAGTTAACTGGAAAAAATTACACATGACATGATACTTCTT
Source organism: Sorex araneus (assembly GCF_027595985.1). Classification (NCBI taxonomy): domain Eukaryota; kingdom Metazoa; phylum Chordata; class Mammalia; order Eulipotyphla; family Soricidae; genus Sorex; species Sorex araneus. The sequence goes on from NC_073313.1 coordinate 178,066,392, forward strand.
AGAAAACCCCAAAGACTGCACAAAAGACTCCTAGAATCAGTAGATATGTTCATTTAAGTGACAGATTACAAAACCACTGTGGAGTTCCAGTTTTAATATACACAAATAGCAGTATATTTAATTCATTTTCCAAAATTAGCGCACTCCTGTCTTAAGTCATCATGTACTTTTATTTAAAAATACTTGATCCACTCAAAAGTGACATACTTTAGATTGCAACACAAGTACTCATATCTTTCTATTTCCATGACATCAAAGTACTATGACAAATGAATGACTAGAAAGATAAATCAACTGATCAACTTTTAGAAAAAATATGAGTTTCTGGATGTGTTCCTTCTTTTCACATCTTGTAGTATTCTGCCTAGCAGTATAGAAGGTAAGCCTTCAGTATGATCATTAGTTTAGTTGGCAACTTTGTTAGTAAGCATATCAATCATCTCTCTAAAAGTCACATCCCAACCAATATTTTTCTCCCTTCTCTTTAATCAATCACTTGTTTCCTTTTTATAATCTATATTATACAGAGATTTTTTTAATTGGTGCCTTCTATCTCTATCTCTCCAAATATTTTTCTTGTCACAGATATTAATGCTAATCCATGAAACAAGGTCAGGGTGATTTCATTTAGGGATATAGGTTGATTACTGAATTTACAAATTAGAAAATATTAATGCCTGCATTGGATAATACACATTACCTGACTAAGGAGACTTAGCAGATGATACCCTGCCCTTAAATCTGTCTTAACAAAATGCACTTAATTTATTAGAGAGCAATTTAGTTGAAAAAGTTAGGTGCATTAATATGGGTCAAAAGTGTTAATGTACTCTACAGAAAATTTGCCCACACAATCACTTGCAAAGTGACCATCTTGTAGGTGATTTGTACCACACTAATGGCATTTCAGAATAGTACAGTCTGAACAAAAGAGTCTGTAATACTGGAAATGCTCAATGTCCTTATTAATATATATATGAATGCCTCCATGGGTCTGAAAACCTGGCAGCAATTAGAATTGTGTTAAATAAAACCAGCACAGGCCTCACTTCTTAGAAAATATTCTGGGTCTCTTTCTCAGTTGAGAGTGTGAAAGTACTGGACCTGGGAATGCTTGCCAAATGGCCTCCTGTTATCCGAGCCTCTGATAACCAATTCATTTATATATGGCCCCCTGTGCATTAGTGCAAATTGCTACAAATGCCATAAAAAGAGTTATTGTAGAGTCATTGAAGTTCTGATAGGTGATTGATGTCTTAATTAGGCCTGTTAATAGTTTTTATAGTGGTTTGTTGTAATAACTAAACAGTTAGGTTGGGATTTAGGGTCATTATATTAGTTTGTCGAGTGCCACTAAATGAGGTTTCCTCTTCAGAATCAAATTATAATTTTATAGCTTACTCATAAACTTAACTCAGCTCAAATACTAGTTAAAAGGCTCAAAGAGGTGCTTATTTACTAAGCTTTTAGCCACTAAGCTTTAAGCTGTAAAACTTGAATTCCAGTTATCAGAATTGTTAATCTATTCTTCATAATAATTTTCTTCTAAATGATGATATACATTTAGCAAATTGGGTAAACTGCAGTATACTAAAGAGAAAGCTATACACATTAGTATAAATTACATTTTTTCTATCAATTAAAAGATAAGTTCATCACTGCTTACAATTTTCAGTGTTCCTATAAATTAAGCCTAATTCTAACCAATAGTCAGAGGTTTAAAAAGTATATTTGGTTTTAAAGGTTCTGTAAGAAAGAGTATTGCCATTTGTTGAAACTTAATACTAAAGAGTCTCCTTTGTCTTTATAAGCCCATATTTAGTTAATTCTATATTTGATCTATGGAGATTTCAGCTTTAGTCACATTAATATTTTTTAAAAGAAGCCTTAAAATATATAAAAGATGAGTGTTTACTATATAAAATATAAAAAGTATAGTTAAATATTTGGTTTTTAATATTTAGTTTACTACTGAAAAAGACTTAAATTTGAATTTGCAAACTTTCCTATTTGAATCAAAAGATACTATGGCTAGCAGGTAGGACAAACAGCACTTGCTTCATTTTAGAAATAGGGAAAGAGGGTCAAGTTTATCTGAATTGGAGTGCAGAGCAGTTGTAGATACTTACTAAATCTAGATGCCTTCACTCTGAATAATAAGCCTTGCCGAAATCAATGTTCATATTATACTGACAAAGTAAGTGAGCAGAAAGGGAAGATACAGTTACAGATATGCTACTTCTACACTAATAATGGCGACAAGATGAAAATAAGCCCCACCAGGATCTCTCTGAGTCCTAAGATCAAAACATTTTGTGCTCATACATGTTGAAGATACAAAGGTAAATGGAAGGCAAGCATTTTAAAAATGAAAGAGAAAAAAATTGCTACTTTAAAGTATAGATGCTGAATCCAAACTAAAGAGGTCAAGTTGAAGAATTAGTAATTCAAAAGTGAATGCTGATTAAAAAGAAATATTAAAATACATAGAGAAAATAAAGATAAATTTTAAAGTAGCTGATCTGATTATTTGACAAAATACAGGCTCTGATCTGTATTTTATGGACACAATATTGTATTTGTACAAGCATTTAATTTAAATTGTTGTGTATTCAAACAGTGAAACAATATTGTGAGAAAAATATTTTTTTCTATACACATAGACATCTATTCTTTCTAAGAATAATATGAACAAATTAATTTCTCTTTCTTTCCTTTTTTCTGTTTGAAACTTTACTTAAACCTCATGATTTACAAAGTCGCTCGCTTGTAATACAATTATTTCAGGTGTTCATTATCCCAGCACCAATCCCACCATCAGTGTGACTTTTGCTTCATCACTGTTCCCAGTTACCCATCCCCTACACCTGCCCCCTTAGCAGGCACAATTGTTTTTCTTTATATTGCTTGTTACAACATATATCTCACAATCATGCTACTAAAGTCATTATCTGAGAGTTTGTTGAGCTGTTAGATGCTAGTTAAGCCTTATGTTCTTTTTTTCTTTTTTCCTTCACAAAACATAATGGGTTTCTATACAATGCTCCCATCTAATTTTCTGTGTTCTCATTGGGTAGACAGTACTGTGAATTTTCGAGGGATCACAGGACCATCTAAGCAGCCTTGCGTCCAGCAGCTGTAAGACCAGGAGGTTTCAGCATCATAGGAGATCAGTTACGGGGCTGTGCCACTTAAATACAAGGAGAAACTGGTTTGAACTTGGCCTGCCCCATGTTACGAAGGCTGCAGTGATCTGGGTGCAGACTGGGCTGGCCAGATGAGCTTCGCAGCAACCACTCTGAACAAACTCATCTTACAGAATGACTACTTAAGAGCCCTTATTTTAAAAATATTGTAAATAAATGAATTGATTCTTTTGTTCATTTTTCAACAAATAGTTACCAAGAATATTTTTGGTAATACTAAGACAAACATATTGTATAGAGTCATACAGAATGCAATCAAATTCTAAATCAAACAAATAATAGCTCTTAGGTAATTTTAAATGATAAGTTACCATTATTTTTTATTTATTTATTTTTTTTGCTTTTTGGGTCATACCTAGCGATGCTCAGAGGTGCTTACTCCTGGCTCATGCACTCAGGAATCAACCCTGTTGGTGCTCAGGGGACCATATGGGATGTTGGGAATCGAACCTGGGATACCCACTGTGTTATTGCTCCATCCCTCATTATTTCTTTAAGTTTTAAAAGTGGAAAACATGGAGGCTAGTGAGATTATACAACCAGTTAGGCACTTTCTCAGCATACAGGGTTGGCTCTGGACACCTCATATGGTCTCCTGATCACAGCCAGAAGTGAGTGACCCCTAAACAGAGTCAAGAGTAAGCCCTGATCACTATTTCGTGTGCCTCTTCCCCTAAATAACCCCCCTCCAAAGGAAAAATACTTTCCTGTTAATTATTTTTTTTTAAAGAAAATGCCTTACACATTGGTATGTCGACTTTTAGGATTACTATTAGTATGAAGAAAAATGAATATTTTCCTTTGTACTCTAAGAAAATAAATTAATAAACAACAAAGAAATCACAAAATAGATGTATATATATGTATATGCATATACACATTTTAGATGTCATGATGTGAATAAGTCATAATATATGATACTAATGATATTTTCTTCTAGTCCTGCTGTGATTATAAGCTATGTCATGGAATTCTGTTTGAACGTAAGACTTGTACCAGTGCAAAAATAAATTACTAAAGCCAGATTCTGATTTAGGTAAAAGATGATATAGTGGAAGATTATGAAAAAATTCTAGGTAAGGACCCTAAATGTATTGCCACGTATGCCAAATAAAATTTGTTGTCATTCAGTGATCATTGTGCAATACTTTATAGATCTCACTTTCTAGAGGTTCTAAGGATATGTTATAGCTGCTAAATAAATGATAGCTATTATTTTTATTGTAATATCAAAATTGCATGATAGATGATAGTTAAATCTGTTATTAATATTTATTTCCTTCAACATATCTTTGATATATTTGAAAAATATCTTCATTTATAAGCATAGTATATAAATCTTTTTCTGATCTCATTTTTATCTTTACCTTCAGTATTTCATCATTTTCTCTCCTCATCACTCCTTGTCTCCCATGTTACATTCTATTTTCTGTATTTTTACACCTATGCTATTTCTCCCAATTGAAAAACTCATTCATGGTTTATTTATTTCAAATAAATTTTCCTCTTATCAATGTATATAATATAATGTAGGTACCATACCTTGCTTCAAAGTACTAATGCACACACATATGTTTATATTTGTAAAACAAATGTATATTTATAAAATATATATTTGTAAAATACAAGTTTAACAATTTTAACATATATATACATATATATATATATATACATATTCGTGGGCTGGAGCTATAGCATAGTGGGTAGAGTGTTTGCCTTGCACGCGGCCGACCCTGGTTTGATTCCTCCATCCCTCTTGGAGAGCCCGGCAAGCTACCGAGAGTATCCTGCCCATATGGCAGAGCCTGGCAAGCTACCTATGGTGTATTTGATATGCCAAAAACAGTAACACGTCTCAAAATGAAGACTTTATTGGTGGCTGCTAAGCAAATTGATGAACAATGGGACAACAGTGCTTACAGTGCTTATATATATATATATGCGTATTTTATTGCAAATTTTTCTCTTCATTTTCTATTACTCAAATTCTTGGTCAAAATTTGCTTAATTTTGAGCATTGGCTCAATAATAAAAGTATTGTGAGCCTTTGTGCCCTCTTTCTTTTTCTTTTAAATAGAGATAGGCTTTCTAGGACTAAGGATGTAGAAATACACTGACTCAAAGTTTACTTTTAAGCTAATGTGAAAAAAACTTTCCTGAGAACAATATTGTTAACTTCTAATGATTTCCACTGAATCAAGTCTTTGTAATGCCTTTAAAGTGATTATAATGCCTGTGTGCTGACAAGAACTCAGAATTCTGGCAGATGGACTGTCAGTGGTGAATGTACACTATCCAAAAAATGACACACATTAGGATATTTTAGTATCATTTTATTTGTATGTGATAAATAATTTTGTATGCTAGTTGTATATATTTCATGACTTTCCCTTAAAAATGCTAATATATATATATATATATAGAGAGAGAGAGAGAGAGACTTTAATATTACTCCAACTCTTTCAGCACAAACGTTGACCTTTTCTATCCTCTTTCTGTCATGGTGGCAGATTACATTTGTGTTATTTTGTCAATAAATCCCTTAATTTAAAAAATTATTGAATCACTATGAGAGACAGTTACAAAGCTTTCATGATTGAGTTTCATTCATACAATGATCGAACACCCATCTTTCCACTAGTGTGCATTTTCCACCACCAATGTTCCCAGTTTATCTCCCGCCACCCTCAACCCATCCCACCCCCTGCCTCTGGTGGTGGGCACCTTCATTCTTTCTCTCTCTACTTTGGGGCATTATTGTTAGCAATACAAAAACTGAGAGGCCATCATGTTTGGTCCTTTGTTCTACTGTCAGTACACATCTCCCATCCCGAGTGATCCCTCCAATCATCATTAACTTAGTGGACTCTTCTCCATCACAACTACCATTTTGCCCAGCACATAGGCAGTCTTCCAAACCACAGAGCGATTTTCCTTGCCCTTGTCTCTACTGTCCTTATGTGTTAGTTTCATATTACGTTATTTTATATTTTACAAATGAGTGCAGTCATTCTGTCTGTCCTTCTCTTTCTGACTCATTTTATTTAGCATGATAATCTCCATACCCACCCACTTATAAACAAATTTCACGACTCCATCTTTTCTAACAGCTGCATAGTATTCCATTGTCTAGATGTACCATAGTTTGTTTGTTTTTTAACCAATCATCTGTTCTCAGGCACTCAGGTTGTTTCCAGATTCTGGCTATTGTGAACAGTGCTGTCACAAACACACAAGTACAAATGTCATTTCTACCATGCTTTTTTGAATCTCTGGGATATATTCCCAGTAGTGGTATTGCAGGGTCAAATGGGAGCTCAATATTTAGCTTTTAGAAAAATGTCCATATTGTTTTCTAAAAAGGCTGGACCAGTTGCGTTCTCACAATTAATGAGATTCCCTTTATCCTTGCATCCACACCAGCACTGGTTGTCTTGTTCTTTTTGATGTGTGTCAGTTTCTGTGGTATAAGATGATATATCATTGTTGTTTTGATTTGCATCTCCCTGAAGATTAGTGTGTAGAGCATTTTTTCATGTGCCTTTTGTCCATTTGTGCTTTTTTTTGAGGAAGTTTCTGTTTATTTCTTCTCTCAATTGCTTGATGAGGTTGGAGGGTTTTCTTGTTTGTTTGTTTGTTTTTTAAGTTGTACCAGTGTCTTGTATATCCTGTATATTAAGCCCCTGTGTGATGGATATTGGATAAACAATTTTTCCATTCCTTGGGCTCTCTCTGTATTTTAATCACTGTTTCTTTTGAGACACAGAAGCTTCTTAGTTTAATGTAGTCCCATTTGTTTATATTTGTTTCCACTTACTTGATCAGTAGTGTTTCACCTTGAAGATGTCTCTAGCTTCAATATCATGGTGGCTTCTGCTTACATTTTTCTCCATGTACATTATGGATTCAGGTCTGATATTGAGGTTTTTAATTCACTTTGATCAGACTTTTGTGCCTGGCATTAGACAAATGTCAGAGTTCATTTTTTTTTGCAGGTAGCTGTCCAATTTTCCCAGTAGCACTTGTTGAAGAGACGTTCCTTGCTCCACTTCACATTTCTTACTCCTTTATCGAAGATTAACTAATCATATACCTGAGAGTCTGTGTCAGATTATTTAGCTCTGCTCCATTGGTCTATGGCTCAGCTTATATTCCAAAACAATGCCACAAAGTTATTTATACAGTATTTATTTATACAGCATGGTGTTGGAATAGAAGTTGGGGAAGGTGATGCCACCCATCTTTTTTTTTTTCCTCAAGAATTGCTTTAGTTATTCATGGGGGATTATTGTTCCATATGAATTTCAGATGTGTTTTCTCTATTTATATGAATAATGTCAGTGGTATTCTTATAGGGACCATATTGAGTCGCATAATACCATGGAGAATATTGCCATTTTGACAATGTTAATTCTCCTGATCCATGAGCAGGGGATGACTCTTAATTTTCTAGTGTTCTGTGTTATTTCTTAAAGTAGTGTTTTGTAGGTTTCTTTGTATAGGTCTTTCATCTCTTCAACTGATTCCAAGGTACTTGATTTTCTGAGGCACTATTGTCAATGGGATTTTTTTCCCTCCTCCCCTGCCCATGAATGGGATTTTTAAAAGTATCTCTTTCTTTTGCTTCATTATTTGTATATAGAAAAGTCATGAACTCTTGGGTATTGATCTTGTAACCTGACACACTACTATATAAACCTCTTTTTTTATAGAAGCTAGTTTGTAGAGTCTTTAGGATTTTCTAAGTATAGCATCATGTCATCTACAAATAGTAATAGCTTGAATTCTTCCATTCCTCTCTAGATGCCCTTGATAAATTTTTATTACTTACCTACTGTGGCAAGCACTTCCAGTAATATATTTAATAGTAGCAGTGAGAGTGGGTAAACTTGTCTTGTTCCTGATCTTAAAGGGAAAGCTCTTAGTTTTCCCTATTGAGAATAATGCTTGCTGTGGGCTTGTGGTAGATGGCTTTGACTATATTGAAGAAAGTTCTTTGATTCCCATTTTGTTGAGATTTTTTATCATAAATGAGTGCTGGATATTTGCACATGTCTCTCTGCATCTATTGATATGATCATGGTTTTTATCTTTCCTTTTATTGGTGCAGTGTATTACGCTGACTGACTTTCAAGTGTTACACCATCCTTGCATTCCCAGGATGAATCCTACTTGGATGTGGTGTACGATCTTTTTGATGAGTTGTTGGATTCTATTTGCTAGCATTTTTTGAGATTATTTGCATTTGTGTTCATCAGGAATATTGGCCTGTTGTGGCCTTTTGTTGTGGTGTCTCTGTCTGCTTTTGATATGAGTGTGATATTTGCCTTTCAGAAACTGTTTGAAGGTGATTCTGTTTCTTCAATTTCCTGGAAAAACTTGAACAGGATCGGGAGTGGGTTCTCTTTAAAGGTTTGGAAGAATTCACTAATGAATCAATCTGGGTCAGGGCTTTTGTTTTTCAGGAAATTTTTGGTTATTATTTCAATTTCCTTCATAGTAATAGCTCTGTTCAGGTATTTCAAGTCTTCTTGTGTCAGCTTTGGAAAGTGATAGGAGTCCAGGAATTTATCCATTTCTTTAAGTTTCTTTTGTCTCATGTTATAAATATTCTTAAAGTAATCTCTGATATTCCTTGAGTTTCTGAAGTTTCTGTTGTGATGTCCCCTTTTTCTTTTCTGATTCTATTTATTACTTTGTGTGTCATGGTACTGGTTTATCAATTTATTTATTTTTTCAAAGAACCAGTACTTGGTTTCATTGATATTTCAGATTATGTTTTTGTTTTCCATGTTGTTAATTTCTGCAAAATTTTATTATTTCTTTCCTTGTGCCTGGTTTGGGCTCTTTTGGGTGGTCATTTTGCAAGATCTTAAGCAGTGAGGTAAAGTTACTTATGTGGGCTCACTCTTTCTTCCTGAGTAATGCTTGTAGAGCTATTAACTTTCATCCTAACACTGCTATTGCTGAATTCCATAAATTTTGATAACTTGTGACTTCATTCTCTTCATTGTTTCCAGAAATCCTTTCATTTCCTTCTTGATTTTCTCTCTAAGCCACTGGTTGTTCAGTAGTGAGCTGTTTAATTTCCAGGTGTTTGATTTGAATTTCTGTTCCTGTGCATGATTCACTTCTACTTTCAGTGCAGCATGGTCTGAAAAGATCGTTGAAACAATTTCTATCCTTGTAATTTTATGGAGGTATGTTTTGTGGCCCAGCATGTTATCTCTCTTGGAAAATGTCCCATGTGCCCTTGAGGAGAATGACTATTCAGCTGTTGGGGGATGAAATGTCATATACATATTTCCAGTAGCTTGGCAGCCACACCCACAAACTGCCCCTGGCACCGTGTGTAATCCCACCAATGGCCAACATCCAGAGATTATAAAACCAAGCTCCCAGGGCACATGGCATCTAATAGCCTTGTTCTCCCTCTTGGAGAACCTGACAAGTTACCAAGAGTCTATTGCCAGCATAGGAGAGCCTTGCAAGCTCCCCATGGCGTATTCATATCCCAAATATAGTGAAATATATATACATACCCCTTGAAGAGCCTGGGAGCCTGGCAAGCTACCGAGAGTATCCTGCCCACATGGGAAGAGTCTGGCAACCTACCCATGGCGTATCCGATATGCTGAAAACAGTAATGATAGGTCTCATTCCCCTGACCCTGAAAGAGCCTCTAATTGTTGGGAAAGATAAGTAAGGAGAGACTGCTAAAATCTCAGGGCTAAGTGTAATAGAGATGTTACTGGTGCCCACTTGATTAAATCGTGTACTATGGGATAATAGTGATACAGTGATATGCATATATATGTATATATGTATACATATACATATATATACACTAAACCTCTGTCTTCCATTTTTTCTCTCAGATAAGTTATGTCCTCACTGAGTTTGAGAGTCTAGCTGATCTATCAAGAGGTGATAAAGCAGAGTTGAAATCTCCAACAATTATTGTGTTGCTATCAATGTCTTTCTTTAAGTCTATGAGCAGTTTTTTTTTTTTTAGTATTTTGATGGTCCCCCATTAGATGCATATAAATTTAGGAGTGTGAGTTCTTGAAGTACAGATCCTTTATCATTAAAAAATGACTTTCACTGTCTCTTGTAACCTTCTTCAGTCTGATGTCTATGTGATCTAATATTAGTAGACACCCAAGCTTTTTTGAGGGAGATTTTTGTTGTAGAATTGTAAATCCCTTAATTTATGTCTACCTTTTCTTGTAATATTTATATGACAGATTAACAATGATATTAAACTCATACAAAAACTGTTAAAATTGAAAATACTTTTACATTTAAAAATTGTTTTTTGAATATTGAATTCATTGAATTAATAGATTTATGTTTAACCATGAATTAAATTAGTTGTAACTAGGCTTTATTCACATTGAAGATCTGATTCCAGATAATTTTTTAGTGTTGTCATTTTCTAACTTAAAATTGATAAGTTGTCAATAATTTTGAACCAGATATCTAGATAGCTAAACTCTGCAATGAGTTTGGGAAATGATACAACAAAAATGTGTTCAAATCTGTTCTCACCCAAAATCAGATAAAGCATAAAGGGTAGAGGCCATTTGGATATGAGTGGTTAATCTCTCTTACTCTCTAATTTTGATCAAAATAATCCATCTGTGTTTTGTAATTTTCTACAGAAGTGCTTCCTACAGAATTGCTTCAATATTATTTGATTGAGGACAAGGAATGGATGACATTGTATATTATGGTACCAGGAATTGAACATGGATTGGCCAGTGCCTGAGTCACTATACTATCTCTCTAGCCCTCTCCCAGTTTTAAGAAATGGTTACCTTGTATTTCTATCTCCCTATAAATAGTTCATTAATTCTTTGCTCAAAGTTTTCTTTTCTTTTTACTTTTTCCATAGAATTGGTAGAATGCTGTTGATTTGTAACATATTTGGGATTTTTTTCAGTTTGAAGAGAAACTGAAACTATTATAATGATTTTCCAATTTCAAATGCTTAAAAGAAATAACAATTTCACCCAATCAATCAGTTGTCCACCATAACCAACTATATAACTTTAGTATGACATAACAGAGTTGATTGTTGTCAAGTTTGAGGCACATATAAAACATTATTTTCATAAGGTTCTTCACATAGATAACTTTCAATATTTTGGCTCCAATCCCACCACCATTACACCTTCAAATTTACCCACCCTTATTCTAGCCTGCCTGCTAGGGACAGATGCTAGGTAATTTATTTTCTATAGCTTATTATGAATATCACGAGAGGTCATGCTTCTAGAATTTTAAAATTGTAAATCGTTGGGGTCCAGAGATATCTCTGTAGGGATCTAATCCATTTTGAGATCCATCTTGGAGTCTGGATCAAGGCCATTTATGCACTGAGATGGCACCCAGAGGCAGATTGTGGACATGCCATCCAGGACCCCAAGTGGGTGGAGACACGGGAGGGATGGCCCCTTCTCCACTGATGCCATGTGGCTGGAGTCTTAATCCCTGAACCCACATAACTGAGTTTTGTTTCTGGAAGCTCATGGCCAATGGTATTTCATCTGGATTGGGCAGAGAGGGCACACTTGCTCCATCTGAGGTTTCCTGGTACAATTGGCTTGGTACAGAGTCCAGAGAGATCTGCGACAAACTACTGTCTTATGGGATTCACTGCTGTGTCTCTGGATCAAGGCCATTGATGCGCTGTGAAGGCACATTGTTTGTTTGTGTGTTAGTGTGCGTGTGTGTTTATGTGTATGTGTATAGTATCAGGGTTTTATATACATACATGTAAATATATATGTATGTATTAGAGAATTAGGGATGCTTCAACTGGAACATTAGTAAATCAGAAAACAATATTTTTACACAACAGAAATTGTTAATTTGTAGTCTATAGTTATGCTGTACCAGTAATATTTATTCCAGGGATCCAAGACAGGAATTATTAAAAATCATACATCTGCACTTCCCCTCAATGATTCACTGCCTCACTGTGGCGGGGTGGGGAGGCTGACAATGGTGCCAAACAGCAAAGAGTGAACCAACAGGTGCTGCCCAGAGATGCAGGCAGGTGCATGTTTGTCAGCACGCAGATTGTTTACGATATACCAGTCGACTAAAAGCTTGCATTCGGAAGACTGGAAGCACCTGTAAGGATGATTAGAGGCCACCCTAAAAGCTTCCGTCCCTCTTGGAGAGCCAGGCAAGCTACCAAGGGTATCTTACCCGCATGGCAGAGTCTGGCAAGCTACTCATGGTGTATTTGATATGCCAAAAACAGTAACAATAATAGGCCCCATTTCCCTAACTCTGAAAGAGCACCTCCCTCCAATATGGCAGCGTTGAGAAGGATGAGTAAGGAGAGGCTGATAAAATCCCAAGGCCAAAGTAGGCTGCCAAAATGAAGGACGAAAATGACTGTTGGTACTTTTAATGCACGTACACTAGCATCAGAAGCATCCACTGAAGAAGTGATGGTGCAATCTCAGAAGATCAAATATGATGTCATTGGACTGAAGGAGATGAAAAGACATTGATCACATCATGCTGTTTTCAACACTAGAGAAGAATTTTTCCTCTGAACATGTGACAGTAGAAGCATCACCAACACAGGTGTTGGTGTCCTCAACACAAACTTGGCGATGAGCATCAATTAGTTTGAATGCCTAACAACCAGAATCAGATGCTTACATTTGAATAGATGTGGCTCATTCCCTGCAGTTTCTATCTTCATTGTCTATGCTCCAACATCCAACAAGGACGAAGAAGTAATTGAGAAGTTCTACATGAAGCTGGAGAAATTCTATAAAGAAGACCACACCTTCTACAAAGTCATTATTGGTGTTTTTAATGCCAAGATAGGACCGAGAATGTTGTCCGAACAACTCCAAATAGGGACCTATGACCTAGAATGGAACGAACAGGGTGAGAGGCTGTCTGAGTTCGTCATGTTGACCAAGAGAATCAATGGTAACTTTCAGTTCCAGAAGGCCAAATCTAAATGTTGGACATGGGAGTCTTCTGGTAGACAGTTCCACAATGAAATTTACCACATCGTACTTAATTGATGGTTTTGCCTGATCGATGTCACTGTTGTTCCAAAATTCCAAATGAGATCAGTCTACCATCTCCTTCATGCGGAATTCTACTTCATGGAGTGGGGAGAAAGTGCTACAAAGTTAAAGAAGAGAACTCCCAGAATGACCACCAACTGGGAGGTCTTTGGCACTATTGCAACAATATGAGAAGATGCCATCATTGACAACATTGATGAGGAATACGATAGACTGGTTCAACACCTCCACGACTGTGCAAGGAATGCCGAGAGTGAGAAAGCCACAAAAAGACACCTGTGTTTGGAAACTCTCAAGCTCATTTGCCAATGTGGTTTGGCATGAGCCTCAGACAATCACAAGCTAACATCCGAACTCGCAAAGCTGTACAGGGAAGCAATAAAGAAAGACCTCAAAGAAAATAGAAAGCAGTGTTGGATAATGCAACAGAAGCCAGGAAAAGTATTCACAATGCTTGCCTGTCCTTGGCCAATTATAAGACCAATATGGCTGCCCTCCAACATCCTGATGCATGTATTACATCTTCCAGAAGGGCAATGGAGAAAGTTATCTATGACTTCTACTTGGATCTCTTTGATAGTCACGTCCACGTGCCCACATACCAAATTCCGCAGGATGTATATGTCATTCCCAGCGTTCTCCCTTCCAAACTCTGACATGCCATTTCATCAGTAAAGAAGCATACAGCACCTGATCGAGACAAGGTCAGACCCAAACACCTGAAGAATCTGCTGCCAGTACTCGTCAATACACTGTCTCGGCTCTTCAAATGCAACCTGTCTGAATGCAAGGTTCCATCCCAATGGAAAATGAGCAGGACCGTTCTGTTTTACAGGAAGGTAGACATCCAAAGACATTGGAAACTATCACCAATCTGCCTGTTGTCTGTTGTCTACAAGTTGCTCACTCGAGTCATCCTGAATAGACAAGGCAGAACACTAGATGAAGGACAACCATGAGAGCAAGCCGGGTTCTGAAAAGAATTCAACATGATCAACCATATCCACACTGTGACCAAGCTCATTGAAGTTTCATGAGAGTTCAAGATACCACTCTGTCTAACGTTCATCAATTTAAAGAAGGCCTTTGATTCTGTTGAGACTGAAGCAGTCATCAAAGCCCTAGCCATACAGCGTGTTCAAACTCAGTACAACAGGATGCTCTGTGAGCTGTGTTACAGATTCACTACCAGAATCTCACAATTCTACAAGGAAGTAATCATCAATGTTAAGAGAAATGTTTGGCAAGGTGATACCATTTCACCAAAAGTCTTCAGTGCCACCCTCGAGAATATCATGTGATGACTGGAATGGGAAATAATGGGAGTGAAGATAGACGGTCAGCAACTACACCACCTCTGCTTCACTGATGACATCATTCTAATAACAACAAACATTATTCAAGCGGCATGAACACTGGCCAACCTTGACCGTGTGTAGAAAGGTCAGACTGCAGCTGGATATTATGAAGACAATGCTCATGAGAAACGAACTAGTTCCTGATGTTCCATTTGCTATCAATGGAATGAACATCTCCGAATGCAGCAGCTATGTGTATCTAGGTCTAAAACACATGACGAATGACTTGATACCAGAGCTGCGCAGGAGGAAGACAGCAGTGTAGAATGCCTGCAAGAGCATCGAAGAAGTGGTTAAGAATACAAAGAACCTCTTGCTCTGGCACATATTTTAGACTACACTGTTCTTCCTGCACTAACATTCACCTCAGAGACCCAGGCCCTATGAAAACAGGTTGAGAATGCTATTCAGGTCTGCCAAAAAGTAATCGAAAGAGCTATGCTTGGAGTATCATGTTTCACTCAAGTGAGAGAAGGAATCCGGAGTTCCAACCTCTGTCGATGATCTTGGATTAGGGACTCCATCTTGTTTGCCAAAGTGTCAAAAATCTGATGGGCTGGACAAGTAATGCAATTTGGGGACAACCACTGGACTAGAGCTGTTATCTAATGGATTTCATGAGACATCAAAGAATGCCTGGACGCCCACCTACGAGATGGATGGACTTCTTTGTCAAGACCCTGAATGAACAATTTGATGCTCTTTGTGTACCTGGAGGGAGCAGACACCATTAAGCTACACTAGCATGCGACAGGGATGGATGGAGATGTTACTGGCGCCTGCTTGAGGAAACCGATGAGCAACAGGATGACAAGTGATACAAGTACTCATTACCACTAAGAACTAGACAAAAACAATAACAACAGGAAATCCCATTGCTCATTGATTTACTCAAGTGGGCACCACACCAGTAACATCTCATTGGGAGACTTGTTACTATTTTTGGCATATTGAATACACCATGGGTAGCTTGCCAGGCTCTGCCATGTGGATGAGATACTCTCAGTAGCTTGCCAGGCTCTCTGAGAAGGGCAGAGGAACCAAACCTAGGTCGTTCATGTGCAAGGCAAATGCCCTACCCGCTGTGCTATCACTCCAGCCCACTAAAAACTAGAAGAAAAATAAATTCCTTTCTTTTATTCCCCATTGATTCAGGTTATCCCTGTTAATTTGTGTTAACTCTGTACATGGCATAACCTGGTAAATAACCTGGTCAATAATCAAAGAGTCAGAAGTAAAAATAAGTCAGTTTCAGTCTTTCTTAATACTTTATTCAAAATTTCATTATATACTGTACTCAAGATAGGAAATCTTTTTCTAGCACTTTCCCTTTTCCTTTTTCTTAATCTAAGATTCATTAATCTCAGAAACATGACAAACACTGTTCTATGCACTTGTCATCACTGAAAATCTCATTAAAATATGTTATGAATCTATTATGAATACTTTATTACTTTTTAATAAATTTATTTATTGAATCATCGTGAGAGCAGTTACAAAGTTTTCGAGTTTAAATCTCGGTCATACAATGATAAAACACCCATCTTTTCACCAGTGCACATTTTTCATCACCAAAAACCCTAATATACCCCTTATCCCACACCCTCCCCCTACGTGTGTGGCAGATGATTTACACATTACTCTCTCTCTACTTTGATTACATTCAATATTTAGGAACAAGACCCACCATTATTATTTGGGATTTTACCCCAGTACTCAGATCTGCTGAAAAGGCAACATTAGACAATTTGTATTCTATTGCTGATTATGAATTGCATATGATGTCGTGGCCACATGGTTATGGAATTCTGAAATTTTAATAATTAAATCTGGAGGGATTTCTGCCAAAGGACACTGGGTTCTGAGATTGGTTTCTGAGTCTCTGGGATCATGGCTTAAGCTGCTTGAACAGCCAGAGGGCCTGTTCGTGGGCAGAGACTTGGGGTCTCATTAGGGTGGGTTGTTATGAATACTTTAAAATAAATGTCATAGATAGAAAAATAAGGCACAATGGATAAGTGAGGCTGTGCAAAAATACAGCTAGTAAAGGGAAAGTTGATCAAGGCTACCTTTGGACACTAGACTATTATCACTATAATCTCTGAACATATATTTATTAATTATCTTCTGTTTACTTCTAGTGGCAAGGCACAAGCTTCACAAATCATTATTTATCTCTTTTGTTTCTTCAGAACTTGGATAAGTAATTAAAATAGCATCTAACAGATTGGTAATAAAAGAAAACATGAAAAAGTGTGTATTCATAATTGAATAATCTTGTATAGGTGGGGGTGTGTGACTCAGCAGAACTAAGTGAATCATCCCCATAATTTATTTATTAACGTAAAAAGCCCTACCTAAGACAAAAGTGGAAAGGATTAAAAGGAAACTCCGTTAAGAAAGTTAATAAAGCATAGTTAAACAAGAATGCATGTAGCTTTAAGTTTCCCTTCCCCTGAAATGATGGATTAGATTTAAAAAATTTACATTTAAATTACTTTTTCATAGGCATTCTGTCCTTAAGACTCCTCCTAGCAAATTAACTTTTTTTCAAAATTATATTTAGAAAAAGTAAATTTATTATCATCTTGGGCACTACTAATGCTAATTCAATAAGTAAATTGTATATGACAGAATTTTTATTTAGTTTAACTAGTTGACTAAGGTATATATGCTTTCAAATCTCAGCAAAACAGTCATAAATATAGCTGCATTTCTTTACCAAGTCTTTACTGGGTTTCTCTTCATGTTTGTTTGAACTATTTATTATGATTTCTTTAAGTATGGTGTTCTTTGTATAAATATGATTATGAATAGTTATTGGTATAAAAATAACTGTTTTTTGGGAACTTTAAAACAGTATGAGAAACCAAAGCAAAAATAAACACAATTCCATAATTATTAAAAGCTTTTGTATAGTGGAGGCAATCATATGCAAAACAAAAAGGCAACTTCCTGAATGAGAAAAATTTGCATACGGTATTCTGTTAAAAGGTTAGTTTAAATATTCAAAGAGAAAATGTTATTAAATTCATAAACAAAATAAAAAACAGACTCAAATTAGATAAAGAATATGAAGAGACATTTTTGCAAAGAAGATACGCAGACAGCTAATATACACATGAAAAAATGATCAACATCTCTAACCATTAGAAAAAAAGCAAACCAAAGTCTAAATAAGATATTTTCCCATAAATTTCAGAATGATATCATAAAGTCACTGCCACTGTCACTGTATCACATTGTTCATCGATTTGCTTGAGTGGGCACCAGTAATGTCTCCATTGTGAGACTTGTTACTGTTTTTGGCATATTGAATATGCCACGGGTAGCTTGCGAGGCTCTGCCGTGTGGGCAAGATACTCTTAGTAGCTTGCCGGGCTGTCTAAGAGGGTCAGAGGAATCAAACCTGGGTTGGCCGCATGCAAGGCAAAAGCCCTACTGCTATGCTATCACTCCAGCCCAAAGTATTGAATAAAATACTTTATGGTACTTTATAAATACTTCATAAATTATTGAATAAAATAAAAGGGAAATGTTGTTGGGGAATATAAATTGTTCCAGGTACTGTGTGAAACAGAATGTGAACTTCCTTAGATACTAAAAACAGGATAACTATGTGATTCAGCAATTCTATTTTTGGATATCTATCAAAAGAAAAAGAAGACACTAATTCTCAAAGACATAAACACCCCTATGTTCACAGATGCATTATTTATGAGACTTTACAACTATATATATATGTATATATACACATATATATATACACACAAACACATATATAGATGTAGTTTATACTTTTAGGATTTAGGTTTGGGGGCACATCAAACAGCCCACTTCTGAGTCAGTGCTCAAAAGTCAACACTGGTGGTACTTGGGGATTATTGGGTCTCAGGGGCCCAAAACATGTGTTTCAGTCCATAGAGCATCTACTTAGCCTCAGTCTTTGACTACATTAATATAAGTGAAATAAATCAGGTTAGGAAATATTTATATCATGAAATCTCCCTGACAAATTTATCTTAAAAACATATAAAATTAGATACAGAGAACATGTTGATAATTATCACAGGAGACAGTGGCTATGGAATAAAGAAATCCACAGGTATAAAAGAAGAGTTCATAAAAAGAAGTGCATAGCATGAGGTTCAAGGATAATAAAATTGTGGCTCAGATTTGAAAAATCATGAATTACGTATCCAATAATATTTTTACCTTATATGTATCTATTAGTGAATGAAAAACTATTTTCAGATACTGAAATTACTGCACATAAACTGTTTTACATTGCAAGAAAATGTCAAACGATATATCATGTTCCAGCCTGAAACTAATATGTTTGCGATCAATTATAATTCAATTAAAAATTAACTACCATGATCACTTCAGCAGCACATATACTAGAATTGGAATGATACAGATAAGATTAGCATGGCCCCTGCTCAAGAATGATACACAAATTTGTGAAGCATTGCTTATTAGGAATAATTAGCTACTATAATGCCAGTTTTAATATCGGTTTATAAATTATAATATTAAAAAATAGCAATCTTTCCACAGACTCCTAGGCTAAAAATAATTAGCAAAAATTTTTATTTTGTTTCACTTAAAAATGTTATGTATTAGAAGTACATATGGTGTATTATTGATACAATTCCATACAAATTTGTTCATTTAATCAGTAGAGATGTTTTTCTGTGAAGTAGTGTACATTGTAATGACCCCTACTGTCCTAGCTACCCCCTACTGCTGTTATTTCTTGAGGAGGGGAGTAGTTTCTGATTCTTGAGGACAAAAGAGCTTTGCAAACCAAGCCAATTGCGCACTTAGTTTCTATTTTGCTCTGTTGCCCTAGACTTTTTTTTAGAGGAAAGGGAAATTTTCAGGCTCAGCAAGGGAGAAGACCTCCACAGTAGCTCACTTATGTCAGGAGTCACGAATAATCCCTTTCTTGATGGGATCATCCAGCTCTCCTGATGTTGTCAACATAATTTATTTTTTTCCTCTCGCTCAAGGGGAGAAATGAGCTGCTTTTGTTGTTGGACTGGGCATCAGCACATGCTGGTTCTTCCTCGGGAAGGGAAGGAAGTACAGGGTGCCTTCCCACTGTTTTCTTCCTCTCATTATAAGATTATAATCTTCTTTCCATTTCTCAAACTCTGGTTTCTTTAGGTCATTTTCCAGGATTTCTAATTGTGTTTCCTAGCGGCAGACCCGGGTTCGATTCCTCTGCCCTTCTTGAAGAGCCCGGCAAGCTATCAAGAGTATCTCGCCTACATGGCAGAATCTGGCAAACTACCCATGGTGTAATCGATATGCCAAACACAGTAATAAATCTCACAATGGAGACATTACTGGTGCCCGCTCAAGCAAATCGATGAGCAAAGGGATGACAGTGACAGTGACAGTGACAGTGACAGAGACAGGAAAAGAGTAGGAAGAAACAATCTGTTCTTCTTTCTGAATGGAGGTGGAAAGGACAGACATCATATAAAGAGTGAGTGGATACAAATGCATATAACAGAACTTTTTAAAGTCACATATACTAAAATAATTGCTTATTGGGCCAGAGACATAGTGGAATGGCCACTTGCCCTGCATGCGGCTGTTTCAGGTTCAATCCCTAGAACAGCATATGATCCCCAATCCCTAAGAATGATTCCTTAGCACAGAGTCAGGAGTAAGCCCTGAACACTGTTGGAGTGTGTCACACACCCCAACCCCTGCATAAAAATTGCTAATCAGGTAAGAAGAGTGGAAAATGATGGTGAAGTTACACCAACATCTTATTTGAGGGTACGGACAATCCAAAGAATGGTCAGACTGAACAAAGAAATGTGATAAGGGTGTCTGATAATGCGCCCATGTTCCAAGGTTTTCACTCTTTATTTATTTATAAATATCGATCACTTCCAATGATACTCAGACTAGTAGCTTGGGCCTGATGGTTCAGTGTGTCAGGGCTTTGCCCAACAAAGCTCAGAGACTACCAAGAATTCATTCCAGGTCTCTTAGGCAATGTGATGTCAGGCATCGAATTCTGGTCCCTTAGGCTTATGCTTTCTAGGACTTTAACTGTCTCCACAGACCCCACAATATTTTATGTTAGAGCAATAAACTTATGTCCACTTAACTTTGTAATATATATCCACCAGGGCAAACAATGAAAAACATCTTCACAATTGTTAGTCTAACAGACAGCAGCTAGATCTTATGGTCACAAGAAACAAGACTGCATTTCAAATTGGGAAAACAACAAACAAACAAAAGAAAACTATTGATGAAAATCAACCCAGAATCAGAAAAAAATAACTTGACATGTCAAAATATGTTCTTATGTAAAAGATGTTTTATTTCTGTGAGATGGAGCAGATAGGCTATTTCTGATGTGTGTATGTGTATGTGTGCCTGTGTGTATAATAAAGCCAAATACACTGATACCTGATATTGTTGCAAACAAGCAATGCTTTGAGATTTAGAAAAGAAAAATGTAAAACCATGATCATAAGATAAAATTACAAACCCAAGAAAATTAACAATGGTTTGCACAGCAACTAAAGACAAATAATGACTGCAGAATCTGGATTCTGAAGGTTTAAGATTCTTCTCCTGGCTCCAATATTCACGTGTGATGTGAGATGAAAATGCCATTGAAGGAAGAAAAAAGGAGGTAGACAAAGGAGAAAGAGGAAGTGAAAGGAGACACAGAAAGATAAAAACAAAACAGAAAGGAGAAGAGGGCACATGAGAGGAGAAATAAAAGTATAAAATTAATTATGCTATTTGTCTTAAATGGGATAGAGAGACTTTGTTTCATCAGCATTTTAATTCATTATTCTCCTTCTATAAAATATAATGAATATTATAAAAATGATACTGAATTGGAATTTGAGGACAATTAAATAAGCAAGAGCAAGAAGAGAACTTTGACTTACTTGTGGAAGAGTCAGTATAAGTAATGACAGGAAGGGGTACAAAAGAAAATGTAAACATGTGGGGAACCAATTCTGTTGTTTCTGCAATTTAGTGGGCTCCCTGTCAACTCCTGTGAACGGGGTCTGCAAGTTTGGGAAGAACCAAGGACTCATTTCCTCTATGTTCTCTTTTTGAGTTACTTTATGTGCCATGAAACACGTAGAGGTGCATAATGAGTGAAGCAACTTAACATACTACTTTATTCCAGAAAAGAGGGCAGGGAGGATACTCAATAAAATAATAAAGGAGAAAGAGGAAAAAGATTATATGCCTTTATCATCTACATGATAAAGAAAAATTGCTTTGAATGTTTACTAAAGCAGTTTAGCACAGGGAGTTAGTTATCCTGATGATTGAAGATGAAAGGAGTCAATGAACCATGGCATTATTGAAGCATTAGATCAGCAAAACAGAAGACACTATGCTTTCAACAAAGAGACAAGGAAGTCCTCTGTCCACCTTGCAGAAGATGAAAACTTTATAAACTGTTTGCTCAGAGTTGATTGGAGTTACTGAGGGGAGGCAGTTGCTGAGAAAGAATATGCCAAATCCATCTTCCTTGATTGTCACCTATAGTTGTAGTCCAGGAGAATGAGAGATGGCATATTGAGGTGAGAGCCACTTCAACCATGATGCATTACAAGGGAAATCCAGAGTTATCTAGGAAAAGCCAAATTTGTTTTAGGAGTGATATTTCTAGAATGACATTTGAAGAAAAAAATGCAAGTGGTACAAAGAGTTCAGACAAAGAATTCATGATGAAATTGCAAGTGGTGAATGAATGAAGGGTAACTAGGAAAATTGCAAGTTCAGCAAAAAGAAGATATAGACAATTGGAAGAGTTTCAGATGGCAGTAACATGTAGAAGTGTAAAGTGGCATGTCAGTTTGCTTTCTCGCATTTATCATCAATGTTTGTATTCTAAGAGTGTGAGCAGACACAGTATATAACATCACAGAGCATATAATGTAAAATAGGTTTAGCATATGCTAAGCAATCAAAGAATTTAAGGATGTGAATAAGAGAGCTGTTGACAATTTGACAGTATTTTCCCATATGGCACAGAGAGTTTGGTGAATTTTGAAACAAAAAGAATAAAAATGTAAAGAAATAGGCAAAAATATGGGCTCTTTGTCTATCATCATAATCTGTCATATTAGATGTAATCTTGGCTGTAACTAGCTGGTGTGTCTCTGATAGAAATTAGAATGATAGAGATTCAGGTGGGCTGGAGTGATAGCACAGTGGGTAGGGCATTTGCCTTGCACACTACTGACCTGGGTTTGATTCCTCCGCCCCTCTAGGAGAGCCTGGTAAGCTACTGAGAGTGTTTCGCCCGCACAGCAGAGCCTGGCAAGCTACCCATGGCTTATTCGATATGCCAAAAACAGTAACAAGTCTCACATAATGATGTTACTGGTGCCCCTTTGAGCAAATCATTGAGCAACGGGATGACATTGATACAGTGATACAGAGATTCAGGTGTATTCAACTACCAACAAGTACAGATGGTAGATGCCTGTAAGTATATTCAGTAGATTGAAATAACTGTAACAAGAGGAGAAAAAGAAACAAGTTGGGAAGTTACCAGAAAAGTGAGTAATTTACTTCAGTATAATAAAAGTTAAGTATATGCTCAGAAAATTAAAGGGAATGACTAATTTCCAAAGACAAGTAATTAAGAAAACTGTGTATATATATTTTTTTCTGAAAAAGTAGCTGTAGTCATCTGTTTATACACCATTCCCTTTAATTCAGTTTATTTTAAATGCTAAAATGGAATGAGTGGTTTTGAAATCCAAGTATTTATTTCATAGGACCATACGGAAATTCCACATGTTCAGCTTTGGCAAACACATCTTCAAACATCCCAATAAGAACATCAGGCTAATCCCTGGGAATGTTTCCAACCACAGTTTTACAATTGCAGTTTTGAAAACTGGGAAACAAGATTCCGTAATCACAATGAGGGCAATGTGTTGTCAATGAGGATAAAAGCAAATGATATACAGGTGGCTTGAGTATAGACAACCATGTGCTTACATCTTGGAAATATTCCAAAGGACAAGTCCTGAAAAGACACACAGCATTGGCAGTGGACCGGGCAAATAATCAGGCAAGCTCTGTGATTCTCTAGCACTTACAATTTAGAGCAACTCAAGGGAGAAAATTCCAACAAGAAAACCACTGCAATAATTGAGCCATAATTATTAGCATTTTAAAGAGAACATTAAAATTAAACTCAATGTACTGTGTCTATTCTCCTTAAAAATGGGACATCGTGTAGGGAGAGAGAACTCTGAGAAAAGTCATCCCAGTTATAATGTAAATAGAGTAATACTGAAAATATAAAGGTCAGGTGAGGTGTAGTAAAAACATCCTACTTCAATATTTTAATGTAATTTAAAATGAGATTATTTCCCGATTAGAATCTCACAGCCCTTGAGATGAAGTGATAGTATAGTATCACTATACTATAAGATGATATACTAAAAGGGTGTTTGCATTTTCACAGTCAATCTAGATTCAGTCCCTGGTACCCTATATCCACCCAGCCCACAACCCACAGGAAAATCAAGTCTTTGTTACAACACATCTTTGTTACAATATCTTCCTATTTTATAAAAATGTTTGCTATTCACTTTATTTAATAGATTGTCACTGCAGTGAAACACAAATTTTAGTATTTTTTATTGTACAATAAATACTAATGTTTGTGAATAAATAAATCAAAAATCCAATATAGTAGTTTATTGTATAATAAACACTAAGTAATATTTGTGAATAAGTAAATCTAGAATCCAAGAATATAGGATTTGGAAGTTAAGTCTATTTTGTTTGCATGCCAAGGAGGGTCTGAATGTAAAAACATTCTCATTTGAATATAGGTTGAAATCTCATTGACCTCAAGGTAAATTCATGAGACCAGAAATGCTTTCTCTTTTTAACCCTTCCAGTGAAGTCTATGTTCACAAATTCAAATTTTTATTTTTATTTAAACATTCATAGTGATATCACTCATAGGAACCCTCATTGCTTATTTATTCACATTTCTAGTTTGGGGTATGCTCCCACAAGAATTATATAATAACTTATGAAGAATCCTACAAATGAAACTTCAGCAATTGAGTAGTCTCATCTGAAGAAATCCAAAATTCATTATATAAAGTTGAATTCAAAAATAAACTCAATTTTCTTGGTTATTAAAAGCAAAATTTGTGAATTGCTTAAGAAAAACATGGTTTATTGGTACACTGTTAATGAAACTGAATCTACTTATGATCTGCTCTAACTACCATGAATAATATTGATATTACTGATAGCAAAATGCAGAACAAATTATAATCGCAGCACTGATATAATTGTTGAATCCCCAGAAATTTCAAAAACAAATGTATGTAGCTTCTCTTACTCTAATAATCTGTTTTGTACTGCAATTCTCCCTAGTAAAAGATGACACTGTGTAAATAGTTAATACTTTCCTATCTAAAGTATGAGAGTGTAGTTACTATTAGTAATTCACAAATCCAGCAATCTTTATTTTATTTATAATGTGAAACAAAGTATTATTTATTCCTTGTCAATTTTTTGCTGAGCAATTTCTTAAGACACGCACAAACTTTCACGATTTCCTAGTTCTCCCTTAAAGGGAAAATATGGCCAACTCAATCTAAACATTGTTTATTTCAATTGTATGTGGCATTTCTTATTGCAATATATTTGGCATAAAAAAGTAGTTATAAAAATGCATACTTGGAGCATCCTTCCTCAATTTGGCTAACTTTGAACACTGTTTATACATAATGCTGCCAACTTATTTATCTCACATCTGTCAGCAACCATATAAACTCATTTCTTAGTAGCCAATATAATTTCAACACAGCACTTAAAATCATCCAAGTACTTAGAGTCATATGGTTATCTCATGCTATGTTGCAAACTTTTTAACCAAAAAAAATGTCTTTAAACACTTAAGGTGATATCACATGTCTCACTAACAGATATTTCATATTTTATATAATTCTTATAATGCATATTATCTTATTTTTGGAAGAGCGTTGCAGAAAGACTGGTGCGAGTGGGGTGATAAGAACCAATTTTGTGAATGCCAGAAACCTAAGGTTGTGTAGGGGAGGGACAGTTTGGTCATTCATTAGTTTAGTTAATTCAGTATTACCATGATGTATTTATCAATGGAACATTTTTCTCATTAAAATTATCCTAATTTAGATGCTAAGATGCATTATCACCTTTGCAATAAGACATTAAACTATCAAACTATTCATTAACTGGGCCAATTCTACAAGATGAGAGGGTTGTGTGGGGAGGAAGGGCAAGTAAAAGTTGTAAGCTGAATCATAATTTCAAAGTAACTTGTTAAAATTAGAGTGATCATAACACAAATTTTCTCTCTTGTTTTGCAGTTTTTTCCTCCTGTAAAAAAATTAAAAGAAGGTAGAAATTTTGAGAATTGAAATTAAGTTTTTACCTGAGACTTAGTGGGAAATAAACGTATATCTAAGAACAGTGCTTAGTATATAAATTATACAATGTGCAAACAGAGAATGGTTTAAAACAATTTCAAAGTAAATCAGTGCTAGAAATTGCATGACATCTGAAAATACCTCGAGAAAATTATATGAATAATAAAATAAGAACAAATGCCCTCGCAAGTGGTCAGAGGACTATTCTTAAAAAAAACAAAAACTTTTTCATTTCTGTGCACATAATGCTTATTTCTATTAGCAAAGTGATCCCTTGTGTTAAACCAAACCAAAGGGATCTTTTTTACGAACATTCCTACTTAAGTGCAAGGAGAAATAATGTCCAGCTGCTGCTTTCTTTCCTCTCAGATTATATTCTGTATGAGAACTGCTCCATCAAGCCCGAGACAGGAAAGTGGAATTCTTGTTTTATTTTCACTATTGTGGTCATAATTCCAAAAGGAATAATCATTTGAATTCTGGGGATCTTGAGAAAGAAAAACTTGCATGCACTGTCTTGGTTCACTGGGAACAACTCTCTAACAAAAGTGAAATAAAAATTAAACCAATTAGTTTGACAATAGGAATGCATGTACATTGGAAAATAGAATTAATTGTATTTTTCTTTTTCAAATATTTCATTATTTGGGAACATCATTTCTTGTGTTTTACTGGAGACTTTTTCCCCACCAACAGAAAAAACTTGCACATCAGCATTAAGAAAACATTAGAATCAAAGTCTTCTTACTGTTTTCAAGAAATAGTTTATACTTCACTAAGTTAAACTATTTTTCTATCACTTTGATATGGTGTCTGTATGAAATGTCCTTGATAGTAGGAAACAAAAAAATACACT
The DNA here is from genome assembly GCF_027595985.1 of Sorex araneus. Lineage (NCBI taxonomy): Eukaryota > Metazoa > Chordata > Mammalia > Eulipotyphla > Soricidae > Sorex > Sorex araneus. The sequence continues at coordinate 178,093,338 of NC_073313.1, forward strand.
ATCTAGTTATATAGAATGTTACTTGAAGTATAAAATAATCCGACCACAAATTTTAAAAGTTTAGAATATTAAATGTTTCTTTTTAAAATAATTCCTTCATAGAATCATGACTATTTGTTGAGATGGGGTCATGATGGTGTAATACCTATTACAAAAGGAGAAACCTTTTCAGCTAATAAGATCAGGAGGAAATGAAGGAAGGAAGAATGAAAGAGAAACAGAGAAGTAAGGAGGGTTAGAGAGCTTGAGAAGAGACACAAGGAGAGTGGGAAAGGACAAACAAATTTAAAACTGAAGTCAAGGATTTGAATAAGAAAAAGGTAAAAGTAAAAGAAAATTCAAGGATGGGAACGGTAATGGAAAATATAAAAAACACATTAAAAATGAATGCAATAATAATATGCAAATCCAAATATGATTTATTTCAAAAACAAATAAAATCTAACCCAATCACAGAAAGATAAGGAAGGCAGCATTGACACAAAAGATTAGAGAGGAAATGGAAAAGAACCAAAGACATGGAGGAAATTAAATGAATTAAACAATTCATCATTTTCTTCAAATCAATTTGAGAGCTAAATAAAATAAATGAGTTTCTGGGAAAATACAAATTGCCAAAACTAATAGATGAAGTGACAGAAAGCATAAACAAACTGCATGAAAGAATCTAGACCTCCAGAAAAAAAATACCTTTTTCTGACTATTATATCTCTAATAGCCTGCAAAAGGCCAAGAAGCAGAGGTTATTACTGGTTAATTTATCAATAGTTCAAGAAATTGATCGAGTTGATGCTATTTAAAATTTCCCATAACACTGAGAGCAAAGGAAAAGTTCAAAACTATTTTTAAAATCAAACATATCTTTGTTATCAGAACCAAAGGAAGAAAACTCATTTTCAAATATTGATTTGAATGTCTCAAATAAAATAGACTTGTTAAAAAAAACTAAATTAGGAAATACCATAGACAGCTATATATCCTTCACAGAAAATAATAACTAATATCAAGGAATGTATGCATAAAATATTGCATATGATAAATATATACATATATTTATGCATGTGTATATACATATTCATATGGTAAAAATTAGTATAATACCATATACAAATGACTGAGACAGTATTTAGCAATACATACATGCCATGTATGTGTAAGTTCCTCAGTTTGATTTTTAACACCACACAGATACATCAATAGACACAGACAATATAACTTACAATATTTTCATGTAGCCAAAAGATATTTAATAAAATTTAATTTATGATTTGAATAAAGTCACCCAACTTTGAATAATCTAGTGATAACTAGATTTGGACCCTGCTAAGGTTAAGAGTGATTAATCTGGCCTGAGTGCTGTGGTCTGAGTCTGTGGCAAGATGTTGCCAGGAGAGCTGCCTTGCAAGCCTCACTGTATCTCTTGCTATGTCCATACAAAAATAACTAGTATTAAGATGTTAATAAGTGTTTGGACTAAGGAAAGGAAAAAAACCTTAAGAGGCAGGAAGGGCTTTGGAATGCCCTGCCCTCAGTGACTAACACCAAGTGCTAGTTGAGGGATGCTTTCAACTTCATATTTAATAGAACATTAAAATGTATCATTATGTTTCTAAAATATAAACACTATGTATCAGTGCCATAGAGACTATTTCACATTATTCCATATTTTATAGTCAATATGTATGCACAAAAAGCATATATGCATAAAACAACTTTGTTAATGAAGAGAAATTCATCATAATTTGGTAGTGACATCATGTAGCTGGCTATATCAAATACTTAAATGTAAATATACTACAAACTCTATTAGAGTAAATTCATTGGTATAGACCACAAAATTAATATGCAAAGTTTTATATTTACATACAGCAACTTTTTAAGAAAATTATTTTATCTATAATAGTTAACATATGTAAGTAAATTATATAAATTATTTTTATGTCATCTATACTATTGGTTCTGGTTTTCTGGAGAACCCTAATTAAAAAACCAAACAATTCAGGGTCAAATGTGGTGTAAAATATTAAGCTATTTATAATTAGAGTAAACTAACTCATAAATAAAATTCAGTAAAGCAAACTAATATTGCTTTATATTAGCAAAATAAACCAAAACAATGGCATGATATTGCTGATATAATAAGGGAAAAAACCTAAGCACTTGGTGTTAGTCACTGAGGGCAGGGCATTCCAAAGCCCTTCCTGACTCTTAAGGTTTTTTTTCCTTTCCTTAGTCCAAACACTTATTAACATCTTAATACTAGTTATTTTTGTATGGACATAAAAGAGATACATTGAGGCTTGCAAGGCAGCTCTCCTGGCAACATCTTGCCACAGGCTCAGACTACAGCACTCAGGCCAGATTAATCACTCCTAACCCTAGCAGGGTCCAAATCTAGTTATCACTGTTTGGATCATGACAACATTTGTCCATGATCAAGCTCTTAACTTATAGTTAAGGATCAGGCACTCTGGTGAGGCCCATCTCAATGCCAGGGTAGCACACAACTCACTGCTTGTCCTGGGTCCGTCTCGTCCCACGTCGGGACCCTGATTTTGGGGGTGCTAGGAAGTAAGGGCAGCTGAGGCTTAGGTTGAGAGAACAGATGCCCAGGAGAAAAATATCACGTAGTCAAATGACTCCCAGGTTACAAAAGCATATCATTTGCTAAGTCTTCCTGTGTCCATACAAAAAAGACATTGCTCTGAATAAACTATGCAAAGGACTCAAGGAGAAGAGAAAAACAATATTTACAAGTCAACAGAACACTAAGAAAGAAGCTACAAATAAACAGAGAGGATTGGGAGCACTGTAACGGGATTAACCCAATAAACTTAAACTACCTGAGGCTGTTATCCTACAAGAAAGAAAGAGAGAGATAAAGAGATAAAGGAGAAAGAGAGAAAGAAAGAAAATAAAGGAAGAAAGAAAGAAAGAAAGAAAGAAAAGAAGAAAAGAAAGAGAGAGATAAAGAAAGAAAGAAAGAAAGAAAGAAAGAAAGAAAGAAAGAAAGAAAGAAAGAAAGAAAGAAAGAAAGAAAGAAAAGGAATGGGAGCACTGTAACAGGAGTAACCCAATAAACCTAAACTACCTTAGGCTATGTAATCCTACATATCCCCCTTTTTCTTTTTACAAAAACACAAAAATTTGAACATGAGGAACAATTCCAAATCACAACACAATTTCAAATCACAATACAGTCTTATTAGTTGTACTAAGATATCAGTCCAACCCTGGGCCCAGAGCAGTGCTTGTAGTAAAGCGTCCAATTGTCCTGCACTGTCCAGGGGAGATAAGAATAACCAATGATAAGAGGCATTTAGTCCTATTCTGAAGAAATGAAGCATCTGGATCAAAACTGAAGTGTTGTTCCTGTAACAGCATCAGTAGTGTTAGTAGCAATGAGTCTCAGTTGAGAAGCTATTAGGAGTCTGATAAATTTCAGGAAGCACTGGATCAGTCAGGGAACACTGGAACAGGAGCATCACAACTTCTGGCAGGAGAACTTCAGCAGAGGAATGCAGCCATTCTCTGGTCAGGTTTCTTGGCACTCATAGATGTGCAATCTAGCTTATGTTTGAGAAAAAACACTTTTTTAAAGTTATCACAGGCTTTCACAGTTGGGGTTTGGTCTCCATGCCTGTGGATAAAGAAAGAGACGGAGGGAAGCTCCAATATGAATGGATATCCTAGAGATAAATGAGAAGGTGTTCCCGTTAAATCATTCCTTTCTCCTTCAGGAACCTGTGAGTTACAAGGAAAGGGTAAAAGTAAAGTATTGTTAATTCAAAATATGGAGGCCTGGCGTTGTCCAATCCACAACCTGTAAAAGAGGGGTATAAGGAAAGGTCTTAATGTGACCTCATGAAATGTGTAAGGAGCTAGAGGCATTTGTTCCAGGTCTTCTGACGCTGGCTCCTCTTCTTTCCTTGTGACTTCCAGCTGAGATCAGTTTGGCGATGAATCTGAGCTGGAATTTGAAGGGTTGTGAGTCTCTGGAGGTCTGAGATCCAAATCAGGTGGTTGAATTCTACTTCTGATGAGAAGTAAAGGGATCCAAAGTTTCTTAGTGGGGTTATCATCTGTTGAAACAAAAGCATAGCCTTTTCTTCGAATGAGGAGTTTTCCTGCTACATTCAATTGAGAAAATACCACCTTTTTGTATTTGATTGAACATTCCATATGTCCACTGAAAACATGGAGGTGGTGGGCTTAAAGCCGCAGTGTTATTTACTGAAAAGGGGTTGTAGTAACTGTATCGGGGCAGGAAATAGGCTGCGCTTCCTGCCATCACTGGCTGCAGCGATTATACTGATTGGAGCTCTGAAACTCCACACTGGGGAAAGGGGCTGCAACTGAGAACATCCCCTGATTTTGCAGGGCCTGGGGCTGGCCCCTTGCAGGTGTCCCGAGTTGGGGTCACCCACTACATCAAAATTAAAGCGACAATCTCTGGCCTAAGGATTTCCCCTCTTACACCAGGGACAGGGCCCGGGAGGTGCAAGTCTGGCTCTGCAGTCTCTGGCCCAGGTGTAAAAAGGGAAACTACTGGGCCAGAGACTGCAGAGCCAGACTTGCACCTCCCGGGCAGCACGGCTTGGGGGCGCATTGCAATCTTTACAAAAGTGGCCTGGTTTTCCACAATTAAAACATCTTTTCTGAGCTTGTCTCTGTAAGGCATAGACCTGCACCTTATGTTTAGCAGAGCCAACATTCCAGCATGCTTCCAAGTACCTGAATATGCTTTCCCTCCTTAATAGGGCTCAGAATGGCCTGGCAATCCTCATTAGCATTTTCAAAGGCCAATAGTTTAGTCAACAGCTCCTGAGTTGCCTTATCCTTAACCTACATTTCAATGGCTTTCATCAACCTTCCTATGAAATCTGCATAAGGTTCTGAGGCTCTCTGGAAAATCTTTGTAAAACTTCCCTTAAATTCTGCATCTGCGTCAACCTTCTCCCATGCATGCAGGGTTGCGGCATGGACATGAGCAAAAACAGCATGAGGCAAGGTGACTTGCCTTTCTGGGTCATGCCATTTCCCTTCACCAGTTAACATGTCACAAGTCAACTCAATACCTGAAAAGTTTTGTCCAGCATGGCCTAGGCCTTGAAGCTTTGCCTTGGCCTCATTATAGAGCCACATTCTCCACTCCAAGTACTGAGAAGTGATTAACCATGGTCTTAGCAACCATGTGAAAATCTTGAGGTACCCAGTAGGACTTTTTACTCCAGTATGTAAGATATTCCCTACAGTACGGAGATGTAGGCCCATACAAGACACAGGCCTGTTTGAAATGACTGAGAGAATCCATCCTTAACCTGCGATAAGATGGAGGCTGCTGCTTCTTTGTCTGGACTGGGAGATTGGGAGCATGTCCCGAGCAGTCTGGTGGCCGCTTGGCTGAGTCACTCTCGGACTCAGAATCTGAGTAAGTGGTAGCAGACTCATAACCCGCATCACTTTCATCTAATGCACTGGAAGTAGAGCTATATTCACCAGCCTCAGAAGTATTTTTACTATGAAAACCCTTTCGAGACTTAGGTGTGGGAGGAGCTGAGGCCATATTATTCCTAATGTTCTCCACATCAATTGCACTATTCAAAAACAGAAGAATAGAATTAACAATCTCCCATGTAATCCAGAATTCCACGGGGATCTCAGTCCCTTCCTTAGATGCCTTAGAGACATTATTCTTAACTCTTTTCCAAATCTTGGTTTCTAGAGTTCCTTCATCTGGGAACCATGGGTTAACCTAATAAACTACTTTAAGGCAGGACTGGAGTTGGTCTCTGGAAATGCAAAGTACCGGGTCTCCTGTTCTGCGGGAGAGAGATTGAATCAGATCCATAAATGACTTGTCCTGTTCAGTCAGGCTCAAGAAAAATATGAAACATCTTGGGAAGGCCCAGAATCTGCCCCATCTTAGTGGGGGATTGCTGTTAGGATTTTAATCCTCAGCACACTAAAAAGTCCTGTCTCCCACTCACTTTCTTGAGTGGGGGTGCACTAAACGCTATTGTTACCTTTAGTTGGTAGTTCGTGCCCGCTCCAGGGACACCAGCTGTAAAAAATTAAGGCTCGCCGTCGGGCGCGCACTCGTGGGCTCTCTGGGAGGCTCTGTCTCACCGCCCATGTTCGGTGCCCTGGAATCGCTGTGTGTGCTGTCGGTCAAGGGCAGGCGACGGAAGGAAGAAGGCCAAACTGGTTGCTTGATCAGTTTATTTCATTCTTCCTCTCTGCTTCTCACCCATTTCTGGATCTCTCTCTGGATCTGTGGATCTGGCCCCCCAACCCACTCTTACAGACTAGTTAAATGCCCCCAGCATTAGGGGGTTGGGGCGTACACATAACTGTGGTCACCATCCATAGGGTTGAGGTTCCTTTCCCTCAGGGGATGCTTCTCCTAAGACTTAATTCTCTTTCAGCAGGAGGATCCACCCAAGGGCGGAGTCCCATGAGTGTGTTTCTCCTCTTCTCATCCATCAAACATATAAGCATTCATAATATTAATCATTTTGTATGGACACAATAAGAGATGCACTAAAGCTTATAGAATTGCTCTCCTGGGGCCATCTCAATCTCAGACTACAGTGCTCAGGCCAGATCAGTCTTTCCTATCCCTAGCAGGGTCCTAGTCTTGTCATTATTTTTGGATCATGACAGCATTTGTCTATGATCAAGCTCTTAACTTATAGTTAAGAATTAGGCACTTTGGCCAGGCCCATCTCGATGCCAGGGTAGCACATAACTCACCACTTGCCCTGGATCCGTCCCGTTCCTCGTCAGGACCCTGCTTTTGGGATGCTAGGAACTGAGGGCAACTGAGGCTTAAGTGGAGAAAGCAGATGTCCGGGAGGGAATAATATTCGAGGCCAATTAAATCCCAAGTTACAAAAGCATAATATTGTCTTCTTGTGTCTATACAAAAAGGACATTCTTTGAGTAAACTATACAAAGGACTCAAGAAGAAGAGAAAAACATTTACAAGTCAACAGAACACTAAGAAAGTAGCTACAAATAAACACAGAGGAATGGGAGCACCATAAGGGGAGTAACCCAATAAACCTAAACTAACTGAGGTTATGTAATCCTACAGTAGTGGATGAGCCACTGCTCGCACACTGCCACCGCGGCTCCCTGCCCTATGGCGCTGTGACTCAGCTCAGCCTCGGTCCCTCCTTACCCCACCAAGGCCACTCCATCCATATCTTACAAAACAACCAGCGATGCCGAGCAGGGATCACACACAGAGATTCCCTGCCTGGCATGTTTAGCCCTGAGCTGTCTAAGACGAGATGATGAGTCGGGTTTGGGAGAATGCGAGGGGTTCAGATCTTAATGTTAGTAGGAGATTAAATTAGTGTTAGTAGGAGATAAAATTAGTTAAGATAATTTAGCAATATCCGAAATAATGTAAAATTCATGTATTCTTTAAGCTTTTATTTAGAAAATTTATTTCATAGGTTATATTTTCACAGGTAGGCATATGCAAGAAAGTATTTATTGTAATGTGTCACAAATAGAAAATCTAAACTCGAGAGTCTGTGTTTGTCCAGCGTCCACCAGTGATAAAATTGGTAAGTAATTTAAAACATGAAGGGGTTCATACATTGTACCAATATGGAAAAAATTTATCAAGGCACATTTTGATAAATGATTTTTAATACCAAGTATATGGTTGACTTCAATTCATTATCATTTATAAGAGTAATTGATATATTTGTCAACTGAAATATTTTTGAATAACAGACAGGCTTAACAGTCAAGTTTCTTGGGCCAGGAATATAGCTCCAGCTGTAGAGAAGACTAGCCCTGCATCATGTGAGACCCTCGGTCAAATACCTGGCTCCTCGTCTACTCATCCCTTTCGTCAAGGACCATCAGTGTGGCCACTGTAGCTAAGGACCCCCAAGAGATGTGTCCCCAGAACAATGAAAATACTCCTGTAAAGATTATATAGAGGTTAAGGTGCTTGCCTCCTAACAGCTGATTCCTTTCTATCCCTGACACCATATATGGTCCCTGAGCACCTAGGAGTGATTTCTGACCACAGATGTGAGTAAGCCCTGAACACAGTCATGTGCCCCCATAGCAACAGGATTCAAAAAAATAACAAAAGGAAAAGACTTTGAAATATGCTTTTTTTATTTTCCAGTGCAGGGGATTAGATTATACCTAATATTTTAAGTTTTCATATTTGAAATATTTACCATATATATGGACTGGGGCAATAGCACAGCAGGGAGGGCATTTGCCTTGCATGCGGCTGACCCAGGTTTGATTCCTCTGTTCCTCTCTGAGAGCCCGGCAAGCTACCAATGGTATCCCGCCCGCATGGCAGAGCCTGACAAGCTACCCGTGGCATATTCGATATACCAAAAACAGTAGCAACAAGCACAATGAAGACATTACTGGTGCCCGTTCGAGCAAAAACGATGAACAATGGGATGACAGTGCTACAGTGCTATCATATACTAATGGAACTAATTGTTTTAAAAGAGATTCATCCTTTCAACTCTAAAATAGTTTATAATTTACTCTGTGAAGTAAATTATATTTTACTTCCTATATGGAAAAATTATTGCTTTCTTTAACTAGGGAAATATGTCCTTACTGTGAGAAATATTTTTAATAAAATTCAGCTTTTGAACTCTGACTTCAGGGATGAACAGAAGTTTTAAGTTTGGATAAGTAGAAATATCATTAAGGTGAATTTTGTTGTTGCACTTTCAGGAGTCGCTCACACTTGTCACTATGTTGAAGGTAGTGTATTTGATTGTAGAACATCATTCTTGGTGATCATAGTCACATGCTTTGTTGCTGCTCTGGTGTTGCTGTATTACAAGAGACTGTGAACAGGCTTGCTTGTAATCTCCCGTGGCAGTATTGGGGAATGAATTTTTGATCTCATGCTTGCAAGGCAGGTACTCTACACCCCTGGCTTAAAGTGGTTTATTTCTTCTAGAACTGACATTATGGATTTTTATTTTGCACTTAGACAAACAGAAACTTCTTGGAAAAATTTAAAGAGAAATATTTTTTCTTTATTTAATTCCAAAGGTTATAATTTTTGCATAGTTATAATCCGTCAGGACTTTTTTTAAATCTATCTAAATACATCTAAGCAAAGAAAATATTAGTTCAGGTTCTGAGAAGTAAGATAAACTAAATTCAGAACCATAAAGATATAGTAAGGATAAGTATGACCCTGATTTCTTAGTTCTGCTTACCAGACTCCCCTCCTTTCCTCCATTTCTTTCTTCCCTCCATTTCTTCCTTCGTTCCTTCCTTCGTTCCTTCCTTCGTTCCTTCCTTCCTTCCTTCCTTCCTTCCTTCCTTCCTTCCTTCCTTCCTTCCTTCCTTTTCTCTCTTTCTTTCTCTCTCTTTCTTCCTTCCTTCCTTTCCTTCTTTCCTTCCTTCTCTTTCTTTCTTTCTTTCTTTCTTTCTTTCTTTCTTTCTTTCTTTCTTTCTTTCTTTCTTTCTTTCTTTCTTTCTCTTTCTTTCTTCCTTCCTTCCTTCCTTTCTTTCTTTCTTTCTTTCTTTCTTTCTTTCTTTCTTTCTTTCTTTCTTTCTTTCTTTCTTTCTTTCTTTCTTTCTTTCTTTCTTTCTTTCTTTCTTCCTTCCTTCCTTCCTTCCTTCCTTCCTTCCTTCCTTCCTTCCTTCCTTCTTTCTTTCTTTCTTTCTTTCTTTCTTTCTTTCTTTCTTTCTTTCTTTCTTTCTTTCTTTCTTTCTTTCTTTCTTTCTTTCTTTCTTTCTTTCTTTCTTCCTTCCCTACTTTCTTTCTTCCTCTCCTTCTTCCTTCCTTTTCTCTTTCTTTTGTTTTTTCTTTCTTTCACCTCAGATGAACTTTCTGCATAATATAAGTTAATAATCCAACATTAAACCCCAATAAAATAGGAGATTTCTCTGTAACAAATTGTAAATAAGTTGAATCTGTTTTCCTTTATAGAATACTATTCTGCTTGATTTATCATAAGTTCTGCAACAAACACTCAAAACTTAGTACACCAAGGCATATAGAAGGCAGAAAGAATAACTTTGGAGTTCGCAACCTGGATCTGTAATATCAGCAGTAGTCTTTGCTTTTTTTTTTTTTTTTTAGCTCAGATTGGAGCTAAGGCTATGTGTTGCTCTGGGGACTGAATATTGACTAAAACCAAAGGATTCATTCAGAATTCAGAGGATAGCTTGAAGCACCCATCTTGCAAGTATGCATCCCTAGTGACCCACATGCGCCAATGACAATCAGGAAGCTCTAATGTCTGTGATACCCAGTACCACTACAAATTTCTGTCTGTGCCACAACCAATTTTTGTGAGGACAACAAAACATTGTGTGAACCCATTAAGCAAGAACAGCCTCTAAAAAATTGTGAGTGCTATCATCAGGAATAGTATCATTGGCTGAGGAATGTGTGAATACTGATGTGATGGCTTAAAGTCATGACCTGTATGATTTAATTAAGAGCAAGATCCTTGATGAGCATGGATGCCAACATCGCAAGTCAAAGTCTGCAAACCTTGGTGAGCTCTATGGGTGAGTATGCAACCATCAATACAGAAGGGGTTGTACTTTGTGGAAACTATAGCTCAAAATGTGTGAGCACGACTGACAGATATACCTGGAATCTTCCATCATTGCAGCAAGAAGGAAGGAAAGGAAGAGAAGGGAAAAAATAGAAAACAAAAGAACCAATATTTTTGACCATCATTTTGCTCAATATGTAACAATTTATCTACATAGATTTAGAGGTGTGTGCCTATCTAGGTATCTGTTCTCTATCCTTTACAGATGCCCTGAGCTATGTTTACTGCCTCATGCTCTGCTGACCTTTTATATTTTGGTCCTTTATTCTCAGCTGAGTGTTTGCTGACATTCTTAGTTTCCATTTTCCAACCCTGCAGTATTCTTTATTTGATGTTCTTTGAAGCTTTATTTTCCAGAATTAAAGTTTATTCCACACCAGGCTGCTTTTTGGTGGGTAGCCGCTGGGCTATACACAAAGGATCATGGACAAAGATTCCCGGAGATCAGATCTGCAGATGCTCTAGGGAGTGAGCTTCTCAGTTCTTAGCTGGAGTTTTAGATCAGAACTGCCCATAACCCATACTGAATGGGTGAACTGCTATAGGGATTTAGTGCTGTCCTTTGTAAAATGACCTATGGTAAACAACTATCTCAAAAGCCACAGGCTGAATGTCCTCTAGTGGCTAGACGCAAATCATTCCTAATTCAGAATTATCTAGAGAGATAATATAAAGAGTCAGAGAAGAGAGAACCTGATCAAACAGAAGCCACTTACTGGAAAAGAAGCCAGCATTCATCCCACAGCATCTCAGTGGAATGAGATGCAACAAGTTCTTTAAGTATATTTTAATTGTGCTAAGAAATGAAACCAATGAGTTTCCTGTATTTGTGCTTAACTATTACGGGAGGGAGAATACATTGCTTCTGTTCACTCTAGCAACCACCTAGTCCAGCCAACCAACTAAATGCCTTACTTAGCAAAATTGATGAGAAAACTGCGATCACTTCACTTCTCTGTCCCAGGAAATGCCACATAATTCGGGTTCATACTCTCCTCATATCCTCTGAAGATGCCTCATCTCCTCTAGAGTCTCACTTTACAAGATTGACCAAAAAAGTCACCCACCTAGGCAAAATCTAGGAGAAAAGAGTAGTTCCCAGTTCTCTTGTTTTGAGGCACAATTAAGAATGATTCAGGATGGTATCCCTCTGCTGCTCAGCAGCTCCAGAATAAGAGATATCGCTGGAGGTGTTTTAGAGTAGCGTCAGTTGACTACATCACCTAAGGCACTGTGATGGGAGTTCAGAAGGGATTTAAACTTTTTATGCTAAAATCAAATTTTCCAAGGTTGACAGCTAGCTTCTAATGAAGATTTTATCCACCATACCTCAAACATAAAACCTTTAGAAGCACAATAATTTAGCCTACTTTTCTACATCACTTGTATCATTTGTCATCCTGTTGATCTTTGATTTGCTTGAGCAGGTGCCAGTAACGTCTCCATTTGTCCCTGTCACGTGCAAGTGTAGCCCAATGATATCTGCTTGCTCCAGGAACAGGAAGAACCTCTAATCCTTCATTCAGGTTTTGACAAAGAAATCTGACCATCTCACTGGTGAGCGGCCACGTGGTCTTTTGATGTCTCCTGAAATCCAGTCGGTAATAGCTCTAGTCCAGTGGTCATCTCTGAATCACATTACATGTCTGACCCATCTGATTTTTGATGCCTTGGCAAATGAGACAGTGTCCCTGATTCTTGATCATTGATGGAGGTTGGAACTCCAGATTCCTTCTCTCACTTGAGTGAAACATGATACTACAGGCATGGCTCTCTCCATTCCTCTTTGGGATACCTGAATAGCGTTCTCATCCTGTTTTCGTAGAGCTCAGGTCTCTGAGGCATATGTTAGTGCAGGAAGAACGGTGGAGTTGAAAGGATGTGCCCAGAGCCAGAGGTTCTTAGTCCTCTTAACCACTTCCTCTACACTCTTGAAGGCATTCCACGCTCTCTTCCTTGTGCACAGTTCTGGTGCCAAGTTGTTCCTCTTGTTGAGTTCTCGACCCCTGTACACACAGCTGCTGCATTCGGAGATGTTCGTTCCATTGAGAGCAAGTGGAATGTCAGGGACTAATTCATTTTTCATAAACTCTTCTACATATGAAGGTTAAAAACTGACAGCAAAGATTGGTAAATTAATAGTCAACATGGATTATGGGATTAAAAAGCAGTGGGGGAGATAGTATAGGGGATAAGGCTCTTGCTTTGCAAGGGACCAAACAAATTTGATCCCAAATACCCCAAATAGTCCTTTGAGCCACACCAGGAATAAACCCCTGGGAGCAGAGCCTGGAGTTACCCCTGGGCACTGTGCCTGGTATGGCCCCAAAACAAAACCAAAGCCAAAGCAACATAAAAGAGAAGCAGAGTCAGGACTTGTATCTTGGTTTTCTAACTTTTAAATATTAATGTCATATTTTACTTAAACAATATTTGTTTCTGTAAACTACATATGTTCTTTTCAGAGACTAAGCCACAAAATTATTTTAGAAAATTTGAAGTATGGCTGAGACAATTTTATTTTTTTTATTTATTTAATTTTTTATTTATTTTTTTTTTTTGCTTTTTGGGTCACACCCAGCGATGCTCAGGGGTTACTTCTGGCTTTGCACTCAGGAATTACTCCTGGAGGTGCTTGGGGGACCATATGGGATGCCAGGGATCGAACCCAGGTCGGCCACGTGCAAGGCAAATGCCCTACCCGCTGTGCTATCGCTCCGGCCCCGGCTGAGACAATTTTATAATGGTACTATAGGTAAGCTTTGCATCAAATGCAGTTTACATTTTTAGGGATATGTGTAGACTTTTGGAGTAGTTTTCTCCAACTTGTCTGGCAATAAGAATTGCTTTAGAATTCCTATTAAAATTATATAAGCTTGGCCTGAACTTGATCCCCAGAATATTGTTATGAGAGGTGCCTAGGATTTGTTTTTAATCAAGTTGCCAGGTATTTTTCGCTTAAGAAAATGTGGAAATAATACTTTCTAGACCAGTGGTTTATAATGCTGTCCATGCTTTTGAATCTGTGATATATAAAAAACGCACATACATAAAAATTTAAAATTAAATTTATGCATAATTAAATTATATAAAATAAATTTAACTAATATATAAATTTAATTCACATGTGATTTTATTTCTATGTCTATAAATTAAAATGTGTTATCAATTATTATAATAGACCCCTAGGAATGAGATCCTGTATACAAAACTGGAGCTTCTCATTTACCTGCATACAGATCTTAGTAAAATGCAAATTACAACTATAGAGGTCTTTGAGGGGGCCTGAGATTTCACATTTCTGACAAGTTTTCCAGATATGCTGAGGTCATTATTGGGTAGAACAACAAACGAATAGAAGCAAATTAGAGAAGTAAGTCTCTAAATCTAATCCACTAATTGCAGCATCAATTTTAGAAGGGAGCTTCCAAAAATGTGAAAATCTATTGGTTCTCGGAAAGCTTGGGATTCAGACCTTGCATTTATAACACACTATCATGGCAGATGTGTTCTCATTCATTTTATACATTGAAATTCCACCAGCGATTTGCTTTAAGAAGTTCTGAGAAATCCCTTCTTGGCCTTTTGGCTAAGTTAAAGGAAGTTAGCTCTGAGAGCAGGATCAAGAGATAATACAGCCTAAGGCATTTGACTTGTATGTTGCCTACCAAGCCCACCACCAAAAGGTCCCCCCAGTACTGCTGGGACCTACTTCCATAGTAAGTTTTAGAACAAATTTTTATAACAAGTTTTCAGAGCAATTATTAATAATTAGAACAAAAATAGGAACCTAGATGATCAGAATAACTTACAAAATAATTTTGATTTAAAATCATAAAATAAAATTTAAACTTGCAGTTCAGCTTCTTAGTTATGTGAACATATAGTAAATTCTGTAACCTGGGTTTATTCTGTAAATTCTGTAAACCTGAGTTTCTGATTTTTTTACTTTAAAAATGCTCAAATGAGTGTCAATACTTTCTTAGCTGCTCTACATCTTTGCTTTAAGGGGCTTTAAGGGGCGACTTTAGTGTTCTAAGCAATAGAACTATACACTTGGAAATGCAACAGATGGTGGGTAGCACTGCACTGCACTGTCATCCCGTTGTTCATCAATTTGCTTGAGCAGGCACCAGTAACATCTCCATTGTGAGACTTCTTGTTACTGTTTTTGGCATATCAAATACACCATGGGTATTTGAGCTTGCCAGGCTCTGCCGTGCAGGTGGGATTTTCTCAGTAGCTTTCCAGGCTCTCCAAGAGGGATTGAACCTGGGTCGGGTGCTCAAAAAGCAAACGCCCTACCCGCTGTGCCCACAGATGGTGGGTAAAGAAACAAAATTTTAAAGTTGATTTCCTTTGCAAAGACTTTTCCACCCAATTAGAAAAACTGAATAGCAAACTAGGAAAATCAGATAGGTGGGAAAGAAACAAAAGCAAAGAGTAACATTTACTAAAGACCCATACGGTCTTTTATATATGATGTTTTAGTTTTCAATGTCTCTAATGAATGAAAAGTGAGAAATTTAGGTATAAAGAGAAATTGATTCAATTATTTTTGGAGTTACCTTCATGGCCTATTGTATCAGAAAACTTTAATTGGAATAATACTCATGTCAGTTAGCTATGTGGCACATTGATTTAAATTCTCTGCCTCTGATTAAGACTTGAGGGAACATAGGCCGGAAACAAGGTCATAAGGGGTTCATGGCTGGAAATCATTTGGGAAACATTGATTGAGAGGGCTCAGTATACTCATGTCGGTGTACAGTTTTTGCTAAATTATTTTCTTTTTATCTACTATTGATGACTTTGGGGTCCTTCTATAGATTTATTACATTTTATTCATTCGGAGCTTTGCTTTGCTTTGCCTTTAAAAGGGAAAGGCTTTCACCAGCTTTTTACCTGATTCTCCCTTTTGTGATTTTGCAGCACTTGTAAACTGCCTTCCAGGGCTCCTGGGGGGAAAAAGGCCTTCTGTAGGTGACTGGGTTACTACTCCCAGGGGACTGCAGTCATTACTGACCCAGTGACAGCCAGCAAATGTGTCTATTCTGCTGCTTCTGAAGGAAACCGTTGTACGTGAACCCTGCCAACCAGGCTGTAGCTGGCAAAAACATTTTTTTTTGCTTTTTTTTTACTTTTCCAAGCAAAAGTTTTGATCTGGATCTGTTTATTTTTAATACCACAATACTGTCTTCAGTTTCTCACTATTTTTGAGGAACATTCTGTTCTTGTTTACAGCTACTTATGCCTGTTGTGTCTGGGTCTTGTGTGGAGTGTCCAGGCCTTTAACCCTATTCTCTACTTTGTTCTCTGGTTTCAAATAGATTTATTTAATTTAATAGCATGGGCAATATCTTATAAAATTAATCTCTGACTTCTTGTTCTTGCATCTTTAGAAAGGGGAAAAGTTCATAGAGTATGAGTTTGATGTGAGTCTAATCCATTTTTATTGTCTGAATGTTAGAATATTAGGATCACAAAATGCAGGAAATATTTTGAAAAGGGGCCTAATGTTTTGGTAGCAGGCATGGTATAGCAACACAGCAAGTATAAAATAAATAAAGAATTAAGATAAAAATAAAGGTCAGTCCTTTTCAAAAAAGAAAAGGAAATCAAAGCTAAAGATAAATGACCTGATAGCACCCACTAGACAAAATAAGCTTATGATAATAATTTCTTTAATATTTTTCTACGAGTTATGCCCAGTCTCAGCATTTTGGGCAACAAAACAGTCCCTTTTTCCATCTCTTCCTGCTTGTCACTTCATTACTTTTCTTCATCTGTTAGCCCCTGGGGAAGGAAGCTTGTTGCGTCTATAGCATGCCTTTAAATTGCCCATTTTCCAGTTAATTTTTCCCCAGCTGCCAGTGACAAAAAACGGATCAACCTTTTACAACTTGATGAATTGTTCTACACTATCTATCATCCAAAAAAATGAAGGAGAAGAAAAGAGTGGCAGGAAAGCTGTCAGTGTGACTTTTCCAAAGGACTTGTCCACTCACCCTCTGCCCAGTTCAAAAAGCTTACCTGCCCTGCCCTGTTATTATGTACTTGAAATCTCATCAATTAAAAGTTCTCACTGGCAGGGGCTTGCTTTATTTATTTATTTATTTACTTATTTACTTATTTATTTCCTTTGGGTAACACTAGTTTAGAAGAGTGTGAATGTTCGTATGCTTTAATGGTAAAGCATTTCACATTAGGTCTATTATCTGAGTGTCTACTCCTTCCACCGCATCTTCTTGCCAGCTTCACGACTTCCTCCCCCGTCCTGGTAATCTCAATTCTGTGGTCAGAGTCCTCGGTTATGTTTACACTGGACTCTGTACTAAGTAGAATTTTGATTCACAGGGCACTGCCTCTACTAAATAGAAGATGTTGTTTATTTGCTTCTATTTATTTATTTTGCTTTTTGGGTCACACCCTGGGATGCTCAGGGGTTACTCCTGGCTCATGCACTCAGGGATTACTGCTGACGGTGCTTGGGGGACCATATGGGATGCTGGGAATCAAACCCAGAACTGCCGCATGCAAGGAAAACGCCCTACCCTCTTTGCTATTGCTCCAGCCCATGCTTATATTTTTAAAATCAACTGGGTTATATTCATTTCTGGATCAAAATGAGAAAGTAATGCATTCTGAAATTTGCTCAATGGAGACCTAGACCCCTCTCTTTATTGGACACTTACTATGCAGATATAGGAAAAATAACTCTAATATGAAAAAAATCAAAAGTTAAAAATGTGAAGTGGTTTTTTTCTCAATATTACTAGTGAGCTTCAGAATTTATTTCTCTAAGAGTTGGAAATATTGGTAGAGTTAGAGATTTATGCCATATTAAAAAAGATCTAGAGGTATATAAAATTTTTGAAATATAGTTTGTGTAACCATTCACAGAATACTTAAATAAAATAAATATAAATTAGTTATGTTTTTTATTATCATGTAATTTTCTTTTTATTATCTTCTTTCACCTATACTTTTCCTTTTAACTTCCAGCCAAGCAAATAACTACCTAATGTATAAGTGGCAGATCAATCAATGAGCACAGTAATAGTGTTTTTAGAATTAGTAGTAGTGTGTTATGTTTCAATAAATAATAGAATATCACATTTAATATTTTTCTAAGAATATTACCGCTGGAGCGATAGCACAGCCGGTAGGGCGTTTACCTTGAACGAGGCCCGACCCAGTTTCGATTCCTCCATCCCTCTCAGAGAGCCTGGCAAACTACCAAAAGTATCTCACCTGCACAGCAGACTGTGGCAAGCTACTCACAGTGTATTCAATATGCTCAAAACAGTAACAAGTCTCACAATGGAGATGTTACTGGTGCCCACTCAAGCAAATTGATGAGCAACAGGATTACAGTGATACATGATACAGAAGAATACTACCAGAAGCCAGACCATCAGTAAAGGGAAAGTCAAAAGATTGTTAAACATGTTTTCTATCTGATTGCATTCCTCTGGACAGATCTCAGTAGTGAGAAATTCTTTGGAAGTTCATCTAGAATGCATGTGTTTCCAGGAAGGATAGGATCATATGGGTTCACCTCTAGCTCAGTCAATTGAATTTGTGTTTCAATATATAAAAGTACATATACCTTGTATTTGGTTTAATTTTGAAAGAACCTCTGATTACAGATCAGAAGGAAATGACTGAAGTGGAACCAATGTTTCTCTAGAAAAAAATGTGTTAATATCTTGCTTCACATTGTTCAGGAATTGATCTTATGAAAGAGATTCATCTTGTAAAGTCCATTCACCCAAAGGGGAGACTCCTGAGCCTGCAGCATGACTTGGGTCAGGCAACTATATGTTATCATTAACCAGGAAATGCAGATGGGAAGCACCCTCAAAATCCCACTGGAAGATCCCTTGAAGAACATGGCATCCTAAAGATAACAGTCCCATATCACAATTCTGCTAGGGAAATTATATCTAAAAGATTACTCTCCTCATATTTTCTGGGATGGTAACTTTGGGTTTGAGGGGGGAATAAAATTCTGATAGGATAAAACCATATTACATTAACAGTATTAGGGATTTTACCTTCTTTCACTACTGCTCATCAGTTGACTACCTGAGTCCCCAATATCCTAGATGGATTTTATTTACCTGTGCACAAACTCTCCTTGTTCAGGTACATCAGTGCTGTGCTCTCCTGGCCTCAAAAGGCACACACCACCTTA
This sequence comes from Sorex araneus, assembly GCF_027595985.1. Classification (NCBI taxonomy): domain Eukaryota; kingdom Metazoa; phylum Chordata; class Mammalia; order Eulipotyphla; family Soricidae; genus Sorex; species Sorex araneus. Next base: position 178,112,127 of record NC_073313.1, read on the forward strand.
TTTTAGGCTTTTAGATTACACAGAAATATTCTCAGAACACTCAGAACTTTGAGAAAAGTAATGAGCTTGCTACTGTTTTCCTGGTTCTCTCCAAACATTTAAAATCAATGCTCTTGGTGCTGGGAAGTAGTACAGCAGGTAGAGTGCTCTCCAAACATTTGAAATCAATGCTCTTGGTGCTGGGAAGTAGTACAGCAGGTAGAGTGCCTTCTGTGCAATGTTTAACCTGGGTTCAATCCTTCGCATTCCCATATAGTTCCCTGAGTACAACCAGGAGTAACACATGGGCATTACCAGGTGTGGCCCCAAACTAAAACAACAACAACAACAAGAAAATAAAACAAAATAACAGTGCTCTTGCCAACTCTCTGCATCTTCCAATGGAGATGAAAATCATACTGCTCCCCTACACTATGTTAGATATGTTTTTTTTTTCTTTTCGGGTCACACATGGCTATGCATAGGGGTTACTCCTGGCTCATGCACTCAGGAATTAACTCCTGGCGGTGCTCAAGGGACCATATGCGATGCTGGGAATCAAACCCTGGTCGGCCACGTGCAAGGCAAATGCCCTACCCACTGTGCTATTGCTCCAGCCCCCCATGACAGATTTGTTTTTATTTGTTTCTATATTTTTTCTTTTATTGAATCAGCATGTGGAAAGTTACAAAGTCTTCAGGTTTAAGTCTCAGTTATACAATGCTTGAACAACCATCCCTTCACCAGTGCACATATTCCACCACCTAGAATCACAGTATAACTCCACCCCGCCCCCCCACATCCCCAGCCCCCCACCCAGCCTCTGTAACTGATAAATTTCACTTTAATTTCACTTCACTTTGATTACATTCACTATTTCAACACAAAACTCACTATTATTGTTTGCAGATTCTCCTCTCTAAAGTCGGACCTGCTGAAAAGGAAGCATTTGATAATTTGTTTTCCATTGCTGAGAACGGAGAGATATGAGGTCGAGTGGCCGCACTAGCGGCCGCATGGTTTTGGATTTCTGCATTTATTTTTAAAAGCATCTTGAAAAATTAAGAGAGAGATAGGATCAAAGACAAATCAAATCAAATATGAAAAGCTACACCTAAATTTTGGGTGTTGAGATAAAACACAAAACCTGAAATATAAAGTCTTCTCCACTACCACAATTACCACTTTCTCTTCCCAGGATATTCATCTTTTACAATGGCTTCAAGTGTGCATACTTCATATTGAAGCTTTTCAGTAGTGATTATCAATTCAAGGGATTCTACATGGAGTGAAGGAATAATATCAGAGAGTAGTGTGGGGCAAGGCCATAGAGGAAAGGAAACAACTTCTCCTAGAGTGAGTTAAAGGTTCTTGGGATATATTGTACAGGCTTTGTGGATACCTATGAGATTTAAATTCAGGAGTAGATCATTAAGTAAATGAAATGAAAACCAGAGATGCTCAAATGTAGAATAGAACATGCACATATTACATATGTATATATGTATCTATAATACATATATGTCACTGTCACTGTTATCCCATTACTCATTGATTTGTTCGAGCAGGCACCAGTAATGTCTCTCATTGAGAGACTTATTGTTACTGTTTTTGGCATATCCAATATGCACAGTTAGCTTGCCAGGCTCTGCTTTGTGGGCTCGATACTCTAGGTAGCTTGCCGGGCTCTCCGAGGGGGCGGAGGAATTGAACTCGGGTCGACCGTGTGTGCCCAACCGCTGTGCTATAGCTAGTATATAATATATACATATAATCTATATGTCTGCATATATAAATATATATACAGACATATATGTGAATCTTAATTCAAAAAGCTTGTGGTCTCAGATTGGGTTTTCAAGCCTGCAATTATCTAATATCTGGAAGAAATCTCCCTGGACTTCTTGTTAAAGTACAGAAATTCAAAACCGCGCGGCCGCTACCGCAGCCGTGCTACCTTATTTGTCTTCACAGTAGGTCTGAATCTAGTGGGGTACTCCTAACAACAATAGTGAGGTTTGTGTTGAAATATTGAATGTAACCAAAGAAAACAGAATGTAAAATGAAACTTATCAGTTACAAGGTAGGGGGTGGGGGGCCGGGATGGGAGGTGTACTGTGTGTTTTTTTTTGGTGGTGGTATATGGGCACTGGTGAAGGGATGGTTGTTTCAGCATTGTATAACTGAGACCTAAGCCCGAAAGCATTGTAATCTTCCACACGGTGATTTAATAAAATAAAATAAAAAAAAAAGCTTGTGGTCATTAGAACATACAAAGGAAGATACCATATGAAATTAGGATTATACTCCACAGAGATATAAGCCTGGTGGCCGCAGGTATGTGACCTCTCTGCTGCTGCATGACCATGGCCCCGGAGGCCAGCTTAACTACTTTGTGCACCAGCAGCTTCTTGCAGAAATGTCTCTCGACTGAACTGAGACCCGGCCATCGTCTTATGACGACCACAAAAGGGACGTAAGAGCTTGCAGTGATGCAATTTCTGGAAGAAATTTCCTTGAATTTAGTTACTAAAATACCTCATATCTCTTCATTGTCAGCAATGGAAAACAAATTGTCAAATGCTTCCTTTTCAATAGGTCTGACTTCGGCGGGGGTGGGAAAGCGAAACAATAATAGCGAGTTTTTTGTTGAGATATTGAATGTAATCAAAGTACAAAGAAAAGTACAGTGAAATTTATCATCTACACAAGTGGGGGTGGGGGGGCAGGGTGGGGGAGAGTTATACTGGGTTTCCTGGTGGTGGAATAGGTGCACTGGTGAAGGAATGGGTGTTTGAGCATTGTATAACTGAGACTTAGGCCGGAAAGTTTTGTAACTTTCCACATGGTGATTCAATTTAAAAAAAAAATTAAAAATTTAAAAAAAGAAAAAAGAAATTAGGATTATAGTAATGGGAATATCAATAAAACTAAGAGGTTCTCTGAAGTGTAGAATTAAAAATGTTGAAAATATATACATTTAGAGAGTATGTGTTGCTAAAAGTATAGAATTTTAAACCAGAACATAAATTTGAGAGATATATTATGTAATACTTCTGTTTGTGACTTTTCCCCCACAAAACCACTTTTATGTGACTGTAGGGGAAATCATTACATTAGCCTGGGCTTAGAATTCTTATCTGGGGACAACTGAAATCTTTGTCTCATCTTTCACCAACTCCCACAGATTTTGCCATATCCTTTCACCTGTTTCCTTACATGCAGATGATTCGGATCCTTTGCCATTTTGTACACTTCACTTCTTTTCCCAAATCTTTCCAGGGTACTGACCACAGAAAAAAAACCTAGATATTATTCCATCTATTTGCAGAATTTAGCATAATCGCACATGTACTCAACATTATTCACATGTACTCACCTAGGTACTCAATAATGTTTGCAATCCTTAAGGCTAGGAGAATACAGCGGTCAGGGCACACACCTAGCATGTGCCTAGACTAATTTGATCCTGACACTTCATAACCTGCTGAGCATCTGTTACGCACATCCCTAAAGTTCTGCTTATGCGACAGTGGTATTATCTAGGAAATCCCCAGAAATGCAGAGTCTGAGCAACATTTCATCCCTAGGCCCTTACGCTGATCCGCTGGTGAGGTAGACCTTGTGTTTATGGAAGGAAGGACAGGGACAGGGCTGTGACACTTAGCACCTTTTGGGAGGGCTCTTCCAACACACACACAGAAACATACACACAGTAGCAATGTAATTTAACCTCATTAAAGATCTCACCTTAGGACTGAAGAGGAGACACAGCAGGGAAGATACTTTACTTGCCCTCAGGGATTACCTACAAATACGATCTCTCCAATAAAGAATTCCGAGATGAAATGATGAGGATATTCAAGGAACTCAAAAAAACAATGGAGCAGACATCCAGAAAATTACAGGAGGAAATGAAAGAAACAGCAGTACTGAAAGCCAACAAAATACAAGAAGAAATAAGACCAGAAATAAGAAAGCTACAATCAGAAATGTCATTAATAAAAGTTTCAGTAGATGAAATAAAAAACTCAGTAGGGGCCCTCAATAGTAAAATGACTACAGCCAAAGACAGAATCAGTGAACTTGAAGATGAGCTGCAGAAATTATACAGGCAACAACAAATAATGGAAAAGACCTCAAAATAGCTCTAAGGTGAATCAGAGAACTAGGGGACGATTCCATGAGGAACAACATTAGAATCACCTGAGTACCAGAAGGTCAGATAGGCAACTCCAATGAAAAATCCACAGTTAAAGAAATCATTGCTGAAAAGTTCCCAAAGTAAGACAATGCAGGCATCCAGATCCAAGTAGCCAGAATGATGCAGGCTAAAAGAGACCCTAGTGAAAACATTCCAAGGCATATCATAGTCAGAAGGATGGATGCCATGGATAGAAACACAATACTGCAAGCAGCAAGGTTAAAGAAGGAAATCACATAGAAAGGAGCACCCCTTAGATTTGCAGAAGACCTATCAGAAGAAACCATCCAAGCCCAAAGACAATGGTTAGATATAGTGAAATGCCTCACCAGGAATACTTTACCCAGCTAAACTCTCACTCAAACTTGAAGGTACAATACACAATTTTATAGATAAACAATAGCTCAGGAACTTCATAGACTCAAAACCAAAGTTAAAAGAAGGACTAAAGGGTCTACTGTAAGACAAGGAAAAACCCTTCAAGAACGAAAAACCCTACAAAAAGATGGGACAAAACCCCATGATAATAATCTGTCTCAATGTCAGTGGTCTAAATGCACCAATTAAGAGATACAGAGTGGCAAAATGCATTCAGAAACTAAACCCAACATTCTGCTGCTTATAAGAAACATATCTGATTCGTCAGAGCAAACACAGACTCAAAGTCAAAGGATGAAAAACAATCCTGCAAGCAAACAACTCCCTCAAAAAATCTGGGGTGGCCATACATATCCGACAACATAGATTTCAGGTTGAAATAGATTAGAAGGGACAGAAAGGTAATTTTCTATTATCACGGGATATGTACAACAGGAAGAAATCACACTCTTAAATGTATATGCACCTAATGAGGGACCAGATAAATACTTAAAACAACTGCTAAAATATTTTAAGGAGAATGTCTCTACAACACAATAGTAGTCACAGACTTCAATACCGCCTTATCACCTCTGGGTAGATGAACAAGAATAAAACTCAGCAAGGAAACACTGGCTTTGAAGGAAGAAATGGAAGAGAGAGGGCAAATAGACCTACACAGGGCTTTACACCCCCAAAAGAAAGAATGTACATTCTTTTACAGTGCACAGAGAGCATTTTCCAAAATAGACCACTGCTGGGTCACAAAACATACCTCAATAGAACCGGGAAGATAGAAATTGTATCAACTATCTTTTCAGACCATGAAGCACTTAAGATAGAAACTAATCTCACACCGATTCAAAGAATCAAACACCTAGAAGTTAAAAAAAATCGTGTGGGACAATGAGTGGGTCAGGAAGGAAATAAAGGAAGAAATAAAAAGATACCTGGAAACAAATGAGAATGAAGACATGAGTTACCAGAACCTATGGGATGCAGCTAAAGCCGGTTAAGGGAAAAATTTATAGGTCTGCAAGCATTCCTCAGGATGAAAGGGCCTACATAGATAACTTGGCTTCACAGCTCAAGATATTAAAAAAGGTTAACAGAAAGAACTCAAAAGCGACCGGAGGAAAGAAATAATAAAACTTAGTGCAGAAATTAATGACATGGAAACTCAGAAAGCAATCCAAAAGGTCAATGAACCCAAGAGCTGGTTATTTGAGAAAATAAACAAGATTTCTAACCCAGTAGCAAACCTCAAAAAGAAAGAGAGAGAGAGAACCCTAATAAACCAAATCAGAAATGAAAAGAGGGACATCATAACAGAAACCAGTGAAATTTAAAACATCATCAGAGACTATTTTGAAAGTCTATATGCCATGAAACAATAGAAACTAAAAGAAATGGATAAGTTCCTGGATTCCTACAATATCCCATGACTGAATCAAGAAGACTTGGAATACCTGAACAGACCCATTAATATCAAGGAAATTGAAACTGCAATCAAAAGTCTTCCCACAAATAAAAACCCAGGCCCAGATGGTTTTACTAGCCAATTCTTACAAACATTTAAAGAGAACCTGTTGCCAGCTCTCCTCAAACTTTTCCAGGAAATTGAAGATTCAGGAACTCTCCCAAACAGTTTCTATGAAGCACATATCTGCCTGATAACTAAAGCAAATAAAGACATTGCTAACAAGGCAAACTACAGGCCAATATCCCTGATGAAGATCCTCAACAAAATACTAGCAAAGAGAATCCAACAACTCATCAAAAAGATCATACACCACGAACAACTGGGATTCATCCTGGGATTGCAGGGATGGTTTAACATTCAGAAATCAAATAACATCATCCATCATGTCAACAGAAGTAAAGATAAAAACCATATGATCATATCAACAGATGCAGAGAAGGCATTTGACAAGATCCAACACCCGTTTATGTTGAAAACTCTCACCAAAATGGGTTTTGAAGGAACTTTCATTAAGATAGAACCATCTACCACAAATCCACGGCAAGCATTATCCTCACTGGGGAAAAACTAAGGGCCTTTCCTCTAAAATCAGTGACAATACAAGGATGCTCACTCTCACCACTTCTCTTCAATATAGTACTAGAAGTACTTGCAATAGCAGTTAGGCAAGAAAAAGAAACTAAGGGCATCCAGATAGGAAAGGAAGAATTCAAACTCTCATCCCTCGCAGAGGATATGATACTATATCTAGAGAATCCTAAAGCCTCTGCCAAGAAACTCTTAGAAACAATAGACTTGTACAGTAAATTTTCAGGCTATAAAATCAATACCCAAAAGTCCACAGCCTTCCTATATGCAAATAATGAGTCAGAGGAAAGGGACATGAAAAAAGTAATCCCATTCACAATCATGTCCCAGAAAATCAAGTACCTCAGAATAAGCTTAACTACAGAGCAAAAGGACCTCTACAAAGAAAATTATAAAATGCTACTCCATGAAATAAAAGAGGACATGAGAAATTGGAAACATATCCCCTGTTCATGGATAGGGAGAATCAACATTGTCAAAATGGCAATACTTCACAAAGCATTATATAGATTCAATGAGATCCCTGTAAGGATACCCATAAAATTCCTCCTAGAAATGGATCAAGCAATCCTAAAATTCATATGGAACAGCAAACGTTCACGAATAGATAAAGCAATTCTTGGGAAAGATGATGGGAGGCATCACTCTCCCCAACCTCAAATTCTACTACAAAGTGGTAACAATTAAAACAGCCTGGTACTGGAACAAAGGCAAAACTGAAGACCAATGGAACAGGGTGGAATATCCCTACATACAACCCCAAATGTATGATCATCGAATCTTTGATCAAAGAGAAAGAAATGTGAAGTGCAGCAAGGAAATCCTCTTTAACAAAAGGTGGTGGCATAACTGGACAAACACATGCAAAATAATGGGCTTAGACCTCGACCTAACCCCATGCCCAAAAGTCATATCAAAATGGATTAAAGACCTCAACATCAGACCACAATCTATAAGGTACATTGAATATGAGCTCGGCAAAACCCTCCACAATATTGAAGCTAAAGTTATCTTCAAAGGTGACACACAACTGACCAACCAAGTGGAAATAGAGATAAACAAATGGGACTATATTAAACTAAGAAACTCCTGCACCACAAAAAATACAGTGACCAGAATACAAAGACAAATCTAAAGAATGGGAAATGATATCCACCCAATGCTCATCTGATAAGGAGTTGATATCAAGGGTATACAAGACACTGGTTGAACTCCACAAGAGAAAAACATCCAACCCTATCAGAAAATGGGGTGAAGAAATGAACAGAAACTTTCTCAAGGAAGAAATACGAGTGGTCAAAAGGCACATGATAAAATGCTCTTCATCACTAATCATCAGGGAGATGCAGATTAAAACAACTATAAGATACCATCTCACCCCACAGAGACTGGCACACATCCAAAAGAACAAAAGCAACTGCTGTTGGCGAGGATGTGGGCAGAAAGAGGCTTTCCTACATTGCTGGTGGGAATTCCGACTGGTTCAGCCCTTTTGGAAAACAATAAGGCGCTTCTCAAAAAGTTAGAAATTGAGCTCCCATTTGACCCAATAATACCACTTCTGGGAATATATCCCGGGGAGACAAAAAAGTATATTCAAAATGACATCTTCACGTGTATGTTCATTGCAAGCACTCTTTACAATTGTCAGAATCTGGAAAAAATCTGAGTGCCCGAGAACAGATGACTGGTTAAAGAAACTTTGGTACATCTACACAATGGAATACTATGCAGCTTTTAGAAAAGATGAAGTTGTGAAATTTGCATATATGTGAAGCAACATGGAAAGTATCATGTAAATCAAATGAGTCAGAAAGAGAGAGAGACAGACATATAAAGATTGTACTTACCTGTGGAATTTAAAATAACAGAGTGGGAGACTAACACCCAAGAATAGTAGAAATAAGTACCAGGAGGTTTGATCCATGTCTTGGAAACCAGCCTCACATGCTGGGGGAAAAATATTGATGGGAATGCCAAGTGGCTCAACCCTTTTGGAAAATAGTATGGACCCTTCTCAAAAAATTAGAAATTTAGCTCCCATTTGACCCAGCAATACCACTTCTGGGAATATATGGAGATGCAAAAAATTATAGTAGAAATAACATCTGCAGCTACATGTTCATTGCAGCACAGTTTACAATAGACAGAATCTGGAAAAAACCCGAGTACCTGAGAACAGATGACTAGTTAAAAAAACTTTGGTATATCTACGCAATGGAATACTATGCAGCTGTTAGAAAAGATGAAGTTGTGAAATTTTCATATAAGTGAAGCAACATGGAAAGTATTACATAAGTCAAATGAGTCAGAAAGAGAGGGACAGCATAGAAACATTGCACTCATTTGTGGAATATAAAGTAACAGAATGGGAGACTAACACCCAAGAGCAGCACAGATAAGTACTAGGATTACTCCACAGCTTAGAAGCCAGCCTTGAATGCTGGGTGAAAGGCAGCTCAGATAGAGAAGGGACCACCAAGTAAAGGGTGCTAGGAGGGCCCGCTCAGGATGGAAGAGGCGAACTGAAAGTAGACTATAGGCCGAATATGACAGCCACTAAATACCTCTACTGCAAGCCACAGCACCCAAAAGAAGAAAGAGAACAAAGGGGAATGCCCTGCAGAGAGGCGGGGTGGGTCAGGTTTGTAACGGGGTGGTGGTGGTGGGAGGGATTCTAGGAGACTATTGGTGGTGGAAAATGGGCACTGGTGGAAGGATGGACACTTGATCATTGTATGACTGGAACGCAAACATGAAGGTTTGTGAGTCTGTAAGGGTACCCCATGGTGATTCACTAATAAAAAACAAATTAAAAAAAAAGAAAGAAAAGGCATCTCAGATAGAGAAGAGAGCACCAAGTAAAGGGTGGTTGGAGGACCCGCTCAGGATGGGAGATGCGTGCTGAAAGTAGACATAGATCGAACAGATGGCCATTCAATACCTCTATTGCAAACCACAATACCCAAAAGGAGAGATAAAGCAAAAGGGAATGCCCTGCTGCAGAAGCAGGATAGGTGCAGTGTGGAGTGGGGGTGAGTGGTAGGGATACTGGGATCATCAGTGGTGGAGAATGGGCACTGGTGGAGGGATAGGTAATGGAGCATTGTATGACTGAAACACAAGCACGAAAATATGTAAATCTGTAACTGTACCCTCACTGTGATTAAATAACAATAAAACAATAATAAAAAATAATAACAATAAAAAAGATACTTTACTTTCCCTCTACCAACCCAGGTCCATCTGAAGCACTGCCACTGCGAATTGTCCTTTGAGAAATCCTGGAAGTGATTCCTGAGTGATTCCTGAGCACCACCACTGGGTGTGACCCAAGATTTAAGACAACAACAACAACAAAAATCCTTCCTAAACCAAGCCTTGATTTATCTTATCACAAGTGTTATAATTTCTTCATTACCTATTCTATCAAATCACCATACAAATTCTTCTGGTAGTCTTCATTTCTCACTATGTTTCAGACTTTCTGTTACATAGGTACCATTTTTGTTGTAGTTCCTTAACAAAATGTAAGTGAAGCTTCAATATCTCTTGAAAAATGTATTGAAGGGTAATGTATTTGAGTCCTATTTTAATGTTGCTTTCATACTAGTTCTGCAATATCCCAATAGGGGAAGAAAATAATGGATAGTAGTCAGAGTTCTAATTTTAGCATGAAAAGACTGTGAGTTTTATCAACTCATCACCTGTATCACATTTTGGTCTAATAAAAAAACCCAGGTGACAGAGGATGTTTTTCAGGTCCTTTTCAACATAGAATTAGGGTGAAATAATGTCTTGGCATTTACAATCTTGACGCATTAAAAATGGTTTTCTGCACTAAGGATTTAGGGTGAAAATGTCAACCAAAATATTTGTTGAAGAGCATGGATTCATGAACCTTAATGCACAAGAAGGCTGTGTTATTCATTTAGAACATTGATTAGTCACCGCCTACCTAAAGGGAAAAAGATCTATAATAAATGAAGAAACTGCTGTGAAAGCTACATCCTTAAGTAAAAAGTTCAAACAGATTCTTATATATGTATGTTATTTCTCTTTTTGATTTAACACTGTTTGAACCGAATATTTTATTGTTATGCTCTAGACAACATGTCTAGCTAAAATAAATATTGAATTCCCCATATATAAAAAGATTTTTTCACCTTTCAAAGGAACTTTGCAAGGTTACAGTGACCTGCTTCTTAAGTAAATGAAATGTCTTTTGCTGCACATAATTTTGAATTGGGAGAAGCTAAATTGAAATGACATTTTAAAATTTAAAATTAGTTTTAGAAAATCCAATATTGACCGTATACTACTTGGGAGCACCTGACATGTGACAGACCAGAAGTTTTTCCATCTTTTGAGAAAGACTTTATTGTGTCAAGAAAAATATTTGCTTACTCTTTTTTGAAATCTTTGAATGTCAAATTCTAAACAGCAACTTGACTAAAATGATAATGCTTTATAATGAAATTCTTTCATAAAACTAAATTGAATTAACAGTTTCATAAACTTTTAAAGTGAAATATCACAGGAATTTTGTGTACATCATGTTTATGAATTTATTTTTATGCATAATATATAATGATCTTTATAAAATCATTATTTTTTTTGTTTGTTTTTAGTATTTCTCTTTATTTTATTTTTTTTTAGTTGATTTCTTTTTTTTTTTAAATTTATTTATTTTTAATTAGAGAATCACCGTGAGGGTACAGTTACAGATTTATACACTTTTGTGCTTATACTTCCCTCATACAAAGTTCGGGAACCCATCCCTTCACCAGTGCCCATTCTCCACCACCCGTAAACCCAGTGTCCCTCCCACCCTCCCCAATCCCATCTCCCCCCAACCCCACCCTGCCACTGTGGCAAGGCATTCCCTTCTGTTTTCTCTCTCTAATTAGCTGTTGTGGTTTGCAATAAAGGTGTTGAGTGGCCGCTGTGCTCAGTCTCTAGCCCTCATTCAGCCCGCAACTCCCTTCCCCCACATGGCCTTCGACTACAATGTAGTTGGTGATCGCTTCTCTGAGTTGACCTTTCCCCGGAACGTGAGGCCAGCGTCGAAGCCATGGAGTCAACCTCCTGGTACTTATTTCTACAGTTCTTGAGTGTTAGTCTCCCACTCTGTTATTCTATATACCATAGATGAGTGCAATCTTTCTATGTCTGTCTCTCTCTTTCTGACTCATTTCACTCAGCATGAAACTTTTCATGCCCATCCACTTGACTACAAAATTCTTGACCTCCTTTTTTCTAACAGCTGCATAGTATTCCATTGTATAGATGTACCAAAGTTTCCTCAACCAGTCATCCGTTCTGGGGCATTCGGGTTTTTTCCAGATTCTGGCTATTGTAAACAGTGCTGCGATGAACATACATGTGCAGATGTTGTTTCGATTGTACTTTTTTGCCTCTCTGGGATATATTCCCAGCAGTGGTATTGCTGGGTCAAATGGGAATTCAATATCTAATTTTTTGAGAGTCGTCCAAATTGTTTTCCAGAAGGGCTGAACCGGTCGGCATTCCCACCAGCAGTGAAGAAGGGTCCCTTTCTCCCCACATCCTCTCCAACAGCGGTTGCTTTTGTTTTTTTTGGATGTGTGCTAGTCTCTGTGGTGTGAGGTGGTATCTCAAAGTTGTTTTGATCTGCATCTCTCTGATGATTAGTGATGCAGAGCACTTTTTCATGTGCCTTTTGGCCATTCGTATTTCTTCCTTGGTAAAGTTTCTGTTCATTTCTTCGCCCCATTTTTTGATTGGGTTGGATGTTTTCTTCTTGTAGAGTTCAACCAGTGCTTTATATACCATTGATATCAACCCCTTATCTGATGGGTATTGTGTAAATATCCTTTCCCATTCTGTGGATAGTCTTTGGATTCTGGTCACTGTATCTCTTGCGGTGCAGAAGCTTTTTAGTTTAATGTAGTCCCATTTGTTGATCTCTGTTTTTACTAGATTGCTTAGTTCAGTGTCACCTTTGAAGATACCTTTATCTTCAATATCGTGGAGGGTTTCGCCGACCTTGTCTTCAATGTACCTTATGGTTTGTGGTCTAATGTTGAGGTCTTTAATCCATTTTGATCTGACTTTTGTGCATGGTGTCAGGTCAAGGTCTAAACCCATTTTTTTGCATGTGGTTGTCCAGTTGTGCCAGCACCATTTGTTAAAGAGGCTTTCCTTGCTCCACTTCACATCTCTTGCTCCCTTATCAAAGATTAGATGATCATACATTTGGGGTTGTGTGTAGGGATATTCCACCCTGTTCCATTGGTCTACGGCTCTGCCTTTGTTCCAGTACCATGCTGTTTTAATTGTTACTGCTTTGTAGTAAAGTTTGAGGTTGGGGATGGTGATGCCTCCCATCATCTTTTTCGCAAGAATTGTTTTAGCTATCCTTGGACGTTTGTTATTCCATATGAATTTTAGGATTGCTTGATCCATTTCTTTGAAGAATGTCATGGGTATACTTATAGGGATCGCATTGAATCTGTATAATGTTTTAGGGAGTATTGCCATTTTGACAACATTGATTCTCCCTATCCACGAGCAGGGTATATGTTTCCATTTCCTCATGTCCTCTTTGATTTCATGGAGTAGCGTTATGTAGTTTTCTTTGTAAAGGTCTTTTACTTCCTTGGTTAAGCTGATTCTGAGGTACCTGATTTTCTGGGGCACGATTGTGAATGGGATTGCTTTTTTCATGTCCCTTTCCTCTGCCTCATTGTTTGCATATATGAAGGCCATGGATTTTTGGGTATTGATTTTGTAGCCTGCAACTTTACTGTATAAGTCTATTGTTTCTAAGAGTTTCTTAGTAGAGGTTTTAGGCTTCTCTAGATATAGTATCATGTCGTCTGCAAATAGTGAGAGTTTGATTTCTTCCCTTCCTATCTGGATGCCCTTGATCTCTTTTTCTTGTCTAATAGCTATCGCAAGTACTTCCAGTACTATATTGAAGAGGAGTGGTGAGAGTGGGCATCCTTGACTTGTGCCTGATCTCAGAGGAAAGGCCCTTAGTTTTTCCCCGTTGAGGATAATGCTTGCCGTAGGCTTGTGATAGATGGCTTCGACTATCTTGAGGAAAGTTCCTCCAAACCCCATTTTGGCGAGGGTTTTCATCATGAAAGGATGTTGGATCTTGTCAAATGCTTTCTCTGCATCTATTGATATGATCATATGGTTTTTATCTTTACTTTTGTTGATATGCTGGATTATGTTGATTGATTTCCGAATGTTAAACCATCCTTGCATCCCTGGGATGAATCCCACTTGGTCGTGATGTATGATCTTTTTGATGAGTTGTTGGATCCTATTTGCTAGTATTTTGTTGAGGATCTTCGCATCGGTGTTCATCAGGGAAATTGGTCTGTAATTTTCTTTCTTAGTGGTGTCTTTGTTTGCTTTTGGTATTAGGGAGATATGTGCTTCATAGAAACTGTTTGGGAGAGTTCCTGTTTTTTCAATTTCCTGGAAAAGTTTGAGGAAAACAGGCAATAAGTCTTCTTTAGATGTTTGGAAGAATTCGCCAGTGAAACCGTCTGGGCCTGGGCTTTTGTTTTTGGGGAGGTTTTTGATTACCGTTTCAATTTCCTTAACATTGATGGGTCTATTCAGGTATTCCAGGTCTTCTTTCTTCAGTGTTGGGAGATTATAGGAATCGAGGAATCCATCCATTTCTTTTAGGTTCTCCTTTTTTGTGGCGTAAAGACTTTCAAAGTAGTCTCTAATGATCTTTTGAATCTCACTGGTTTCTGTTATGATGTCCCCCTTTTCATTTCTGATTCGATTTATTAGAGTTTTCTCTCTTTCTTTCTTTGTGAGACTTGCTAGCGGTTTATCAATCTTATTTATTTTCTCAAAGAACCAACTCTTTGTTTCATTGATCTTTCGGATTGTTTTTTTGGTTTCGATGTCATTAATTTCTGCTCTAATTTTTATTATTTCTTTCCTTCGGTCTGGTTTGGGGTCCTTTCTCTGGTCCTTTTCTAGGGTCTTGAGTCGTGAAGTCAAGCTATCTATGTGGGTCCTTTCTTCCTTCCTGAGGAATGCTTGGAGAGCTATAAATTTTCCCCTTAACACGGCTTTAGCTGCGTCCCATAGGTTTTGGTAGCTCGTGTCTTCATTCTCATTTGTTTCTAAGTATCTTTTGATTTCTTCCTTGATTTCCTTCTTGACCCACTCATTGTTCAACATGGAATTGTTTAATTTCCAGGTGTTTGATTTGATTTTCCGTATTTGTGGGTGGTTAGCTTCTATCTTCAGCGCATCGTGGTCTGAAAAGATGGTTGATACAATTTCTATTTTTCCGATTCGATTGAGGTATGTTCTGGGGCCCAGTACATGGTCTATTTTTGAAAATGTTCCATGTGCACTGGAAAAGAATGTGTATTCTTTCTTTTTGGGGTGTAAGGCGCTGTATAGGTCTATTAGGCCTCTCTCTTCAATTTCTTCATTCAGAGTCAGTGTTTCCTTGTTGAGTTTTGTTCTTGTGGATCTATCTAGAGGTGATAAGGCCATATTGAAGTCTCCGACTACAATTGTGCTGTTAGTGATGTCCTCTTTGAAGGCTGTTAGGAGTCGTTTTAAATATTTAGCCGGTCGTTTGTTAGGAGCATATACGTTTAAGAGTGTGATTTCTTCCTGTTGTACATATCCCTTGATAAACAGAAAATGACCTTCGCTGTCCCTTTTGATCTTTTTCATCCTGAAATATATGTTGTCGGATACCAGGATGGCCACTCCAGCTTTTTTAAGGGGGTTGTTTGCTTGGAGGATTGTTTTCCATCCTTTGACTTTGAGTCTATGTTTACTCTGTTTGTTCAGGTGTGTTTCTTGCAGGCAACAGAATGTTGGGTTTAATTTCCGGATCCATTTAGCCACTCTGTGTCTTTTGATAGGTGCATTTAGGCCATTGACATTGAGAGAGATTATTGTGATGTGGTTTTGTGTCATCTTTCTGTGGGATTTGTTGTTCTTATGGGGCTCCTCCTTGTCTTACAGTAGCCCCTTTAGACCTTCTTTCAAGATTGGTTTTGAGTCTATGAAGTTCCTGAGCTGTTGTTTATCCGAGAAATAGTGTATGGTTCCTTCGAGTTTGAGTGAGAGTTTAGCTGGATAAAGTATTCTTGGTGAGGCATTCATTTCGTTGAGTTTTTTCACTATGTCCCACCATTGTCTTCGGGCTCGGAGGGTTTCTTCTGACAGATCGGCCGTAAATCTGAGGGGTGCTCCTTTGTATGTGATTTCCCTCTTTGACCTTGCTACTTGTAGAATTGTGTCTCTATCTACAGCATCCGCCATTCTGACTATGATATGCCTTGGAGTCTTTTTATTTGGGTCTCTTTTTGCTGGCACTCTTCGGACTTCTTGTATCTGGACGCCTGCCTTCTCCAGCTCTGGGAATTTCTTAGTGATGATGTCTTTGACTATGTTTTTTTCATTGGGGTTACTTCCCTGTGGTTCTGGTACTCCAATGATTCTTATGTTGTTCCTCTTGAAGTCATCCCCCAGGGCTCTGATTCGCTCTATAGACATTTTGAGGTCTTTGGCCATTATTTGTTGCTGTCTGTAAGCTTTCTGCAGCTCATCCTCAAGCTCGCTGATTCTGTCTTCGGCTGTAGTCATTCTGCTGTTGAGGGCATCTAGTGAGATTTTTATTTCATCTACCGATTGCTTTATTTATGAGACTTCCGTTCGAAGGTTTGAAATTTCTGCTCTCATTTCTGCTCTCATTTCTTCCTGTATTTTCTTGGTAGACCGTTCCAGCGCTTGATTCATCTCCTCCCTTAATTTATTGGATGTCTGTTCCATAGTTGCTTGGAGTAGGTCGACTCTCCTCCATATTTCCTCTCTGAATTGTTTATCTGAGAGGTCGTAGATGTTGGGAGACTCTTTTGAGGTTTCTAGTATCTTTTCTTCTCCCTCTCTTCGTGGAGGGGATTTTCGCTGTTTCTTCATATTGTCACGGAAGTGCAGAGTTGGAACCTTGTAGTTATTTATTCCTCTTCCTTTTTGTGGGAAGAAGGGGCTCCGATTGTGCTAGACTTCCCTTATTCACTGATAGCTTTTATACTGTCAGCCTAAGCTAATGGGTATTTTGCGTAAATGTTTGAGATCGCAAAAGTGAGTTTTCAAAGGAATACACAGTACGGATTGAGCTGAGGTAGCAAAGAATAACTGTGGCCGCGTTAGCGTTGGCCACTCTGAGAGGAGGCCACGCCCACTTTAGACCACGCCCAATAAGACACAGGCCACGCCCCCAGTGTCTTCCTGTTGATGGGGGGGACGTGCGCAGTTACAAGCCGGTTCGGGAGACAGGGTGCGCCGGGCAAGCAGGGAGTGACTTCAGAAACTCGGGAGACGCAGAAGGCAGCAGGAAGTGGGGGAAAGGGAGGGCCTCAGGGAGTTCTTTGAAGGAATGAATTCTATCAATTGTGGCCAAAGGAGAAGGCATGGAATGGTAAAAAAAAATAACTGCGGCCGCGTTAGCGGCCTGTGCTCCGGAAAGAGGCCACGCCCACTTTTTAGGCCACGCCCCCTGAAATGAGGACACGCCCCTAAGCAGCAGAGTGGGGATTGGTCAGGATCCGACGGCGGCGGCGGAAAGGTGCCAGGCAGGGGCTTCAGGAGAAGCCCCGAGCCGCGGCGGGCAGGGGGCGGGGAGGGGGGCTTCTCCGCGCTGAGGCAGGCTCTCCAAGGGATTGCCTGTTTACCTGCAGGGTGGAGATTGGTCAGGATCCGACGGCGGCGGCGGAAAGGTGCCAGGCAGGGGCTTCAGGAGAAGCCCCGATCCGCGCCTATAAAATCATTATTATACCATAAGCTTTCTTGAGTACTTTGGGGTCTCTTATTTCTGTTAATTCCTTTCCCTAAGATATAAAAGAATTTGTGGTTTTGACAATATAGAGTGATACTTCTTTGCTTTCAAATCTGCAGTTCAAAACTGGTGATACTTTTATAGTTTACTGTAGTTTTTAAACTGGGTTGTTTAACTCAATTTAATTTTCACCAGTTTACTCAGGTAACTGTGTGTAAAAATGCTTTTGTTTCTATTGCTTTGAGACTAGAGATAGAGTACAGGGGTTAGGAGAATACTTTACATGCATCTGACTCAATTGCAATCAGTAGTTCTGCATATATTCCCAAGAGCACTGCCAGAAGTGATTTGAGAGCACAATGCCTGTAATAAATCCTGAGTACAGCTAGGTGTGGGCCAAACCCACTCGCCAAAATGAAATAAATAAAAATAACATTTGTATTGTGGTATAATTGTCCTTTATTATATTACACCAATCTATTATAATATTAATAAGGAATTAAATTTCTGCAATGATAAGGCTAATGCAATAACACACAGCTCATGTACATAGAGGTTTTATAATATAGTTTGAACATAAAAGTCAAATTTGTGCACTAGATTGTCTCCAGCCAGAGAACTAAGTAGCGACCCCATGCCCTCCCGGGAGGGGAAAGGTATTTCTCTCTCTCGCCTGTCCCTTCCCGGGGATGAAGGGCGTGGGGACCACCATATTATGACGACCACAGATGGGATTTTACGACAAAAACTGCAGCAAAAGGGTGCAAGGGTGCTCTTGGGAAGGTGGGAGGCACCGGCCCCTCCCACCGCTGCCGAGATGTGACCCCGGGGGCCGCATGCACGTGCGGCTCCTCCGCAGCTGCACGAGAGTGAATCCAGACCCAGCTGAACCAACTTCAACATGGGCAGCTCCTTGCAGATTGTCTCCAGCCAGAGAACTAAGCCACGACCCCATGCCCGCCTAGGAGGAAAAAGGTATTTCTCTCTCTCGCCTGTCCCTTCTTCGGGATGAAGGGCGTGGGGACCGCCATATTATGACGACCACAGATGGGGTTTATAAGCTTGCAATGATCGAATATCCGGAAGAAATCTCCCTGGACTTAGTTGTTAAAGTACAGAAATCCAAAACGCGTGGCCGCTACTGCGGCCGTGTGACCTCATTTCTCTTCACAACAGGTCTGACTCTAGTGGGATGCTCCTAATAATAATGGTGAGGTTTGTATTGAAATATTGAATGTAACCAAAGTAAATAGAAAGTAAAGTGAAATTTATCAGTTACAAGGCGTGGGGGTGAGGGGGTGGGCGGGATGGGAGGTGTACTGTGTTTTTTTTTTTTTTGTCTTTGGTGGTGGGATATGGGCACTGGTGAAGGGATGGTTGTTTCAGCATTGTATGACTAAGACTTAAGCCTGAAAGCATTGTAATTTTCCACATGGTGATTCAATAAAATAAAATTTTAAAAAATTTTGTGCACTATTAGTTTTAGTATTTAGTGCAAAAGTTCCTCTCAGAGAGCCTGGCAAGCTAAGAGAGTATCTCGCCTGCATGGAAGAGCCTGGCAAGCTCCTTGTCGCATATTTGGTATGCCAAATGCAGTAACAATAACAGTTCTCATTCCCCTGACTGTGAAAGAGTCTCCAATCATTGGGAAAGATGAGTAAGGAAAGGGTTGCTAAAATCTCAGGGCTGGGACAAACGGAGACGTTACTGGTGCCTGCTGGAGCAAATCAGTGAACAGTGGGATGACAGTGACAGTCACAGTGACAGTACAAAAGTTTTCCAGAATACTTATTTTAGTTCTTAGTTTGTATGCACATGACTAGTAATCATATTAATTTATATTGCCTACTACTTATCTTCTCTTTTATTGATGTTTCCAATTTGAATATATACATAGTGATATATTTTATTCTTAATTTTATATTTTTTATATTTAATCTATATCCTAAATTAATTTTATTCATTTAAAATTACAATTTCAGATTTTTTTCTCTTTAAAATTCTGTCCTTTCTGTATGTTCATAACAAAATTTTTAAAAATTCTTCATAAATTTAATATTTTTATCATGTTAGTTATATTTATTTGTTTATTTTTATTGGAGCCACACCTGGTGATATTCAGAGCTTCCTCCTAGCTCTATGATCAGGATCACTTCTAGCAGGGCACAGAGAAGTGCATGAGATGCTGGAGATGAAATCCAGGTCAGCCAGATGAGAGGAAAATTCCCTTCCGGCTATATTATTACTCCTGACCATTAGATATATTTTTATTATTAAATTTATTCCATATTAGCATTTGGACTTATTAGTAAACATGGATATTGCATTTTTAATTATATAAACTATGCTTCTGTTATTTAATGCATACCAGAATTTTTTTTTATCCCTATATATTCTAACTGGAACTCCATCCCTCTTATTTGATTTTTTCTTGTTTCAGGAATTGAAATAATTCCAAGTAAGAATATCATGTAATTACTCAGGGTATAATGTAAATAGATTTCAACAAGAATTATATCTGTTCAATTGACATTACACTAGCACATGTACACAATGCTCTTCCTTATTGCATTTGGATAAGATGCCCTTTCTTATTTCCTTTCAATGTTACCCCAAAATGTTCCATATCAGTTTCAGTTCTAACAAAAAAATTCTCCTTATACTTGGCACTACTTCTGAAGACCTGAAAATGTTCTATGACTGTTATTGAGCTCTTCTTTTTGTGGGAGGAGTGGGATGCACAACTAGAAGTGCTCAGGCACTACATCTGGTTCTGTGCTCATGAAGCAAACCTAGCAGAGATCAGGGGACCATGTGTGGTGTAGACATTCAATACAGGGTCGAGGACAAAACTGTATACTAGGCAAGTGTCTTATCCTTTTTTAAACCCTTGTATTGTCTCTGGATAATGTGTCCTTTTTTTCTCATAAAAAGAATGTTCATGAACTGCGTCATGCCCCTAAACAAATTAAATTGCTGTATAATCTCACTCACACACAAGATAGATAGATGATAGAGATAAACACACACTCAGATAAATATATAGATTGACATATATACATATATATAAATCACAAAGACAAGAGAGATTGAATAACTTCCTTCAAAATAGTGATATTTGTTACTTTAGTCTGATTGTGAAACAACATTTGAAAAGATTCCTCTTCCATGCACTCATTAGATACCCAGATGAGAAAATTAATACTATTGACAGAAAACAATGAAGTACTCACTCCCCCTTTGTTTGATAAACCAGTAATAATGAAAAATCATGAAATTGTTTGCATCAGAAAGGTCCTCTTCAGTGGACTCCCTTGTGTAATCCCTTTACATAACTGTCAGACTTTCAAGGAAATCAGAAGACTGTTAAAAAATGTACAAACTTCTCAGAATACTGTTAGAAGACCACTATTGAAAAATATCATAATAAATTGTGTCTATATATAGAAGTGACTGTTTAGAAAACAAATGTATGCGATGAAATAGTGTCATATTCATAGGATTAGCTATTGATCAGAAATCACGAAAACAATCACCTATATATTGTAGTGGTCCTCTTGTCGAGACAGAAATTTTCCATTAATTTTCTATTTTATGAGAGACTATTATAGTCTATAGATTGGACTCCTTAATATAAAACTGTTATAATAGTTTCTGTTTTTACTTAAGCTACTTGTGAAGTATGTATAAGTTAATAAATAAAGAGCTCTTTTAAGAAAACTGTCATAGCCACTAAGAAAAACTGATTAAATGGTATTGAAGGTAAGTTTTAGGGGCTGGAGTGATAGCACAGCGGGTAGGACATTTACCTTGCACGAGGCGGACCTGAGTTCAATTCCCAGCATCCCATATGGTCCCCTGAGCACCACCAGGGGTCATTTCTGAGTTCATGAGCCAGGAGTAACCCCTGTGCATTTCTGGTCGTGACCCAAAAAGAAAATAAATAAAAGTAAGTTTTACTGTACTAGGACAAAGGAAATTTATTTACCACTTATCCTTGAAATATGAGAGTTCCACAATGATCATTTCATAGATTTGTTAATTTTCCCAAAGGAATGATTCAGATAATTGCTGTGATTTCTTTCCTTAGGTTTTATCACTTGTAGTACACTATTATTCTGTCACAGAATAAAAAGTTAAAAGGGGATTTTGGCATTTTTCCTGAAATGAGTATTATTTTTCTTAAGCATATAAAAACCCAGAAGATGAATTTTGCTCAGAAATGAAACTACTTTAAGAGGGGTGTGGTGAGGGGGTGAAAGAAAGAGATCAAATTGCAGTTAATTTTTTACCAGCAAATGCTCAATTTGGGTTGAGTAAATATAGTTACCTTGTCAGCAACAGATGCACAGATGAGTTTTTGCTTTAGTGCCAAATGCTTTAAATCAAATTGTTACATAACTTTTAAGACGAATATCTCCAGATTTCATTTGTTTTTAGGCTAAGAAAAATATAACTGCTTGAAATATCTGTAACCTTCTGAGAAAGCTGACTCAAAGTAGGAAATTAAATAATTCATTTACCATATTCAGTGAAAAATGCATATCAGAAAAGAATGATCTGATATCTATAACTTTAGTTAAAGTCAAATGGGATGATTCTATATAGCATTTTAAAAAAACAAAACTAATACATTTTATACTGTCTACCAGCATGTCATTATTACTCTTGAGTGTTCAACATTTTGTTAGGAGAAAGTTAATTAACGAAATACTTTATTGGAACTCAGATGTGACAAAAGGTATTTTTGAGGAATAGTGTAATATAAAAAATATAGGGGATGTGGGAATATCTTGCGTTTTCAAAGCCCAAATTCAAGCCGTAACTATGCTATTGGCCCTCAGCCTCACCCAGCACTCTTAAACTATCACCGGGAGTGATCCCCATCCCCTAATACTGCTGTGAGGGTTTCTCTCTAAATGTAGAAAATGGTTACTTAAATTTTAGGAGGCAAAGCTGGTTGCAAAATTTAACTTGACTATAACTTGAAATATGTTTTAAACATAACACAAAAAGGTCATCATTTAATAGTCATTTTGACATCTTTCTTTTTTTTTTTTGTGGGGGTTTGTGGTCAAATCCAGCTGAGCTCAGCTTACTCCTGGCTTGGTGCCTGGAATATAACCCAGTGTTGGCTACAGGCAAGGCAAAGGTCTTACCTGCTGTGCTATCTCTCCTGTCCTAGATAGCCATTTTTAATTATATGACAGCTTTTCTCCTTTTTTACTAAATATTTTCTTATATATTTATATGGTCATTTGTTTCTTAAGTACATGAATTACTTGAAAACACAAGGCATGCCTATCAATGTTAGAATGTGGTCAGATTCATGACCTTTTACTATATGACCTATATGCCATCTAGGTCTTTAGAGTTTCATTATTAATTTAAGCTCCATATTCAATTTATTCTTTGCTAAAAATTTACTAAATATGTTCAAATTGTACTTCAAGTATGATAATACTGTCCTAAATGCTGAATACAATTGAATATTGATTGAAAATAAATATTTGAGTTGATGGGTTCTTAGCCACCTAAGATGTCATTGAGAACCAAGATTCTGGAAGCTTGATTTTTCATGATCCAATACCATGAAAATGATTGGTTTAAGACTAAAATTAGTTTTTTCCTAGCCTACACGTCAAGTGAAAATCTTTTTCAAAAGCTTTATTTTAGACAATGTGTACCATCACTTCAACTAGATAATTAAAACAGTTACGGTCTCTTCTATAATATTTTTGGCACTTGATGAGAGATTATTCATTTGTATTTAAGACTATAATGAGTCACTATAAGAATAATAGAAATTGGGCTAGGTGTATAGGAGTTAAAGGTACTTCCTTTGCAAATGGATAACCTTCGTTGAATCCCAAGGACCAAAGATAGTTTCCGGAACACTGACAGGAGTAATCTCTGAGCACAGAATAAACCCTGATCACTGGCAGGTGTGCCCCCAACACAAAATAGAAAAATCCGAGAAAAAAGTAGAATAAAAGTTGTCAAATATGTTGTCTCTCCCTTTAGCTAACTCTTCTTCAAATACTAACATATTCAATATATATTTAGTCAATAAATAAATCTATATATTTTTATTTTGTATATTCAGATTTTATAATGCTTATTTAAAATCATTGAACTGTCAAGTGTTAGGATATCCCCTGCTACTTACAGTTTGAATGTCTCTGAGTACATCATTTATCAATATTATTTTAACTCAGACATTGATTTTAAATGTTAGTAGTTTGATTTGCACAATTTTATAAGAATTGGATATTATATCACCTTTATATTGCCCATTGCCTACAATTAAATGTGTATTGTCGTTTTCTTTGTCTAAGTGCAAAAACCATTGACATGAAATGCCACAAATTAGGAATAGTATGTCTGTAGATTCAAATAAGTTTGCAATCTTTCTTCCTTATTTCAATTTGAGCATCATGATAGAATGGAAAATAAAATGACTTTGCAGGATAAATTAATATAAAATTACTTTTAAAATTATGTTCTAAAATTCGTAGTTAATTTTTATTTTTTTCTAAAAATTTATTCAGGACTACCAAAAAATACTCAGATTCCTAAGCAACATACTTTGAGAACAAAGAGTTTCAAATTTTCTGGTGTGATATGCCCGTATTCATTTTACAAGAAACTCTTTAAAATCAATTATTTAAAAGTTACTTTAGAAGTTAAAATATAGATTCATATGGTCTTTTACCTTAAGAATGATCATTCTGTATTCAATCCACACACTAGGAATTATGGGCACATCAAATCCATGCTCTGCTGGGGAATGTTCTTTAAAAAAAATAAAAGACATCATTTCCCTTAATACATAGCCTTTCTTTACTGTCAGGGGTTGTTACTAGTTTAGATTACAGTTAGAAAATGTTTGTTCTGGCAATTCAAGCCTCTTAGGATACCAAAGAATCTATGGACATCATCTACACATCAGTATTAAAGACTAAGTGTCCTTAATGGATTGTTCTAATGGTGTACTTCCGATTTTCTTCCACTCCTGGCAGCAGATTATAATTAAGGAGAATCCTCTGAGCTTTATGAAAAGCATCACACTAGTACTCACTGAGATAAAAGCCTTATGGTCCTGAGCATTGCTGTTGTTACAGGGAATAAAAGACAATTTTGAAGTGTCATAGTGAGCATATGCGTACTTACTTCTTTAACTTTGGGAATATTTATATTGCTGTATCAGACAGATTTAAGTGGCACACACATATTCTAGAGAGAGAAATCTGTTTATATAAATATGTACTGGTTTGTGTTTATAAAATAGATAGATAAAAATTCCTAATATTTAGGTTGTGGCACACTTTATTAATAGTAAATATTTATTTTCATTTTGATGGAATAAATAATAACTAAATTTTTCATGCTAAAACAACTAGTGGGCTAGAGTGATAGCACAGAGGTAGGGCATTTGCCTTGCACGTGGCAGACCTGGGATTCTAATTCTCTGCTCCTCTCAAAAAGCCCGGCAAGCTACCAAGAGTATCTCGCCCACACGGCAGAGCCTGGCAAGCTTCTTGTGGCTTATTCAATATGCCAAAAACAGTAGCAACAAGTCTCAAAATGAAGACATTACTAGGGGCCACTAGAGTAAATCGATGAGCAATGGGATGACAGTGACAGTGACAGTGAAGACAGCTAATACTTAAACATGAATAAAGCAATTCTTACAGACAATGGGCATTGGGAAATGCAAGACAATAATGAGAGATAGAACAGATAAATAAATTAATCTCTATTCTTAGTTTATTATGTAGGTGTTTGCAGGCTTAGTGAAAGCCTGAAGGGAACCAGATGTATCTTTGATTTAAAAAGACCTAGTTGAGTCCTCCCAGAGGACTCTTTCTTATCCTCTTTCTTATCCAGTGGTTCTCAACTGACTGAAAGACGGATGACAAGGGAGGTCTCGAAGGATACTCCTTAGATTTTTAAGCTGAATACTGATAAGTGCATGAATATGAGGAAACAGCAAAATTTAGGATATATTAATTTCAAAATCATTAGGAGAGATAAGGATAATGATGCTATTTAATAAATGTAATAATAAGTGCACTGCTAATGATAATATTAATTATTAATGAAGTTATTTCTCAAAGATTTGGTATTTATTAATTTATTTAAAATTTATTTATTTTATTAAATCACCATGTGGAAAGTTACAAAGTTCTCAGGCTTATGTCTCAGTTATACAATGCTCGAACACCCGTCCCTTCACCAGTGCCCATATTTTACCACCAAAAACCCCAGTATACTTCCCACCCCCCACCCCCCCTCCCACCTGCGTAGCTGATCAATTTCACTTAATTTTCTCTTTACCTTGATTACATTCGATATTTCTACACAAAATTCACTATTGTTGTTGGAGTTTCCCCCCAAAAAAAGCTTTGCTGACAAAGAAGCATTTGATAATTAGTTTTCCATTGCTGAGAATGAAGAGATGAAGTTGCACGGCCGCAATAGCAGCTGCGCAGTTTAGGATTTCTGTATTTTAATATTTTATTAATTAAGTCCAGGGAGATTTATGTTAGAAATTGCTTCATTTCCCTTCCTGGGGCAGCATGGGGCTATGGCTTAGTTCACAGTCTAGAGACATTGCTGGAAACAGCTGCTAGTACCAAAAGTAGTCTAGCTGGCCTCCGGATTGTGGTCAATCAGCAGCAGAGTGGTGGACAACCGTGTGGCCACCCGGGTCGTATCTCGGCGGAGCGAGCATCATTATCACCCCGGCCCGAGATTTCCCACGAGTCCCGCTGTTTCAAGTTCAAACCTCTATTTTTTTTTCTTCCCATGCCACCAAGTTCGTACCTCCTTAATGGTCCTCATAATACAGCCAAATATTTGGTATTTAGTGGGGTTAAAACAGTCAAAGATGTTCTAACATAAATAAGACCTATAAAATATTGAAAAAATCAATACCTGAGTTAAATCTGTATGTGCAATATAATAACTAATTATAATTATTATTATTATTGAAGTGGAATTCACATAATATAGAATTAGTCATTTCAGTGTGAATAATACAGAGCCAGTTAGCCCATTTGTGTTCTTGCACAATCAACAATTTTATCCAGTTCCAACCTATCTTCATAAACCAAAAGTAAGTGTAGACTGATTAAGCAGCTGTTCTTTTTTATTCCCTGGAAAACAACAACCAAAAATGCCTTCTATTTCTATGTATTTTACTATTCTGTTTATTTCATTGAATAAAATGGTATACATATACTTTTACCTAACTTTTCTCAGTTAGCAGTGTTTCTAAGATTCATTCATATTATAGTGCATAGCAGAACTGTATTCCTTTTGATGGTTTGATAATCTTCATATATCTATATATATCATATATATTTATTTTTATTTGTAGGTAGGTATTTAGATTACTTTTACTCTTATATTGTTATGGGAGTCTCATTTTATGCTCTCTTCCAGTTGAAGCAGCAGTGAGTTCTGGAGGGTGGTCCATGAGGAGATTATCTGGCACTGGCAGGAGGTAGCTTGTGGGTGTGACCCCTGGGTGCTGGAGATTTGGGGAAGCAGGCAGAGGATCTCTGCTCCCGGGGTCCCATCGAGCCCAAGAGTCCAAGATCACAAAGGCTCAGGTGAGCCTCAAACATGAGTGAACATATTCTTGGACTGCAGGGCCAACACATCATCATAAAGGGAAATATATATATATATATATGTATATATATATATATATATATATATATATATATATATATATATATACCTCTCAGAGATCCTGGCAAGCTACGAGAGTATCCTGCCCTCACAGAAGAGGCTGACAAGCTTCCGTGCATATTTGATATGCCAAATACAGTAACAATAACAGGTCTCATTACCCTGCCCCTGAAAAGAGCCTCTAGTTATTGGGAAAATAGAGTGAGGAGAGGCTGCTAAAATCTCAGGGCTGGGATGAATGGAGACGTTACGGTGCCTACTCGAGTAAATTGATGAACAAAGGGATGGCAGTGATGACAGTGATTAGTGTTATAGTGCTGGAATAGTGCTATAGTACCAAGAGCACGCATGTTATATTTGTTTAAATACCTATTTATTTATTGAATCACAGTGATCTACAATTACAAATCTGTCACATTTGTTTCAGTCATACAATGATCAAATACTCATTCCTCCACCAGTACACATTTTCCACTACCAATATCGCCAGTATAACTCCCCCCATCCAACCCCTCCCCCTGTCTCTATGCCAGACAGTTTCCCTATTACTGTCTCTCTGCTTATGGATGTTATGGTTTGCAATACAAATAATAAGAGGCCTTTATGTTCACGTTTGGTCCTTTATCTACTTTTAGCAGACATCTGCCATCCCGAGACAATTCTCCAACTGTCATTGACTTAGTGATACCTTCTCTATTCCAGCTGCCTTCTCTTCCAGTTCATGAGGCTGGCTTCCAACGATGGAGCAATATTTCTGGTCCTTGTGTCTACTATCCTTGGATGTCAGTCTCATATTATGTTATTTTATATTCAAAAACTGCACGGAAGTACCTGACAAGCATTCTGTGGTGTATTTGATATGCCAATTACAGTAACAATGATAGGTCTCATTCTCCTGATCCTGAAAAGAGCCTTCAATTGTCAGGAAAAACGAGGAGAGCCTGCTAAAATCTCAGGGCTGGGATGAATGGAAATGTTATTGGCACCTGCTCAAATAAATTCATGAACAATGGGATGACAGTGACACAATGAATATTCCACAAATGAGTCCAGTCTTCCTATGTCTGTCCCTCTCTTTCTGACTCATTTCACTTAGCATGGAACTCTCTCCACTTATAAGCAAATTTGATAATTTCATCTTTCCTACCATTTTCATAGTATTCCATTTTGTAAGTGTACTGAAATTTCTTTAATCAGATTTCTGTTCTCAGGCACTTAAGTTGTTTCCAGAACCCCCTAAAGACTCTACAGAAAAGCTCCTAGAAATAATAGGTCGAAAAGGTAAAGTGGAGGCTACAAAATCAACACCGAAAAGTTCAAGGCTTTATTATGAACAAATAATGAAAGAAAAGAAAGAGACATTAAAAAAACAATCCTATTCACAATAGTATCTCGGAAAATCAAGTACCTTGGAATCAGCTTAACCAGAGGTGAAGGACCTATACAAGGAAAATTACAAAACACTACTTCAAGAAATAAAAGAGGACACTAGGACACATCCCCTGGTCGTGGATAGGCAGAATTAACATTATCAAAATGGAAATACTGCCAAAAGCAGTATACAAATATAATGTGGTCCCTATCAGGATACCCATAGCATATTTCAAAGAAATAGACAAAACACTCCTGAAATTCATATGGAACAATAAACCCCCACAAATAGCTAAAGCAATCCTTGGGAAAAGGAAGACGGGTGGCATCACCTTCCCCAACTTCAAACTCTACTACAAAGCAGTAGTAATTAAAACACCATGGTATTGGACTAGAAACAGACCTGCATATCAATGGAACAGAGTTGAATATCCTGTCACAGATCCCCAAATATATGGACACTTAATCTTTGACAAAGGAGCAAAAAATGCAAAGTGGAAC
This sequence comes from Sorex araneus, assembly GCF_027595985.1. NCBI lineage: Eukaryota > Metazoa > Chordata > Mammalia > Eulipotyphla > Soricidae > Sorex > Sorex araneus. Next base: position 178,141,134 of record NC_073313.1, read on the forward strand.
AAGGAAAGCCTCTTCAACAAGTGGTGCTGGTAAAACTGGATAGCTACCTGCAAAAAAATGAACTCTGACCTCTATCTAATGCCAGGTACAAAAGTCATATCAAAGTGGATTTAAGACCTCAATATCAGACATGAATCTATAAGGTTCATAGAAGAAAATGTACACAGAACTCTCCATGATATTGAAGCTAAAAGCATCTTTAAGGATGAAACAGCACTGACCATGCAAGTGGAAGCAAACATAAACAAATGGGACTACGTCAAACTAAGAAGCTTCTGCACTTCAAAAGAAACAGTGACTGAACAAAGCAAGGCATGTTTGAAGAGAGCCTTTGGTGGTAGTAGAGTAACTTCCATTCACTAACATAATGTTTCTGAACTAAAACAGCTGGGCTTCATTTTCCACAACTATATGCTTAGAAAGAAAATAGGGACACAAAGAGGTTTAGGACTCTGCCTACCTACCTAAGGGGCACTCTCCCATCAGTTCCCGGGCTTTGGGGGCTCCCCTGGAACCCCCGAATTCCCTGCGCTGCGTGGACACACCTCTCCGCTACTCTGTAATGCCCAAACTCCCAATCAGGTACTCACAAAGAGGATTGGGACTCCTCATACCGACCCAAGGGACACTCTCCCACAGGTTCTCTGGCTATCACCTGCCTACCCCGCCCTGTGCCCCAAGAGATTACTGGGGGCATGATCTGTAGTTCAGGGGGCATGGCCTCAAAAGGGGGAGTGGCCACTTGCTGGAGCGACGGCTGTGGCAGTTGTAATTTTTTTTGCATTACATACCCTATAACTTATTTCTTCGAAAATCACCCCGGCCATCTAAATCATTTTTTGCAAAATAGTCCTTTAGCTGACTTGAACTTCACGAAAGCTGTCAGTGGACAATAGAATCTCCACAAACTCCTTGTAAAGACAGCAGCCTTAAGTCATCACTAAGGCCCCATATAAACCAAGAGGAGAGCCTGAGAATAAGGAAGGATTCTGGAATTGGAACAAAGCCATCATCATCAACTAAGCACAAACAGAATCCCCCCTGCAGAAAGAGGTAATAGGGATAGACAACTAGAAGGCTACCTCTCTAGACTTCCATAACAACATAAAGAAACAGCGAAAATTCCCTCCACGAAGAGAAGATGAAGAAAAAATTCCAGAAATCTCCAAAGGGTCCGCCCACATAATGGACCTCTCAGAAAAAGAATTCGGAGAAGGAATCTTGAAGAGAGTCGATGTACTCAAAGCAACCATGGAACAGACATCCAATAAATTAAGGGAAGAGATGAATGATGCTCTGGAACTGTCAACCAAGAAAATGCAAGAAGAAATGAGATCAGAAATTTCAAAGATATGAACAGATGGCATAAAGCTACTAACAGAAGTCACACAAATAAAGGAGTCTGTAGACGAATTAAAAATCTTAGTAGGTGCCCTCAACAGTAGAATGACTACAGCCAAAGACAGAATCAGTGAGCTTGAAGATGAGCTGCAGAAAGCTTACAGACAACAACAAATAATGGCAAAAGACCTCAAAATGGCTATAGACCGAATCAGAGTCCTTGGGGATGATGTCATGAGGAACAACATAAGAATCATTGGAGTACCAGAAGCACAGGGAAGTAACCCCAGTGAAAAAATACAGTCAAAGACATCATTGCTAAGAAATTCCCAGAGCTGGAGAAGGCAGGCATCCAGATCCAAAGGAGTCCAAAGAGTACCAGCAAAAAGAGACTCGAATAAAAAGACTCCAAAACATATTATAGTCAGAATGACAGATGCGGTGGATAGAGACACAATTCCACAAGCAGCAAGGTCAAAGAAGGAAATCACATACAAAGGAGCACCCCTCAGATTTACAGCAGACCTATAAAAGAAAACCCTCGAAGCCCAAAGACAATAGTGGGACATAGTGAAAAAACTCAACAAAATGAACGTCTCAACAAGAATACTTTATCTGGCTTAACTCTCACTCAAACTCAAAGGAACCATACACTACTTCTCAGATAAACAACAGCTCAGGAACTTCGTAGACTCAAAACCAAACTTAAAAGAAGGACTAAAGGGGCTGTTGTAAGTCAAGGAAGAACCCCACAAGAGCAACAAACCCCACAGAAAGAGGACACAAAACCCCATGACAATAATCTTTCTCAAAGTCAATGGCCTAAATGCACCAATTAAGAGACATAGAGTTGCAAAATGGATTCGGAAACTAAACCCAACATTCTGCTGCCTGCAAGAAACACACCTGAACAGTTAGGGCAAACTCAGACTCAAAGTCAAAGAGTGGAAAACAATCCTGCAAGCAAACAACTCCCTCAAAAAAGCTGGGGTGGCAATACTAGTATTTGACAACATAGATTTCAGGTTGAAAAAGATTAAAAGGGACAATGAAAGTCACTTCTTATTTATCAAGGGATATGTGCAACGGGAAGAAATCATACTCTTAAACGTATATGCACCTAATGAGAGATCAGCTAAATACAACTCTGTGCTGCCCGGGGGTGGATCTTTCCTCCCCACCCTGTCTCCCTGCATGGAAAATGGCGGCGGCAGCATCATCTACATGGCAGAAGCCATCTTGTAAGACTCCTAACCCAGAGGGATACGGCTAAATACTTAAAACAACTCCTAACAGACTTTAAGGAGGACATCACTAACAGAACAATAGTAGTTGGAGACTTCAACACTGCCCTATAACCTCTAGATAGATCAACAAGAACAAAACTCAGCAAGGAAACACGGACTCTACTCTGAAGAAAGAAATAGAAGAGAGAGGCCTAATAGACCTATACAAGGCTTTACACCCCAAAAAGAAAGAATACACATTCTTTTTCAGTGCACATGGAACATTCCCCAAAATAGACAATGTACTGGGCCACAAAACAGACCTCAATAAAATCAGAAAAATAGAAATTGTATCAACTATCTTCTCAGACCATGATGCGCTAAAGATAGAAGATAATCACACACAGACACAGAGAATCAAAACAAACACCTGTAAATTAAACAGCTCAATAAGAGGGTCAGGAAGGAAATCAAGGAAGAAATCAAGAGATACCTTGAAACAAATGAGAATGAAGATACAAGCTACCAAAACCTATGGGATGCAGCTAAAGCTGTGTTAAGGGAAAAATTTATAGCTCTGCAAGCATTCCTTAGGAAGGAAGAAAGGGCCTACATAGATAGCTTGACATCACAGCTCAAGGCCTTAGAAAAGGACCAGAAAAAGGAACCCAAACCAGACCGAAGGAAAGAAATAATAAAATTTGGAGCAGAAATCAACGACATGGAAACCCAGAAAACAATCCAAAAGGTCAATGAAACCAAGAGCTGGTTCTTTGATAAGAGAAAATTAAAAAAGGCGAGAAACCACTAGCAAGAATCACAAAGAAAGACAGACAGAGAACCCTAATAAACCGAATCAGGAATGAAAATGGGAACATCACAACAGAAACCAATGAAATTCAAAAGATTGTCAGAGACTACTTCGGAAGGCTGTATGCCACGAAACAAGAGAACCTAAAACAAATGGATGAATTCCTTGATTCCTACAATCTCCCAAGACTGAACAAAGAAACTTGGAATATCTGAATAGACCCATTAATATTAAGGAAATTGAAAATGTAATAAAAAATCTCCCTAAAAACAAAAGCCCAGTTCCAGATGGATTCACTAGAGAATACTTCCAAACATTTAAAGAAGACCTGTTGCCAGTTCTCCTCAAGCTTTTCCGGGAAATTGAAAAAACAGGAACTCTCCCAAACAGTTTCTATGAAGCACACATTTCCCTAATAACAAAAGCAAACAAAGGCACCACTAAGAAAGAAAATCACAGACCAATATCCCTGATGAACACCGATGCGAAGATCCTCAACAAAATACTGGCAAATAGGATCCAACAACTCATCAAAAAGATCATACATCACGACCAAGTGGGATTCATCCCGGGGATGCAAGGATGGTTTAACATTCGGAAATCAATCAACATAATCCATCATATCAACAAAAGTAAAGATAAAAACCATATGATCATATCAATAGATACAGAGAAAGCATTTGACAAGATCCAACACCCATTCATGATGAAAACCCTCACCAAAATGGGTTTTAGAGGAACTTTCCTCAAGATAGTCGAAGCCATCTACCACAAGCCTACGGCAAGCGTTGTCCTCAATGGGGGAAAAAAGGGGCCTTTCCTCTAAGATCAAGACAAGGATGCCCACTCTCACCACTTCTGTTCAATATAGTACTGGAAGTACTTGTGATAGCTATTAGACAAGAAAAAGAGATTAAGGGCATCCAGATAGGAAAGGAAGAAACAAACTCTCACTATTTGCAGACGATATGATACTATATCTAGAGAAGCCTAAAACCTCTACTAAGAAACTCTTAGAAACAATAGACTTATACAGTAAAGTTGCAGGCTACAAAATCAATACCCAAAAATCCATGGCCTTCCTATATACAAACAATGAGGCAGAGGAAAGGGACATGAAAAAAGCAATCCCGTTCACAATCGTGCCCCAGAAAATCAAGTACCTCAGAATCAGCTTAACCAAGGAATTAAAAGACCTATACATAGAAAACTATAAAGTGCTCCTCCATGAAATAAAAGAGAACATGAGGAAATGGAAAAATATACCCTGCTCATGGATAAGTAGAATCAATATTGTCAAAATGGCAATACTCCCTGAAGCATTATACAGATTCAACGCGATCTCTATAAGCATACCCATGACATTCTTCAAAGAAATGGATCAAGCAATCCTAAAATTCATATAGAACAAGAAAAGCCCACGGATAGCTAAAATAATTCTTGGGAAAAAAGTCGATGGGAGGAATCACCCTCCCCAACCTCAAACTTTACTACAAAGTGCTAACAATTAAAATGGCACGGTACTGGAACAAAGGCAGACCCGCAGACCAATGGAACAGGGTAGAATATCCCTACACACAACCCCAAATGTATGATCATCTAATCTTTGATAAGGAGCAAGAGATGTGAAGTGGAGCAAGGAAAGCCTCTTTAACAAATGGTGCTGGCACAAGTGAACAACCACATGCAAAATAATGGGCTTAGACCTCGACCTGACACCATGCACAATAGTGTGATCAAAATGGATTAAAGACTTCAACATCAGACCAAAAACCATAAGGTACATTGAAGACAAGGTCAGCAAAACCCTCCATGAAATTGAAGATAATGGTATTTTCAAAGATGACATGCAACTGGCCAACAAAGTGGAAACAGAGATCAACAAATGAGACTACATTAAACTAAAAAGCTTCTGCACTGCAAAAGATGCATTGACCAGGATACAAAGACAATATACAGAATGCAAAAGTATATATACCCAATACCCATCAGACAAGGGGTTGATATCAAGGATATATAAAGCACTGGTTGAACTTTACAAGAAGAAAACATCCAACCCCATCAGAAAATGGGGCGGTGAAATGAGCAGAAACTTTCCCAAGGAAGAGATACGAATGGCCAAATGGCACATTAAAAAGTTCTCTACATAACTAATCATCAGGGAGATGCAGATCAAAACAACCATGAGATACCACCTCACACCACAGAGACTGGCACACATCCAAAAGAACAAAAGCAACTATTGTTGGAGAGGATGTGGGGAGAAAGGGACCCTTCTACACTACTGGTGGGAATGCCGTCTGGTTCAGCCCTTTTGGAAAATAATATGGACATTTCTCAAAAAATTAGAAATTGAGCTCCCATTTGAGCCAGCAATACCACTGCTGGAAATATATCCCAGAGAAGCAAAAATGTATAGTCGAAATGACCTCTGAACTTATATGTTCATTGCAGCACTATTTACAATAGCCAAAATATGGAAACAACCTGAGTGCCATAGAAACTGAATACTATGCAGCTGTTGAGGAGAGCTGAAGTCATGAAATTTATTTATAAATGGATAGACCTGGAGAATATCATGCTAAATGATATGTGTCAGAAAGAGAGGGACAGACGTAGAGGACTGCACTCATTTGTGGAGTGTAGGGTAGCATCACATGAGGCTGACACCTAAGGACAGCAGATACAAGTGCCAGGAGGATTGCCCCATAGCTGGAAGCCTGCTTCATGAGCAGAGGAGAGAAGGCAGATGGAATAGAGACGGGATCACTAAGAAAATGATGGCTGGAGGAATCAGTCAGGATGGGAGATTTGTGCCGAAAGTAGATAATGGACCAAACATGATGACCTCTCAGTGTCTGTGCTGCAAGCTATAATGCCCCAAAGTAGAGAGAGAGTATGGGGAATATTGTCTGCCATGGAGGCAGGGGGAGGGTGGGAAGGGGGGTAGACCCAGGATATTGGTGGTGAGGAATGTGCACTGGTGGAGGGATGGGTGTTTGATCATTGTGTGATTGTAACCCAAACATGAAAGCTTGTAACTATCTCACAGTGATTCAATAAAATTTTTAAAAAGTTGTTTCCAAAAGAGTTGGTTCTTTGAGAAAATAAATAAGATTGATAAACCGCTAGCAAGTCTCACAAAGAAAGAAAGAGAGAAAACTCTAATAAATCGAATCAGAAATGAAAAGGGGGACATCATAACAGAAACCAGTGAGATTCAAAAGATCATTAGAGACTACTTTGAAAGTCTTTACGCCACAAAAAAGGAGAACCTAAAAGAAATGGAAGGATTCCTTGATTCCTATAATCTCCCAACACTGAAGAAAGAAGACCTGGAATACCTGAATAGACCCATCAATGTTAAGGAAATTGAAACGGTAATCAAAAACCTCCCCAAAAACAAAAGCCCAGGCCCATTCACAATCGTGCCCCAGAAAATCAGGTACCTCGGAATCAGCTTAACCAAGGAAGTAAAAGACCTTTACAAAGAAAACTACATAACGCTACTCCATGAAATCAAAGAGGACATGAGGAAATGGAAACATATACCCTGCTCGTGGATAGGGAGAATCAATGTTGTCAAAATGGCAATACTCCCTAAAACATTATACAGATTCAATGCGATCCCTATAAGTATACCCATGACATTCTTCAAAGAAATGGATCAAGCAATCCTAAAATTCATATGGAATAACAAACGTCCAAGGATAGCTAAAACAATTCTTGCGAAAAAGATGATGGGAGGCATCACCATCCCCAACCTCAAACTTTACTACAAAGCAGTAACAATTAAAACAGCATGGTACTGGAACAAAGGCAGAGCCGTAGACCAATGGAACAGGGTGGAATATCCCTACACACAACCCCAAATGTATGATCATCTAATCTTTGATAAGGGAGCAAGAGATGTGAAGTGGAGCAAGGAAAGCCTCTTTAACGAATGGTGCTGGCACAACTGGACAACCACATGCAAAAAAATGGGTTTAGACCTTGACCTGACACCATGCACAAAAGTCAGATCAAAATGGATTAAAGACCTCAACATTAGACCACAAACCATAAGGTACATTGAAGACAAGGTCGGCGAAACCCTCCACGATATTGAAGATAAAGGTAGCTTCAAAGGTGACACTGAACTAAGCAATCTAGTAAAAACAGAGATCAACAAATGGGACTACATTAAACTAAAAAGCTTCTGCACCGCAAGAGATACAGTGACCAGAATCCAAAGACTATCCACAGAATGGGAAAGGATATTTACACAATACCCATCAGATAAGGGGTTGATATCAATGGTATATAAAGCACTGGTTGAACTCTACAAGAAGAAAACATCCAACCCAATCAAAAAATGGGGCGAAGAAATGAACAGAAACTTTACCAAGGAAGAAATACGAATGGCCAAAAGGCACATGAAAAAGTGCTCTGCATCACTAATCATCAGAGAGATGCAGATCAAAACAACTTTGAGATACCACCTCACACCACAGAGACTAGCACACATCCAAAAAAAACAAAAGCAACCGCTGTTGGAGAGGATGTGGGGAGAAAGGGACCCTTCTTCACTGCTGGTGGGAATGCCGACCGGTTCAGCCCTTCTGGAAAACAATTTGGACGACTCTCAAAAAATTAGATATTGAATTCCCATTTGACCCAGCAATACCACTGCTGGGAATATATCCCAGAGAGGCAAAAAAGTACAATCGAAACAACATCTGCACATGTATGTTCATCGCAGCACTGTTTACAATAGCCAGAATCTGGAAAAAACCCGAATGCCCCAGAACGGATGACTGGTTGAGGAAACTTTGGTACATCTATACAATGGAATACTATGCAGCTGTTAGAAAAAAGGAGGTCAAGAATTTTGTAGTCAAGTGGATGGGCATGAAAAGTTTCATGCTGAGTGAAATGAGTCAGAAAGAGAGAGACAGACATAGAAAGATTGCACTCATCTATGGTATATAGAATAACAGAGTGGGAGACTAACACTCAAGAACTGTAGAAATAAGTACCAGGAGGTTGACTCCATGGCTTCGACGCTGGCCTCACGTTCCGGGGAAAGGTCAACTCAGAGAAGCGATCACCAACTACATTGTAGTCGAAGGCCATGTGGGGGAAGGGAGTTGCGGGCTGAATGAGGGCTAGAGACTGAGCACAGCGGCCACTCAACACCTTTATTGCAAACCACAACAGCTAATTAGAGAGAGAAAACAGAAGGGAATGCCTTGCCACAGTGGCAGGGTGGGGTTGGGGGGAGATGGGATTGGGGAGGGTGGGAGGGACACTGGGTTTACGGGTGGTGGAGAATGGGCACTGGTGAAGTGAGGGGTTCCAAACTTTGTATGAGGGAAGTATAAGCACAAAAGTGTATAAATCTGTAACTGTACCCTCACGGTGATTCTCTAATTAAAAATAAATAAATTAAAAAAAATAAAAAAAAATAAAAAGTTGTTTCCAGAACCTGGCTTTTTTGAGCAGTGCTGCAATGAGCATACAAATGCAGATGCTATGTCTACTATGCTTTTTTGCATACATTTCCAGAAGTGGTATTTTGGGGGTCATATACAACTCAAATTCTATTTTTTCGTGTAGGAATTCCCCTATTGTTTTCCAAAGAGGCTGGACCAGTTGACATTCCCACCTACAATGAAAGACAGTCCTTTTCTCTCAGCATCTGCACCAGCACTGGTTGTTCTTGTTTTTTTTTATGTGTGCCAGTCTCTGCGGTGTGAGATGATATCCCATTATTGGTTTGATTTGCATCTCCCGGATGATTGGCGATGTAGAGCATTTTTATCCTGTGCTTTTTGTCCATTTGTATTTCTTTTTTTTTTTTGCAGAATCTTCTGCTCATTTATTCTCGCCATTTTTTGATGTCGTTGGAGGTTTTTTCTTGATCAATTCTACTGGTGTCTTATAAATACCTATTTTTAATTCTTCTGCCCATGATGGGAATGCTATTCAGGTATTCCAAAGAGGAATCCAAAGAGATATGCTTGGAGTTTCACTCAAGTGAGAGAAGGAATCCGGAGTTCTGACCTCCGTTGATGGTCAAGAATCAGGGACGCTGTCTCATTTGCCAAGGTGTCGATAATCAGATGGGCCGGACACGTAATGCAATTCAGAGAGAACTGTTGGACTAGAGCTGTTACCAACTGGATTCCACAAGACGTTAAAAGACCACGTGACCGCCCACCAATGAGATGATCAGACTCTTCATGAAAGCTCTAAATGAATGGTTTGAGGCTCTTCCTGTTCCTAGAGCGAGCAGATATCACTGGGCTACACTAGCACGCGACAGGGATGAATGGAGACATTACTGGTGCCTGCTCAAGCAAACCGGAAATCAACGGAGGGACAAGTGACAATTCTTCTGCGTATACTTAGAAGTAGGATTGCTAACGATATGAAAATTATGTGTTTTAGTTTTTGAGAGTTTGCAATTATGTTATCTAAAGTGGATAAACCATCAAGCATTCCTACCCACAAGACTTGCGAGTTCTTCAAATTCTCACATATACTTTCCAGGACTGGTTTTTATTTTTAAAACAGCCATGATAGTTCGTGAAAAAAATGAAGCCTCATTATTTTTAAAGGAAAGAACTAGTAATTAGTAATGCCAAGCATCTTTTTTATGTGCGGTTTAGCTGCATATAAACTGATCTTAAAAAAATGTTTACTCATTCCCTTTCCCTGTTTCTAATTGAGTTGTCTTTTAATATTTGAATCTTATGATACCACTTGACTATACAGGTAAGCAATTTGTTTTCTATTTCTTACCATATTAATATATCTATTGATACTATGTTAACAAGGTAAAAATGCTTTCTTATCTTGTTAATATGGTGAAATTTGATGACTAAGTTTTGGGTGTTGACCTAATTCGACATCATATGGTAAGAGTTCTATTATATATCATTTTCTTCAAAATATTGCAGAAATGATGAATCACTGCTAGATAGCAAAAACTTAATTATATAATTTTATTAAAGAAATAATATTTAATATATTCTAATTTCCACCTGTTTTGTCAACTGGTGTAACTTCATTAACAAATTGAGATATATTTTATATATTGATTGTTTTGGGGGCACACACCTGGATATCCTCAAGGCTTACTCCTGCTAGACCTCATGAAATAATATGTAGTCCTGGTATCAAACCTGGGTTGACTGCATGCAAGGCAAGCACCTGATCTGCTGCACTATCTTTTCAGACTCAGAGCAGTATCATCTTTAGCTTTCAAATAAGACTTAAGATACAGGAAAAAGCTCAACAAGCTGTAGTACATGCTTTACATGCAAGAGTCATAGGTTTGATCACTGGTACTACATGAGTCCCAAAGAATCACATAAAATACTCCCTGAATTCTGAGTCAAAACCTTGCTGGGTGTGGACCCAAAACAAGCAAATAACCAAAGGAAAACATGTGACTAAACATAAAATAAGATGGAATTATGAATTAAATATAAAGGCATCAATGATAGTGTAATTGTGTCATAATTTGATACGAAAGAATCATGTCAAAATATGATCAATGAGTGCAGATAACTGAGGCAGCTCAGGATAAAGTACATTTGTATGAATGATCAGAGTAGTCATTCATGCTCATGTAGCCCAGCCATGCTCATAGGTTCTCTCCACACGTTTGGATGAGCCTCACACATGAAGGAACCAGCAGAGGAACACAGGTGTGTGGGACCTGGGGCTGAGACCTCCAAGGCTGTTCAGATCAAGACTGGGCCTCTTCCGCCCAGATTTCCCATTTCCCAGTAGCTAGGTGGTCACACCCAGGGACTGCCCCTGGCTCCCTGTAATCCCATCAATAGCCAGCATCCAGAGACTTTAAAGTCAGCTCCCCGGAGTGCTCGGTCATATCTTATAGCCTACTTCTCCTTCTGGGAGAACCTGGCAAGCTACTGGGAGTTTCCTGCCCACATGCAAGAGCCTGGCAAGGTCCCCATGGTGTATTCATATGCCAAAACCAGTAACAAGCTGGGTCTCATTCCTCTGACCCTGAAAGAGCCTCCAGTACGGCATCGTTGGAAGGATGAGTAGAGAGTGGCTTCTAAAATCTCAGGGCTTGGACGAATGGAGATGTTACTGAGACCGCTGAGAAATTTGACAATCAACGGGATGATGATGATGATGATGATGATGATGATGATGATGATGATGATGATGATGATGATGGTGATGATCAGAGTATTAACACAAGGAAGATACAGAGATTATATGTGAAAAGTGAAAATTCTGTAATTTCTAAGGTAGAACTAGTAAAAATATCTAGACTTTTACTATATGTGAATTAACATTTAAGTATTTTCTCAATAATTAGATATGTAAATGTTAATCAACATTCTAGGTCACAGATCTAGTGTTATTTGGTAAAAGTCAAACTTATTGTGTTATACTTCCATACAAACTGCAATGCTAAAATTAGAACTCTGAAAAATACAGGGGGAAAAACTGGTTGAGAACATATTTTAAAGTCTAAACCACAGCTATTTAGAGAAACTGGGTATAATGATTATGAGTATAACATGACGAGAGGAGCAATAACAGTAATTTTTTCTAATAAAGTAAAGTTTATTAGAAAATCAAAGAGCATCATATATAGACAGTCAAAAATTTTCCAAAAGGTTGAATCAAAATTTAGATGAGGTTATTCACACCGTTCAGGTGGTGTGAAGTTAGCATACTTGGTGTAAAATTTATTTTCACTTATCAACTAGTAAATTATAATATATTATCTTGGATTTTTCCTAAAATAAAATTGGGATGAGGCTTGCATTATAGTGGGTTTCTGTTAGTGTTATTAATAAAGAATGACTTTTTGTTGTTGTTCTTGGTACACACTGCTTCCCAGGGTTTATTTCTGGCTCCCTGACTGCTTGGTAGACCTTGTAGAGTGCTGAGGATCAAACCCAGCACATAGTTGCATGCTAGGAAAGCACCCTTCCCTTTCTTTGTACTCTATCCAGCACTAAAGAGTGACTTTCTTAAATAGATAAATCAGAAAACACTTTGGCTAAAAGAGCAATCCTCAAACATAAGAGTGCTTCAATGCCACAAAAGGCAAATTCGTATAGACTCTATCCCCTATGCCTCGGGTTTATGATTCAGTATGTTTATGGGAGAATATAAAAATAATGCATTTATTCCAAGATCAGTTCATGCTGATATGGGTGATTTTATGAGCAGAATTGTCAAAAACTCAACTACTTTATAGAACTTCTACCTTAATCTTTTTAAAGAGTTAGGAATCAGTTATCTAACCTCTAGTCTCAGTCTCCTAATGACTTGAGTGTTCATGGAAGACTTGCTTAATATTCCAGCAGCTTATTTTGTTCACATCTGAAAGGTGAGTATGGACTAAGTTTAACATTTCTTCCAATTTTGTAATTAATACTTCTTATCTATTTCAGTTATACCATTTTTAAATTATAGTGGTTTTATTCTATTTATCTTTTTAGTTTTATGAATGTTTTAAACTTTATTTTATATATCCAAGTAATTTTTGTAGCTCCTCAGAGAACATTTTGTTTGTTAATTTTCGTAAAACTTACTGTAGTCCCACTTTATTCTGGTCATTGGATTCTAATATGAAGAATTTATGTTCTGTAATCTACATTTATCTAGTGTGTAGATTTACATATACTGGCTCAGTGTTTAGAATTAGGGACAGCCAGACCTTTTCCTGTGGGAATCATAGTCATTATGCCTTGGCAGGTTCCAGGAATACATAAATAGCTCAGTCTCACAACTGATTATTTTAAGCAGCCAGTAGAAGAATTGTTGATTTTGTAGTGGAGATAGGTACAGGCAAAAATGCTATAATAACTGCCAAATAATCAGTACACCAAGCGGGGGGATAAAATCTACCTAAGGTGAGGATGACAAGTGCCAAGATGACTATCTCTCTCTCTCTCTCTCTCTCTCTCTCTCTCTGTTCTCTGTCTGTCTCTCTGTCTCTGTCAGTATGTGTGCTTCTTTCTCTTCCTTCCTTCCTTCCTTCCTTCCTTCCTTCCTTCCTTCCTTCCTTGCTTCCTTCCTTCCTTTTTTCCTTCCTTTCTTCCTTCTTTCCTTCCTCTCTCTCTTTCTTTCTTTCTCTTTCTCTCTCTCTTTCTTTCTTTCTTTCTTTCTTTCTTTCTTTCTTTCTTTCTTTCTTTCTTTCTTTCTTTCTTTCTTTCTTTCTTTCTTTCTTTCTTTCTTTCTTTCTTTCTCTCTCTCTCTCTCTCTCTCTTTCTTTCTTTCTTTCTTTCTTTCTTTCTTTCTTCCTTTTCCTTTCTTTTCCCTTCCTTCCTTCCTTCCTTCCTTCCTTCCTTCCTTCCTTCCTTCCTTCCTTCCTTCCTTCCTTCCTTCCTTCCTTCCTTCCTTCCTTCCTTCCTTCCTTTCATCCTTTCTGTCTTTTCCCTTCCTTCCTTCCTTCCTTCCTTCCTTCCTTCCTTCCTTCCTTCCTTCCTTCCTTCCTTCCTTCCTTCCTTCCTTCCTTTCTTTCTTTCTTTCTTTCTTTCTTTCTTTCTTTCTTTCTTTCTTTCTTTCTTTCTTTCTTTCTTTCTTTCTTTCTTTCTTTCTCTCTTTCTCTCTTTCTTTCTTTTTTCCTTCTTTCTTCCCTCTCTCCTTCCCTCACTCCTTCCTTCTTCATTCTTTCCTTCTTTACTTCCATCCTTCTTTCCTTTTTTCCAGTTCAATTAGCCTTGTTGGCCACAAAATCTTAAAGAAACATATGCTGTCAACCAAATATTGATAATAATAGGAAATGCATTTAATGTAGGAAATACATTAAATTTTAATTTCTAGTGCAAATTAGAAATCAGATTTCTGATTTGGTATCACGTGCTCCCATTACACTCTCTAGATTCTTGGGACATTGTTTCATCTCTGAAGTTCAGTTCCTCCATCAGTGAATGGAAATGTGTGGATTGGTGCCATATGAGATATTGTTCAGTTCTTTGAGCCTAATATATTAGTTGATATAGTCTAGAATGAATTGTTTGGGATGAGTCTGAGTAGAATTCAAGCCAGATCGATTCTAATGGTAACCTTTGGAAGCAAATTTCCCAAGTGAACATTTTTTTGATAATTTTCCTGTTCTCTTATCAGAGAATCAGAAAAAAAGGAGCTGATTCAGTAACTTAAAGTTCTGTTTCCTTAGAATTCACTCATAAATATTCTTATTATTGAAGATGATTGTGTAAATCTCTTCTTTGTGGCTTGGTACCATGCACTATCATGATATAGACTATTCTTTAGAGACTTCAAAAATGATCAAATAATAACTTCTACTGTTATGCTTCCAGAATATCTTTTTGACTGCTAAGTAATTTAAAAACAAGAAAATCTAGTTAAGGGGCCACTTTCTTTGAGAGCTATGCTGAGAATCCTAAAATTTAAAAAGATAATATCAATTGAAATGCAAATGTTTAAGCTTAAGCAGGCGGAAAAAAGACTCCCTCATTTACTCTAAAAAAATGAATTTGGTCTACTATAACAGATCTTTCCGAGATATGCATTTCTCAAAGTGATTAATATCTCTGACAGACCATTCTGTGAGCAAAATGCAAGATGCTAAGAGGCATCGAAGATAATGTAATTCTGTTCAGGTTGATTATTCTCATATAAAAACAAGCGAATGTTATGCCATTCTGCTAAGACTTTGCAAGTCTTAATGGAAAGTGGTATACTTTAATTTTATTCTTGTCTTTAAAAAAACTTATTCAGGTCTCTAACTTGTAAAACACAAAGAACAATGATTTCAAATATGGAAAGGGGCCTGTATTGATTAAAAAAAATAGAAAGTGAAGGTAAAACTAAATTTACTATGCACTTGACATGTCCAAAGAAATTTTATTTTAATCTATTAAACAAAATATGGTGGCATTACTGCATTATAAAAATTAAAATGAATGTTATTATTAACCATGTAACACTCACATGTGCATGTTAATTCACAGATTGCTATAATTTATTATGTTTAACTGAATTTTTCTATTACTGGAGACTGTTTTGTACTTGTTTTTAAAAGTAATGAAGCTCAGATATTTCAGTTCTTTATTAAAGGTCACACGGATTCAAATTTAATACTCAAAAATATTCAAATATCATACTCCTCTTTGCCACCACTTTGATCTATATAATGTTTTGTCTATATTCTGTTCTGTCCAATCCTGACAGTAGAACTCAGAAAAGCTTAAAAATCAGAGGTCCCTTTATGATGATGGATAGTGAACTAAAGCCAATCTTGTATTTCCAATTAAGAACACAGATGCTCTGTCTGTGTGTCTGAAACTACAATATGCATGGCTGGAAGATACATTTGCCATGAGCAGTCACTGTTCACAAGCATAAATGTATGCATGTAAGCTCTTTTAAGCTCCTTGTGTGTCTATTGAGTTGAGAGCTATCTAAAGAGCAGAAAACATCCAATTCCATCAGAAAATGCGGCGAAGAAATGAACAGAAACTTTTCCAAGGAAGATATACAAATGGCCAAAAGGCACATTAAAAATGGCCAAAAGGCACATTAAAAATAGCCAAAAGACTCTACATCACTAATCATCAGGGAGATGCAGATCAAAACAACCATGAGATACCACCTCACACCACAGAGACTGGCACACATCCAAAAGAACAAAAGCAACTATTGTTGGAGAGGATGTGGGGAGAAAGGGACCCTTCTACACTGCTAGTGGGAATGCCAATTGGTTCAGCCCTTTTGGAAAATAATATGGATGCTTCTCAAAAAATTAGAAATTGAGCTCCCATTTGACCCAGCAATACCACTGCTGGGAATGTATCCCGGAGAAGCAGAAAAGTATAGTCAAAATGACATCTGCACTTATATGTTCATCGCAGCACTGTTTACAATAGTCAGAATCTGGAAAAATTTGAGTGCCTGAGAATAGACGACTGGTTAAAGAAACTTTGGTACATCTATACAATGGAATCCTATGCAGTTGTTAGAAAAGATGAAGTCATGAACTTTACATATAAGTGGATCAACATGGAAAGCATCATGCTAAGTGAAATGAGTCAGAAATAGAGAGACAGACATAGAAAGATTGCACTCATCTGTGGAATGTAAAATAATAGAGTAGGAGACTAACACCCAAGAATAGTAGAAATAAATACCAGGAGATTGGATTCATGGCTTGGAAGCTGGCCTCACATGCTGGGGGAAAATATAGCTCAGATAGAGAAGGGAACACGAAATAAAATGTGGATGGAGATCCCGCTTGGGAAGGGAGATGTGTGCTGAAAGTAGACTAGAGACTTAACACGATGGCCACTCAGTACTGCTATTGCAAACCACAGTACCCAAAAGGAGAGCAAGAACAAAAGGGAATACCCTACCACAGAGTGAAGTGGGGGGGGATAGGATTGGAGGTTGGGAGGGATACTGGGTTCATTGGTGATGGAGAATGGACACTGGTGGAGAGATGGGTGCTCAAACATTGTATGAGGTAAACACAGGCACAAAAATGTGTAAATCTGTAACTGTACCCTCACAGTGATTCACTAGTTAAAAAAAATAGCAACTCCCCTCCAGAGCCTGTGAAGGCAATTGTCAGAAATAATAAATGTAAGATGTGCTAAAGGCATTGATTGCATTGTGACAGTTGTCATCATGCTAGTTAAATATTTTCATATGTGAACTATCTTTATTTTATTTTATTTTATTTTATTGAATCACCATGAGAAAAGTTACAAAGCTTCCAGGTTTAAGTCTCAGTCATACAATGATAAAACACCCATCCCTTCACCAGTGCACATGGTCTACCACCAAGAATCCCAGTATACCTCCCATCCCACCCACAACCCCTGCCTATGTGGCTGATGATTTTCACTTTACTCTCTCTTTACTTTGATTACATTCAATATTTTGACAGAACACTCACTATTATCATTTGAAAATTTCCCCCAATAATCAGACATGCTAAAAAGGCATCATTTGATAATTTGTTTTCCATTGCTAAGAATGAAGAGCATATGAGGCCACGTGGCTGCGAGAGAGCAGTTTTGGATTTCAGGCATTTTAGTAATTAAGTCCAGAGAAATTTCTGCCAGAAGCCGAGTCACTGCAAGCTCGTACCTCTGTCTAATGGGCTCCAAAAGATGGTAGTAGCCACGCTGCTGCCTCCGCCTAAAGGAAAGGCCGAGGGACAAAATCCTTTCCCCTCCCTGGGCGGCATGGGGACATAGCTTAGTTCACAGTCTAGAGGCATTTCTGCAAGAAGCCACTGGGTTCAAAATTGGTTAGTGGGCCTCCCGGATCATGGTGGTTCATGAGTGGAGGAGCCATTCTTGTGCGGCTACTCGGGATCTCGTCTGGGTGAAGAGCAGAGCTGGTACTGCCCCCCATCCCGAGATCTCATGAGTGCCCCAACACTGCAAGCTTTTTCCTCTGCTATGTGACCTTTCTTATTGATAGGCATCACCTACATTACCTTGCAAATAGTAAGCAACTATAAATGCTAGGAAAAGTTCTAAAAATCTTCCTATTTCCAATAAATAGTCAGCGATCATTTTTAGATATCTTGCACCAAGGATTGTATGTGTTTTGTCAGTCTTCCTTCATGTCTACATCCTTGATTGAAAAGTTTGCATTTTCTGTTAGTGGGTTTAAATCATCATCATCATCCTGTTGATTGTTGATTTTCTCAAGTGGTCTCAATACTCTCTCCATTTGTCTTAGCCCTGAGATTTTAGAAGCCACTCTTTACTTGTTCTTCCCAATGGTGCTGCATTAGAGGCTCTTTCAGGGTCAGGGAATGAGACCCATCATTGTTACTGGTTTTGGCAAATGAATATGCCACGCAGAGCTTGCAAGGCTCTCCCATGCAGGCAGGAAACTCTCAGTAGCTTGTCAGGTTCTCCAAAAGGGAGAATTAGGCTATAAGATGTCACACAACTGTGAAGCGGGCACGCGCTTCAGGGAGCTTGGTTTTATACTCTCTGGATGTTGACCATTGGTGGATTACAAGGCATGGGGCAGTGGGAGGAGGGGGCAATTTCTGTGTGTGACAGCCTAGCTATCAGAAAATGGGGGATCTTGGTGGAAGAGGCCTAATCCCAATCCGAGCAGATTTGGAGATCTCAGCCCCGTGTCCCACACACCTGGGTTCCTCTGCCGGTTCCTTAATGCATGAGGTTTGTCCAAACGTGTTGAGAGGGGCCTTGAGCATGGCTGTGGCTGGGTTCCAGAGGTCTTTAGCTGCCAGCGCTCTGCTTGGGGTGGGGAAGAAACTCAACCCACCCCCTCTGAGGAGCACCAGTGAAGACAGCCAGGCGTGGGGGCAAGAAACTCTGTGTCGCTCTCTTCTGGGAGCTTGGTGTGTTTAAATATACATATGTAAAGTACCTCTCTCCCTATCTCATGTCTAATGTTTTTATCAAGATAACAGAATTGTTTTATCCTAGAAAGAAACCACAATTGCCCCTTCTATGACCTAATAACTTGCTCACTAGAGGCTGTATGATGAGCTGTAAGATAAATTAATTGTCCTTATTCTTTCCATCAACATGATTTTCTAGTCCATTCGCTGTCATCAATACAATAAGACTGTGACTAAAAGTACATATTGGGAAAGCTCCTTGCTGATTTTAGAGACATTTAGATTATAAAAAAGGTAAACTTCCCTTTGTTTTCCTTTTGTTTTGTTTTAGGTCACACCCAACATTTTTCAAGGTTTACACTCTTTCTCTCAGATCTACACTTCAAAAATCACTTCTGGAGGGCTCCAGGGATCTTATGGGGATCAAACTCAGGTCAGCACAATGCAAAAAAAGCACCCTACCTGCTAAATTATCTCTCAGCATTCAAACTTCCCTCTAAAAAAAGACAATAGGCTCAGTAAAGCCAAGATTCTCTTATTAAATCCTCCGTGAATTCTGATGTTCCAAAGGTGTAGATATGTTATCTTAGAATTTGGGATGTTTCCGTTCATAGAAAAATGAATGTTTTAATATGTGGAATAATACCAATTTGTACTACTCTTCATATTTCACTTATCTCATAGGGCTTGCAAACATTATACATACCATAAGCAAAATGTGATTTTTGAAACTTTTGAAATATAGTTAAATCAAAAGAACTAGCAGAACAACTTTTCAAGATTATGGATATAAAATTTAATGGCATTGCTATGCTTCTATTTAAAAACATGTCTGTCCTTGGGAAATAATTTTTATTATATATACTTACCTGCTGTTAATTCTTATAATAGTCTACTTTTTAAAGTACAAGTATTCTTTCTTTGTCCTTTTTAAATTGAATCATAATGAAATGAACAGTTAAAAGGTTGTTCATGATTGGATTTCAGTCATACAATATCCCAATATCCATCTCTTCACCAGAGTATATTTCATACCACTAATCTTCCCAGTTCCCATCTGGCCACCCTCTCTACCTGTCCCTCACTTCAACCCAGCCTGCCTCTATGGAAGGCGCTTTTTTCTTTCTCTCTCTCTCAAGTATAAATAAAGTATAAATATTACTTATAAAATCATTGACATTCTCATGAATTATTTTGCTATACATTTAGAAAAATCTATAAACAAATTTTATCACCTGTAGCATTGCATTTCTGGAAAAAAACTCTTTATTTTAGTGGTGTATTGCAATTTTTATACATATCAGATTGTATTTGGTAATTGTCAAACATTTTTGTATCCATAGCTATAAGTGGCTTAAGAACAATTTTTAATCACTCTGTGGTGAAGAAGGAACTATGTTAAGCAAAGGGGACAACAAACTGAGAAAATGAGACCTAATGAACAACAAGTATGGTCTGGATCAGTTAATTAATCACAAATACTCATAACCTAAAGGAAGAGGGCACTACTTACCTTGCAAAGCCATCTAAGGGTTGCACTCAGAAAAAGTGACTAATATGTAAAAATAATTAATAATCAGAGTATGCAGAGAGGGAGGCCTCAGTGCCAATGAAATTACATAATTAGTTTGTTAAAAGGTCTTATGAACTAACCTAAAACCAATTAGACTGAATATACCCCATATTACTGATTTAGGAATATATAGGGCAGGGAACATATTCTAATGACTAAGAGATAAATTGACAAGAGCAGGGGAACTTATGACTGGATTTGAATCTATAAAGGTTCAAAGATGTTACGCAAACACTGAAAATTTTAGGCTTTATAATAATTGAGATTGGTATACAAATTAGCAGAGGGCCCAAGAGAGAGTGGAGTGGGTAAAGTGCTTGTCTGGCATAAAGTTGACCAGGTTCAATCCCCAGCACTACTAGGAACCACTGAGTTACTCCAGGAGTGATAACTGAACATAGAAGTAGGGGTAATCTCTGATTGAGCATTGTCTCATGCGGTCAAAAATAAACAACAACGAAATTTACCAAAATTCACCTGTGTAAGCTTTTAGAGCTTTGAAAATAATTTGTGAAGAGATCTGGAAATTTCTTTTAGAATAATATTGTAATATCTTTTCCAAGTAAAACTATGATATATATAGAATATCACTTGTATCACTTGTCCCATTGCCTATCATTGCTCAATCGGCGACCAGTACTGTTTCCACTGGTGCCACTAATGCATGCTAGTGTAGACTAATGGCATCTGCTCACTCCAAGGAACATGAAGAGCATCAAAACATTTGTTTTTGGGTCTTGATGAAAAAGTCAGACCATCTTGTAGGTGGGTTACCAGGCAGTCTTTTGACGTCCTGTGGAATCCAGTCAGTAACAGCTGTAATTCAGCAGTCATCTCCAAATCACATTACATGTCTGGCCCATCTGATTTTCGACACCTTGGCAAACAAGTCTGCGTGCCTGATGCTTGATCTTTATGGAGGTCGAACTCCAGATTCCTTCTCTCACTTGAATGAAACGTGATACTCCAAGCATAGCTCTTTCAATTCCTCTTTGGGAGACCTGAATACCATTCTCATCCTGTTTTCGTAGGGCCCAGGTCTCTGAGGCATATGTTAGTGCAGGATAAACAGTGGAGTTGAAAAGATGTGCCCAGAGCCAGAGGTTCTTCCTCTTCTTAACCACTTCTTCTATGCTCTTGAAGGCATTTCACGCCATTCTCTTCCTCCTGTGCAGCTCTGGTGTGAAGTTGTTCGTCATGTTGAGCTCTCAACCTAGGTACACAGAGCTGCTGAATTCAGAGATGTTCATTCCATTGAGAGAAAATAGAATGTCAAGAACTAGTCCTTTTCTCATGAACATTGTCTTGGTGAGATTCAGCTGCAGTCATACCTTTCCAGACTCATGGTCGAAGTCGGCCAGCATTCGTGAGGCTTGGCTAAAGTTTAGTGTTATTAGAACATGTTGGAAAAACGGAGGTGGTGTAGTTGCCAACTGTCTATCTTCACTTCCCTTCCTTCCCATTCTAGTTGTCGCATGACTTTCTCAAGGGTGACAGTGACAAGTTTCGGTGAAATGGTATCACCTTGCCAAATCCCTCTCTTTACGTCGATGATCACTTCCTTGTAGAATGGTGAGATCCTGGTGGTGAATCTGTAATATAGCTCACAGAGGATTCTGATGTACTGAGTTTGAACACCCTGTTTGGCTAGGGCTTCAATGACCGCTTCAGTCTCAACAGAATCAAAGGCCTTCTTTAAATCTATGAACGTTAGACAGAGCGACATTTTAAACTATCGCAAAACTTCAGTGAGTTTGGTCAATGTGTGGATATGGTCGATCGTGCTGAATGCTTTTCAGAAACTGGCTTGCTCACATGGTTGTCCTTATCATCAAGTGTTATGCCAATCTTATTCAGGACGACTCGAGTGAACAACTTGTAGACAGTGGACAACAGGCAGATTGGGCGATAGTTGCCAATGTCATGGATGTCTCCCTTCTTGCATAACAGGATGGTACTGTTGGTTTTTCACTGGGACAAAACCTTGCATTCAGACAGGTAGTGTGAAGAGCTAAGCCAGTGTATTGATGAGTACTGGCATCAGATACTTCAGGTGTTCGGGTCTAACCCTGTCTGGACCGGGTGCTGTACACTTCTTTACAGATAATGTTGCATGTCAGATTTCAGAAGGGAGAATCCTGGGAATGACATATCCATCCTGTGGAGTTTGGTATGTAGGCAAGTGGACATGGCTATCGAAGAGATCTGAGTAGAAGTCATGGGTGTCTTTTCCATTGCCCTTCTGGAAGATGTGATATATCCATCAGGACATCGGAGGGCAGTGAACTTGGTCTTATAGTTGGCGAAGGACAGGCGGGCATTGCGAATACTTTTCCCGGCTTCTGCCGCATGGGCCAACATTGCTGCTATTTTCTCTTTGAAGTCTTTTTTATGGCTTCTCTGCATAGCTTTGCAAGCTCAGACATTAACTTGTGATTGCTTTAGGCTGGTGCCAAACCACATTGGTGAATGAGCACGAGAATTTCCGAACACAGGTGTTTTCTTGTGGCTTTCTCACCCTCTGCATTCAGTCATGGAGGTTCTGAACAAGTCGATCATATTCCTCATTGATGTTATCAACGATGGCATCTTTCCATATTGCCGCAATAATGCCAAAGATCTCCCAGTTGGTGTTCATTCTTGGAATTCTCTTCTTAAACTTTGCAGCCCTATCTCTCTGCTCCGTGAAGTAGAATTTGACACGAAGGAGATGGTGGTCTGATCACATTTGCAATTTTGGGATAACAGCAACATCGGTCAGGCAAAAAATTGATTGAATATGTGGTCAATTTCATTGTGGAACTGTCCACTGTGAGACTCCCATGTCCAAAGTTTAAATTCGACCTTCGGGAACTGCGAGTTACCATGGATGATCTTGGTCAAAAGGATGAACTCAAAGAGTCTCTCCCCTTGTTCGTTCCATTTTAGGCTGTGGGTCCTGATGCGGGGTTCTTAAGGTGATCTTCTCGGTCTTATCTTGGCATTAAAATCACTGACAGTGACCTTGTAGAAGGTGTGGTCTTCTTTATAGAATTTCCCCAGCCTATGTAGAACTTCTCAATTTCTTCTTTGTTGTAGTTGGATGTTGGTGCGTAGATGACAAAGATAGAAACTGCCGGCAATGAGCCACATCTATTCATACATAAGCATCCGATTCGGATTGTTAGGCATTCAAACGAATCCATGCTTATGGCCAAGTTTGTGTTGATGAGGACACTGACACCACCGATGCCTCTGCTGTTGCATGTTCTGAGGAATAGTTCTTCTCCAGTGTAGAAGATGGCATGATGTGATCGATGCCTTCTTGTCTCTGTCAATCCAATGACATCATACTTGAACTTCTGCACTTGCACCATCAGGTACTTGATAGATGTTTCCGATGCCAGCGTACATGCATTAAAAGTTCAGACAGTCATTTTCATTCTTTTTCATTTGGGCAGCAGAGTTCAGCCCTGAGATTTTAGCAGACTCTACTTGCTCATCACTCTACTTGCTCATCCTTCTCAATGCTGTCGTATTTGGGGTTCTCCCAGGGTCAGGGGAATGAGGCCAATTATTGATACATTTTTTGGCATATTGAATATACCACAGTTACCTTACCAGCCTCTGCTGTCAGGGTGGAATACCCTCCGTAGCTCGCCGGGCTCTTCGAGAGGCACAAAGGATTTTTGGGTGGCCTCTAATCACCCTTACAGGTGCTCCCTGTCTACCGAATGCAAGCTTTCATTCAACTGGCATGTTGTAACTATCTGCACACTGACAAACACACCACACACCTTGTGCATGGACGTGTTGCTCACGTATGAAAAGTACTGGCCAGATCAGCACAGTCAATGCAAGGAGTTCAGCTCTGCACCTGCCTGCGTCTCTAGGCAGCACCTGTTGGTTTGCTCTTCACCGGTTGGCAAAGTTGCCACCCCCTCACCATGATGAGGTAGTGAACCATTAAAGGGGTTCACCCTCGAATATAGGCTTCCTAAAATATTTAATAAGAGACATTTTTATGCATCAGCCAGCTTTAAAATCATACATTATTGCAATATTTTAAATGGCAAAACCAGTTTTGCAAGAACTATGTGTGTATATTTTAATGCATATTTTAGTTTTTGTTAGTTTAAGAAAAATTTAAATTTTATTTTTAAATAATTTATTTACCATAGGTTTGCATTTTGTCATAGATTTAGGTTTGTCATTTCTTATTTTTGTTTGTCCATTCATGTGTTCTTCTAAAGGTATCAGAAGCTTTAATTACTTTTTCATTCTATTTTTTATTTGTTTTTGGAAATCACCCATTGTTAGTTGGGGCCCACTCTTTGCTCTGTGCCCAGTGTTTGCATCCAGGCTGTTATTGATATCGTGGTAACAATTGAATCAGGGGCTTTTGTATGCAAAGTCTGCTCTAAGCATTTAAACTGTCTCACCAATCTCTAGTTTATAATATTTGAAGTCCCATTTTTAAATAATTAATTGTTTCCTTTACTATTTTAATATATCTAACACAAGAAATGTTTGGTTCTACCTTCAAATTAATTTATTTTAAAATTAATTTTAGTATTCATGTTTAGTCCTGATCTCCTATTAGTTTGTTGCTCACTTTATAATATCTTGATAACTAAATGGATGTGTTTGTGTCTGTGTGAGATTCAAATTCCTAGACAGTACACTATGAGATAGAAAGTGTTATATGAAGGGAAACTCTAGTAGAATATCTTTAATAACTTCACTGTTATAGGTAATGTTACTTGAAGTGTTTGGTGAAATCACAATTAGATTAAGAAGGACACCCTCTGTTCATTTGTAGTGATCATCAGTTATATTTACAATCAGTTTAAATAATGATTTATGATCAACTTTTTAATATTAAGTGGTCCTTTATGTTTGTTATCAAGCCAATTCACTTATGACTTAATTATTTTAATAATGTGAGATATGAGATCTTATATGCACTAACCATAAAGGGATCTGATGAATATGCTTTTGAATAATTGTATTTGTTGTATTTGTTTTGTGTGCCATTATACTTACTGGACTGGAGTGATAGCACAGTAGGTAGGGTGTTTGCCTTGTATGCAGCCATCTGGGGTACGATTTCTCCATCCCTCTCAGAGAACCCAGAAAGCTACCGAGAGTATCCTGCCCAAAAGCAGAGCCTGGCAAACTACCTGTGGTGCATTCAATATGCCAAAAACAGTAACAACAAGTCTCACAATAGAGACATTACTTGTGCCCACTCAAGCAAATTGATGGACAATGGGACGACAGTGTTACAATGCTATTAATACTTACTATTGGTATCTTTACCTGTATCACTGTATCACTGTCATCCATTGATTTACTCGAGTGGGCACCAGTAACGTCCCTATTCCTCACAGCCCTGAGATTTTAGCAGCCGCTTCTTACTCGTCTTTCCCAATGATTGGAGACTCTTTCAGGGTCAGGAGAATGAGACCTATCATTACTGTTTTTGGCATATAGAATATGCCACAGGTAGCTTGCCAGGCTCTGCTGTGAGGGCAGGGTACTCTCGGTAGCTTGCCAGGCTCTCCGAAAGATATGCATATATCTGTTACTGTATTTGGGATATGAATACAGCCATGGGGAGTTTGCTAGGGTCTCTCATGTGGGCAATAAACTCTTGGTACCTTGCCAGGTTCTCTAAGAGGGAGAACTGGGCTATTAGATGTCGCAAGGCTGCATTGCAGCCTCACTTCTGGGAACTTGGTTTTATAGTCTCTGGATGTTGGTCATTGATGGGATTACACGGAGCTGAGGACAGTTTCTGGGTGTGACTTCCTAGTTACTGGAAAATGGGGAATCTGGATGGAAGAGGCCCAGTCCCGATCCTAGCAGCCTTGGAGATTTCAGTCCCAGGTCCTGCACACCTGGGTTCCTCTGCTGGTTCCTTTATACCTGAGACTCATCCGAATGTGTGGAGAGTGAGTGGCCTTGAGCATGGCTGTGGCTGGGATATGGAGGTCTTACTATATTTAATGTAGTAACTAAAAATAGTTTTCAACTAAACATTATATACATATTTTATGAATATATACATAATGTTTTAGTGTAAAAGAGAAAAACATGTATTTATATCTTAGATCATATGAAAATGATAAGTGATATTTCTACTTCCAGGTTATTTATAATTGATGATAGATATTGCAAAAAGGTTGGTAACTTAATGTACCTTGACAGATTCTTCTGCCTGTTTATAGTGTGACTGTGGTATTTTTGAGTAAATAGTAATTTTAGGCAGGATTGTGGGAGAATTCATTGAACTGAAATCACTGTATCAGTGCCTTTTTTTCCCAGAACCTAAACTTGTATATAAGCTGTGTCTCAGTATATCATCTCCAGGGAGATGGAGATCAGTGCTGAAATCAACATGAAATTATTGATAAAGTCATAGTTTAATTAGAGAAAAGAGCAAATTGTCTTTTATAAAATTAGTGAGACACAGTTTAAAAAAAACAAACTCTTGTTTATTAAGGAACCGGACCTTACTAAGGGAAGAAATTAACCTCATATTCCTTCCCATCGTTCTTTTTTAGTATTTGTTAAAAAATGCAATTGCGGGGGGGCGGGGGTGGGATAATTACATGAAGGAGGTTGTCTGTGACTCTCTAACTAACACAGACACTCAGAAGTTTTGAATTCTCCACATTTGGGAATATGTGTTTCAAAGTGAAAAAATGTGTAATGCTTAAAATGTAAAGGTTTGAACCCTGTAAAAATAGTATAATGTATAGATTTAGGACTGCTGGACTGCCTATGTGACTGAATTCAGTGAAGTGATCTCCATATATACTTTTGCGATTTAGGAGGATATATAGAGTCTGTTTTCTGAAACTTTGGGTCAAGATCCCACATGGGGTAAATGAATGTGGAAGTCATACAGGTAAAAAATAGCAACAAAGTTTCTGAATGTCACTGTCACTGTCACGTCATCCCGTTGCTCATCATGTCGAGTGGGCACCAGTAACGTCTCCATTGTGAGACTTGTTGTTACTGTTTTGGGCATATTGAATATGCCACAGGCAGCTTGCCAGGCTCTGCTGTGCAGGCAAGATACTCTTGGTAGCTTGCCGGGATCTCTGAGAGGGACGAGGGAATCGAACCCGGGTTGGCCCGTGTGCAAGGCGAACACCCTACCAACTGTGCTTTCTGAATGTACAAAAATTAATTCAAATCAACCATGTAATAAATCCAAGGTCCTGTTGGCGAACTGTACATGTGGTATTCTTGTGTAAAAAGCAGTTACACTCAGGGGCTGGAGTAATAGCACAGCAGGTAGGGCATTTGCCTTGCACGCGGCAGACCCGGGTTCAATTCCCAGAATCCCATATGGTCCCCTGAGCACCGCCGGAGTGATTCCTGAGTGCAGAGCCAGGAGTAACCCTTGTGCATTGCCAGGTGTGACCCAAAAAGAAAAAAAAGCAGTCACAGTGTGAAAAGTTTAAAACCTAGCATAGACAAGTCTTGTCACTCAAGAGCAGAACCTCATATGCAAGGTACCATGTTCATTACAGTTGATAACTTCTGGTCTCAGTGGGCTGCCTCCTTTATTAGGTCTCTGGCTCTCTACATTTGAGACTAAATTTCTGATTACAACTAGGAAGCACCTGGGTTGTGCCCAACAATGATTTATTAACAGAATGATTATACATCTTCCTCATTGTTCCCATTTATCTCATGTCTTGTCGTGGCTGTAGGATTTGCAATTTGAATTAACTTTCCTTCCATTTATCAAAAGCCACCATTTAACAGTATTACAGTTTTCTTGGATAAAGACCAAAATAGAATGGATGATTTGTCTTCAAAAGGATAGAGGGGAACATGGACTGAGAACTTCTTAGGAAAGTTGATAGCTGGATAGGAAACAAAGTGTTATGAATGTCTTCCATGAGAGAGGATCTTTGACAGGTGCGTGACATCTGTGTGAGAAGAAGTACTCATCTTTCCAATCCTAGTTCAGTGGTGTCTTGCAAAATCTAAGAATATGGTGTCTAGTGACAGGACACCATGTTCTTGATTGTATTACCTCTAAACTTTTAAACTTGATTTCTATTTGCTTACTATCTTTTCTAGCTGTTACACTTTGCACAGAATAGCTGATTAATATTTAATTAAAGGTTCTAATTCCAATTGATATTTGAAAGTGCTTCTTATTCTAGGAAGAGCAATTCCCTTCTAAAGCTATTAACAAGCAGTCATTAGCCATAAAGTAGCAGACTTAATATGGTTATTTTGTCATAAATAATTGATACTCTTTCTGTTTTATTTTGAGTTTGTTTGGTGGTTTTTGGGCAACTCTCAGCAGTGCTCAGGACTTACCTCTGACTTCTGCACTCAGGAATAACTCCTTGTGGGCTCTGGGGATTATCCGGGGTGCTGGGGATAGAAATCAGGTGAGGTGCCATAAAGTCCTCCCCTTTGTACTATCACTCCATGCCAAGGGCCTTGATAGTTTTAAGACATAAATGTTCAAGCAGGAGTGTATGAATTGAACTATAAGCATATGTTTCTAGTAAGACCAGAGGAAATAGGGAAAAAATAGGGAAACAGAGTGACAAATTCTGCCAAGTATTCTGCCAAATACCTGAGTTCTGTATTTTTCAAAGCTTCTGATGCAGAAACACGGAGTGGAAAGAAACAGTTGGAAATAGCCAGTATAGGTGTTGTGATGCATATGATGAGCATGTGAAAAATAAAAACTGGCTTCGATATAAATAATTTCTCCAAATAATAAGGACATCAAAATGTGATGAAGTAATAAATTTGATGAAAACATTCTAGCACATCAAAATACAATTGATGAAAACGTAATATCTTCAACTGAGATCAACAAATGATAAGAAGTTATTAAGAACTTTGCAAGTGTGATAGAGATATTTCAGGGGATTAAAACAAATGTGCTCATTTTGTGTATTGCTGGCTCAAGTTCCATTCACAGCATTGCATATGTGTAGTCCCCTGTCACCACCAGGAGTGATCCCTGAACAGGACTTTAGCACTGTCCTCCTGTCCCTTTGTTCAACAATTTGCTCGAGCGGGCACCAGTAACGTCTCCATTGTGAGATTTGTTGTTACTGTTTTTGGAATATCGAATATGCCATGGGTAGCTTGCCAGGCTCTGCCATGTGGGCAGGATACTCTAAGTATCTTGCCAAGCTCTCTGAGAGGGACAGAGGAATCAAACCCCGGTTGGTCTCATGCAAGGAAAATGCCCTACCCGCTGTGCTAATCCCTGATCTCCTACTAGGTGAGCCTTCAAAACAACAACAAACAACAAAAACCAACAAAACTGAACTCCCATCACCCTAAGCATTGCTGAGTGCAGCCTGGGAACCCCCAAGCACTAATGAAGTGATCTATCGGAGGGCTCCGGGCACTGCAGTCTGAGTAGCACCACTGCTTCAGGCCCTTGCATGAAATCCTGGTCCAGCTGGCAGTAGCCATTCCTCTTGTCCCAAGCTGTCCCCCAGAATTCGGAGCACTTCTTTGGAGATCCTCAAATAAATGAATAACTTAATAAATAAAATGCTGATCATTGCTAGTTAATGCTGAAATACACCTTAAAAAACAAAAAAAAATGAAAGGAGCTTTGGGGAGCATAAATAAATTTTTGGATTTACTCATGAATTCTGTCTCTGTCACTGTTATCTCATTGCTCAAATGAGCACCAGTAATTTCTCCATTGTGAGACTTGTTGTTAATGTTCTTGGCATATTGAATATGCCACGGGTAACTTGCCAGGCTAGATACTCTTGGTAGCTTGCAGAGCTCTCCAAGAGGGGTGGAAGAATCAAACCCGGGTCAGCTGCATGAAAGGCAAACACCCTACCCACTGTGTTATAGCTCCAGCCCATGAATTCTGAGTATTTCTAAAGAATTTAATAAGAGTTTCATAGATTTTCATTTTGGGAGTAATTTAGTTAGAGCAGTAGATAATGGATTTTATATTTGGATAACAGTGACAGTTTGAAGATTGACAATAGTAAAAATAAACATATTAACATATAATTTTTAGATACACCTAAGACATCTTTTGGCAGCCATTTGTATTGGTGCATGGATCAACTCACAGCTGCAAACTTACTTACACTTGCTGCATGATAATTGAATAGGACCCTGTAAATAAGTCTGTCAGAGCTGGTAAAACACTAAACATCATCAGTATAGGATACAAGAAGGAAACTGAAAGGAAGGATATTTTTTATCCTGGTTTGAGTTTGGTTCTTCTGTTTTCTTCTCTGGTTGTACAGGTAGTTGCTGCACATTCAGAACCTAAATTTTGTAGGTAGGTTTTTAGACCCAGCTCTGACCTGACTACGCCTCCTCACTGTCTTTCCACTACACTCCCACGTTTCCCAGGAATTATTCAGTAAGTAGGTTCCTGATTCTTCCATTTTCTCTGTGCATTTATCCACGTGCCTTAGACTACTTGAATCCCACATGTATTTAAAAAAAACACATTACAGGCTCACATACTTCAGGCTTCATAGCACACAACCATTTTTGAGAAGTCTAAAGACTAAAAACCTTTGTTGAACTTGCTACTATATTTGGCAGCATATACACTGTTTCCTGTTTGCAAAACTCAAATTTTAACTAGAATTTTTAACATGCTTGCATCCAGGACAGGTATGTCCTGTCTATCTAGAAATTGTAAATCATTTTTGACCCCGTTCAAGATGGAAAATTTCTCTGTTAACTGGTGAACTGCCTACATAGTTCTTCCAATAAATTCTGACACTGACCTTAAGGAAGAAACTGCTTCTAAGTTTGATTTTAACTTGAACATTATGTGTAAAATCTAAACTATTTTAGTGCCATCCTTATCTTTTATTCTCCAACACACTTAAATTTTTTTTACATTACATTTTCTTATTTCAAATTACTATGTGATTTCTGTCTCCAAATTGGATTTTAACTGACAAGGAACACTGTTGAATTAATTATAAGAGTGAAAAATAGAGTGGTCAAGGGTGACTCATAAGATGGTAACTGATTAATGGTGACACTCTTGACTGATATATGAAGTAAGAACAAGTAAGGGAAGAAAATCAATTCCATTTTTAATCTGGACTCTGTGAAGTATTTGTAGGACATTTGAGGCAATTGACCATCAAACAGTGAGATAGTATAACTAAACTAGGTGGAGAGAGGACAGATAGGAGATGTAAATTCATGAATCACCAGTGTTCAAGAGCAAGTTGATGTTAATGAGAGTGGAAGCTATCATCTAAGCAAAGTATGATGAATGATAAAAGCCAGATCTCAAGGACATAAATCCATGGAACACCAATGAAGAATAATTCCCAAGAAGACTTAAAAGTAGCCATTAGAGCAAAGTGTAGAGTGATCAGTGATTCCAAATATAGTTTTTCAAATGCGTTAATGTAAGTCCTGAAAAATATGCATTCAATTTATAAATTTGACTCCATTAAGATAATGTTTGGATCTCTGAGAAAATTGGATTTGAGAAAGAAATATCAGAAGCGATGACAGAAAGTATTTTTTTCTTTGTGATTTTAAGTGAAAAGAAAAAAAAAGATGGAACCATTTCTTTCAGGGTTCATAACATAGAAGTCTCTGGAGGATTGAATTTTTAGGGTCTGAGAGCTTTAAGCATGATTAACAAAGGGAAAGTAGTCAGGGAGAAAATTAAAGCAATGGAGATACAGTAATAATCAATAGAATTCAATCTTTGGGAGGAAGTTGAAATTGAAATCATATGTAGAAGGATTGGCTTTGAAATAAAATGGTACCTGTTTCTTTATTACTGTAGGAAAAGAGGAGATTTGGGGTAATTGAAAAACTGAAAAATTATTAAAGAGAAAAATATTTTATGCTTAATAAATCATTCTCAAAAAATTGAGTAATCAGAGAGATTGATAAAATGATAGAAAAACTAAAACTCGAGAGAATTTGATACAGAATGCTTAAATTAAGTTTAGCGTTTTATATCCATTAACAGACTGAAACGATAGCACAGAGAATAGGGCATTTGCCTTGCATGCAGCTGACCCGGGTTTGATTCTTCAGTCCCTCTCGGAGAGCCAGGCAAGCTACCAAGAGTATCTGCCTGCATGGCAGAGACTGGCAAGCTACCTGTGGTGTATTCAATATGCCAAAAACAATAACAAGTCTCACAATGGAGACGTTACTGGTGCCTTCTCGGCACCATGTTGCAAATCCATGAGCAACAGTACTGGACCACAGTGTTATGACAGTGCAGTGCAGTGCTACATATCCATTAATATATAATAATACCAATTAATAGAAAACGTGTAGATATGAATTTGTGTTTTTGAATGTAGATACCCCACAAATAATTATTTATATCAATAATATACTTTTTCCCTTGCCAAGTTGTTACCATGCATATATTTCAACTATCAGCATATCAAAGAAATTATCTCTCTATATCAATAATCTTTGATCCCAACAAAAAATAGAAAAAGATTATAGATTTGGTGTAAGAAATCCTAGATTATACTACTGACTCTTTTACTCCACAAGCTATTTGATGAATATTTCTAAAATTGCTAATATTAGTTTATTCTTAAAGATAAGTGCTGCTACACACCTTTTAGTGAAGGTTACCTAAAATATGTCTTGATTCTGGGTATAAATTTTCTCATAGTTAAAATCAGAATAATCTTAATTATATAAAGTTATTAAGATGACACAAATTAATTCATGTGTGTGAAATAATAATAAATTAATATTGTAAATAAGTCAATGACTCATTTTATATATAAACTTAAGTCAGTGGTTAGCACTTAATTGAAAAAAGTAGCTGCAAATTTTCCTACTGACATCTTTTCTTTGGTCAAAATAAAACTAAGGTAGTCAGCGTATGCTTTAATAGTATTAACCACTTGATCTAATATAGTTGCTTTTTAAATTACTTCTAATTATTATTTGGCAAATTTAAAGTTTTCACTTGAATCAACTGAAGGCAAGGAGAAATTGGTGAAGAGATAGTGATTAAGTTTTAAATTTGTAAATATAAAAGAAGATTGCTATTTTTAGGGTTATGTAAATTAAGTATTTTGAAAAATAATAAGTAAATATTCTATGTAAAATATTAAAAAATTTTCCATAATAATGGATAACTGAGATGGTAACAAGAAAGAACAGGAATAAAAAATAATGCAGTAATCAAAAAATATCAAAGAAACCCAGAAATGAAATGAATATATGTTTGCATGTAGTTGTATATGCCATAAGTTTAGTGATTTTCATGTTCTCGGAATGATAGAATATAATTGAGCACTGCCCAGAAGTCAGCCCTCAGATATTTGGACAATTAGACTATGACCAAAAGTATTGGGTACATTCAGGTGATCTTGGAAAAACCTCAACAATGGTTTTAAGAGAACTGAATAGCCACATTCAAAAATGTGAAACTAGATCCATATATTTGTATATCAAACACAAAGGGAAAAAGTACACTAAACTAAGGATCTCAAAAAAACCCAAACCATAATCCATAAAATTCAATGAAGAAATTATAGGCAGAACCTTCAAACATATGTCTTCAGAAGTGTCTTCAATGTTTTGATTCCACTGACAAATAAGACAGAAACATAATGAAACAAGTAGGGTTATATTGAATTTAAAAAAGTTTTTGCATGATGGAATAAACTTTTTTTCTTTTTTTTCCTTTTTGGGTCACACCCAGCGATGCTCAGGGGTTACACCTGGCTTTGCACTCAGGAATTACTCCTGGCGGTGCTTGAGGGACCATATGGGATACCGGGGATCGAACCCAGGTCGGCCGAGTGCAAGGCAAACGCCTTACCCTCTGTGCTATCGCTCCGGCCCTGATGGAATAAACTTTGATTAAGTTATAATGCATCCTACTGGGTAAGAGAAAATATTTACACAATATAAAAGAAATGTCATCAAGCAGAGGACAGCACTGGTGGAGGGATAGATACTCAAGCTGTATATGACTGAAACACAAGCACGAGAATATGTAAACCTGTATCTGTACCCCCCACGGTAATTCATTAATAAGAGAAAAAAATTGCTTCATTAAAAAAAACAATATAAAAGAAACAAATTTTCAAGGTAAATAAAGCACTCACAAAACTCAACAACAATGTGCCAATTAAAAAATGGAGAGGTGAAGTAAGCCAGAAGAAGGATTAAAAACAGAATAATACCTCTATGTTGTATTTAGAGTAACAGGATGAGAAAATGCAATGGTTTTAAGGACGCTAAGATCACCCTTACTCTAGATTATAGGGAAGAAAGGAAAGATATAGACTGAAGGGGAGAAAACATAGAGGAGAAGCAATGGGGACAGGGGTAAAGGGGATGAAGGTACATCAGTGATGTTAAGAAATGAAGAGCTAAATATCCAAGCAACAGGGTCACTGAAATCATGAGACACAAATTATAATGACCGAACTTAAAGGGATCCTGTCAGGACAGCAGACTGTGACTGTGGCTGTGGCCTGGGGTGCAAAGTAGGGGATTGTACAGGAAAGAGAACCTGGAGACACTGGGGGAGGAAAGTTGACAGTGGTGGGAAGATAAGTGATGGAATATTTTATGTCAAGAACCCAACAATAAATAACTTAAGAACTCAGTGTGCTTTAATAATAATAATAATAATAATAATAATAATAAGTTTTTTTAATTAGGAGATGAACAGACATTTTCCCAAAAGAGACATACAAATGGCCAGTGTGCATATGAATAGGTATTCATTGTCACTGGTTATCAGGGAAATGCAAATCAAATAATGTTGACTTATAAACAGATACTAGTGAGAATAGCCTGTATCAAAAAGACAGGAAGCAACCAGTTTTATTAGGACTACAATGAAAAAGAAATTTCATTCACTGTTGGTAGAAATGTTTGGACTGGATTAGTCATTATGAAAAATAGTATGGAAACATTAAAAAATTTAAGACTAGATCTTTTCTATTCTTTCACTTTCTGTGATTTCATTTTTTGGCAACTACCCTAAAAGTACAAATACATTAATTTGGTTTTGTATTGATACAAATACATTAATTTGTACAGATTAATGTATTGCATTGAATTATTTTCATTACAGTGCTAAGTATAATAACCTATATTAACCAGCATTTGAAAATAATTCCATGTCCAACCACAGATGAAAGAATAAAGAAGTTGTGGTAAGTTTACACAATATAATGCTATTCAACTATAAGAAAAGATGAAATCTTGCTGTTTCATGTCATTTGAGTGAAACAGGGAGGCATCATCTAAATAAAAAAAATTAGAAAAACTGAAAAAGGACAAATACTGGGAGATCTCACTCTCCTGTAGTGTACAGACTAAGAAAACAAGGGAATGTATAGTATGGAATGATTGGCGTTCCTTGGATCTTTGATTACAAGACTCAAATTACAAAAAAGAAGAAACAGAGTAGTGGTCAGGAGAAGGAAGAGACAGACTAAAATGATATAGGGACAGTGGTTTAGGACCTCAATTAGACATTTTGATGGTAATGAGGTTAACTTAGTCCATTGAAAATATGAACACTAACACTATTGTAACCATATTATTTGCAAAAAAAAACAAACAAATAATAGCCCTTGGATTGTAAAACACTTTCAAGAGAAGCCCTGAGTGATAGTACACAAAGTAGAGTATTTGCCTTGCCTAACATATGACTTAGGCTCAATCCCTTGCAACCTATATGGTCCCTTGAGCCAGCCAAGAATGATTTTTGAGCACAAAGCCAGAATTGAGCACTGAGTACCACTGGGTGTGGCTCAGAAAAAGAAACAGAACAGAACAAAAAGATTAATTAAGGAGATATACTCAAGTCATTGAAATAATACTATAAGAACCACAATTAAATTATACCCTATTCAAATGAAGATCATCATCTACAAGAAAACTGCTGTGAAAGAAAATTTAACTTTGATTTTCAATTATCGGCATAGTCTGGCTAAACTTGAGTAGGTCGATATATTTATGCATTTCATCCAATAGGACCACAGATTCTTCATAAAAAAATGTGAACCATAAACACCTAGCAGTATGTTTCAGCTGGGAGAGGACAATTATTGTATTATTTTCAAGAATATTTGAACAAAGTATGTTTGTATTATAATTATATTATAGTTAATTATATAATAATATCATATATTA
Organism: Sorex araneus; assembly: GCF_027595985.1. Classification (NCBI taxonomy): domain Eukaryota; kingdom Metazoa; phylum Chordata; class Mammalia; order Eulipotyphla; family Soricidae; genus Sorex; species Sorex araneus. The sequence goes on from NC_073313.1 coordinate 178,177,574, forward strand.
TATAATATATGCTATATATTTATATGTGCCAAATACAGTAACAATTACAGGTCTCATTCCCCTAACGCTGGAAAGAGCCTCAATCAACGGGAAAAACGAGTAAAGAGAGGCTGCTAAAATCTCAGGGCGGGGACGAATGGAGACGTTACTGGTACCAACTTGAGTAAATTGATGAACAATGGGATGACAGTGATACAGTGATACAGTGATATAATATGTTCTATTATAATATACAAATTATAATAATTTGAAGAAATAAATATCTAGAGAGTACATATAGACAATTCTGCTAAGGGAATTAAGTCAGAAAACCAAACTCTTGTGTTCCTGCAAATGCTTCACTTGACAAGAAATACAGTATGCCATTCAACACAGTGCATCCCCAAAGTCAAGTTAACTCTAGAATTTATACTTATTTTTTTCTACATTAGATTGTATATTCAAGCCCAGGCAGTCATATCCTATTTTAATGTTATTCCCTCTATGACTCTATAAAACTTTTTTATTTTCTCAAATTCTTTGGGGAGAGTAATCCATGTTTAAGAGGCAATTCATGGATTGTTTCCCCATAGATATAAAACTTATAACTAATATTTTTTAAAATTTTTATCATGTGACGGACTGATTACAAATTTATCAGGTACATTAAAATTAAATTATATCATCCTTTATAGAATGATTGAACCAATTGATATAAGTAGCCATATGCTAGAAGTTTGGATAATAAATTGAAAAAAGGCAGTTTTCCACAATCTTTATTCTTATATGGATACTTGAGTTCATACAAATATAGAAAATCTTATAAATGTTATACATATTCCTTCCCCATCAAATACACCCTGAGGTTCTTTCTCACTCATACCAATAAATTTGAATTTTAAAGACTGATGGAACAATATAAGGGCTTGGTGGCCTTTTAATAGCACAGAACACAGAACTGTATTTGTGAGGATGAGCAGTCAAAAAAACAATACCAGAGAGATATATGAATTGCAGTCTGCTAACTTGAGAATTACATGCCATCAAATCTATCACATACTATTGATTACATCGATCAATTCTAGCACAAAAATAGCTATAAGAGAATGACAAACTTACAAGGGTGGCTTGTTGAGAAGTCATCTTGAAGGCTGGCTGCCGTGCCCGTAGTATAAGGCTTTATATATCCATCAGTGCACTGCTTTCTTTACTTCAATTTATTTTTATTTATTCAATATTTTTAGAGGCAAACATTGCTGTGTTCAGGGTTTACTCCTGGTTCAATGCACAGAGATCACGTCTAGTGGTATCTGGGACATCATCTGTGGTGCAGATGTCAAACCAAGATTGGACATGTGCAAGAAAATCCCTTAAGTCTTGTGCTTTCTTTAAAAAAATGTTAATCACAATGAGATTCAGTTACAAAGCTATTCATGGGGCAGGAGTGATAGCACAACAAGTAGGGCATTTGCCTTGTATGCAGCCGACCTGGGTTCAATTCCCAGCATCCCATATGGTCCGCTGAGCACCACCAGGAGTAATTCCTGAATGCAAAGCCAGGAGTAACTCCTGAGCATCCCCAGGTATGACCAAAAAAGCAAAAAAAAGAAAATAAAAAGATATTCATGGTTGGGTTTCAGTCATACAATGTTCCAACACCCTTCCTCCGCCAGTATACATTTCTCACTATCTGCCTCCAGTTCCCCTCCCGTCACCACCCTCCCCCAGTCTGCTTCTATGACAGACACTCCGTCCCTCCCTCTCTCTCTCTCTCTCTCTCTCTCTCTCTCTCTCTCTCTCTCTCTCTCTCTCTTAGTGTGTCTCTCTCTTCTCTACCCCTCTTACTTTGGGCATTATGATTTGCAATACAGTTTAGTGAGAAATTATCATGTATGTTCCTTTACCTACTTTCAGAATGCAGTTCTTATCCAGGGTGATCATTTCCAACATCATTGTCAAAGAAGTTACTTCTCTACCCCAACTTCTTCTTCCCCAGCTATTGAAGCAGGCTTTCAACTATGACCAAATCCTCCTGGCTCTTGGGTATTAGTCTCATACTATGTTATTTTTATATTCCACCAATGAATGCAATCATTCTATGTCTGTTTCTCTCCTCTGTCATATTTGACACAGCATGATATGCTCCATGTTCATTCACTTAAAAGTAAATTTCATTACTTCATTTTTCCTAATGGTTGTGTTAGTATTTCATTGTGTAAATGTACAGTAGTTCTTTAGTGAGTTGTCTGATCCATGGTCCTCACAGTGTTTTCAGATTCTGGTTATTGTGAATAGTTCTGCAATGAACATAGAAGTGAAAATAGCATTTCTGCTGTGTGTTTTTGCACACCACTCTAGGGTATATTTACAGAAGCAGCATTACTGGATTATATGGAAGCTCAATTTTGAGTTTTATGAAGACTGCCCATAATGTTTTCAAAAAAGGTATACCAGTAAGCATTCCCAAAACAATGGATGAGAATTCCTTTCTCCCCGCATCTGTACTAGTGGAGGTTATTCTCATTCTCTTTTTTTTTGGGGGGGGAGGGTCACACCTGGCAATGCTTAGGAGTGACTCAGGAATTATATCTGGTAGTGCTGGGGAGACCATATGGGATGCCAAGGATCATACCCAGGTGGGCTGTGTGCAAGGCAAATGCCCTACACACTGTACTGTCGTTCCAGCCCCTATTATTCTTTTGATGAGTGCCAGTTTCTATGGTGTGAGATGACATCTCATTGATATTTTGATTTGCATCTCACTTATGATTAGTGATACAGAGAATTTTTCCATGTGCCTTTTGGCAATTTGCATTTCTTCTTTGAGAAAGTGTCTGTTCATTTCTCTCCCTGTTTCTTGATGAGGTTTTTTCTTGTAAAGTTCTACCAGTGCCTTATATGTCTTGGATACTAACACCTTGGTTGGGGCGATAGCACAGCGGTTGGGCGTTTGCCTTTCATGTGGCCGACCTGTGTTCGATTCCTCCGTCCCTCTCCTGGCAAGCTAGCGAGAGTATCGAGCTGCACAGCAGAGCCTGTGCGTATTGGATATGCCAAAAACAGTAACAATAAGTCTCACAATGAGAGACGTTACTGGTGCCCGCTCGAACAAAATGATGAGCAACGTGATGACAGTGACAGTGAATAACACCTTATCTTATGACTATTGGGTAGATAATTTTTACTTTTCCATGAGAGAGTCTCCGTATCTTGGTCACCATTTCTTTTGATATACAGAAGCTGCTTAGTTAAATGTAGTCCCATTTCTTTAGTTCGGCTTCTGCTTGCTTGGTCAGTGGAATTTCATCTTTGAAGATGCTTTTAGCAGCAATGTCATAGAGGGTTCTGCCTATGTTTTCCTCCATGTACTTTTGGTTTTGTATTTAAACTCCTAAAGTGGAGCTGTGTAAACCCTTTCCCGGGCTCTGTAAACTCCTTAACATGGGCGCTGTGTATGCTCCTTTTGCCCTTGTGACACTAGGAGTGCTCACACATTAAGGGAAGTTCTTAGGCTCTCCGGGCGGCTCTCTCTCACCACCTGCATTCGGTGATCTCGAACCACTTCCCTACCTGGGACAGCCGTTGCAATGACCTAACAGAGAGGAACAAAGGCCAAGTTGGTTGATTAGTTGTCGATTATTCCATCTCTCGTCTCTCCCAAACTCTCACAATTCTCTCCAACTCTACCTTCCTTTACTCTTTCTCTCTATTCTCCTAGGCTTCCACTTTTACCACCTCTTCTCTAACCACATTTCCCAAACCATGCCTCCCTTCCCACCCCATGAAGTGCAAACAAATATTTTTCAAGCCTCTCAGACCACCTGCCGTACACGAGGACAAAATAGCACTTAAGGTGTGTTTCTCCTCTCCTTAGACCAGTGACTTAATTAACATCGTCATTCTACTTCCTAATATTGCCATTCTGTATGGACACAGTAATAGACACAACTCTCTTGTAGAGCAACTCTCCTGGGGACATCTCGCCACAGACTCAGACTACAGTGCTCAGGCCAGATTAATCATTCCTAACCCTAGAAGGTTCCAAATCTAGTTATTACTTTTTGGATCATGACAGAATTTGTCCATGACCATGCTATTAACTTATAGTTAAGCATTATGCACTCCCACCAGGCCCATTTAGATGCCAGGGTAGCTCGCCCGCCACTTTTCCTGGATCCATCCAGTCCCTCATCAGAACCCTGCTTTTGGGGATCTAGGAAGTAAGGGCAACTGAGGCTTAAGTCAAGAGAGAGCAGATGTCCAGGATATAATATTATCTGGAGTCAATTAACTCCCAAGTTTCAAACTTATCTTTTTAACTGTCTTCCTGTGTCCATACAAAAGTAGTTACTTTGAAGTAACTAACCATGCAAAAGGACATTAAGGAGAAGGAAAAAACATATTTACAAGTCAACAGAGTCCTATCAGGAGGCAAAGGTAATTGACAGGTTGGGGGAGCAATCAACAAACCCAAGTTCCCTGTGGCCAGGGAGAAAAGGCAAACCAATGTTATCCTACAGTTTTGGACTAAAGATAGACCAGAAGACCAATGGAATTGAGTTGAATATTCTGACACAAACCCTCAAATATATGATCACTAAAGCTTTGATGAAGGAGCCAGAAATATAAAATGTAGCAAGGAAAGCCTCTACAACAAGTGGTGCTGAGAAAACTGGGAAGCTACGTACACCCCCCAAAAAAACACCTCAAAACCTCTCTAATTCCAGGCACAAAAGTCAGATGAAAATGTGTTAAAGACCCCAAGATCAAACTGGTGCTTTCTCTCCACTCAATACCTCTATTGCAAACTACAACACCCAAAAGAAGAGAGAACAAAAGGGAATGCCCTGCCACAGAGTCAGGGTGGGGTGGTGGGGGATGGGGTGGAGGTGGTGAGAGGGATACTGGAAATATTGGTGGAGGAGAATGGGCACTGGTGGAGGGATGGGTAAACAATCACTGTATCACTGAAATGCAGACACAAAAGTTGATAAGTTTGTAACTGTACCTCATGGTAATTCACTAATAAATTTTTTTTAAAAAGAATAAAAAGCATATTCATTAACTATAGCATATCTATTTCTACTGTCACTGTCACTGTCACTGTCACCCCCGTTGCTCATCGATTTGTTCGAGCGGGCACCAGTAATGTCTCTCATTGAGAGACTTATTGTTACTGTCTTTGGCATATCCAATACGACACGGGTAGCTTGCCAGGCTCTGCTGTGTGGGCATCTCGGTAGCTTGCCGGGCTCTTCAAGAGGGGCTGAGTAATCAAACATGGGTTGACCTCATAAAAGGCGAACGCCCTACCACTGTGCTATCGCTCCAGCCCATCTATTTCTACACACACACACAAATAAAATAAAATAAAATAAAATAAAATAAAATAAAATAAAATAAAACAAAGCAGCAAATCTTAAGTTGCACCCTGGGACTGCACTAGGGATGGAATGAGGGGGCTTATTTAAAAAGGGTATACAATTTTGAATTTTAAAATTCAATTTTTAAATTTTTTAAAGTTAAAGCATTACCTACTATATTTTGGATAAATTTATAAAAGAATAATATGAGCTCACTGAAGTTGTTTTAAAATCCCTTCTATTACTATCAATCTACTGCTGTGACACTGATTCTTTTTCTGAGTGTTATCAAACCAAGACACTGCAGCGGTTAGATATATAATTTTCTGCATGTAGCACTATTGTCAGTATAATATAGATTATATAAGTTGATAAAGAAATAAAAATTTTTAATATGTTAAAATTTTATTTTAATATAAATGAATCTTACATAAAGTACATTTTCTGGCATTAATATGAAAAATCATGTGCATAAATGTCTACTTAATGCTGCTTGCAAAATAAGCAAAAATACGAGTGACTTTCAATATAAATTGCTTATTCATATGTACAATAGAGAGTACAAAGATTTTATTATTATAATACCTATAATAATCTATTACACAAGTTTTGAAGAACTATGTTAATTTTATCTGGCATTTATCTTTCTTCCTCTGATTTATTTCATTTAACATTCATGAGGTTTTTTTTTTTTTAGTCTAAACAAAATATTTATTGCTTCCTGGACCTCATCTAGAAATCTGGGAATTAAGAGAAGGTTTTGAGTTGTCAAGTGGAGAGGAATACAAAGAATGTTCACTTGAGTTACCAAACTGAGATTATTTTCTAGATGCTCTCCATATTTCTCACCAATCTCCTGGCTCTTAAAATTTATTTAAAAAAAATTTTTTTTATTAATAGTTTATTTTTAATTAGTGAGTCAACGTGAGGATACAGTTACAGATTTATAAATTTTTGTGCTCATGTTTCCCCCATACAAAGTTCGATAACCCATCCCTTCACCAGTGCCTATTCTCCACCACCCATAAACCCAACATCCCTCCCCCTCTCCCCAGTCTCTTCTCCCCCCACCCCACACTGCCACTATGGCAGGGTATTCCTTTTGTTCTCTCTCTCTGATTAGGTGTTGTGGTTTGCAATAAAGGTGTTGAGTGGCCATTGTGTTCAGTCTCTAGTCTATATTCGGCCCGCATCATCCTTCCCCCATATGACCTCCAACCACATTTTACTTGGTGTTCCCTTCTCTGAGTTGCCCAGAATGAGAGACCAGCCTCCAAGCCACCAGCAGTGTAGAAGGGTCCCTTTCTCCCCACATCCTCTCCAACATTGGTTGCTTTTGTTCTTTTGAATGTGTGCTAGTCTCTGTGGTGTGAGGTGGTATCTAGTGGTTGTTTTGATCTGCATTTCTCTGATGATTAGTGATATAGAGCACTTTTTCATGTGTCTTTTGGCCATTCGTATCTCTTCTTTAGTAAAGTTTCTGTTCATTTCTTCGCCCCATTTTTTGATGGGGTTGGATGTTTTCTTCTTGTAGAGTTCAACCAGTGCTTTATATACCATTGATATTAACCCCTTATCTGATGGGTGTTGTGTAAATATCCTTTCCCATTCTGTAGATAGTCTTGTATTCTGGTCACTGTATCTTTTGTGGTGCAGAAGCTTTTTAGTTTAATGTAGTCCCATTTGTTGATCTCTGTTTTTACTAGATTGCTTAGTTCCCTGTCATCTTTGAAGATACCTTTATCTTCAATATCATGGAGGGTTTTGCCGACCTTGTCTTCAATGTACCTTATGGTTTGTGGTCTGATGTTGAGGTCTTTAATCCATTTTGATCTGACTTTTGTGCATGGTGTCAGGTCAGTTCTAAGCCCATTTTTTTGCATGTGGTTGTCCAGTTGTACCAGCACCATTTGTTAAAGAGACTTTCCTTGCTCCACTTCACATCTCTTGCTCCTTTATCAAAGATGAGATGGTCATGCATTTGAGGTTGTGTGTTGGGATATTCCACCCTGTTCCATTGGTCTGCAGTTCTGCCTTTGTTCCAGTACCATGCTGTTTTAATTGTTACCGCTTTGTAGTAGAGTTTAAGGTTGGGGAGGGTGATGCCTCCCATCATCTTTTTCCCAAGAATTGTTTTAGCTGTCCGTGGGCGTTTATTGTTCCATATATATTACAGGATTGCTTGCTCCGTTTCTTTGAAGAATGCCATGGGTATCCCTATAGGGATCGCAGTAAATCTGTATAATGCTTTTGGGAGTATTGCCATTTTGATAATGTTTATTCTCCCTATCCATGAGCAGGGGATATGTTTCCATTTCCTCATGTCCTCTTTCATTTCATGGAGTAGCATTTTATAGTTTTCTTTGTAGAAAGAAAAAGTCCTTTACTTCTTTAGTTAAGCTGATTCCAAGGTATTTGATTTTCTGGGACACAATTGTGAACGGGATTGCTTTTTTCATGTCCCTTTCCTCTGTCTCATTGTTTGCATATAGGAAGGCCATGGATTTTTGGGTATTGATTTTATAGCCTGCGACTGTACAGTATAGGTCAATTGTTTCTAAGAGTTTCTTACTAGAGCTTTTAGGTTTCTCTAGGTATATTATCATATCGTCTGCGAATAGTGAGAGCTTGTTTTCTTCCTTTCCGATCTGAATCCCCTTAATATCTTTTTCTTGCCTGATGGCTATTGCTAATACTTCCAGTACTATATTAAAGAGAAGTGGTGAGAGTGGGCATCCTTGTCTTGTCCCCGATCTTAGAGGAAAAGCCCTTAGTTTTTCTCCATTGATGATAATGCTTACCATAGGTTCATGGTAGATGGCTTTGACTATCTTGAGAAAAGTTCCTCCAAAACCCATTTTGGTGAGTTTTTATCATGAATGGGTGCTGGATCTTGTCAAATGCTTTCTCTGCATCTATTGATATGATCATATGGTTTTTATCTTTACTTTTGTTGATGTGATGGATTATGTTGATTGATTTACGAATGTTAAACCATCCTTGCATCTCCGGGATGAATCCCACTTGGTCATGGTGTATGATCTTTTTGATGAGTTGTTGGATTCTATTTGCTAGTATTTTGTTGATGATCTTCGCATTAGTGTTCATCAAGGATATTGGTCTATAGTTTTCTTTGTTAGTGGTGTCTTTGTTTGCTTTTGGTATTAGGGAGATATGTGCCTCGTAGAAACTGTTCGGAAGGGTTCCTGTCTTTTCGATTTCCTGGAAAAGCTTGAGGAGAACTGGCACCAAGTCTTCTTTAAATGTTTGTAAGAATTCGCCAGTGAATCCGTCTGGACCTGGGCTTTTGTTTTTGGGGAGACTTTTGATTACAGTTTCGATTTCCTTGATATTTATGGGCCTATTCAGGTATTTCACGTCTTCTTGGCTCAGTCTTGGGAGATTGTAGGAGTCAAGGAATTCGTCCATTTCTTTTAGGTTCTCTTGTTTTGTGGCATACAGACTTTCAAAGTAGTCTCTGATGATCCTTTGAATCTCCTTGGTTTCTGTTGTGATGTCCCCCTTTTCATTTTTGATTCGGTTTATTAGGGTTTTCTCTTTTTCTTTCTTTGTGAGTCTTGCTAGCGGTTTATTAATCTTATTTATTTTCTCGAAGAACCAGCTCTTTGTTTCATTGATCGTACGGATTGTTTTTCGGGTTTCCATATCATTAATTTCTGCTCTAAGTTTTATTATTTCTTTTCATTGGTCTGGTTTGGGTTCCTTTTGCTGGTCCTCAACATTCATGAGTTTATATTTTCTTACATGAATTTATCTTTTCTTACAGCTGGGTGTGTGTAATACATTGGGCACTAAGCTATTTCTATATGCTAGATGAGTACTATGTCCTGTAATAAACATGATGGTACAAATATTTTCAAATTAATATTTTTGTCTTCAAAGGGTAGATGCCAAAAAGTGGAATCACTGGGTTGTATGGGCTGTGTGCATATACAAACATATATATGTATCACTTGTCAACCTGTTGCTCATCGATTTGCTAGAGCGGGTGCCAGGAATGTCTCCATTTGTCTTTGTCCCATGCTAGTTTAGCCCAATGATGTCTGCTTCCTCCAGGAACATGAAGAGCCTCAAACTATTTATTCAGGGTCTTGACGAAGAAGTCTGACCATCTCATAGGTGGATGGCCACCTACAAGTAACAGTCACTGTCACTGTCATCCCGTTGCTCATTGATTTGTTCGAGCGAGCACCAGTAACGTCTCTCATTGAGAGACTTTTTGTTACATTTTTTGGCATATCCAATGCGCACGGGTAGCTTGCCAGGCTCTGCCGCTAGGGCTCCATACTCTCGGTAGCTAGCCGGTCTCTCCGAGAGGGACGGAGGAATCAAACTCGGCTCGGCCACGTGAAAGGCAAATGCCCAACCACTGTGCTATCGCTCCAGCTGTTACAAGTAACAGTAACTAACAAAAATGGGCCTCATATATATATATATATGTATATATAACATATATACATATATAAATAATTTTTTCAAAAAAATATCCACATAATTTTCCAAATAGGCTAAACAAGACAGCATTTACACTCAGGCAGAAAATGGCTTGAAAGCCAACTCTGGTTGTTTTCATTCTATATTTTATCTACCATTTTCACTGGTGTGAGATGATATTTATTTATTTATTTATTTATTTATTTATTTATTTATTTATTTTCCTTTTGGGGCACACCCGGCGATGCCCAGAGGTTACTCCTGGCTTTGCACTCAGGAATCACTCCTGGTGGTGCTCAAGGTACCATATAGGATGCTGGGAATCAAACCTGGGTTGGCTATGTGCTCCAGCCCCAATATTTCATTATTTTTATGTTTATTTCCTCTTATTTTTTGGTGGAGGGGTAATCATGTTGCTAAATAGGAGCTATTTTGGCCGGTGCTCAAAAGATATCTGCACTCTCTTCCTCCTCCACCCATACACACACACACACACACACACCCCAGCAATGGTCAGTGGACCATATGTGGAGCCAGAGATTCAAATCAGAGCTAAGATTGCTGCAGCAATGCTCAGGACAAATTCATAACCACATGTACTGTATACTAGGTATCCTTTCCCCATTCTTTTATTGGAGCAGTATTTTGTTGCTGAGCTTGGTGAGTGCTTTTTAAAGTGAGGTTGAGATAAATTGCTTTTTATATTTTTTTAATCAGGGATAGCTTGAGAAAGTCTGATCTAGTGCATTTTAATATGTTAATTCATTACAAGCTTATAAAAATAATCCACTTAAGCCTCAGAGATCTATAAATAAATAGTTGTGTGTGTATCTTAGGGAGAATAGGGGAAAACACATTCAGGTTCTAAAAGATGGAGTACATAAGTCCTGATTTTTTTTTTCTGAAAGTCTATAGAGAAAATGAGATGGATTTAAAAGAGCACCTTTAATTTCTTCTTCCTTTTGCCTAATGATTGTGTCAATAATGTTGATAAAGAGCTTTGATTTCTTATGAAACAAAAGAATAGATTTTATTTAATTTTCTAGAAATATTGTTCTTCCTATTGAAATTTTTCTGGGGTGACTTATCTACCGATCATTTGCAGCAAAACTAAGTTGTATACTTGTAGTAGTAATAAAATTAATAACACTGAGGCAGTTTTAATTTTAGCTGAAAAAATGTTAAAAAATCATGTTATCTGAGAAATTTTATCAAATATTTTGTTAGTCATTTAATATTTTATATAAAATTATACTGAATCATAAGTTATTTTTATGAACAAATATTACTACATGCTGAGGAACAATTATATGGTAGGTCTCTTACTGCGTTAAACTAATATTTATACTCAATGCATTTGTGTTTTTCTCCAATTTGCACAATAGATTATAGAATAGAAGCATTGTATCACTGTCATCCTGTTGTTCATAGATTTTGCTCAAACGGACACAAGTAACGTCTCCATTGTGAGACTTGTTACTGTTTTTGGCATATCGATTATGCCATGGGTAGCTTGCCAGGCTCTGTTATGCAGTTGGGATACTCTTGGTAGCTTTCCAGGCTCTCTGAGAGGGATGGAGGAATTGAACCTAGGTCAGCTGTGTTCAAGGCAAAAGCCCTACCCACTGTGCTATTGCTCCGGTCCATAGAAAAGTAGTAAATATAATAGTCTTGGTAACAGAAAAACTTAAAATACAATAAAGTTAAGCAGTTTGTTCAAAGTTACCTAATTAAACTTTGCTGGTATATAGAGCCAAATATAATTATTTATGATTTCCACAGTAATGTTTTCTCCTTACATTAACTTCACACCACAAATTCATAATCAGATTTACAGAAAACAAAGCACACATAAATTAAATATAAAATTATAATATGTTTTAAAGTAATATTTAAGACAAATATTTGTTTTAAGATTAATTTGGACTGGAGCAATAGCACAGCAGGTAGAGTGTTCGCCTTGCACATGGCCGACCTGGGTTTGATTCCTCCATCCCTCTCAGAGAGCCCGGCAAGCTACCGAGTGTATCCCACCCACAGGGCAGAGCCTGGCAAGCTACCCGTGGTGTATTCCATATGCCCAAAACAGTAACAAGTCTCAATGGAGACATTACTGGTGCCCACTGGAGCAAATCGATGAACAACAAACGACAGTGCTACAGTGCTAAGATTAATTATTAGGAATTTCATGATTTTGTTTCATTGAAGATGTTTCAGGTTTTTTATTTCATTTTTCAATTTTGGTATTTGCATGTGTGTGATGTGTGAAAGTTTTTATTGTAACTTACTTGGAAAGATGTGAGGAATAAAAAGGGGAAAGTATGCGTTCAAAGGAGAATTCAGGCTTCCCCAGAGTGGAAATAGGCAAGCAGAGAAACAAGCAAGGAAGATACATATTCAAGGGAGAACCTGAGCTTGAAGAGCAAGCCTGCTCCTTTTTATTTTCTTTAAAAACAATCTGCAACATAAAACCTAATCAATGTACACCACTACTTAAAGAATTTGGTTTTTCCTCTGTGATCTTTATAAAAACGGTAACATTTCTTTCTTTTTGCTTTTTGTGTCACACCTGGAGATGCACAGGGGTTACTCCTGGGTCTGCACTCAGGAATTACTTCTGGTGGTGCTTAGAGGACCATATGGGATGCTGGGAATCGAACCCAGGTCGGCCACATGCAAGGCAAATGCCCTACCTGCTGTGCTATTGCTCCAGCCCAAAAAATGGTAATATTTCTTTTCATTCATTGAGATTCTGTGGTTTCTGATACTGTTAACGATAGTTTCACATGCTCATCTTCAATATTAAAACAAAAGGAAATTACAAAACTCCTCATGCTTTCCAAAGTAACAATGTATATGATAATACCAAAAACAGTAACAAGTGTCACAATGGAGATAACACTGGTGCCCCTGGAGTAAATCTATGAACAAAGAACTACAGAGCTACAGTTCTACTTATATATCAATATTCTATGATTTTTTTAAAATTTTAATTTTTGGACCACACTCTGTGTTGCTCAGAGCTTACTTCTGGCTCTATGTTCATAGATCACTCCTGGAAAGGCTCTGGGTGAGCGGGTCAGGGATAGGCAAACACCTTGCCACTGTCTGTCTCACCAGCCCCTCTTTGATCTATGATGAAAGGATGAAGAAATAATTTCACCAACTATTGTAGCACTGTAGCACTGCTGTCCCATCATTTATGGATTTGCTCTATCAGGCACCAGTAACATCTTCATTGTGAGACTTGTTGTGACTGTTTTTGGCATATCGAATACGCCACCAGTATTGCCTTGGGGGGGGGGGGATTCTCTTGGTAGCTTAACGGTCTTTCTGAGAGGAATGGAGGGATCGAACATGGGTCAGCCACATGAAAGGCAAATGCCGCACCCACTGTAAAGCAAACACCCTACCCACTGTGCAAATGCTCCAGTCCTTCATTAACTATTTGTAAAATATTATTTTTATGTGTCATCTGTTTACATGAGTGATTTTTCCTACTTACCTATAGAATATACAGTGATCTTTGAATTGTCTCAAGAACCATGTGGCATTTGTAGTGATCTCCCCACCCGATTATTTACCATGTAAATCAAAGGGTAAGAAAAAGTATTGATTACAACTTTTCATTCATTCTGATCTTCAATAAGTCATCAAGGACTAAAATTTAACTTAGTATCTTAATGTTTTTTTCTCATTTTGGTTCCAGATTATATTTTGTTCTGATATCTTTATCTCTGAATGTTTAAGGAAGCTTTTAGCTCTAATTATCCAAAATATGTAGCCATTAGCCAAGTGTGACTGTCCTGCACATGATACCTGCCCATTAGATCTAGCAGTTGCCTGAAAGCATGAACTCAACACTGACACTGGTTAGTATTAAAGAAATAATGTAGATCGTTTTATAACAGTTCTGTGATGATATGTTGTCATGAAGATGTTATAATACTTTGTGCTAGATACAAATAAGTGCATCCTTAGAATTAATTTCCATCACTTCATTTTTTAATATGGGATCTACAAATGTGTAATATATTTGTATGGTTCTACTATATTTCTATTTGACAGTGCTATTCTAGTTGGGCTCTCTGACTTCTCATTTGTTCCTCTTAATTTATTCTTATATTGAACTCTTAAAGTAGCCTATCTAACAATACACAATTTTAACCATGAAACAGATACTTCCAGATGGAGAAATTATAACTGGAGTGGAATAATGAGATAAACCTAGAAATAGTTTGTGACTGATATGGTAGCCTTTAAGAGAGTCAAATTGCAGCAATGTGTACATTACACAGTATTGCATAACAGGAACTAAGAAAACTGATTGCCCTATCATAAAGCATCAACTTCCTACATTAATATCCACGTCTATATATGCTCCACTAATGCCTCTGAGCTTATAAATGAGAGATAATTAGTTGTAATTAAACAGAAATTGATTAAGACAAATATTTATTTATTTTTGTTTTCTGTGACTATCAATGTGTTTTTTCAATTACCTATTTTCCTATAATCTCTCTTCAACAATATTTAATTGTCAACTTCCTAAATCATGCATTTGAAATTATAAATATCATATACTACCAACATTTCTAATAGTACAAAAATGTCATTTCCTTGCAACTGCTTTTTAATGCATTTTGAAGATAAATAAAGCATGCCATTTGGACTTCCATTTATATTATTATTGGAATTTATGCATGAAAAAGGGACAGATTTCACAACTTTTCCCCTGTTGTGTAAAGCAAATCTTCAAGATGCCAATTTTTTTTGTTAATTTCTTTTTTTTATCTCAGTGCAGAAAAATATAATCTGGCATTTCTTCAGAAAATACTTAGGATAGTCATGTGGACTGATGCAATATTGAAATGAGTTAAACAGATCTATAGAAGGATTGAATATGTAATCAGATTTCATGATTAGTCCATTGATTTGCCCTGCTTGGCTAATAGGCCACAAAGAATATGGAAATAATTGCACAGTGGCTTTTAAAGTTAGCGGGAATGAATAAGATATTCTGGGGATTTTAATATTTCTGTGCATATCCAAATAAAATTCAAATTTTATTATGAATCATAAAAAAATTATTTACTTTTACATAATTTTAATTTGTGTTGTTTTTATTCAAGTGATGCTGATTTATAGCCCCAGGTATTGTTTTAAGGCTATATGTACATCCCTCTTCAAATGCATGTTTTCACAAAACAAGCATCACCATAGTACCACTATATTTCCAATACTGTACATTGAACCCGCTTATACCCTTTGTACTCATTTATCTCTCCCTCTTTAGTAATCTTAATTCCATATCAGATTTCAGTGGCTCATTATGGTCTGATTTTGTCTGTATCTGTTCATTGTTTCTTCATACTCTGGGTATGTCTCTAATCAATCAGTATTTGTCTTTCTCTTTTTTGACTAAGTTGCTTTGTATGGACTGGAGCGATAGCACAGCAGGTAGAGCACTGGTCTTGCACGCAGCTGACCCAGGTTTGATTTCTCCATCCCTCTCGGAGAGCATGGCAAGCTACTGAGAGTATCCCACCTGCAGGGCAAAGCCTGGCAAGAAACCCGTGGCGTATTTGACATGCAAAAACAGTACCAAGAGGTCTCACAATGGAGACGTTACTGGTGCCCACTCGAGCAAATTAATGAACAATGGGACGAAAGTGCTACAGTGCTACAGGGCTTTGTGTGATCACCTTTAGTTATATCCTCTGTCACAGGACTCTCAGCAGCTTACATGAAACAGTCACTATGTTCTGCAGTGAAAAGAAAGGCCTGAAAAGTTACAGTTGAACCCAGGCCAAGTCAAGTTTTCTCTTAGATGGGGGCACTCCAGCTTTGCTCAGGGCTTACTCCCAGTGGATCATCCCTAGGAGAGTGTATGTGGTAATAAGATAGAGAAGCAGCTAATTCTTAGAGCAAATTTACAACAAACATTAAAATTCTACAAAAAGGTGGCTATAGAAAATATTAGTTACTCTTGTCTGTGTACGACAGATTACAACAAAAAGTTTGAGTACCACAATGGGTGCTAGAGAACCACAGCCCAGCCCTCTTCTGTAAGAACACAAGGAAAAGTAGGAGAAACATTTTTGAAATCTAAATTTTGACATTTTTCTCCCACTTGCATAAATAGATTCAAGTAAAATTAGTTAAAAGAATAGAGATCTCGTTAGAAAGAGGCAAATGCTAGGCTGTAACATCAGGTAAGCTGCTTGTGCAGGAGGTAAGGTTCTTTCACGAAACCAGCAAGCATATTTCTGAGCACTTCCAGGAATCACTCCTCAGCAAACTGCCATGTGTGGCCCCAAACTGAAAGGAAAACAAAAGGAGTGGGCAAGGAGGAGGAAAACAGACACTTGCATTGAAAGTACATTTTCCTTTGAAACACACATCAGGTAACTTAAAAAATAAGAAGCATTTTTTTGGAGTGGTGATGAAACTTCCCAAGCAGAAGCCAGGGAAATTGTGGGACCTTACTTGCAATTCTTACCCATTTGGGCTACTATTCAAATGGCCCACGTTTGTGGTGCTGCTCAATCTAAGTGATGCTAGGAATTACCTGGAATACCCTGTTCTCCAGTGCCACGTGTGTCTGTACTCAGAGGAACATGTGACGTTGGGATCATACTGTGGTCAGTCTCATGCCCTGTAGCTCTCTCCAGCTCTATAAATATTGTTTTATCTATGTAAAATCTGGACTGGAGCGATAGCACCACAGGTAGGGTGTTTGCCTTGCACGTGGCTGACCTGGGCTAGATTTCTCCGTCGCTCTCAGAAAGCCAGGCCACTCTAACGAGAGCATCCCGCCCATGCAGCAGAGGCTGGCAAACTACCAGTGGCATATTTGATATGCCACAACAGTAACAACAAGTCTCAAAATGGAGACGATACTGGTGCCCCCTCGAGCAAATTGAACAATGGGGACGACAGTGCTACAGTGCTATGTAAAATCTAAGTGTATATTCTTTTTTTTTTTTTTGCTTTATGGGTCACACCTGGCAATGCACAGGGGTTACTCCTGGCTCTGCACTCAGCAATCACCCCTGGTGGTGCTCAGAGGACCACATGGGATGCTGGGAATCGAACCAGGTCAGCTGAGTGCAAAGCAAATGCCCTACCTGCTGTACTATTGCTCCAGCCCCAAAATGTATATTCTTAATGCTAACAGGACTATTTCCTAGTGTTCTGTTACATTTGGAGGGATAAATTTGAAAACATGTTTTCAAATTGTTTTCATAGAAAGATACTATTTAGTTACACCAACATTTATACAGTATTGCTCATACCATAACACATACCATTTCCAAAACTTCTAGTGAACTAATTCTAATTCACTATATGTTTTATCTATGTGGGTGAGTTTTAGTTTTACATATGCACTTATAAATTAAATTAAAATGTACTTTAAACATTTTGTATTGTGCAGTGTGTATAGTAATTTTACTTGTCTCAAGAGTCATATAATATTCTTTTGATACTTATTTTGTTATATGTTAGCATTTATTCTAATATTGTAGAATTAGAATTTCATAACTTGACCTACAGTACATCTAATTACTATTTTCTAGTGGTCATTCCATCAATTAAATGATAAATCCAAGCCCTTAATTTATTCACTATGCCTTTCAAAATATGATGTTAGCTAAGTATTCTGACCTGATTTCTCTCCAACCCCTCCCTTGCCTTTTATACTCCAACAATAATAAGCTCTTACCCAGGGTATTTCTGACCTTAGGCCAATTGAATAGGCTATATCTTTTCATTCATTCACTTAGACTCTTTATTGGCTACCTATTCTGATCGAGACACTGTGCTTGGTATTCAGAAAATTAGAAAACAGATTTTTTTCTGCTATCAAGATGCTTATGCTTATGTACTAGAATTGTTCCCCCACAAAATAGCTACAATAAAAGATTGTCATTATAAAAGTGACTTCTTAGTAGCCAACAAAACATATACTCATTCACTATCTTAACTTTCAATTCTCCTCTACTTTTTTTTTAAATAGCCTAGTAAAGATACCAGGTCACTTCATCTTTTAGCATCTTTATTTTTCTTAATTTCAATTTTGTTTGTTTATTTTGAGCCATACCCTGGAGTACTCAAGGCTTACTCCTGGCTCTAGGCTCTGAGATCACTCCTGGCCATCTTGCAGGACCGTATGAAGTGCTGGGGATCAAACCTGTGTCGGCCCCTTGCAAGGCAAGTTACCCTATTCATTGTATTATCACTCTGGCCCCTGCGCATCTTTCATGAACTACTTTAGGGGAAAACAGTAAGATAGAATAATTAAAATGTGGGTTTTCCTCAATACTTTAAATATAAAGTGCTTTAAATAAACCAACTATGTATGAGTTTAGTAGTGATCTGCAATCTTTTATTCTTTTTTACAAAGGGCTAGGTAGTAAATATTTTTGACTCTGGAAACCATCCTTCTTTGATGCACCTGTGCAGCTCCATCATTATAGGATAAAATCAGTATTGATTGATCGATAGATAGGATTGCACACCAACATGAATTTTCAGGCATAGGTGGCAGTCTAGATTTAGGCAAAATTTAAACAGGATAGCATATTTGGTTATAGAATAGTAACAGATATTCACAGAAAAAAAAAAACAAATGAAACAATCCGAATAGAATACCAAAAAACAACCCCCCCCCAAAATCTCAAGGATTCATGTAACCAACATGTGAACTTTATAAAACAAGTTAGATAAAAACAATGACCAGAATTGAATTGTGAGGAATATTAAAGTTCTGCATAAATATCTATGTCAATCTATCCACTTATCTATTCATCTATCTATGTATATCAGAAGATTTTCTCTAAAGTACTGACTTATATGATAATGGGTTATTAAGGCTGAAAACCCTCCAGACTGAAGATCCAGAAAGGACAGTGGTCTGAGTTTCTTTCATGATTCAAAAGGCCTGAAAGCCAAGAGTACAATGCTATAATTCTAGAACAAAGATTGTGAGCAGGCCCAGAAGACCTGGTTTCTGTTTGACTTCAGAAACAAGAACTCTGGACCCGAAAGACAGGCAATGTGTAGGACGCGTGCCTTGCACATGACCAACCGGGGTTTGATCCCCTGAGCCTGTTGGGAGTGCTAAGTAAAGCTTCAGGAATTCTCTCTGAGAACTCCCAAGTGTGCCTCACTGCCAAGGTCCTCAAAGAGGAACACTCCAATGAACCAGTTGAATGCAAAGGTAACTTCTTCTTATTTGTAGGAGTGTCAGAACTTTGCTCTTTTTAAGCCTTCAAATCATAATGGGCTCATTCAGGAGAAGACACAATCTGCTTTGTCAGTTTACTTTGTATGTTTAAATAGCCAGTCCATACAAAAGCATAAACAGAAACACTAAATAACACTTGATTAAATATTTAAGTACCCAGGTGCCCAGTTAAATTGACATAGAAAGTTAACTATCATACTAAACTGATGTTTTGAAGCCAGGAGCTATAAAAAAAAAAAAACTTCCTTTTGCAAAAATCTACTTCCTCTTGTCCCATCAAACATGCCTATAACTTACCCCAATCTACCTAATGAGGGAAATTAAAACATTTGATATTAAAAATAAAAGTTATTTGGTATCATTTAACAAAAAAAAGCCACATTATTAATTTTTCCTGATTTCAGATCATTTGTTCTTTCCCATTCGGATATAAGTAATTTATATGCAAAATCATAAATCCATGCAATACACACTATAAAATTTATTTTCTATAGTACATAAAAGAGATTGTATTGCTGCATTGGACTTAGTGTAAAGTAAAATGTGGAAAGATAGCATGTCATGTTTTAAGTGCATGTTTTCATATTTCAAGAAACTGCCATAAAGAGAAATAGTGTATACTTATGTATATCTTTTTATTTAAATTTAAAATATTTAAATTTAATCAGCATGATCTTTTTTAAAAATCCTTTGTGCAGTAGGGAAAATATTGCTTTATTTATACCACCTATTCTAATAAAAAGTGTCAGAATTCCATTATTTTTTAAGTTCAAGATTCATTTGGTTAGGAATTACTGCCTGGCATTGTCAAACACTACTTTCTTTCACATTTCTGCATCAACCACAACCTCCCAGTTTCACAACAGAGCACAAATTATATAGTAGCATAAGACAACACTATGAAAATAGCACTTTCACTTTTTATTTATTTTTATTAAATACTTTTGGATAAGCATTCGATATGCCAAAAACAGTAGCAACAAGTCTCACAATGGAGACGTTACTGGTGCCTGCTCCAGCAAATCGATGAACAATGGGAAGACAATGCTACAGTGCAGTGCTACTTTTGGATAAGCAAAAATCTCCGAAACTCAATTTCTCTTCACATAACGGAAATCCAGCTTATTTCCTATGGTCTGGGTATTTTTTAAGTCCGAAATTTGTGGATTCATGATTATAAAAGTGAGTGACATCTGGCTTCAGCAATTCTTTTTCTGAAAACAAAGGTACAATTGTAAGTTTAACAAAACATCATTACATGTGTAGTATTTTTGATGAAAAAAAAAACTTTATAGCTTGAAGCATATCTGAAGTCATCAATTACTGACCCGGTAACATATATGTCACATGACTTCTATATTAATTATGAATTATTTCTTTTTCTTTACATTCTTATATTCCTTTGAAATTTCTAGAGCTATCCTAGAACAGAATAAAGCTTAAAGGTGAAATACATAATTTGTAATTGTAATACCCTGTTAACCTATAATCTGTGAGTTACATTCTACTTACTTTGTTTTTCTTGTGGAAATAGTAATAAATTAGTATATTGGTGGCATTTCAGAAATGCCATCTTGAACTAAGACTTACACTCTATATTGCATTATAAGTACTGACTTTCAAATTCTCTGTGTGTCTCTTTTGTAGAAAACATCTGGTGAAGTCATCATTCAATTTTATTTGCAGTATTTTTTATTGCTGGATATTAATAGATTACACATAGTCACAACAAATGGCATCTGAGTTTTGAGGTATGGATTTAGTCCTTCAAACATTGTCTATGTTTCATGATTTTTTTGTGATACCTGTATATAATAAAAAATGTATATGAAATTTGAAATAAGGTATAATATTTGACTATGATTCTGTCAGAGTGGGGATCTTAAAAATTGCTACTCAGGATTTATCTGTACTATCTACTGAACTGGAAACAGTTTATGCTATAAATTTATTATTGAGCATTTCCTTCCTTCCCCATAGTATTTAGTTGTTTATCAAGTCTTCCTTGTTATGTTTCCTTTGTTATCTTCTTTACGTCTTTGGTTCTTTTTGTCAATGTTTATTCATATCATCATCAAGAATAACACGACTTTTGTCCTTACCAATAAATAATTCACTACCTTGTAAAGTCATCCAAATTGACTGCTTTGTATAAAATACAAAGAACAATATAAAAATTGTATTTTCAAGGGTATAAGTTGAACATTGAAGCATTGCCTATTGTTATTATTACTATTTTAGCAAAGCAAGAGGTAACTGGTGAGGTATGATAATAAGTGACAGAGTCTAGGGCATCTGTTCTCAAACATTTTGATGAGAAGATAACACGCAGAACAATCCCTTATCCTTTGTAGTTTTATGTCCTACCAATGAATGAATGCAGTTTTACTTTTCTATTCCCATTTATGCTAATTTTCAGAGTGCCATAAGAAATATCTATGAAGTTGATAGTTTAAAATAGCAGGCATATCATCTTCAATTTGAGATATCATAGGTCTAAAGTCAAGGGATTTTTTTTTCCTAGACTCTGAGCAGATTTGTTTTATCAATAAAACCCATTTTAAAACTTCTAAGTGGAAGTATGTTTTGGCTAATTAATTCAAAATTCACCCTGTCTATCCTATGACTAGCAGAAATGTATTTCTAGCCATATAAAATATACCTAAGCCCCATTATAATATATCTTTGAGTACCTAGACTGATTTTGAATGAACTCAAAATCTAAATTCTTATCTAAATAACAAGCCCAAAATCCCCATGTATCATCATTTACTCTGAACCATGTACAAGTAAGTCTCTGGAAATGAAACATACTGAACAGAATTATTCTCCATCTGTGAAACTGCAGCAATGACACAACAATTTGATTCCAATATACAATAATGTGAAAGATGTAGAATATTCAATTTTATTCTGAAAAGAGAGAGTTAAATAAATTAGTGGGCCACTGGTCAAAAAGCAAATTTAAAATCCTGCATGTGGATTTCATTAGGTTTTGAGACTTAAAGGAAGTCTACTAGGCCT
Source organism: Sorex araneus (assembly GCF_027595985.1). Taxonomy (NCBI): domain Eukaryota; kingdom Metazoa; phylum Chordata; class Mammalia; order Eulipotyphla; family Soricidae; genus Sorex; species Sorex araneus. Next base: position 178,199,645 of record NC_073313.1, read on the forward strand.
GCAAATTTTGTCTTCTGAACTTTTGTTGTCCCCACTAGTGTCTTTACTCAGGGGGAGGGTAAACTTTGCAGTACTCAGCAATTACTCCTGTCTAGGTGCTCAGGCGTTCACTCTTGGAGATGCAACCAGGATCAGCTGCATACATGTCAAGTTTGTTAACCTCTGTATTATCTATCTGTTCCCTCATAGATACTTATATCTACATTCAAATGACCTTATCATTGCACCCCTACTTGCAAAATTTTAGAAGTTAAAAATTATTTATTAATTATGTTTTGTTTCTGTTCTTTTCATTCCATGATGATAGTCTTTCTGCTAATAAAATACTCAGAAATCTTTTTTGTGAATTTAGATGAATTCTAAATAAACTTATCTGTCCTAGGGTTCTCCTGAGATAAAAAGATCTGTAAGTCACATGTCTTTCTTTTCAGCAAAAGTTTCTCTAGTCACATATTTGATCTTTTTCCCAGGGCCCAATTTTCAAAAGTAAATTTCCCAAGGTGTTCTGTCTCCAACTCTCTCACAATAAGTGGTTGTCCTAAAGATCAACTCATTGCTGAAGCTTACTAGCCAGAATTAGTGTAACTCTCACAGATGAAGAACAATGTATTCCAGTTCTATCAATAAAAACCTAGAATTAGCATCAGGTCTTATCAATTAATGGCCTAGATCATCAACAGGCTACTGTTATTCCAGATAACATCACAAACTCCCCACACTACTTGCACTTCTCAGAGTTGATGACAAATTCCAGAATTTCCCACAAAAATCCTTCAGATGCCAGGATTAATAGTTACATATCTGTGTCTTCTATTATTTTATGACCCCTTTGGTTATATTTAGGATGGAACCCAAATCCAGGATGATTTGCTTTAAAATCTCAATCTAATTATACACTCTAAAAATTTTTCCAAATAAGGTAACAATCATAGGCTTCAGGTCAATATCTTTAAGTGTACTAAATTGAATCTTCAATCCAAGTGTATTTCTACTTTTAAATTCACTCACATCTAAGTTTTTGTCACTCTCATTCTTCTTGTTTTATAAATTATCATATATAATAAAATATTTCTTGAAACTAGTGTTATTCATACAGAATTTTACTTATAACTCACAGATACTGGTTTTACAAAGTTTATTCACTACTACTCATGTAGATTAGCACTGTCACTGTAGCACTGTAATCCTGTTGTTCATCGATTTGTTTGAGTGAGCGGGATACTCTCAGTAGCTTGCCAGGCTTTCTGGGAGGGAAAAAGGAATCAAACCCTGGTCAGTCATGTGCAAGGCAAACGCCCTACCCACTGAGCTATCACTCCAGTCCACATAGATTAAACATTAATAAATTTAAATCATTTCCCTTAGGAGTCCATGTTTTTAGTCTAGTCTATTTTTGGATACTCCATACATGTATAAATGTTCATCCAAACCAAGGCTTTAAATGCTGAAACTGATGAAATCAACCATCTAGAAGGTGTGGAAAAGTCTATTACTTTCTATTACGTCTATGTTGGAGCATATCTGGCAATGTCAGAGTAAACTTCCCAAGTTGACGCAAAGAAGTTAAGACAAAAAGGACATACACTAGCATGTGGTATTTTGTGCTGCAGGTATTGTGAGGGTTCCCAAAAGTTGTGGGGCTGGTATATATTAAATTTTCACTGATTCCAATTAAAGGAGCAACCAGATTTATTATCTTTCCCAGTTCTGAGTCAGGTGGTAAATAAGGATATACAAAGCTTAACAGTTAAATGTCAGGAGCTTCTAATATTTAATTTTCTGGGTCTATATACACTTATAATCAATTTCAGGTACTGATTAGGGCTGGAGCGATAGCACAGCGGTTGGGCTTTCACCTTTCACGAGGCCAACTCGTGTTCGATTCCTCCGGGCCTCTCGGAGAGCCTGGAAAGCTACTGAGAGTATGGAGCCTGCATGGCAGAGCCTGGCAAGCTACCCGTGCATACTGGATATGCCAAAATCAGTAACAATAAGTCTCTCAATGAGAGACCTTACTGGTGCCCGCTCGAACAAATTGATGAACAACAGGAATAGCTAGATAGGTACTGATTGTCATGAAATCTTATCTAACCATTGTTCGTGTCAAGTAATAAACTTGAACATTACTGTCCACACTTAATTTATCTCTTTAACCTTACAAGAATTTCCTTTGCAAAGGTAACCTGGGAAATTAGGTAAAGGTAAATGGTCCTTTTATCAAAGACGTTATCTTTTTTATATCAATTGGTTTCATACTCTGACAATGAGTGTTTATATTTACTATAATTTGGAGAACTAATGATTATTTCCTCCCCCCTTTTTTACATAGTAAAATCTGCCAGAATTTTAATTTGTTTAATCAGTATCTGCCAGACTTAATGTTGGAATATTTAAAAGATCTAATCCTTTAATTTTTTAATTTATTTTTTTAATTTATTTTTTTATTGAATCACCATGTGGACAGTTACATAGCTTTCAGGTTTAAATCTCAGTTATACAATGCTTGAACACCCATCCCTTCACTAGTGCACATATTCCATCGCCAAGAATCACAGTATACCACCCCCTCACCCCTCACATCCCCAGCCCCCGACCCTGCCTGTGAAACTGATAAATTTCACTTTACTTTTACTTTACTTTGATTACATTCAATGTTTCAACAAAAAACTCACTATTATTGTTTGGACTTTCTCCCCCCAAAGTCGAACCTGCTGAAAAGGAAGCATTTGATAATTTGTTTTCCATTTCTGAGAATAAAGAGATATGAGGTCGAGCAGCCGCAATAGTGGCGACACAGTTTTGTATTTTTGTATTTTAGTATTTTAGTAACTAAGTCCAGAGAAATTTCTTCCAGAAATTGCATCATTGCAAGCTTGTACCTCTCTGCTACTTTATACTCCACATATGAGTGCTATCTTTCTATGTCTGTCTCTTTCTGACTCATTTCACTCAACATGATACTTTCCATGTTGATCCACTTATATGCAAATTTCATGACTTCATCTTTTCTGACAGCTGCATAGTATTCCATGTGTAGATATACCATAGTTTCTTTAACTAGTCATCTGTTTTTGGGCACTCTGATTTTTTCCAGATTGTGGCTATTGTAAACATTGCTGCAATGAACATAGAAATGCAGATGTCATTTATACTGTACCTTTTTGCCTCTCCGGGATATATTCCCAGGAATGGTATTACTGGGTCAAATGGAAGCTCAATTTCTAATTTTTTGAGAATCATCCATATTTTTTTCCAGAAGGCCTGAACTAGTCGGCATTCCCACCAGCAGTGAAGGAGAGTTCCTTTCTCCCCACATCCACACCAACATCGGTTAATTTTATTTCTTGGGATGTGGGCCAGTGTCTGTGGTGTGAGATGATATCTCATTGTTGTTTTGATCTGCATCTCCCTGATGATTAGTGATGTTGAACATTTTCTCATGTGCCTCTGAGCCATTCGGATTTCTTCTTTGGGAAAGTTTCTGTTCATTTCATCACCCCATTTTTTGATCTGGTTGGCAGTTTTCTTCTTGGAGTTCAATCAGTGCATTGTATATCCTTGATATCAACCCTTTATCGGATGGGTACTTCGTAAATATCCTTCCCCATTCTGTAGATTGTCTTTGTATTTTGGTCACTGTTTCTTTTGAGGTGCAGAAGTCTCTTAGTTTGAGATAGTCTCATTTATTTATCTTTGTTTTCACTTGCTTGGCATGTCATCTTTGAAGATACTGTTGGCTTCAATGTTGTGGAGGGTTTTGCCGGCCTTGTCTTCAGTATACCTTAGGGATTCTGGTCGGATGTTGAGGTCTTTAATCCATTTTGATCTGAATTTTGTACATGGTGATAGGTGGAGATCTAAGCCCATTGTTTTGCATGTAGCTGCCCAGTTTTGCCAGCACAATTTGTTAAACATGCTTTCCTTGCTCCACTTCACATTTCTTGATCCCTTATCAAAGATTAGAAGATCTTATATTTGGGTGTGTGTGTCAGAGTATTCAACTCTTTTCCATTGATCTGCAGCTCTGCCTTTGTTCCAGTACCATGCTGTTTTAAATACTACCGCTTTGTAGTAGAGTTTGAACTTGGGGAGGTTGATTCTTCCCATTTTATTTTTTCCAAGAACTGCTTTAGCTACTTGTGGGGGCTTATTGTTCCATATGAATTTCAGGAGCACTTGCTCCATTTCTTTGAAGAATGTCAAGGGTATCCTTATAGGGATTGCATTGAATTTGGGGAGTGTTGCCATTTTGACAATATTAATTTTTCCAATCCATGAGCAGGGGATATCTTTTCATTTCCTCATGTCCTCTTTTATTTCCTGAAGTAGCATTTTGTAGTTTTCATTTTATAAGTCCTTTACCTCCTTAGTTAAGCTGATTCTGAGGTACTTGATTTTTTGAGGCACAATTGTGAAGGGGATTGCTTTTATCATGTTAATTTCTTCTCTCTCATTATTTGCATATAGGAAAGCCATGGACTTTTTGGTATTGATTTTATAGCCTGCAACTTTACTGTTCGAGGCTATTTGAACTACTCTGTTCAAATAGTGAGAGTTGATTTCTTCCTTTCCTACATGAATGCACTTAATATCTTTTTCTTTCCTAATCTCTATTGCAAGTACTTCCAGTACTATATTGAACAGAAGTGGAGAGAGTGGACATCCTTCTCTTCCCTGTTCCTAGAGGGAAGGCTCTTAGTTTTTCCCCATTGAGGATGATGCTTGCCGTAGGCTTGTGATAAAAGGCTTTGACTATAGTGAGGAAGGTCCCTTCTATACGCATTTTGGCGAGAGTTTTCATCATAAACGGGTGCTGGATCTTATCAAATGCTTTATCTGCCTCTACTGATATGGTTATATAATTTTTATCTTTTCTTTTGTTGATATGATTGATTATGTTGATTGATTTCCGGATGTTCAACCATCCTTTCATCCCAGAGATGAATCCCACTTGGTCGTGGTGTATGATCTTTTTGATGAGTTGTTGAATTCTTTTTGCTAATATTTTGTTGAGAATCTTCGCATCTGTGTTCATCAGAGATACTGGCCTATAGTTTTCTTTTTGTGTGTATGTGTTGTCTTTGTTTGCTTTTGGTACTAGGGAGATATGAGCCTCATAGAAACTGTTTGGGAGGGTTTCTGTTTCTTCAATTTCATGGAAAAGCTTGAGAAGAACTGGCAATAGGTCCTCCTTAAATGTTTGGAAGAATTCGCTAGTGAATCTGTTTGGACCTGGGCTTTTGTTTTTGCAACCCTTTCCATTTTGAAATGAGACAAAGACTTTCATTTTATTCAACTTACCTTGAAGTCCATGGACCAGAAAGTCAATATGAAAAGCTGAAGATTTTCCATTTTTCAAGTAAACCAGCTTCTGAGCAGTTTATCTTCATGAAAAATAAACATTTTCACAATACTATAAATAAAAATTATAACATCTTTGTATTTTGAGCCACATTCTTTACTGTTTCATTTTACCTAAGTAAAAGATGCATGTTCAAATATTAGACAAACCACAACTTAGCTACTGTTTTTACTAATTTAGAGCAACCATCATCATTTTATATCTTAGAATAGTGGAGAATGCCATACGTTTGTCCTCTCTATTTGAATTAGGATAGAATTCTTGCAACCAGTCTAGTATTCATTTAATGAAGTTGGAGTCTAAAAGCTTTTAAGAAAATAAAGCCCAATTCAAATGAAATTAAAATAGAAATGTTACTGCCTTAAATAGTATAAGAGGTTAGTAACTAGAATTGGCATCTGACTTGTCATCTAAGTCCGTTTCTTTACTGCTATCATGACTCACATCCTGAAAGATATCTTTAATGGACTCAGGTATGACTATAGAAGTACTGGGAGTTATTTTGTTTAAGGAAAGAAAAGATATTCTCTATGTTTTGTACCTCAATGACTTCCATTAGACGTTACAGGACTTGCCAAATTTGAATAATTTAGTTCAAAAGCCCAACATAAATTGATAACTGTGATCAGCATGGTTGGATGTACGGTTGCTTTCAGTCCTGACACCTGTCCCCTCTTTAGAAACATAGGATGATAAACTATTTGGAAACTATATAAATTTCCAATATGAATTTTAGAGCTGATCAACATGATTATTTTAATAGGTAATGAATAAAAAATATTTTCCAATATGAAGATTGCATTTTTCTAGAATCTCACATATAATTAATAGATAAATTAAGTGATAGAGAATACTAATTATCACTCACTTTGTACCTTACCTTACAAGATTACATTATGTTCAGCAGAACTGCCACTGTGAATCTATCCTGAGGTGGCTTTTCAAGGGTCATGGTATTTTACTTTGTACTTATTAGTGAAAACATCCCATTTGCCTGGAGATGGAAAAGATTATTGCTAGGAAATTGAGTGAATGACCTTAGGTTCTTTTCTGCCCACTCAGATGCATGAATATTATCATCCATTTTATCAATCAATGCATGAGAAATTATCTTCTGTGGTTTCCCATGACAACTTTTCATATTCAGTCATAATAATTTTAATTCAAGCTACTTTTTCTTTTATCAAATAGTTTCTTCTAAGGAGTAATGAAAAGCTTTCAATTTTATATGGTTGTGCATTTAGGAAAGCTTTTTAAATAAAAATAGGAATGAACTACTTTGAAATTTCATGCTAGTTGTATCTTTGTGACATTGAGACTTTCATCATTTTAGTGGTTATTGCATTGCTGAAGTTGGATTTGTTTAACAGTTTAATTTTCACATTGTAAATTACAGCTAACAAAATATATATATATACAGATCTATATATTTCATTCTGAAATTGTGTCTTTTCTACCATAACCACAAAAATTACACTATTTGATACCTCATTTTGTGACCTTAAAGTCACTTAGGTATGTATCATAGCAAACATCACCTATCTATTTAAATATATTGCTGTCTTTTAGTTTTTGGTTGGATAGGAATTCTCTCAAGAGTGGACTCCAAGTAAAGGTATCTGAGGTTGAATCTTGCACAGAGGAGTCACCAAGAATGTCACTGGAAGGAGCTTTTTATATCATTATCACAAAGGAACCATATGGTCACCAAGCTGTGTGTCCATAGATTTACATATGTCCAAAAATGAAACACTTATATAAGTCTGAAGAAATACACTTTCCTAGAAGTTCAAGCCTAGATGTACGATTTTGTAGATTTTCATATCCATTAGCAATTTTGTAGAGGGCAATAGAAATTCACCGTGGTAAACTCACAAAGCAAATAAGTAATTATTATGAAGATACTTGTATGGCCTATAGATTTATGGGACACCAAGACTTTTAGAAAATTAGGTACCCAGACACCACTGCATTAACAGTGATGCTTAAAAATACTTAAAAATTAGACAAATGCTAATATTTCTCATCATTTATTATTAATCTTGTTTGAAATTTCTGATGAATATAAAAATGGTCCAGTATGCTCTGAAGACTAGTAGCCTGAAACACAGTTGCAGTTTAATTTGATCAAATTTCTTCATAAAAGTTAACTCAAAATTACTTAAAGTCTTAGATACTAGATCTGAGTTCATACAATGTATTGAAGAGAGCATAAGAAAAACATTGCATGATATTAGCTTCAAAGATGTCTTTAGTAATTTGATGCCATTGGCAAGGAAAAAATAATAAACTAATGGAATTACATCAAACTAAAAATGTTCTGTACTGTGAAAGAATTGATGGCTAAAATAAAAAGGAATCCTACCTAATGAGAAAAAATATTCACATTATACATCTGAATAAAAGACATATCTAAGATACATAAAATACAAAACTCTTCAAGCTAAAAACAAACAACCACATCAAAAGATGGGGAGAGAAACTGAACAGATGCTTCCTCAAAGAGAGATACATATGGCCAGTAGGCATATGACAATGTGTTCATCAGCTTGTTAATAAAAATGCAAATAAAAATGATTGTGAACTATTAACTTACCACAGTGAGAATTAAAATATCAAATAGTTTATAAATAGAGACTAGAGATATAGTAAAGTGAGCAGGTTCTTGCTTTGCATGCTGCCATATGGGGTTTGATCCCTGGCACCACAGTGGCCCCTCAAGCCCCGCCAGGAATGATCTAAGCACTGCTCAGGCACTGACTCAGCCTAGAGTAAGCCCTGAGCACTGCTGGGTGTGACCCCAAAACAAATAGACACAAAAGGTAAAATTTTAAAACCCCCAAACAGTCCAGAAATAACTAATGCCTGAAAGAATATAGTGTAAAAGGAACCCTCATTCACTCTTGGAAAAGACTTTGTTTAGCCTATGTGGAAAACAGTATGGGACTTCTGAAAAAATTGAAAATAGAGTGTTCTTATGGTCCTTTATTATATGCCTGAGTGCCTAGCTCAAAAAACCAAAAACATTAACTCAAAGGGATAAATTTCACATCTACATCCATTGCAGTGCTATTTATAATTTCTTACATCTTGAAATAAAAACAGTGCCCAACAATAGATGAATGAATTAAGGGATTGTAGTGTATATATGTATGGAGACTACTCATTATAAGAAAAGATGTAAACTCATTTCATTTCCCCCCTCCAGCATGGGTATAACTGGATAGGGTCATTCTAAGTTCAATTAGTCCAAGGGATGAAGACAGATGCCAAATGGTCTTACTTAAGTGTGTTATATAAAGAAACAAAGAAAGTAGATGTTTAAAGAATTGAAGTTGCCTAACCAATAGAAATTCAAGTGGAATAGAATAATATATGGGCAGTTGTGTAAGGTTACTAGCACTTTAATTGTGGGTGTTATAGAGATAATATAAACCTAAGACACAAATATTTCACATGCTTGCAAACTAAATTTACCACATCAAATTAATAATTCAATAAAATAATTAATTGAAATTGTACAAATCTATTTTTTATTAAAAAGAAAGGAGACCTTTTTGCTGAGGAAATGACAAGAAAATGCTATATTAATTATAATAAATGATCATTCATTGAATATGTGAGATATGAACTCTGATATTCCTTAAAGAAAAGGCTCATTGCGTAGGTGTTAATGGCAACTAGAATCCAGTTTTTATCTTCTGGTCTTTTTAAATTTTTGATATGCAGTTAGTCAGAAGTGCCCATAATTTATAGTGGTCACTGTCACTGTCACTGTCATCCCGTTGCTCATCGATTTGTTCGTAGGGGCACCAGTAATGTCTCTCATTGAGAGACTTATTGTTACTGTTTTTGGAATATCCAATACGCACGGGTAGCTTGCCGGGCTCTCAGAAAAGGGGCGGAGGAATCTAACACGGGTTGGCCATGTGAAAGGTGAAAGCCCAACCGCTGTGCAATTTAGGTGCTGGGCATTTATTTTATGTGTAAGAAATGATCCAGCTCTAAAGATTATAAGGACACTCATTAAAAGTACTAGGTGATTTGGTTGACTGTTCAGGGAAAAAAGAACAGAAAGATTAGAAGATGAAAGACAATAAGGTCTTGCACAGAGGCATATGAATGAATCTATAAGATTAGACAAAAATGTCAGAATCTGAGTCATATATTGGTACCCAGAAAAGTGCATCTGCAGAAATATACAACCAACTAATTAAAAAAGTGGTATTATAAATTATCAATATAAGGCTGCTTTTGACTGACTCCATTTTCTTATTTTTTAACCACTTATAAAAATTGAGGTACCAGAATTTACAATGTTTTTAATTATATGTTCCATGCATATATTATCCTAACACCATCCAACTATCAGAAGACAGCTTGATTTCCTCCATTAGTGTCCCAAGGACGCCACCCGGGCCCCTTCCCATGTAAGTTCTTTCTAAAAATAAAATCACCAGTTATAATGATCATATATTGTTCCTTTACTATGTTTCTTTTTAATCTCACATATGAGAGAGATTATTTTTTGTGGAGGTGGCGACACCTATAAATATAGATGAATAGATTTAAACTTCTAAAATTCCACAAAACTGTAAATCAATGACATATTGATAATACATTTTTAAGACTATATATCTTTCTTTTTGCAGGCATAGAAACTTTAAAAACTAACATTAGGTATAATTCAGTATTATTGGATTTTAAAATTTATACAAAACATGTATTAAGGCGCTGTCAGGAGAGCGGACTGGAGCGTGGCAGTGGCTGGATAGGGTCATGGATGTAGTGGGGGTTGGCCAGTGAGGTATTTATCTGGGTAGGGTGGGGCATCTGGGTTTGACCCCTCCCTCAGATGCCAGAGATTTTAGGAGGCAGAAAGAGAATCTTGTTTCCATGTCTTGTTGAACCTAGAGTTCAAGGTTGCAAAGTTCTGCTTACCTGGCTTTGCGGGACTTCACTTGTATGTGAGGTTCGGCCCCAGTGTCCGGAGAGCAGGCTGGAGTGCGGCAGTGGCTGGGTAGTGTTCACACCATAAAGCACTTAATACCCATTATTCCTGCACTATATTTGATAGGGTTCAAATCTGGTGTGAACCATGGTAACACCTCTAAGGGTGTTTGGAGGCTGCCCTAAAAGCCTCCGTCCCTCTCAGAGAGCCCAGCAAGCTACCGAGAGTATCCTGCCCACACAGCAGAACCTAGCAAGCTACCCGTGGCATATTCAATATGCCAACAACAGTAACAACAATTGGCCTCATTCACCTGTCACCAAAAGAGCCCCCAATACGGCAGCGTTAAGAAAGATGAGCAACGAGACACTGAAAAAATCTCGGGGACAAACTAGACTGTCAAAACGAAGAAAGACTAAAATGATTGTCTGTATTTTCAATGCACAGACACTGACATCAGAAGCATCCATCCAGGACCTGATGGTAAAAGTGCAGAAGATCAAGTACGACATCATTGGTCTGACTGAAACAAGGAGACATCAATCACATCACGCCATTTTAGACACTGGAGAAGAATTGTTCCTTGGAACATGTGACAACAGAGGTGTTGGTCACATTGGTGTCTTTGTCAACACAGACTTGGCCATGAGCATCGATTCATTCAAATGCCTAACAACCTGAATCGGATGATTACGCTTGAATAGATGTGGCTCACTGCCTGCAGTTTCTATCTTCATCACACACCAACTTCCAACTACAATGAAGAAGAAATTGAGAGGTTCTACATAGAACTGGAGAAGTTCTATGTAGAACCTCTCTATGTAGAACCTCTCTATAAAGAAAACCACACCTACTACAAGATCATTTCTGGTAATTTTAATGCCAAGATAGGTCCGAGAAGGTCGCCCGAAGAACTCCACATTGGAACACATGGCTTAGAATGGAACGATCAGGGTGAGAGACTGTCTGAATTCATCATGTTGACCAAGACCATCCATGGTAATTCACAGTTCCAGAAGGCCGAATCTAAACGCTGGACATGTCATTCCCAATGTTCTCCCTTCTGAAATTTGACACACCATTTTGTTGGTAAAGATGTGTACAGCACCTGCTCAGGACAAGGAAAGACCCAAACACCTGAAGAATTTGCTGCCAGTACTCATCAATACACTGGCCCAACTCTTCACATGCTACCTGTCTGAATGCAAGGTAGGTTCCATCTCAGTGGAAAACCAGTAGGACCGTTCTCTTGTACAAGAAGGGAGACATCCACGATATCGGCAACTATCGCCCAATCTGCCTGCAGTTTGTTGTCTACAAGTTGTTCACTTGTGTCATCCTGAATTGAATAGGCAGAACACTAGACAAAGAACAACCATGCGAGCAAGCCAGGTTATGAAGGGGATTCAGCACGATAGACCATATCCATATAGTGACCCACATTATTGAAGTTTCCCGAGAGTTCAAGCTGCCGCTCTGTCTAACATTCATCGACTTAAAGAAGGCCTTCGATTCTTTGAGACTGAGGCTGTCATCGAAGCCCTAGTCAAACAGGGCGTTCAAACTCAGTATATCAAAATCCTCCGAGAGCTGTATTGTGGATTCACCACGAGGATCTCACCATTCTACAAGGAAGTGATGATTGATGTAAGGAGAGGGGTGCTACCATTTCACCGAAACTCTTTGGTGCCCCCCTCGAGAACATCATGTGATGACTGGAATGGGAAGGAATGGGATTGAACATAGATGGTCAGCAATTACACCACCTCCACTTCGCTGATAGCATTGTTCTCATAACAACAAACATTAGCCAATCGGCACAAATGCTGGCCGACTTAGACCATGAGTGTGGAAAGGTTAGATTGCAGCTGAATCTCAACAAGACAATGTTCATGAAAGACGAACTGGTCCCCAAAGCTCTATTTGCTCTCAATGGAACGAACATCTCTGAATGCAGCAGCTATGTGTACCTGGGTCGAGAAATCAACATGAGGAACGACTTGGCACCAGAACTACACATGAGGAAGTGAGCAGTGTGGAATGCCTTCTAGAGTGTCGAAGAAGTGGTTAAGAGAACGAAGAACCTCTGACTCTGGGCACATCTTTTCGATTTCCACCGTTCTTTCTGCACTAACATATGCCTCAGAGACCTGGATCCTATGCAAACAGGATGAGAACGCTATTTGGCTATCCCAAAGAGGAATCGAAAGAGCTATGCTGGGAATATCATGTCTCACTCAAGTGAGAAGGAGTCCCGAGTTCTGACCTCTGTCGACAGTCAAAAATCAGGGATGCTGTCTCATTTGCCAAGGCATCAAAAATCAGATGGGCCGGTCATGTAATGCAATCCAGAGACGAGCACTGAACTAGAGCTGTTACTGACTGGATTCTACGGGGCGTCAGAAGACCTCATGGCCGCCCACCAACCAGATGGTCAGATTTCTTCGTCAAATCCTTGGATGAATGATTTCAGGCTCTTCCTGTTCCTGGAGCAAGCAGATATCATTGGGCTGCACTAGCACATGACAGGGACAAATGGAGACGTTACTGGCACCCGCTCGAGCAAATCAAAGATCAACGGGACTGTAAGTGATACAAGTGACATAAAACATGTAATCATTGCATATGTGAAACTGATTCGATTCACTTAGGAACAAAGAAGGAACAGGGGCAAGTAATGAATTTGACATTGGCTGGCTCTCTTGTGAACACCATTCAAAGTAACATAGTGGAATGTTGAAGGTTTTAATAAAATATCAGCTGTGAAGCAATAATTATTCTAGGGTATTATCTTTCAAAACTTAGAGTTTTTTCTCTAGTATGCATTGTGTCTCAAATATGCATATTTTAGTCTAGAATCAAGGATGGAGACAGGGGTGCTCCAATTGCTACCATTCCCTATTCCTAGGACATTCTAGGAACGTTGTACTTGTCTTTCTCTCAACTCTTTCCTGAGGGATAGAGATTTTGATCCACAAAGGAATAACCCTGTATAATAAATTTGATGGCTTTCTTATTGAACTGACAGCTTTGATTATCACATGATACCTTGGACTAATATGTTTAAATTGCATCAGGCCAGAAAATGGATCACCATCACAACAGATTATTTATACTGATCTGCTAGAAGTGGAAGAGCAGTTTTTAAGTAACAGAAGTAAAGAAGCATGTAAAATAAGATTTTTCTGACTACCAGAAAATGCAAATCAGGTTCAACTTTTTTGTGTCTTGCTTGAATTTATCGTTATTTTAAAATACTCCATACAACTGCTCCTACTTTTGGTGACTCACCTTGTATCAGCAAAGAAGCATTATGTTCATTTTAAGTGTTTAGCATAAAATGTTGACACTCCTGTGACTCAACTTTTAGGAAATGACCACATTACTAGCTGCCCAGCCATGACTGTAAATGATCTCTTTTTCCACTGATTTTTTAAAATAATTCTTGAGAACACTAAAGTATAGGCAAGCATTACTTATGGATACTTCAGTAAAAACAAACAAATAAACACCAAGTTTGAACCCCAAGTTTTGTCCTTTATCCAATATGTTATATTAGAAAAGTTACTGAATCACTTATTTCTTAGTTGTGACATGGATTAATTTTAATAACTATCTTGAGTTTCTTCTGAGGATGAATAATATAGAAAATATAGCAAAGATTTTTAGAAGCTAGACCCCAATCAAAAAATGAACATTTCTGGAAGTTATATTAGGTAAATAGGGATATGACTTTGTAAAATGAAAGAAAAGTGTCTGTTTGGTACCCAGCATGATTCATACTCTTTGCTATTCACCTTGTATTTATGATCCAAACTCTAAAGTGAACAGATGCTTTTGCATTATATACTTTCTATGAGAAACAAATAGAAACACATGTGGGCTGGAGAGAGAGCATACTCTGCATGTCCCACAAGGCTCCCAGCCCTGGGTTATTTCCCCAAGAGGCACATGGCCTCCTGAACACTGAACAGGCTGACATTTAGAACTGAGCCATGAGTAACCCACAAGTATTTATGGCTGTGGCCCCCCTAAGACAAAGAAACAAAACCCAAATATCTGAACAATCTGTGGATGTGAAAGTAGTCCATTGTGTATAATGAAATTCTATTGCTTTAAAAATCATATGAAATATTAAGGTAACAAGAAAGAGGTCATTTTGGATTTTACTGGATTCGCTTGTACCAACAGATCTATTTTTTGTCATTAGCAAGTAGCATATCATAAAAAGTTTGGATACTGATTTCAGCACTGAACAAATTGCTTCTTCCAAAATATGCTAGGCTCCTTCAGATCTCTCCTCTGCATATGGTTCATGTCTCTGACTTTTCCTTGCAAAGAATGTTTCCCACTTATTATCTTAGGCAACATCTATTCATACCTCAACACCACATTCACCTTCTCTGAGATAGTCTTTGGAACACCTTACCATCCCTAATTCCATATAAATAATTGCATTAATTGGATTCAAAGTCTTTCTCAGAGCATGCTTTTTGTAATAGCACTTAATATATTCTGTACAGTTGAAATTATTATGGTGTTGAAGAGAAGGGATGATAAGAGCTCAACAGATTTTTTTACAATAAGTTTAGGGAAAGATGGGAGAGTAGCCCATTGCTACTAAAAATGATTAAGTCTGACTTATTTTTTTTGGGGGGGGGGGTCACACCTGGCGATGCACAGGAGTTACTCCTGGCTCTGCACTCAGGAATTACTCCTGGCGGTGTTCAGGGGACCATATGGGATGCTGGGATTTGAACCCGGGTAGGCCGCAAGCAAGGCAAATGCCCTACCCGCTATGCTATCACTCCAGCCCCAACTCTGACTTATTAAATTCAACCATTTAAATGACATTGTATCATGATTCATCCATAAATCTCAGC
Organism: Sorex araneus; assembly: GCF_027595985.1. NCBI lineage: Eukaryota > Metazoa > Chordata > Mammalia > Eulipotyphla > Soricidae > Sorex > Sorex araneus. The sequence continues at coordinate 178,214,841 of NC_073313.1, forward strand.
CCTGTATTTCAGTTCTGAATGACTCTTCCTGCTTCCAAGCTTTCTGTGTTTCTAAAGTCAGTTTTGGCCCTTCTTTATGTTATTCAATAATTATAGACTTTGTAGTGTCAGAGAAACGAAATTTGCATAGATTGTGTCCCTTGAATCTTATTCCAGCACAGCTTTTAGCAGAATTTAGCTGAAACCTAGAAGTGAAAATTTCTTTTATTTTTTTGAAACTTAATTTTATTATTATTAAAGCAACATTGTCTTATTCAGGGAAGTTAGAATCGCTTACAAGGTCATTTTTTTTTATTTTTATTTTATTTTTTTTTAAATTTATTTATTTTTAATTAGAGAATCACCGTGAGGGTACAGTTACAGATTTATACACTTTTGTGCTTATACTTCCCTCATACAATGTTCGGGAACCCATCCCTTCACCAGTGCCCATTCTCCACCACCCGTAAACCCAGTGTCCCTCCCACCCTCCCCAATCCCATCTCCCCCCCACCCCACCCTGCCACTGTGGCAAGGCATTCCCTTCTGTTCTCTCTCTCTAATTAGCTGTTGTGGTTTGCAATAAAGGTGTTGAGTGGCCTCTGTGCTCAGTCTCTAGCCCTCATTCAGCCCGCAACTCCCTTCCCCCACATGGCCTTCGACTACAATGTAGTTGGTGATCGCTTCTCTGAGTTGACCTTTCCCCGGAACGTGAGGCCAGCCTCGAAGCCATGGAGTCAACCTCCTGGTACTTATTTCTACAGTTCTTGGGTGTTAGTCTCCCACTCTGTTATTCTATATACCATAGATGAGTGCAATCTTTCTATGTCTGTCTCTCTCTTTCTGACTCATTTCACTCAGCATGAAACTTTTCATGCCCATCCACTTAACTACAAAATTCTTGACCTCCTTTTTTCTAACAGCTGCATAGTATTCCATTGTATAGATGTACCAAAGTTTCCTCAACCAGTCATCCGTTCTGGGGCATTCAGGTTTTTTCCAGATTCTGGCTATTGTAAACAGTGCTGCGATGAACATACATGTGCAGATGTTGTTTCGATTTTACTTTTTTGCCTCTCTGGGATATATTCCCAGCAGTGGTATTGCTGGGTCAAATGGGAATTCAATATCTAATTTTTTGAGAGTCGTCCAAATTGTTTTCCAGAAGGGCTGAACCAGTCGGCATTCCCACCAGCAGTGAAGAAGGGTCCCTTTCTCCCCACATCCTCTCCAACAGCGGTTGCTTTTGTTCTTTTGGATGTGTGCTAGTCTCTGTGGTGTGAGGTGGTATCTCATGGTTGTTTTGATCTGCATCTCTCTGATGATTAGTGATGCAGAGCACTTTTTCATGTGCCTTTTGGCCATTCGTATTTCTTCCTTGGTAAAGTTTCTGTTCATTTCTTTGCCCCATTTTTTGATGGGGTTGGATGTTTTCTTCTTGTAGAGCTCAACCAGTGCTTTATATACCATTGATATCAACCCCTTATCTGATGAGTATTGTGTAAATATCCTTTCCCATTCTGTGGATAGTCTTTGTATTCTGGTCACTGTATCTCTTGCGGTGCAGAAGCTTTTTAGTTTAATGTAGACTAGATTGCTTAGTTCAGTGTCACCTTTGAAGATACCTTTATCTTCAATATCGTGGAGGGTTTCGCCGACCTTGTCTTCAATGTACCTTATGGTTTGTGGTCTAATGTTGAGGTCTTTAATCCATTTTGATCTGACTTTTGTGCATGGTGTCAGGTCAAGGTCTAAACCCATTTTTTTGCATGTGGTTGTCCAGTTGTGCCAGCACCATTTGTTAAAGAGGCTTTCCTTGCTCCACTTCACATCTCTTGCTCCCTTATCAAAGATTAGATGGTCATACATTTGGGGTTGTGTGTAGGGATATTCCACCCTGTTCCATTGGTCTACGGCTCTGCCTTTGTTCCAGTACCATGCTGGTTTAATTGTTACTGCTTTGTAGTAAAGTTTGAGGTTGGGGATGGTGATGCCTCCCATCATCTTTTTCCCAAGAATTGTTTTAGCTATCCTTGGACGTTTGTTATTCCATATGAATTTTAGGATTGCTTGATCCATTTCTTTGAAGAATGTCATGGGTATATTTATAGGGATCGCATTGAATCTGTATAATGCTTTAGGGAGTATTGCCATTTTGACAATATTGATTCTCCCTATCCACGAGCAGGGTATATGTTTCCATTTCCTCATGTCCTCTTTGATTTCATGGAGTAGCGTTATGTAGTTTTCTTTGTAAAGGTCTTTTACTTCCTTGGTTAAGCTGATTCCGAGGTACCTGATTTTCTGGGGCACGATTGTGAATGGGATTGCTTTTTTCATGTCCCTTTCCTCTGCCTCATTGTTTGCATATATGAAGGCCATGGATTTTTGGGTATTGATTTTGTAGCCTGCAACTTTACTGTATAAGTCTATTGTTTCTAAGAGTTTCTTAGTAGAGGTTTTAGGCTTCTCTAGATATGGTATCATGTCGTCTGCAAATAGTGAGAGTTTGATTTCTTCCCTTCCTATCTGGATGCCCTTAATCTCTTTTTCTTGTCTAATAGCTATCGCAAGTACTTCCAGTACTATATTGAAGAGGAGTGGTGAGAGTGGGCATCCTTGTCTTGTGCCTGATCTCAGAGGAAAGGCCCTTAGTTTTTCCCCGTTGAGGATAATGCTTGCCGTAGGCTTGTGATAGATGGCTTCGACTATCTTGAGGAAAGTTCCTCCAAACCCCATTTTGGCGAGGGTTTTCATCATGAAAGGATGTTGGATCTTGTCAAATGCTTTCTCTGCATCTATTGATATGATCATATGTTTTTTATCTTTACTTTTGTTGATATGCTGGATTATGTTGATTGATTTCCGAATGTTAAACCATCCTTGCATCCCTGGGATGAATCCCACTTGGTCGTGATGTATGATCTTTTTGATGAGTTGTTGGATCCTATTTGCTAGTATTTTGTTGAGGATCTTCGCATCGGTGTTCATCAGGGAAATTGGTCTGTAATTTTCTTTCTTAGTGGTGTCTTTGTTTGCTTTTGGTATTAGGGAGATATGTGCTTCATAGAAACTGTTTGGGAGAGTTCCTGTTTTTTTCAATTTCCTGGAAAAGTTTGAGGAAAACAGGCAATAGGTCTTCTTTAAATGTTTGGAAGAATTCGCCAGTGAAACCATCTGGGCCTGGGCTTTTGTTTTTGGGGAGGTTTTTGATTACCGTTTCAATTTCACAAGGTCATTTTGTTTATACATTAAAAACATTTAGCAAGCTTACTTTGTCATATAAAAATAAAGAAACCATCAGCAGCAGCAGCAGCAGCATCATCCCGTTGATCATCGCATTTCTCGAGCAGTCTCAATAATGTCTCCATTTGTCCTAGCCCTGAGATTTTAGAAGCCTCTCTTTACTCGTCCTTTCCAATAGTGACACACTGGAAGCTCTTTCAAGATCAGGGAATGAGATCCATCATTGTTACTGGTTTTGGCATATGAATACGCCATGGGGAGTTTGTGAGGCTCTCCCATGTGGGCAGGAAATTCTCAGCAGCTTGCCAGGTTCTCCCAGAGGGAGAATTAGGCTATAAGATGTCCTGCCGTGGCACAGTGGCCGCATGCTTCCAGGAGCTTGGTTTTATAGTCTGTGGATGTTGGCCATTGGTGGGATTACACAGCGCCAGGGGCAGTCCCTGGGTATAACCGTCTAGCTATTGGAAAATGGGGAATCTGGGCAGAAGAGGCCCAGTCCCGATCCGAGCAGGCTTGGATATCTCAGCCCCAGGTCCCACACACCTGTGTTCCTTTGCCGGTTCCTTCATGCGTGAGGCTCGTCTGAACATGTGGAGAGGGGCCTTGAGCACTGCTGTGCCTGGGCTCTGGAGGTCTTCGGCCATGGGAGCTTTGCTCAGGGAAGGGAGGGAAACTGAAATTCAGCCCCTCCAAGGAGCCCTGGGGAAGACAGCCAGGTGCGGGAGCACTATAGCATTATCATCCCATTGTTCATCAACTTGCTTGTGCAGGCAGTAACGTCTCCATTGTGAAACTTGTTACTACTGTTTTTGGCATATTGAATATGCCATGGGGAGCTTGCCAGGTTCTGCCATGTGGGAGAGATACTTTTGGTAACTTGCCAAGCTCTCCAAGAGGGACAAAGGAATCGAACCCAGGTCGGCCGTGTGCAAGGCAAATGCCCTACCCACTGTGCTATCTCTCCAGGCACAGAAGCAAAAGACTCAAAACTTGCCTATGTAAAAAAATACAGATAGTATAAAAAAATGCAGTACTTTTATAAGGAAATATTTCTCAAGAGAGACAGGGTACGCTAATTTCCACATTGATATTGTCATTCCATTTCAATTTATACTTCTTACTTTTCTGACTGTTCCCTCTTCCATTCACACTCCCTATTTGGATACTTTCAAGAATGTGACTTTATCCTTAATAATTAGGAATTTAAGATTAAAACATATTTTTCAATGTTAATTTCATATATTTTGCTTCACATTGACATCTTTTCCATATGAATGCACATGTTGTTACACGTTCAGATGTGAAAACAAGCTTTAAATTGTCTCTTAAATTATTTTCATTTATCTTTTTTCATCCTTTAAGATGTGAAAACAAGTGTTAAATTGTCTCTTTAGCTATTTTTTTTAAAAATCTCTCTCTCTTTTTTTTTCTTAATCCCTTTTGCATGTTCCTCTGTTAGCAAGTGCTGCAGGCAGATAGTAAAAAAAAAAAAGGTTGGTGGTTGGTAATGAGTTTTTCAGGAAATAATAAAGCTAGGCAGGAATTTACCTAACCCTCAAGTATTCCAAAGGTATGCAGCTACACTCCTTTGGGGTGTAAATACTAAGCTTTTTGGAGGAGAAACTGAGTCCACTCAGAGAATGTTTAAGTTCCATGGAAAGGAAGAAGCTACTAAAGAATCTAAAAGATGTAATAAAAATCTGAACAGACTATCAAGAGTTCAGGCCTCTTTTCTTGTGACAATGCCCAAATTAACTTTCAATGTGCAGAGAACTCCAGGACAATATAAATTGGAGAAATTGTATATAACAGCTGAGGTCAGATATGTGGGACCTGAGGATGGCAATGAGTTTTTGGGAAATAATAAACCTTAAGAAAATATTACCTAGGGGGACTGGAGAGACAGCACAGCAGGTAGGGCATTTGCCTTGCACGCGGCCAACCCGGGTTCGATTCCCAGCATCCCATATGGTCCACCGAGCACCGCCAGGAGTAATTCCTGAGTGCATGAGCCAGGAGTAACCCCTGTACATCGCAGGGTGTGACTCAAAAAGAAAAAGAAAAAGAAAATATTACCTAGCCAAAAAGTAATATCCTGAAATTTGGGGATGGGGATGTTGAGGAACCTACCAGTTTCCTCACTCAGAGAAAGGTAGAACCCTCAGGAAAGGGAATCATCATCATCATCATCATCATCATCATCATCATCATCATCATCATCATCATCATCATCCCGTTCATTGTTGAATTTCTTGAGGAGTCTCAGTAACATCTCCATTCATCCTAACCCTGAGATTTTAGAAGCCTCTCTTTACTCGTCCTTCCCAATGGTGCCGCATTGGAGGCTTTTTCAGGGTCAGGGGAATGAGACCCATCGTTGTTTCTAGTTTTGGCATATGAATATGCCATAGGGAGTTTGCGAGGCTCTCTCATGTGGGCAGAAAACTCTCGGTAGCTTGCCAGGTTCTCCCAGAGTGAGAAATAGGCTATAAGATGTCGCATGGCCATAAAGCAGCTATGCACTTCTGGGAGCCTGGGTTTAAGTCTCTGGATGTTGGCCGTTTGGTGGTATTACATGGCACTGGGAGCAGTCCCTGGGTTTCTAGCTACTGGAAAATGGGGAATCTGGGCAGAAGAGGCCCAGCCCCGATCCAAGCAGACTTGGAGGTCTCAGCCCCGGGTCCCACATACCTGGGTTCCTCTGCCGGTTCCTTCATGCATGAGTCTTGTCCGAATGTGTGGAGAGGGGCCTTGAGCATGGCTGTGGCTAGGCTCAGGGGGTCTTCGGCTGCAGGAGCTCTGCTCGGGCAGGAAGGGAATCTGAGGCCTACCCCCTCACAGGGGCCCCGGGGAAGACAGTCAGGCAAGAGACTCTGCATTGCTCTCTTCTGGGAGCTTGGTTTTAAGTCTCTTGATGTTAGCCATTGGTGGGATTACATTGTGCTGGGGACAGTCCTGGGTGTGAAAAGGGAAGGGGAAGCTACAGAAAATCCACAGATAGGAATTTGATAAGAATTTGAAGGGATTATCTAGATCTAGAAGCTCTCTGTGTTTGACAATACCCTGATTAACTATCATATATGAACTCCAGGGCCTTGACAATATATATGTTGAACTTGTATATGACCTGCTCTGGGAGGCAAATGTGGATTTTTTCAAAACTGCTCTCTCTTGAACATGTATCTCTCTCTCTTTATCTCCCCCTCACATCTCTAAATAAATTTCTTTTAATAAAAACCATTTTGATTCACCCATTCTTTCTTCTCCCTGAAATTACTTTCTGCAAGGGAAGGCAATGAACCTGGGATGCCTCTGCAAGGGTTAGGAGTGACTTTCTTCTTGCACAATTCACAAATCCTATGGTAATTGACGGTGGCAGGAATCCCTGTTCCAGTTGGTCAAGGTGTATTAAACAGAGAGATGCAAGCATGCTCTTTTTTTCTTTGTTTTTATCTTTTGCTTGATCTTCCTATCTTCCTTCTCTCTTTTTCTCTCTCTCTTTCTCTCTTTCTTTTTCCTTCTTTCTTTCTTCTTCCTCTCTCTTCTTCTTCTTTCTTTCTTTCTTTTTCTTCTTTTCCTTCTTCTTTCTTTCTTTCTTTCTTTCTTTCTTTCTTTCTTTCTTTCTTTCTTTCTTTCTTTCTTTCTTTCTTTCTTCTCTTCTTCTTTCTCTCTCTTTCTTTCTTTCTTTCTTTCTTTCTTTCTTCTCTTTCTTTCTTTCTTTCTTTCTTTCTTTCTTTCTTTCTTTCTTCTTTTCTTTCTTCTTTCTTTCTTTCTTCTTCCTTTCTTTCTTTCTTTCTTTCTTTCTTTCTTTCTTTCTTTCTTTCTTTCTTTCTTTCTTTCTTTCTTTCTTTCTTTCTCTTATCTTCTTGCCTTCTTTTTCTTTTTTATTTCTTATTTTTAATTTTATTTATTTTTAAGGCAGAGAGTCTCTTGCCCTCATCCTGGCTGTCTTCCCCAGGGCCCCTCGGAGGGGATGGGCTCCAGCTTCCCTCCACACCCTGAGCAGAGCTCCTGGCGGCAGAAGACCACCGGAAACCTAGTTACAGCAATTCTCGAGGCCCCTCTCCACTTTTTCAGACAGGCCTCACACATGAAGGTACAGGCAGAGGAAACCCAGGTGTGTGTAATTCCATCAACGGTCAGCACCCAGAGACTTAAAAGCAAGCTCCCAGAAGCGTGCAGCACGAAGTGGCCCGCACAGTATCGTGTAGCCTACTTCTCCCTCTGGGAGAAACTGGCAAGCTTCTGAGAGTTTCCTGCCCATATGGGACAGCCTTGCAAACTTCCCATAGTGTATTCATATGCTAAATCCAGTAACAAGCTAGATCTCATTCCCCTGACTCTGAAAGAGCCTCTAGTGTGACATCATTCAGAGGGCCAAGCAGAGAGAGACTTCTGAGCCTGCTCAAGAAATCGACGATTAACTGGGAATTTCGTGGTTTATTTTTAAAAGCCTGTTTTCTAAATGAATTAAAAAAGGAGACCTCTGTTTACCCCTTGCCAGCTGTTGTGAACAATGCTACATTTTTTGAATACCTGCAAATTCTTGGGCTTTTTCAGATAAACATGGAGTTAACTATTCTCTACCATAAAATTCATTTCCCAGAGCTTAGACTGACAGAGAGGCTAAGATAGTGGGAATACCTAAGGCAATTGGCCAGACCAGGATCTGTTAGATCTTTGCATTCTCTGTAACATTTGCCAAGAGCCCAATTTTCATTGAAAGGGTCTTCAGGAAAACCATTATCTTTATCTTCCTTGGGCCCTGTAACAAAATGGTCCAGTTTTCCTATAAAAGTTCCCACCTCCCACCCTCCCTTGCTAAACTCTGTCCTGAAGATCTAAGCCTCAGGCTCTGCTGCATCTGGCCGTATGTTATTATCACAAAAAGAGCCATAGTTAACTTAGTCCTATACTAAGTTCCTCCTGAAGAAGGCAGCCTCAGTTTCTCTCCTTGCTAATGAGAGCGGAAGCCACAGTTTTCTCTTGCCAGATGTTTCATCCCTCCCCCATCTACCTAACACATGCTTCACCCCCAAGGTCCTTTTTAAACATTTCAGGAATTCCCCAGGACAGTCAAGTTCTGCCGCTGGAGTTTAGGCGCAAAGGGAGCCCACAACGCCTGAGGCGAATGGCTAAAAAGGCAAATCAGTGACTTCTTTTACATCCTCTGTAACATTTGTCAATTGGTAAGCAATTCAACTGACCAGAGAGCCTCTAAGAGCTGTTACACAAAAATGTTTTATACTAAATCCGCCCCACACTTGTGAAGCTCCATTTTTCCTCTTCTAGGTTCCAATAACTTTTCTACATTCCAACTCTGAGTTTAGCATCTTTATTGTTTAATATTTTCATTCTTGAACCTGGGAATCATGAAGGAACACAGAGACCTGAGGCCTCGGTGTCTGCCTCACTGACATCAGAATCACCTTGAGATACTCTCTCTTTCTCTGTGTCTCTGTCTCTGTCTCTGTCTCTGTCTCTCTCTGTCTCTGTCTCTCTGTCTCTGTCTCTGTCTCTGTCTCTGTCTCTCTCTCTCTCTCTCTCTCTCTCTCTCTGGGTCACACCTGCTGATACACAGGGGTTACTCTTGGCTCTGCACTCAAGATTTACTCCTGGTGGTGCTCAGGAGACCATATGGAATGCTGGAATGAGATCAAGTCGGCCGTGTGCAAGGTAAATGCCCTATCCACTATGCTATTGCTCCAGCCTCACTCTCTTGAGGCTACATCCTCATGCTCCACTTCACCCAAGTCACCTGTGACACAGCATACATTAGAAGCTCCAACCTTCTCCTGACAAATGTGTTCTTAGAAGCACACTCCTTCTTGGCTCTTATCCTGTCTCTCAATAGTAAAAACTATTTTCTCATGTTATTTATTTTCATTTTTTTAGATACACCCTGGTCTACCATATCATTAGTGACAGATTTCCAACATCAGAACCACTACCAGTGTGTCCACTTCCCTCCTCCAATGACTCAAGGTTTCCTTTCTTCCATACCTCCAACCCTATCCCTCCTTGCTAAACTAAGTCCTGAAGAGCTTTGCTGTCTCTGATCATTTGTTATTTCCTTATTAGGCTTTTAAACATGTCATACGTGACTAAAATCATTCTTTATTTGACTCTCTCCTGAAGTGACTTCATTGGTGTAGTGCACTCTAGTTCCATCCATGTACTAGAAAAGTGGATGATTTCATCTTTTCTTATTGTTGAATTGTAATCTATTGTATAAGAGAGTCTCTTGCCCGCACGCCTGGCTGTCTTCCCCAGGGCCTCCTCAGAGGGGATGGGCTCCAGCTTCCCTCCTCACCCAGAGCAGAGCTCCCGGCAGCTGAAGATCTCCATAACCCAGCCACAGACATGCTAAGGCCCCTCTCCACACATTCGGATGAACCTCACTCATGAAGGAACCGGCAGAGGAACCCAGGTGTGTGGGACCCGGGGCTGAGACCTCCAAGCCTGCTCGGATCAGGACTGGGCCTCCTCTGCCCAGCTTTCCCATTTTCCAGTAGCTAGGTGGTCACACCCAGGGACTATCCCTGGTGCTGTGTAATCCTGTCAACGGCCAGCATCCAGAAACTTAAAAGCCAGCTCCCAGAAGCATGTGGCTGCAAAGTAGACGCACAATATCTTATAGCCTACTTCTCCCTCTGGGAGAACCTGGTAAACTACTGGGAGTTTCCTGTCCACATAGGAGAGCCTGGCAAGGTCCCCATGGTGTATTCATATGCCAAAACCAGTAACAAGCTGGGTCTCATTCCTCTGACCCTGAAAGAGCCTCCAGTACAGCATCGTTGGAAGGTCAAGTAGAGAGAGGCTTCTAAAATCTCAGGGCTTGGACGAATAGAGATGTAACGAGACTGCTCAAGAAATTCGACGATCAACGGGATGATGATGATGATGATATATATATATATTACTGATATATATGATATATATGATGATATATAATATATATTACTATTGGGTTGTTTCTATATCTTGGTTATTCATGTTCTTTTTAAGGTTTTATGCTCTGGAACAATTGTCAAATTAATCTGTTTTAACTATCTTTTAAAATTTGTGGCAGTAATACAGTGGTGATTTTTAATACATCTCTAGATTTGCGATATTTTTTCTGTTTCATTAGATTCTGTTTTATCAATGGAAATAATTTGTTCATTTCACTGAAGCTGTTTTCTTAATCTTCTAAAAATTATGTTTATCAGACTCATAGGATTTCTTAAAAAATCTACAGGCACTTAATTTTGATATTTCTCTATGTGAGCAATAGAAAGTTCAGGTAGCTCACTGTTATTATTGACAGGCAGGTTCAAGGATCAAACTAAAGGCTGTGCTGGGAGATCCCTTGCAATCTGGTTGAGAATTCTGATCTGTAATTCTTTGTTCCCCCAAGACACTAACTATACTTGTGCAGAATTACTCTTTGTGTAGACATAATTACCAGACTGAAGTTTGAGCTGTGTTCTATGTACTTACACAGAACAAATGATCCCCATCTCTGTGAATTCTATTAGACCCACAATCAAAGACTGAACCCTCATCTGGCTCATAGAACTGCTGATTACTTAATGAAAGGTGTCTGTGTCTCTGTCAATAAACTGCAGCCGTATGTACACAGCCAACACAAGGCTCACTGCTCAATGCTCCTTCATACCTTTTTAATAATTCAGTAATTGTTGAAAACTCTTACCGTGAGGGAATGTATTCCCATTCTCTTTTGCTATGGTGTGTGCCATGGAATCAATGTCTTTATGTAATACTGAGTGTGAGGAGAAAGTTCACGGTGCTCTTTCAATCTGCCTTCTTTTACCGTGGAAATGTACAACTTATCCTATTACTGTTATGACTAGTATTGATTCTAATTCTGGGGCTACTATTATCATGTAATTGAATCTATTATTTGTTTACTGTATCTTATGGCAAGAAGCTTGTTATTCGATTTGCCTATTATATCATTTCATTTCGTTATCATCTCATCTTTGTAGGTATTTCTATCTCCATTAGAGAAGGAAATAGATATTCAGAAAGATATTTTTCCTATCTTTGATTTACAGTCTTCTGTTTGACTACAAATGGCATAGTCATTTTATTATGTTATGAACAGCTACTATAAGCCTCTTAGTAGATGACGTTTGCTGGTTTGTAGGTTTGTGGACTTGCACTATTTGCAAAATAGTGAAGGACACCTTTTGAACCAGTTGTTTCGCTAATGTGTTTTGTCCTTCTCTAGTTTGCTTGTACTACATTTGTATCAAATACCAACAAACTGGAAATGTATTCTTAGTTAGAATCTTACACATCTTAAATGTAAGATAAATTCAAACTAGACCTGCTAATTTAAAAATTTGACAAACCCGAATGTTCCATTTAGAGACAAGCAATCTAAAGTGGCAGATATAAACAATAAAGACAACTTCTTATTCCCCATGCACTGAACACTCAGTGGTAAATACTTTCCCAAGATTTATTTAGGAGTTTTATGAAAATGTTTCCAAGGCATAAACTAATATAATATCTAAAGATCTTATTACTGCAATTTAGATCCATTTATTAAACATTTATAAAGTTGTCTATACACATGTCAAGTTCTATTTATGATTATTGAATTGGAAAATTATTTCTACATATATGGTTTACTTATTTATTTAATTTGCCTATTTGATAGCATAAGTCATGTATAAATTGCATAATTTTCTTTTACTCATAATCCATTTCATCCAAGAAGTGGAATATAGACAACATATACCAGATTTATCTCAAATTCATTCACACATCTATTATCATTATTATCATTGTTTGTTTTGGGGTTACAAGTGATGTTGCTTCTTGGACTATATATCACAGTGCTAGGTATTAAATAAGGTTGAATACATGCAGGTCCAGTATTATCTCTCTCACTACTCATACTCCAAAACTTTCAATTAATAAATTACTATTGTTAAAATTTGTGTTAGGATCATTAATTGACAATTTGGGATTCGTTTTATCATTTCACCTTTCAGTTAATAACTTGAAACCATTTACTATTCCTTTAACTCCTATTTATAATGTATTGAATAAATTTATGAATGTGTGTTCAGAAAAGTTTTATTGTTTTCTTCCTGGTCAAACTGTTGTGATCCACACATTCACTTATTTTATACGGAGTCATAAACTGCAGTTTAAGAATTTAAGGCCTAGAGTATTGAACGAATGTAATCAGTCATTTCCATAACAGGTTTGACTAGTAAATTTAAAATATACAAGGGGTGGTTCAAATATGCTCAGAAGTCCCATCTTTGATTCTTGTCAACCTGATCAGCTGGGCCACTCAGATCCTGTGGTGCCAGGATTTATCTAACCCAGTGACAGAGGAGGCCTCAGTTTTCTTGCCAGCTGCTGTGAGCAGCCCTGCTTTTGGCTGACCCATCCTACATTTTTCACTCCTTGAAAATTCCTGGACCTTTTCTGATAGATAGCAGTTAACCGTTGTTCATCATAATATTCTGCTCCAGAGCTTAGGCTGACAGGAAAACTAAGATAATGCACAACACCTGAGGCAGTGACCATAAAGACAAAACAGCCAAACCACCTTGTAGATTCTCTGTAACATAAACAATCAGTTTTCCTATAAACAATCTTAAAAAAAAGAACCTTAGTTAACTTAGTTCTTACTAAGTTCCTGGCCACTTGGGGAGCTCCTTTTCTTTTTTTATCTACTGTTTTCTACTTTCCAATAAACTTTTCTACTTTCCAACTTGGAGTCTGAACATCTTTACTATTCAATATTTTCATTCCTGAAAACCTGAGAATAGAAAATGAACACAAACCTGCCGCTGCTGCTTCTGCCTCACCTGCATTCTGGCACATTTGTGTGTGGGGGTAGAGAGCAATCCAAAAACACCCGCAGTGGTTCTCAGAAGTCTGTTACAGTGTATAGACAATGCTCAGCGGGCCATGTGGTAGCAAGAATCTAATCCAAATCTCCTGTCCCTTGCACTTCAATTCTTAAAGTATACCATTCTCTATCAATTCCTTTCTAAATCTTTATTTTGCTAACTTTGCATTAATTCTTCCTCGTGTGGGTCAAGTGGGGCTGGAGCAATAGCACAGCAGGTGGGGCGTTTGCCTTGCATGTGGCTGACTGGGTTCAGTTCCTCCATCCCTCTCAGAGAGCCCGGCAAGCTACCGAGAGTATCCCGCTCACATAGCAGACTCTGACAAGCTCCCCATGGCGTATTCGATATGCCAAAAACAGTAACAACAAGTCTCACAATGGAGATATTACTGGTGCCCGCTCGAGCAAATCAATGAGCAACGGGAGGACAGTGCTACTGCAACAGTGGTACAGTGCTACAGTGGATCAAGTGAACTTGGTGACCAGATCAGGGCCTAATGACTTTCATTCTCTTCATGTACTTCCTCCAACAGTTGCTGGTTTACACATGTGTGGGCACTTTCTAGTGTTCAACTTCTTTTAAATAAGGTCTCTAATGCTAATATTCAATATATTCGTGAGAAGAAAAATATAAGCCTCATGTAGATTATATCCAACTATTTTTCTAATATAAAAATAAAATTTAGGACTGAAAGGATAGTACGGTGGATATACGTGTCTTTGGAATGCATGCAGCATGACCAAGTTTGATGCCAGACATCACGTATGCTCTCTGGAGTTAAGCCAGGAGTGATTCTAAGCACAGAGCAAGCAGTTAGTCCTGAGCACGGTGGATTATTGACCAAAACCAAAATAATTTTTCAAAAGTTTAATTCCTTCCACATTTTGTTTTAGATCATTAATAATGACATTCTGCAATTTATTAATATTATGACTTTTCATATTAATTAATTTAAAAATAGATAATTAGCATATATCAATAAAGTTTAAAAAATTGTTAAAACAATACTATAAAAATGTTTCATACTGGGGCTGGAGCGATAGCACAGCCGGTAGGGTGTTTGCCCTGCACGCAGCCGACCTGGGTTCAATTCACAGCATCCCATATGATGGTCCCCTGAGCACCGCCAGGAGTGATTCCTGAGTGCAAAGCCAGGAGTAACCCCTGAGCATCTCTAGGTATGACCCAAAGAAAAATGTTCCATACTTTTATCAATTTTAGAAAGATCAAAATCTAAGAATAAAGTCATTTGAGGTGAATTTGGAAAAAGACTCCAATCCAATTTCCCAACTTTCACCTCAATACAAACTACTGTTTCATATGCCGCCCATCACTTTAACACAGTTCAGAAAATTGGTCACATGTATAATATTTAAGTCCACATTAACCTCATATGTATATATTGCCATAAATATCAAATGATAAGGCTTGATGAGAAGAGATAAAGTTATTATCGATAGAAAATTTAAAAGCATGAAAGCAGTTGTTCATACAATATATTCACTGCTTTTTACTTTAGGAGCTATATTTAGCTAACTTTATATGAAAACACAGCTATTATTATTACTATTATTATTACATTATCATTGTATATGATAATTTATGTGATATTCATTAGAACAAGGGATTTATTTCACAATTTCATAATATTATAACAACTTTAGACCTTAGAAGTCATTTTATAGAAAAAAAATTAAATATAAAATATACAACAGTGAAATGTTTGGTTCCCCCCCAATATGTATATGTCTGGTTTCAAAACCACAGAATATTTCAATCAAAAGATTTTTTCCCAGTCCACAAAAATCTGTCATCTCTGATTTACTTTTGCTATTATTAATCAATAAAAGTATCACCAAAACTTGGGATAGTTTCAAATATATTTTGTTTATATGGCAATGTGTTTATTTGAACTCCTTGATATATTTTATAATTATTCATTTTTTGAATTTAGGCTTCAAGCTTTACAATTATGTTAATATTATAATTTCATGAATACAATGTTGTATCTTCCCAACAGAATCCCAGCATCACTATCTATTGGTCCATTACTGGCATCTCTTAGTGTCTCATTACTCCTGCCCCACTTAACTACCTTTTAGCAAACTCCATCATCTAGGCAGACTCTTGTGATCTGTTGTCATTGTATATCTCTTAATCAATTGATTTACTTTTGGGCCACACCTGGCCATGCTCAGGCTCATTACTGATTTTGCTCTCAGGCATCGCTCCTAGTGGAGCTCAGGGTGCCATATGGGGCCTAGGGGACTGAGCACAGGCCAAGTGCAAGGCAAGCACCCATCAATTCTATATCTCTGACCCCCTCTCATTTGAATTCTGTTCTGTATTTTGAATAACATATGAAAATTAGCTCATTCAATAAGTGATTTTGTGAAGAAGTAAGAAGATAGGAGAACTGTTTCTGTATAAAATTTCCAAACATTTTGGCTTATGCCTCAATTTATATTAAACTCAGCAAGGATCATGAAAAATATTGATACATATTGAAATATGACTATAAATAAGATTATTTTAAAAATATAATGACAAAAATATATATAGCAATTAAAAGTTAAGCCACTCTGTTTTTCCAAGTACTATGGCCTAAGTTATGATTAAAGTTTAAGACAGAAACAATGAATTATAAGCCCTATATAAAATATGAGCAATAAAGTTGTTTGAATGTTAAAACTATTTTTAAAGTTCCTTTGTAAGAGCATTTTCTTTTAAGTTCACATGAGACATTTTGTAAAACAGTGCTCAGTGTATAAAAGTTGCATTTCATTGAGCATGAAAATACACATGTTTCAGTTTGATATGGTAGTGTGCTGGGTTGAGTCTTCTGGGATCAAAGATCAAAGAAGGCACAAATCTGTTAAATGAAAAATGCAATAAAGCCTCAGTATAAATCTGAATATATCTTGATACACTTCATAAGTTCTGTGTCTTTTTGGGATGTAAGAATTTTTCCAGTCTCTCAAAAATTCATGTTGCAGCAGTCAATTTTATCCAAATCATAAATTCCTATATCAGCATTTTAGAGTCCCCAATTATCCAAATATTCATTCCCCCAGAAATAATAATGTGTGGATGGTAAATGTTCAAAAGAATCCAATTTGAAAAGTTGCCTCTTAGAGGTGACAAATTCTAGGTATAACATCTAATATCAATTGTATCATGATGCCAAAACAATGATGATTCAGAGCATTATGCACATTCTGGGATCAGCATCTCAAATCATACACCATAAAATGTATCATTAAGGTTTGTATTTTTCAAGAAAATGTCAGCCATTCTCTAGGTCTGTGTTGTCATAATAAGCTTGTCAAAGAGCTGCAAACTGAAACAGAAATCCAAGAAAAGAAATAAGAATTTTCTGTGATCATGCTTTATTTCAGTCTGAGCAGTGAAAATAAAGGGTTATCTATTCTTTTTTCTAAGTCCTTAGAGAATTTTCAGAAAATGCAAATAAATCATAAAGTTTTAGGCTCTTACTGAGTACTTTATCCCACTCTACCCCGCCCCCCCTTCTATAAAAGGCACACCTTTTCCAACCATGATCTTTTTGTTTTTTTACCTTAAGAAATCATTGTATCACTGTCATCATGTGCTCATTGATTTGTTCTAGCAGGCACCAGTAACGTCTCCATTGTGAGACTTGTTGTTACTGTTTTTGGCACATCAAATATGCCACAGGGAGCTTGCCAGGCTCTCCCGTGGGGGCGAGATACACTTGGTTGCTTGTCAGGCTCTCTGAGAGGAACGGAGGAATCGAACCTGGGTGGGGATGTCAAAATGACCTTATGAGCTTCAGGGAGAGAGCAATCCAAGAGGAATATGGCTCCCATCCTTTTTGTGAGCACTCCATCTACCTGAGTTAGAGTAGAAGCATTCTCTCTGAGCCTAACATCCTTTTTGTTATATGATGAGTCTTAAGAGTTTAGAATAAACAAAGATGTCTCTTGTAAAAACATTGAGGAACCTGCCGTAGTTTCTTGGATTTGTGAAAAGCATGATGAACAATTTGCTGCCTTCGTATTTTGGTCACAACTTGATGTACAATAATGGCGATTTATTCTGTACTGAAACTTGTGTTCTGTTTCATTCCAAATGGAGTCTTATTTTGTTCTACACTAAAATATCATCAACCTCTCTTGCTTTTTCTCTTTGTTAAATGTTCTGACCATTTGGAATAGGAAAAGACAACTTACAAAGAGAAACTAGTTAACCTTCTTAAGAAAGTGCTATGAACCCTAGCGTATAACACTCTCTTAATCATTAGAAGAAAAAAAGACATACATTTTTCTCCAGAATAATTCATTTTAATCAAAGTAAAATCTGTGTATGAAAGAATATTTCAAATGAATCTATAAACATGGTCCAGCACGAGTGGAATGTCTAGGTGGCTGAAAGCACATTCCTTACTGGTATAAGCAATGAATTCAGTCTCCAGTACTGTTCACAGGGGGAAAGCATGGTCTCAAGGACTCTTTTATCTGGAACCCCCAGTGCTACAATAGGATGTGCACTGAACATTGCTACAATAGGATATGCTTTGAACATTGAGGTTTGTACGAATACCACATTGAAAATGTACTAGCACTGTGGCCAGAGTGTGATTCCTAGAAAGCACCTACAATAAGATATGTAACTCCTGGTCATCATTAAAACAATTAAAACAATAAAGGGAAGGGGTGGGGGGATGTGTGTGCGTGTGTGCGTGTGTGTGTGCGTGTGCGTGTGTGAATTAGTTTCCGAAGGCTGCTATTACAAAGCATTGCATACTGGATGATTAACAACAGCAGATATTTTGTGACGCTTTTGAACTAGAAAAACATGTTTTCAAGATGGATTTATTCTTGGAGATCAAAGGAATAAGATCAATGCTTCTCTCAGAGATGTTTATTATTTGCTGCCATCATACCTTGGCTTGAGGCAACATTATTCAAATTCCTTTTGCTATCTGTGCCTGATTTTTATCTTTTTGGAGGTGTGGGGTTTGGCATATCCAGAGATGCTCAGGGTTCTCCTGACTCTGCACTCAGCTGTTATTCCTGAAAGTGCTTGGAGTACTGTAAAAAACTTCACACGCTGAAGAGTGTGTGCTCGTGGTCTCTCTAACACCACCCACATTTGGTGCTCTCGAGCCGCTGTGTATGGACTGGATCAGGATGGCTGTGAAGAGGAGGGTAGGTTAAGGGTTAAAAACTCACTTCTGCTAAAGCTGAATTTGCCTTTGTAACTGCTTGGCTGCTTTGAAAGATGTTTTTGAGACCTACCACTGGGCAGGAAACATCACCAAATGGACCAACAAACTGCTCTAGGGACTGTAAGCAAACATTTGCAAGGAAACAGTTAACAGTTAACAAATGTTGAGATAAGCAAACTAAGTTGAGATAAGCAAATTAAGTGACCTATGTGTGATTCCCTTTGATTCAATGGGTGTAATTCCCTTTGATCCCTAGCTCCTCACTCCTCCATTCCAGCTCTCTGGATTCTTCCCTCTTCCTAGTCTCTCCCCCTACTTGTCTTTCTCTCCACCTTGCCCTCTAGGCTACACCAAGTCTGGTAGCAAGATCAACATAAGAAAGCCCTTCCTCAGGGCCCACCAGGTTCAAATGAAACACCACCTAGGGGCATTCCAAAGCCCTTCCTGATTGCCAGCAGGTAAAATATCTCTTAAGGTGTTTTTCTCTTTTCCTCAGTCCAAAAACTCCATCAACATCTTAATACTAGTTATTTTTGTATGGACACGGTAAGAGATACATTGAGGATTGTAGGGCAGCTCCCCTGGCAACATCTTGCCAGACTCAGACTACAGCACTCAGGCCAGATTAATCATTCCTAACCCTAGCAGGGTCTGAAGCTAGTTATTATTTTTTGGATAAAGATAGCATTTGTCCATGACCAAGCTCTTAACTTATAGTTAAGCATTAGGTATTTTGGCCAGGCCCATCTCAATGCCAGGGTAGCACATAACTCACCGCTTGCCCTGGGTCCATCCTGTCCCTTGTCAGAACACTGCTTTTGGGGGTGCTAGGAAGTAAGGGCAGCTGAGGCTTAGGTCAAGAGAACAGATGCCCAGAAGGAAAATATCATGTAGAGTCAAATGACTTCCAGGTTACAAAAGCTTAGCATTTGTTAAAGTCTTCCTTTGCCCATACAAAAGGATATGGGTCTAAATAAACTCTGCAAAAGACTCAAGGAGAAGAGCAAAATAATATTTACAAGCCAGCAGAACACAAAGAAAGAAGTTACACATAAATACAGAGGGATGGGAGCACTGTGATGGGAGTAACCCAATAAACCTAAACTACCTGAGGCTATATTATCTTAAAGAGTACTATATGGAATAATAGAGATGGAAGTCCTGCATGGAAAATGCTCTACCCACCGCACTGTCTCTCCAGTGCCACACACCCCTCCTTTTGTTCGTTTATTTATTTATTTATTTATTTTGGCTTTTCTTAAAAGAATAAAGGATCTAGCCACATTTGGCTTAGTTCCTGTTCTCCTATATGACCTCAACTTAAAAATTACAGTTATAAAATGAATAAGGCAGAATTCTCAGTTTCTCAAAAATATATAACCCCTTGAAGATAAGCTATTATATTCAATACTTATAGATAAAATATATATAATATATATAACTAGAAACACAAAGAGATTTTAACAGTATTCAACAAGTAGTTGAGTAGCTTGGTCCATATATAATGATAAAAAGTAAAGCATAAAAGTAAATGTGAATATTATAGCTAAAGAATAGTTAAAAGTACACATTTCCTAGCTATCTTTATGGGGCAAGGCCATTTTTCACTAACTGTTTGTCATCACTGAAAATGCTATGTTCACTTATGCAGTGAAGAGAAGAGAGAAATTAAACGTTAAATGACAAGGAATCTGATTTTTAAAAATTTTAGTAGACTTCTGTGATTGTGTGTATCCCCTACACTTTCACTTGTACACTTTTTGGGAATTTAAGCTTTAAAAGGTTGTTTATGTTTCCTCTATATTATACACTAGTTGCAGTTGTTTCAATTGTGAGCTTTCCGGAAGAGCTCATGAAGGCATGATTCCAAAAATGGTATTTAAGATCAACCCATATGAGTATACAGGTCTGAATTCTATCCTACTTGTGAATGATTGCAGTACTAGGATTCCAAATGAAAAACATAGAGTCAGTAATATGATCAAGGAGATTCTTGGCACTAAGAGAACTCCTTAAAAGTAACAAGGAGAGGCTGGAGTGATAGGTCAGTGGGTAGGACATTTGCCTTGCTTTCAGCCAACCTGGGTTCTATTCCCAGCATCCCATATGGTCCCCTGAGCACCGCAGGGGTAATTCCTGAGTGCAAGAGCCAGGAGTGACCCCTGTGCATTGCCAGGTATGACCCAAAAGGAAAAAAAAAAGAGTAACAAGGAAGTGATTGCCTGAACTGGGATTTTGTTTTCCTTAACATCACTTATTTTTCTGTCTGCTGATTTAATTAGTACATTTTTCAATTTTTTTCCAGTTGTAACTCATTCAAGCTTGTTGAATGAAAGAAGTCTTTCTCTCACATCTACAAGTGAAATTTACTGCACCTGGCACATTGCAATAAAACGATAAATAACGACTGATTCACTGACTTGTGTAGTAGTGATTAATATGGGTAAAAGTAAGCACATTTTAGATGAATTTTATAAAAACTTGAAAAAATGTTGATATTTATTATGTGAAGGCGTCAAAGAAATTGCAAGGATATATTAAGTGACTGTCTTCACGGAAATAGGAGTTTCAGAATGCCTTTCAGCACTGGCATCAAAGCGAGGGAACTTGAGTTCCAAAATTTAGTTCAGAATATCTGGTCCTCATTTTAGAAAACTAAACACATTTGAAGGAAATTATAATTTTTAAATTCTTCAAATTCTAATATTTTGTTACAGATTTAGTGGTGTTACTTTATAGCACTAACTGAAATTGGGTAGTGTGCCATTAACTTTATTGGATTAAAATATAATACAGTGCCGGAGAGATAGTACTTGGGTATGGTGCTTGACTTAAATGTTTCTGACTCAGGTTGGATTCCCAGTACCCCATATGGTCTTCCAAGCACCACCAGGAATAGTCCCTGAGACAGAGCAAGGAGTAAGCCCCAAATACTGCCAGGTATGACTCCCCTGCCCCACAAAAAAATCTTATGGTAAAGCTAGGTGTTCTTATACGAAGGCTGCCCATATGGTGGTTGAATAATGAGGAAATGAAAGGGTTAGATCTTATAATACCTACCAAGTGTTCAAATGCGGAGCTTTATTTTACATAAACACAATAGTAAAAGTCAAGTCTATGTAAATGAAATGTTTACTGTCACTTTACTTAGAAAAACTCATCACTTTTTAAAAAATTTATTGAATCACTGTGAGATAGAGCACTGCAAAATTGTTCATAATTGTGTTTCAGTCATACAATGTTCCAACACCCTCCACCAGTGAAATTTTCCAGCACCAGTGTCCCCAGTTTCCTTCCCGCCCCTTCAAACCAACCCCCGACCCCAGCCTGCCTCTATGACAGGTACCTCTCTTCTCTCTCTCTCTCTCTCTCTCTCTCTCTCTCTCTGTCTCTCTCTCTGTCTCTCTCTCTCACTCTTGCTCTCTCTCTCACTGTCTCTCTCTCCTTCTATTTTTATTTCTCATTTTAGGCATTGTGGCTTGCTTTACAGATGCTGAAAGATTCTCATCTATATTCCTTTACCTGCTTTTAACAGTCAGCTCTTGTCCAGCTCTTGTGATCATTTCCAACATGTATTGTCATAGTAGACCCTACTCTATCTTAATTTCCCTCCATCTTGAACACCACTGACCAACCATTTACTAGTCCTCCTGGCCTGTCTTCCCTGGCCTTGGATATTAGTTTTATACTATATTTTGTTTGTTTATATCCCACACATGAATGCAGTTGTTCTGTATCTGTCCCTCTCCTTCTGACTTATTTCACTCAGCACGATACTCTTCAAGTCTATCCATTTACAGGCAATTTCATGACCTCATTTTTCCTGACACAAGCCACTTTTCATAATGCTTGTTTCCCTCAGATTAAAACAGTAACTGTATCTTTATAAGAAAGAATGGAGAGGGGGAGAGAGATAAAGAAAGGAAGTAACATATTACTTGGTTATAAGACCCAAGCAAAGCCCCTTTTCTAAGACTGTCATGTTTGTTATTACTCTGCTACTACTACTTTCATTTTTTCTTTTTTCTTTTTTTTGCTATTTGAGTCATACCAGTGTTGTTCAGGTCTTATTCCTGACTATAAACACGGGGAGATCATGCCTGGCTGTGCTCAGAGAACCATACAGGATTCTGCAGGTTAAACCTGGAAATCTGGGTAGGACAGGTAGCCCTGTCCTCTGTACTATTTCTTAGTCACAAACTTAGTAGTCATTAGGAAAGAAAACAAGATAAGTCTTAAATCAGAGCCTACATACATTTTGTGAATGGCTCAATTTGTACTAATTTGAAAAACATTAAAAATAAGTTTTGCTTTGTGAAAAAGAACTGTAACGTCATCAAAAATCATACATTCATGTTAAACATTTTTCTTTTAAAGTCTTAAAATTGCTCCATGTGGCTTTTAGTTGCAAGAAATTGCAGGTGGTAATTTTCAAATGTGTAATGTTTCTGTAGCTAGCAGTTATGGGTATTGAAAATGAAAAGACATTTTGTTTTATATTGAAGCAAACTAGCAAAAATTAAGGAAACCAGGCCTGAAATGCAGCTAGAATTGGGGAGATGGTATAATACACACTTGCCTTGCACAAAACTGACTTGGGTTCAATCCCCAACTTTATATATGGTGTCCTGATTTCCAATCTGCCAAGAATTATCCTTGAACACAGAACCTGAAGAATATCCTGAACTTCTGGATGTGTCCCCACAAAAAGAAAATATTATTAGAAATATAAAATAATTGAATAGTGTTAAATATGAAAGTTTAATATAATTAAAAATATGCCACAGTTCTTTTATATAGTTCTTTTATTATAGAGTACATCTCTCCTTGATCTTACATTCTGTTTTCCAAACTAATTTCAGTATATATTTTCAGAATTTATATTTTTCTGGTTTCATACTTCTAATGTACTAATAAAGTTTCATTAATAACAGTTTCATAAGAAAAGAAACTCCACAGTAACATAAACCCCAAATATTCCAATTTTTCAATTTATTTTAAGCATTGAAACAAAATCCTGTAGCTCTCACAGAAGGAGGATGTTGGCACCTTCTGTCTAAAGACTAGTTTTTCTGTGTTGTAGTTTTTAAAATAAATATCCTTTGCACATTTTGTTATGTAAGTTCTAAAGAACATGTAGATATAGAATAAAATATACTGAAATTACTTAAGTGGATTACAAAGTTAAATCTAGTCTTAAATGTTATGTCCTCTCTTCTTCTAATGAAATAAAAATGCCTTACCATTTATGTAGATTTTTCCTGATCCTATGAAATCATATATTTTTTATCCCTTTTTGTATTTATCTTATCATTCTGGCATGCTGAAAGCACTCTGAAAGGCATGAATTTTTCAAAACATCTTATTCTCCCCTAAGTGTGTTTTAGTGAGATTGTAGGAAAGTTATTTTCTACCTTCTAATCATATCATTTCTTACTACCTTGAAAGACATTGCCCTTAGAAAGTTCTACTCTCAATGTGCAGGAATGCTCTCTTTGAGCTCTTTTAAATACTACATTATTTAAAAATAAAATAAAAGCATGGCTTGTATCTGCAAAATTGCTTCCCTATATCTAGTACAAAGTCAAAACTTTTACCTGATCACTTATATGTAGGCAATATATACATTGCTTGTAAAGATAAAAACTATTTACTCTTGATGTTTCTACCCTACCCATGTTTCATAGAGTATAAAGAAATGTTCCGC
This sequence comes from Sorex araneus, assembly GCF_027595985.1. Lineage (NCBI taxonomy): Eukaryota > Metazoa > Chordata > Mammalia > Eulipotyphla > Soricidae > Sorex > Sorex araneus. The sequence goes on from NC_073313.1 coordinate 178,238,866, forward strand.
CAAATAGGATGTCAGTGTCAGATAAAACTTTTTTGATCCTTTCTCCCCAATTTCTAGATTATTCTACTCTAAATACTGCTACTCTGACAATAATATTCAACTGCTAATAGTAGTAACTACTGTCACTATCAATATACAAACAGCAAGCTATTATTAGCAGTAACATTACTACAGAAGTAGCATTACTCCATTGCTACAATAATGATAATAATAGCAAGTTGTTTGAATCTTGATAGTAGCTCTTATACAGAATTGGTATTTTCTGCCTATATAAAAAAGGTTTTCTCTAATTAATCAATATAGTTCTGTTGGATAATCATTGTCTTCCTCCTTCAAAGTATAATCATTAAATAAGAATAATACAGTAAAACTGAAATACAATAAAACTGAATAAAATAAATTGCACATAATTCTAATTAAAATTTACTATTTAATATATTTTATTGTATTCATGTAAAACAACAATCAAGAGAGCAAGCATATCTATCATCTTCCCAAATTAAACATATTTTGGGTGAGTGTGCGTGTGTGTGTGCGTGTGTGTGCATGTGTGTGCGTGCTTGCGTGTGTGTATGTGTGTGTGTTACATGTTAAATCAAGTGCTTTAAAGAGAATCAAATTATACTTTCTATTCAATCATTAACATTTCTATTCAAACCTAATGACCATGATAACAGATTGCTTGGTTATATTACTCTAACTTGTTATAACCAAATGATTAAATTACTGAAATTTTATTTCCTTAGCTGTAAAATCTAGATAATAATACTTACCTCATATTTACATAAGTATTAAGTAAGTTCTTTCAATGAAAGATCTAATAAATTTAGGAAGGATTTGGTAATGTGAAAGCACTTAATATTTACCCTTAAAATTCGGGATAAAAAGGTGGGGGAAAAAAGTGATCAGATTCATTTGTCAGATAAGGAACTTCACAGGATAAATGGCCACTCCCACTCCCTAAAATCCCATCTGATTCTATTCAGTTGCTGAGTTACTTTTAAATTTTTATTTTTTTAAAAAATTAATCAAGGAAAACTTTGGATGCATGCTTCATTGATTCTCAAAAATATTTTATTCTTGTAATGTTCTTTCTCAAATTGAAACCTGTAAGTACTTTCAACAGTCTTTGCTTTTTGTTGTTTAAATAATAAAGACTACACAAATTTTAAAATTTGTTTGCTTTCAGAATTATGTTTTTGAATGAATTTTTGTCATTGTTTATGTAATATACTAATGTAATATACCATGCTCAAGGCCCCTCTCCACACGCTCAGATGAGCCTCATGCATAAAGGAACTGGCAGAGGAACACAAGTGTGCGGGACCCGGAGCTGAGATCTCCAAGCCTGCTAGGATTGGGAATCGGCCTCCTCCGCCCAGATCCCCCTTTCTTCAGTAGCTAGGCAGTCACACCCACAAACTGCCCCCGGCAGCCATGTAATCCCATCAATGACCAAGATCCAGAGACTATAAAACAAAGCTCCTGGAAACAATCTCTTATTGTCTAGTTCTCCCTCTTGGAGAACCTAGCAAGCTACTGAGAGTATCTGCCTGCTTGGCAGAGCCTGGCAAGCTCCCCATGGCGCATTTGATATGCCAAAAATAGTAACAACGATGGGTCTCATTCCCCTGACCCTGAAAGAGCCTCTAATGCAGCACTGTTGGGAAAAACGAGTAAAGAGAGGCTGCTAAAATCTCCGGGCTAGGATGAATGGAGACATTACTTGTGCCTGCTCAAGAAAATGGATGAACAATGGGATGACAGTGATACAGTGATACAGTGAATGTAATATACTAGGAATGCACTGCTTTGTATTGAATTTTATATGAAAGAATTTTTTATTTTTGCTTTCCTGTTATTTCTCTCTAGGTAGCTATTGACAACCTTACTTTGTATGTACAAGTAGCTGAAATGTTTCTCTGAAATGTTGGTAACATTTTATTCCTTGATCATTTTTTGTGTACAGTTTTCAGCAGACTGCATTTAATGGTATATAAAACTTGGGGGGGGGAAGAAAACACTTTGAAAAATCAAAAGAAATTGATGTTGTCCTTTTATATACCCTATTATTCACTGTTTTCAGTATAGAATTCTAAAGTAACCTAAAAGATACTCTTATATGTGATGACTGGTGAGAACAGGTTCAGTAAGACAAAAACAAGAGAATGATGTCAGGAGAAGTTGAAACCCAGGTTGATGCTTTGAAGCAGAAGCTGATACTAAGGAGGATTATTAATTAAATTGTGTCTGCACTGAGTCATACATGAAGTAGGATAAATGCCAAATCACTAATCAGAAACATGTTACTTATTTAGGTTATTAAATTTTGGAATTTTTTTCTTCCTTGGAAAATTTATATTCTTATATTTTTCAAGATGGGTATATACTACTTGTAAAATCAGGAAAAAATAATATATGACCTTTATAATTAAGAAATCTGAGAGCTAATTTCATACCCGATTTAACTTTAAAGTAAAACTATCCTTAATTCTGCAGAGAAAAAATAATTTAAATAACAGAGTTCAAAAAAGAGGTTCTTTTCTATTTTGTTAACTACAAGGACTTATTAGAATACATTATCATATAATTTCTAGAAAGGACATCAAGAGGTCATTTACTTCATTTCCTTATTATCAAGCAAGATGCTTCTTAAATTACTCAAGAAAGATTAGAATCCACCCTATTTTAGACCTTTTGAGATGTTGTTATGTCGTCTTTTGCTGATGCTTTTGACAATTAATAATATTTGCTGACAGAATATTTGAAAATCTATATTTAATGGCAGCTTAATAAAAACTCATAAGGACTTAATAAAAACTTAATCCCTAAGATTAGAGAGTCCTCCAAACACTGACACATTATCTCACTTATTTTCCAAAATTAAGTGAAGTTTCTAAAAATATTAAATTGTTTCTGTTGTGTTCAAACTCATTTGTCATCCATGTATGTTATAGTTATATATATAGTTATAGTTCAGATTCATTTAGAAGATGCATTTTGGTGCTCCACAGCCTAGGAGTGTTTTAATGGCTTTTCTGTGTGATTTTATTAAACTTTTCCCACTCCCACCTCATATATATGTTTTAATTTTGTTTTTCTTTTGTTTGGGGTACACACAGTAATGTTCAGGGCTTATTTCTGGCTCTGAGCTCAGGAGTCACTCTGCCAGCTAGGGCACATGTCCTCTTTCACAGAAGCAGAGGGTAGAGCATATGTTTAGTGCCCTCAAGGAGAAGTGAGACAACTTGAGATGCCAATATTTGACCTCACTTTGCAATGCCTTGAACTATTTCTCTAGTTAAAATATTAATGTATACATCACACTCTATACCAATCTACCCAGTGAACTCACTATTGAACACATATTTTCTTTTATTTATTTATTTGGCTTTTGTGCCACAGCTGGCAGTGTTCAGGGTTTACACATGTCTCTTGTGTTCATGGATAAGTCATGGAGCTTAGGGGACCGTATGGTGTGAAGAATTGAACCCTGGTAAGCTACATGCTTTCAAACACAGCAATTGTACTTAAACACTCAACTTTTGTTTTATTGATTTTGTGGTACTTATATTCCTATTAGAGGCGTTAGTTTTCAGTGTTCCCCACTCCTTGGTAAGCTTTGTTACAGCAAGTTACTGAGAATTTTATTTATGCTTGAGATAAATAAAAGTATCAGCTCATAAATTTCAAGGAGAACTTGTCTCTACAGACACTAGTTCTTCAAAATGAGAAGCTAAATAGGTATTTAGACTGTACTCATATGTCAGTGATTTTTTAAAATTTATTTTATTGAATCACCATGTGGAAAGTTACAAAGTTCTCAGGCTTATTTCTCAGTTATACAATACTCAAACACCCATCCCTTCACCAGTGCCCATATTCACCACCCAAAACCCTAGTATACATCCCACTCCCCGCCCCCTACACCCCCGCCTACGTTACTGATAAATTTCACTTCATTTTCTCTTTACCTTGATTACATTCTATATTTTAACATAAAACTCACTATTGTTGTTGGAGTTTCCCCCAAAAAAAGACAGCCCTGCTACCAAGAAGCATTTGATAATTAGTTTTCCATTGCTGAGAATGAAGAGATATGTAGCCCCACTGCTACAAGTACATAACTCTCTTTTTTTTCCCTCCTTCCCGCACCACCAAGTTTGTGCCTTGGCTGATGCCACACCACCCGGTAAGGGGAAAAAAAAAAAAAAAAACAACAGAGAAAGAAGGATATTTCCCGTCCTCGGCCGGCGTGGGGCTATGGCTTAGTTCACAGTCTAGAGACATGGCTGCAAGCAGTTTCTGGAACCAAAAGTATTCTAGTTGGCCTTCGGATTCTAGTTGATCAGCAGCAAAGCAGCCGCACAAAAGTGTGGCCACCTGGGTGGAATCTTGGTGTAGCGTGTGCTGGTATCGGCCCCGGCACGAGGCTGCCCAAGCGTCCCGCTGTTACAAGTACATAATTTTTTTTCCCCTTCCCGCGCCACCAAGTTCGTGCCTGCTTAATAGACCTCATAAAATGGTGGACGCCATGCCACGTTTCTCCCCGAAAAGGGAAAAGAACCGAGAAAGAAGGATATTTCCCCTCTTTGGCTGGCGTGGGGCTATGGCTTAGTTCACAGTCTAGAGAAATGGCTTCTACTTTGATTACCTTCAATATTTCAACAAAAAACTCACTATTATTGTTTGGAGTTTTCCCCCCAAAGTCAGACCTGCTAAAAAGGAACCGTTTCACATTTCTGACAATTAAGATATATTAGGTTTTGGATTTCTGTATAAATTCCAGGGAAAATTCTGACAGAAATTGCATCACTGCAAGCTTGTACTTTTTCTTTGTGGTGCTCATAAGATGGGAAAGCCGAGAGAGAGAAACCTTTGCCCGCTGGTGCCGCATGGGGCCGTGGCTCAGTTCACAGTCTGGAGGCATTTTTGCGAGCTGCTCGTGTCCAAAGTAGTTCAGTTGGCCTCCGGGATCGTGCTCGTGCAGCAGCAGCAGTGGAAAAGCAGTGATTTTTCAATATTTATACAATTGTCTAAAAGTACAAAGGAAGCTATAATTTCTTTTTTTCTTTTTTTTATTTTTTAATAAGTGAATCACTGTGAGGGTACAGTTAGAGTTTTATACATTTTTGTGCTCATGTTTCCCTCATACAAATTTCGAGAACCCATCCCTTCACCAGTGCCCATTCTCCACCACAAATAAACACAGCATCCCTCCCACTCTCCCCAATCCCATCTCCCACCACCCCACCCTGTCACTATGGCAGGGTATTCACTTTTGTTTTCTCTGTCTAATTAGGTATTTTGGTTTGCAATAAAGATGTTTAGTGGCCATTGTGTTCAGTCTCTAGTCTACACTCAGCACGCATCACCCTTACCCCGAATGGCTTCCAACCACATTTTTCTTGGTGTTCCCTTCTCTATCTGAGTTGCCCTCTTCCTTGAATGTGAGGCCAGCTTCCAAGCTATGGAGTCAACTTCCTAGTACTAATTTCTACTATTCTTGGGTGTTAGTCTCCCACTCTGTTATTCTATATTCCACAGATGAGTGCAATCTTCCTATGTCTTTCTCTCTTTCTGACTCATTTCAATTAGCATGATACTTTCCATGCTGATCCACTTATATGCAAACTTCATGACCTCAATTTTTTCTAACAGTTGAATAGTATTTCATTGTATAGAGGTACCAAAGTTTCTTTAACCAGTCATCTGTTCTCAGGCACTCAGGATTTTTCCAGATTCTGGCTATTGTAAACAGTGCTGTTTTGAACATATAAGTGCAGATGTCATTTCAACTATACTTTTTTGCTTCTCTGGGATATATTCCCAGCAGTGGTATTGCTGGGTCAAATGGGAGCTCAATTTCTAATTTTTTGAGAGTTGTCCATATTGTTTTCCAAAAGGGCTGAACCAGTAGGCATTCCCACCAGCAGTGTAGAAGGGTCCCTTTCTCCCCACATCCTCTCCAACAGTGGTTGCTTTTGTTCTTTTGGATGTGTGCCAGTCTCTGTGGTGTGAAGTGGTATCTCATGGTTGTTTTGATCTGCATCTCCCTGATGATTAGTGATGTAGAACACTTTTTCATGTGCCTTTTGGCCATTCGTATCTCTTCCTTGGGAAAGTTTCTGTTCATTTCTTCGCCCCATTTTCTGATGGGGTTGGATGTTTTCTTCTTGTAGAGTTCAACCAGTGCTTTATGTACCCTTGATATCAACCCCTTATCTGATGGGTATTGTGTAAATATCCTTTCCCATTCTGTAGATTGTCTTTGTGTCCTGGTCACTGTATCTTTTGCAGTGCAGAAGTTTTTTAGTTTAATGTAGTCCCATTTGTTGATCTCCGTTTCTACTAGATTGCTTAGTTCTGTGTCATCTTTGAAGATACCTTTATCTTCAATATCGTGGAGGGTTTTGCCGACCTTGTCTTCAATGTACCTTATGATTTGTGGTCTGATGTTGAGGTCTTTAATCCATTTTGATCTGACTTTTGTGCATGGTGTCAGGTCGAGGTCTAAGCCCATTCTTTTGCATGTGGTTGTCCAGTTGTGCCAGCACCCTTTGTTAAAAAGGCTTTCCTTGCTCCACTTCACATCTCTTGCTCCCTTATCAAAGATTAGATGATCAAACATTTGGGGTTGTGTGTAGGGATATTCCACCCTGTTCCATTGGTAGCAGGCTATAATTTCTTTAGCCACATTGTTGTCTATTAACAAATCTCTGACCTTTTTTAAAAAAAATAGTTTTGTTTTCAATTTGATAATTTGTCTCTGCAGTTTAAAGCCCTTAGCATGTAGTTTGGAATGAAAAGTAAACTGAATGCAAAAACATTCCCCATATTAGTCTGGCAGGGTGTTACCAATAAGTGTCTACATAGGCTTAAAAATATAAAAATTATTATCTATGTCTTTGTGATCTTCAAGTTGGCCTATAAGTTCTATCAGATTTCACCTTACATGATACTGATTTGACAAAGAAATAGAGGGAACTTGGTACAGAGAGAGGCACTGAATGAAACCCTGAGTGTAGTAAAAAGGTAACCAATAAATGCATTGTGTAAGATTAGCTTTTGTCTTTTGTCTTTGAATAAAAGAAAATCTGCAAAGTGAAAACTAAACTAGAAACATTATCTTATTTATCTACTTATTGGTGAGAAAAAAAATTACATGCACTATAAGATTTTTTAAAGTAATACAAGTGTTAGTTTGCATTAGTTTCACACAGATAGCTAATAAGCTACCTCAGGAATATGATCCAAAGTTAGGCTGCCTGAATCAACTTCTCTAGAGTGAGTTTACTTTTCCTGGGAATTATAGATGATTAGAAGAAAAGAGTGATGCAATGACAGATTATGAGTTTTGTATTTGGGGGTATGTGATTCACTATTCCTCAGCTCAGTTTAATAGCAATGGAGAGAATGTGACATTATATTACATTATATGTAATATATAATCTATCTATTATATACATATAATAGATAGATTATAATATATAATCTCTATCACTTATTTTTCCTAATTTTCTCAGATGCAAAATTCTCCTTCAGTAGAAGTACTTTAATACCTAGTCATGATTCCTTTATCAATAAGCTATAAAAATACATAGCACTTCAAAAATAAATTTGAAGTTCTCATAATTGTCCTCATATTGAACCCAGCTCCTGTATTGAACTATGAATAAAAAATAAATGAAAGTAACATAGGGCCCAGGATGATATTTCAGAGATTAAAGTGCATGCTTTGCATATGAGCATCACTTGCTATGGTCCTGGTGATACCACAAAACAGTGGGATGGGCCTGATGGCTCCTCTCATCCTAATGTAGAGCCATAACATCTGCTTGGCCAAATATAACTGAAATTGACCCCAAGGTCCTACTCAGCACTGCTTGGGAACAACCCATCAAAATGTGCTCTAGGTACTGACATCTGTAGATATATTTTTATTGTCCGAGAACTTTGTGTGAAATATTCAATATGTATGAATGCAGTATCCCATCTTTTATCTTTCTACAGAAAATTCTCGCAGTTGAAGAGCATCTAGAATGCCTATGACATGCACATAATATACTGTATTTGCCCCAAATGTGATGAGTCTAAACTGGCCCTACAAAATTTTAAATTCCTCCCAGAATTTTAATGACTTGCAAGTGGTTTAACTGATAAATTTTCATTCTTTCCAATTTCCAAGCTTTGAGTTAAATGCTATGGAGATGGACAATAACTTACTGATCTTCCCCAAGCAGCACTGCCCCAGCCTAAGTTTGAAACTAATACAAGACACAGCAAAATAGAGATATACTAAGAGAGATTAGTTCTGCATAACTCAGTTCTTATTCTTGTGAAATTAAGGTTGAGAAAGCTAACTTCTTTTATTTTTAATCGCATAACATTTGAAAATGCAAAGATGTGCATTTTCAGAGATGTAAAGCAGAGCTTCTGGATTTTAAGACCAACTAAATGCCTAGTTCCATAGGAATATGGATATACTTCAGGGATCTTATTTGGAAAACCTAAGTTTCCAATTTTGCACATATATTTATAAAATATTGATGGCATACTAAGGTCTTTCAAAACAAATTTCCTTTCTCCATCTTCATAAACCGAAGAGATGTCTGTTTCCCTGTAGTTATAATATGGAAGAATTTATTGTATATTTTCTCTCAGATAGAAGCAAAAGATTTATGGGAATAGTGCAATGGGATATTAAAGCAACCCTTAAAGACTCAGTGGACTGGTACTTTCCTAAAATAACAAAACACCATCTGTCAGACACAATTTATGTGGAGATAGAATAATAATTTTTCATTTACTATGTATACCAAGGGAACTGATAAATCTTCCAGAGGTCCTTTATGCTTTTTTCAAACAGTTTCCATTTAAATTATATTTGTAAAGATACTTATCTGAGGCATGTCAGAGACAGTCAGTGGTGTGCCATCATGATGCTGATGTTCTCAGTACTGCAAAGTTAAAGAAATTTCCAATGTGTGAGACAGGAAATTGAGATCAGAGGGTAAAGATCAGACAGTCAGGATATCAGGGTCAATGTTCATTAAGCAACTTGGATATTCTCCAATATTCACAAAATCTACTTCGTGTTCTCAGCCATTTTTTGTGGTCTCAAAATTTAGTTTTAAAACATGAGATTTTAAAAATAGAAATTGTTCAAATCAATTTTGCCAGGAGAATGAAGTCAACTCAGTGTTTTCTTCCTTTGCCATTTCTAATACTATAGTTTAGCAATCTGTTTCAACTATTTCTAGAGATGTGACAAATGTAACTAAAATATTTCCATCCTATTTGTTATGCCAGCAATACTAAACTTTAGTAGTTTAACTTTCCTGGTTATACAACATTCACTAGATAAGAAATTGCTATACCAAGCATTTGAAAAAGGCACATTTTTTTTAGTATGTCCCATGGTCATGCTTCTTGTCACCTCAAGCATCTTCTGTCTTAGTAATTACTCTACTAACTATCTGTCTTCTTCTACTTGTCTTTCCTATGCTTATGTCTTTTGGACTAAACTATAATCAATATAAAGGCATGCATTATTAAATTGTTTCTAGCATCCAAAAGAGTGCCTGCTATGTAAAGCTGCTTGATTAACTCAACCATATTTGTTTAAGCAAATTTGTGACTGATGGCATTTTAGAAACACAGTAGACTAGTATTTCATCACATTCCCCCCCCCCCAATCAAACATCTTGTTTCAGTGAAATAAATGAATGGCCCACTACTTACTAATTCTGTGTCATTCATTCTTTACCTGGAACTATTTCTGAAAGTTCTATTGCAGGAATCCAAATTCTCTGATAAAGTTAAAAAGTGGTATCACTAAGCTAACTAAATCTCACTCTAAGCCAGGCAATTGTTCTCTGTAGCTTGGCTCTCTTTTATTCCAGTCTTTCAAATAACTCATAGAAACTCCTGTAGGAGGAGCCAAAGTGATAAGATCGCAGGTAGGGTATTAGCCTTGCATGTGACTACTAGGGTTCATTCCCCAGCAGCAAATAAAGTGTTCTGAGCCCTACTCGTAACAAATTCCTGAGCACAGAGCCAGGAGTAACCCCTGAGCATCAATAGATGTGGCCCTGCCATCCGTCTTCTCCCATAAAAGGAAAAGAGAAGAAATTCCTGCTGGGGATACTCATAATTAGCTCCATAGTAGTCATTTGCTTTCCCATGCCTTCGTCTTCACTATGAGCAAGGGCTCACTGCTCTAAGCAAACAACTCAAACACTGAAATCAGCTACGGAGAAATGTAAGCTTTATTGTGTGATCAATCAGCAATGAGAGAGTAAGCTAGAATCCTATCTGTTGTTCTGTTCTTGGGATTGGGGGTGGTTTATGGGGCAAGTAGTTTAAATAAAATGGAGTTTGGCAAACACCAATTTGAGAAACTTGAGCAGAAAGATTTATGGGAAGAAATGAGCAAAAGTACAGGGACCCTAGGGCTGGAGCAATAGCACAGCGAGTAGGGCGGTTGCCTTGCACGAGGCCCACCCTGGTTCGATTCCCAGCATCCTGTATGGTCTCCTGAGCACCGCCAGGGATAATTCCTGAGTTCAGAGCCAGGAGTAACCCCTGTGCAGAGTCAGGTGTGACCCAAAAAAGCAAAACAAAAAAAAAAGTTCAGGGACCAAAGATTTCCAGTTGACTTAATTCATCTGTCATCTTATTCCTTTCTTAAGAAGAGGTGACTTTTGGCAAAGGAAACATTTTAACTAATTACTTTTGCACACTTTTTGATATTGTCTATTTAATATAATTTGTAAGATCTCTTGTTTATGGAATGCTTACCTAGGAATATTAGTTGAGATTATAGATACTTGCAGAACTTCTATGTTGTATGCTTAATACTCTGAGGAATGTGAACATATATGCCATCATTTTAGTCATTGTACCTGTCTCACTGCACCTGTCTCTCAGTGATGTACCAAGTGAATTAGAAATATGAAGAAATTAAGCTTTAATAGGCTAAATCATTAATCCAATTAAGCAAATTAATATAGATAAATGTCTATAGAACTTTGCTAGCACTGTAGCACTATCATAGCACTGTTGTCCCATGTCTCTGTTGTGAGACTTGTTACTGCTTTTGGCTTATCGAATATGCCATGGGTTGCTTGCCAGGCTCTGCCCTGTAGGCAGGACACTCTTGGTAGTTTGCCAGGCTCTCCAGATGGATGGAGGAAGCGATCCCGGGTCGGCCATGTGCAAGGCAAATGCCCTACCCACTGTTCTATCACTCCACCCAGAACTTTGGTAATTCTTGTAAAACTGGAAATTTTGCAATAAAATAATTGATATCAGTTGTGCTACTTCCAGTTTCCACATTTAGAGGCAATATTATGCATGGAATGTTTCCAGGAATTTGTGGCCATTTGACATTAACTATCCTCAACTCTTACCTTGACCACACATATTCCTTATTTGTCAGGAATTACTTAGAAATACTTATTTGTCAGGAACTAATTAGAAAAGTTTGAGTTCAAATAGTAACTTGAAAAACAGCACTTAGACTTCATTGTGTGGACACAGTACAAGGGTCATTCTTGTATTTTTTCCTTTTGCCCTCCATACTTGTGGTAGAATTAAAATATATTAAATTAAAAACTCAATTAGTGTTGGATGCAGAGCTCATTCAATGGGCTAAATTTGTTTTGGATGTGAATTGTCTTTGACTCCTTCATGTTCCTTCAAGCACCACCAGCATAAGAATACAGCAAGGAATAGCCCATGAACATGGCCAGGTGTGACCTCAAAACTAACATAAAAAATAAAATATAAAGTAAGAAAGCAAAATCAAAATCTCACTTTGTCTTAAAACCTCCATATATTTAAAAGCATACTGCTGTTTGCTATTTAGACAAATTCATCATGTTAGCCTCTTATTCTAAGCTTTTGAAATTTAACACACACATATATGTATACCTCTATATATGTATATAATACTTAGAAATATGTATACATATAATATACATACACACATATATATGATCAGGTGACACTAATGTCCTCCTAGTAATTCACAAATCTCTTTTCCAACATAGATGGTAACGAGGCTTATACCCAGCATACTGTCTGGAAATATATTTTTTATGGGAAACATTAGTACAAATTCAAGCTCACAGATGGAAAGACGTTTTTCACCCAAACAGAAACTAGACATGCTTTATGATCTGGTTGGCTTTTGATGACAAGCCATATCTGGGTTGCAGTCCTTTATCTTTCTCTAAGTTATCTGATTATGTCAGAGAGAGTTTATAGTGCTCTTATTATACTCAGGAAGATAAGGGTACAAGAAAAGTAGTTATGTCCATTGCTTGAAACTGCTGAGATTAGAGCTTAGTCCTTGAATTCTGGAAACGTTACAGTTTGGACATCTGCTTTCTTATTTAAACCTGAGAAAATCCTTAAATTAAGATGTGTTAATAAAATGCCTTACTTTTACTGGATAGTAGACTATCTTTTTATTATTACTATTTTGAAGGTGGGGGGGTTAGGACAATAGTATAATGGGCAGAATACTTGGCTTGTATGTGGCCAAAACAGGTTTAATTCCTGCCACCCCATCTGATCCCCTGAGCTAGTCAGGAGTGATCCCTGAGAACAGAGTTAGGAGTAAGCGCCCAAACCTAAATAAATAAATAAGTAAATAAATAAATAAATAAATATGTAGAATTTCTAAAAAATAATGTCTTATTTAGCAGGTAGAAGTCTTCAATATTTTATTTTTATTTCCCTATCTATATAAATTCTTATTTTACCTGGTTATCAGAACAAAAAATATACAACCAACACTTGCTTACGCGATATTTCTTTATGTGTTGTGGTCTCACTTCTACCTCAAGTAAATTAATCTGTTAATTTTCCACCCTATTTTCAATATTTTTTTCTTATCGTCTTTTCCATCAGTACATAAACAAATTTGATCTCTCCTATCACTCTCTCAAATTCATTGTTTGATACTTTTGAAATATTTTCCTTTCTTTTATTTTCTTTTTATTGTCTATTTAAAGACTATCAAATTAATATCAATATTATTAAATCTGAGGTGTATAAAATATTTGAGGGGCCTGCACGCATGGAATATTATCCTAGAATCTCACTGCTCATGGTACTGATTCTGCAAGCAATTTCCAGCTGTACTGTAGCCATGCCTACAATTACAGGTCCAGCTCTTGGTAAACAGTAAAAGAAAATGATGTACAAACACCTGGGTTGAAGGGAGGCTTTTTGGAAAGCACCACAAATGAAATGTTGTGAGTCCCTGGGCAAGCACAACTGGAATGTGTGTGAACAACACAGAAAAAAGAATGAGGCTTTTGTTGTTGTAGACACCCCTGATTGTGTTCAGGACCTACTCCCGGTTCTGAGCTCAGGGATCACTTCTTGTAGGACTCAGGAACTATGTGAGGGTCCCAGGGATCAAGCTTGTAGCACCTTACTTGCTGGCTATCACTCCAGTCCCCTTTAACAAGTATTTGACTGAGTGTAGTCACATAGCAACCAGATGTAACCCCCCCCCAAACCCTTTGAAGACTATACCCTATAGGGAAATGTCATAGTTAGGCATATGTATGGTCCTCTTCATCCCCCTCACCCTCCACCCCTTCCTCAAATTGTACCACTAGCAGAATATCTAGGAGAAGGCGGGAAAACTATTTTGTCATCTTGTGTTTCTAGTCTCTTTTTCTGACACCTGCTGGTATCTAATTTTTGCTCCAGTGTAACACAGAACTAAAGTAGCAAAGGATAATGTCATTTATGCTCAGTTTCTAACAGAATACTATGAGTCATTTTTACTTTTATGTCTTTGAATAATTTTAAAAGTTTAATTTAGAGGAAGTTATTATTAAGCCAAATCCTTAGTGCTGAAAACAGAAAAGTCCACTGGAAAAATAAAGAGTTGGGAGAAAACATACAGCATTTGTCAAAATTATTTAAATTTTAACTTATTCATGGTTTCTCTTCCCATTCTTTTCATTATAAAGTTATCAGGTTCAGAAAACTTTGGAGAAGATACTATGAGAGATGCAATATTTTATACAATATTTATTATGATATATTTCTATACAAATATAAATAGTATTAGCTATTGTTGTCCATTCTTAACTATAAATATAAGTATAAATTAAACTTTACCAAGTGTGCAGATATAAAAAAAAGCAGTACAGATGAGATTTAGTAATACATGACATTTCAAGGATTTATAGGGGGACGCAGAACATATGCTCCAAATAAAGGGGATTACTGTGCATTTTTAGTTGATCTGAATTGTTATATATTTTCCAATGCTAAAATGTACTGTTTTCACTTATTTAACATATTAGATTCTGTACTGCTAGATCAAATGTTGGTGATAAAATCTATCATGTATTTCTAATGGGAAAATATGTTTGTCTAAATTAGTCATTTGCAGGTGCTGGCACAACTGGACAACCACATGCAAAAGAATGGGCTTAGACCTCGACCTGACACCATGCACAAAAGTCAGATCAAAATGGATTAAAGACCTCAACATCAGACCACAAACCATAAGGTACATTGAATACAAGGTCAGCAAAACCCTCCACGATATTGAAGATAAAGGTATCTTCAAAGATGACATGCAACTGGCCAACCAAGTGGAAACAGAGATCAACAAATGGGACTACATTAAACTAAAAAACTTCTGCACTGCAAAAGATACAGTGACCAGGATACAAAGACAATCTACAGAATGGGAAAGGATATTTACACAATACCCATCAGATAAGTGGTTGATATCAAGGGTACATAAAGCACTGGTTGAACCCTACAAGAAGAAAACATCCAACCCCATCAGAAAATGGGGCGAAGAAATGAACAGAAACTTTCCCAAGGAAGAGATACGAATGGCCAAAAGGCACATGAAAAATTGTTCTACATCACTAATCATCAGGGAGATGCAGATCAAAACAACCATGAGATACCACCTCACACCACAGAGACTAGCACACATCCAAAAGAACAAAAGCAACCACTGTTGGAGAGGATGTGGGGAGAAAGGGACCCTTCTATACTGCTGGTGGGAATGCTCATGTGGGGGAAGGGTGATGCGTGCTGAGTGTAGACTAGAGACTGAACACAATGGCCACTCAACACCTTTATTGCAAACCACAACACCTAATCAGATAGAGAGAACAAAAGGTAATACCCTGCCATAGTGGCAGTGTGGGGTGGGGGGAGACGGGACTGGGGCGGGTGGGAGGGATGCTGGGTTTACTGGTGGTGGAGAATGGGCACTGGTGAAGGGATAGGTTCTCGAAATCTGTATGGGGGAAACATGAGCACAAACATGTATAAATCTGTAACTGTACCCTCACGGCGATTCACTAATTAAAAATAAAAAATAATTAAAAATTAATCGTTTGCTTTTTTGATCTATAATATTTTGGAATTAAAATTTTCATTGAAATTAGTCAAAACGTAGAATAATTTTGAAAATTTAATAATATATTTCCTAAGTTATTTAAAAAATGTGAAGATCTGATTATACATAAGGTAATCTCTTCCAACAGAAATGAAATACTTTTTAGAAAAGTATTTTTCATTATTTCATTACAATTGTAGCTAACCGATACATACTCCTAAATAAATATTAGTTGAATGGATATATAGTTTCTAAATCTTTTTTCTAGGCAACACTGAAAAGTTCTTTTTAGGATGGCTGTTAAATCTGCCTGAATTATTTCTTTCCTACCACTACCACACTTTTATTTATGAGTATTCCTGGTTGTTAATCCATGCTTGCAATTTAATATTTATTTGTTGATATTGCAGTAAAAAGTTTCGCTAGGATAGACTGCAACATTTCAACATTATGTTCTAATAAATGCCCTCACACAAACATTAGTGTTTATGGGACATAAATTAGAAAACAATGTTTTGTTTATCACTGTTTAATTTATTTGTGGTTGCCCTTTCCAATGATAAAATAGGCTTCCAAAGATTTTTTTCGGGACTATTTCTAAACACTTTAATTCTTCTCTAAGTGAATTCAGGTTTGTTTATTATAATTATAAAGACTTATTTAAATAATAGAAGATTAGCCTAAATTAAATCTTGAGGTGGTTAAACTTTTATAGCCCAGGATTGACAACCCAGAATTTTATTTAGACAGTTCAAATTTACTTAACATTAATTAACCATTCCTTCATTCAAAAAATTGCTTAGGATTTATAGTCAGGAGAAATGATAGACTATTACTATCATGGAAACATGGCATTTGTTGCAAGATTTTTTCCTTTATAAAACATTGAAAAATGTATTCTATGTTTGTGTCTATAATCCAAGTTCAATTCTCATTATGATATGCATGTTATTCTCATTATAATATACATTAAAATAAATTAAAATAGAATTTACTGGGCATTGAAAATTCTTATGGGCCTAGTAGGTAAAACTGTATAGATTTCTGTTTGTTTGGTTGATCTGGGGGACAGAGGCTTATCCCAGTATATTGCTCAAGAGTCACTGATGATGGTGGTTAGGGAACCAAGGTTCCATCCTGGGCTTTCTCCATAAGTACTTAGTCCAGGTATTCTTGGGTTTTTGAACAACCTTCCAGGCCTAGCCATTTGCTCTGAACTTCTTTGTTACTTCCACTATTATCCCTGTCTAGAGATTTAGTTGACCTTTGATATTTGAATAACAAGATTATTGGTTTCTGATGCTTTTTTACTTTTTTTTTTCTTATGGGGTGAGGGGATCCTGGGACACATCAAGGATTGTTGGAAGTTTCTCCCAATCATTTAGGCTTTTCTTTTCCCAGTTCTGTTATACGTTTGTCTCAGACCTTTCTGCTAACTCTGCTCTCTGGGATATGCCTCCTGGCTGAGCTGAGAGGCCCAAGTGTGGTTTGGAAGAATCTAACCCACATTGACTGCATTCCAAAAAGCTCCTCACGCATTGAATTACCTTCTGGTTCTTCTTATTCTTTTAAGTGATTTAAATATATATATGTATATATACATATATATTTTAATCATAATATATACATATATAATGAATATGTATGTAATTATACATACATAAATATATGATATACTTTAATCATAAACTCAGTAAGAGAGGAAAGAGATTAATGCTTATGCTTTGGTTTTAAGTACTTTTAGGCTAAAGTATCTTCTCAGCACATTAACTGATAGCGGACAGATAATGTCAACTGTGCAAGGGTTAAAGAATATATCTTGTTCAAATCATTCTGTCTACTCTGTATAATCAAACTTCACTGATTACCTGGCAATAATTTCTACTTTTGAGTTTAATATTATGGCAGTGATGAGAATTGTCATTGTTATTAAAATTACAGTTGAAAGGAATTAAATGCAATAGCACTTTCAGACCCATTGATCCAAAATATGATAGCTTAAACCAGTAGTGTTGTAAGGGAATTTCATAAGAGAGGTCAAATTAGGAACTTTTATTACAGAAGCCAGAGACTTGGAGGACACTAGCATCCCAAAGAACTTGTGGCTCAGAGTAAAGACAGGGATGAGTTTATAATGGCAAAACCCACGTCTAAATCAGGCATTGGACGCAGCAGGAAGGGACTGTAGGAACTATGAATAGCAAAGCAAGTTACAGAAGCATAATAAGATACTGAATGGTTAAGTAGATCTACCATCACTTAATTGGCTTCTAGTTATGAGAGATAATCATAATTAGGTGGCTAGTGACTCCAGGAACTGAACAGTTTGCTTAAAGACCGTACTTTTTTACTTTTACTGGGTTACACTTGGTCATTGCAACAGTAAAAAGGGTGATCTTCCCACTTAAATAAAGGCTAGGGGATGAACAAAGATGGAACCCCTTATGTCAGGAGCCTGTAGCTCATTAGTTCTTTCTCATTTTATGTGTTGACTTTGACAACCTATGGATATCATAGAAAAACATCAGCTATGTTAGAATATGAAATAATTGAACTTTTTCTACTTCTGATGCTTCCTGCCAGATAATTTACAACTGAACAGTAACTTGATTGTCACCATATAGCTATGATTAATATGGATGCACAAATAGACTTTGATTGAAGTGTTTAATGGAGATATCAAAGAATTATTAGCACATGTTTATGTAAATATTTAGAAACCACAAGAATAGTCTTCACTGTCTTTAGAAAAAAATAGTTTTCCAGTAATTTTGCATAGATATAATTGCAAATGCCGTATTGAATTCTACAGTGAGAATTCAAGAACTGACTGATTCATTCATCTATGCATTTGCAACAGTTTTAGATGAAAATTGGATAAATTTTAGCAGCAAATTGTGAAGCCTAAAGTGTTTATAGCAGTTCTACAGCTATGTATCATATTTCAACTGATTTCATTTGTAAGACTCACTGAACCTAAGTAACATAAAAAAAAAGTTTAGTTCTCTCATGAGACATTGCTATTTATAATTGGTTTATTTCACTATCCCTCTGCTTACAAAAAAAGGTTTATATTACATACAAGCAGTTCTTAAATTTTGTGGACTAGAATTTTATATTTAAGAGAAGAAGCAATGTGGAAAGAGGGTGGACTTTGGATTTAAACAGCAGTCAGTTTGCATGCAAATTCAACAGGACTTTTAACTTTAATCGGGTTTTAATAGTTGACAGTCTGTTTTCAGAATCTGACTCATGACAATGATTCTGTGTTCTATCTTGAAAATGGAGTGATTATTTCTTATCATTGTCCCTTCTCTCAAAAACCAAAAAAAAAAAGTGGGAAAATTGGGGGCAGGTAAGTTTTATAGTTACTAGAATTTGCCAATACTCCAAACATTCTTGATTTGATTCACAAAGCCAAACAGTAAACATTCATTAGTCATTCACATGTACAATAGTGTTTCTTTTCCAGGTTTTTTTTTTTGCTATTTATTTTTGTAATAGTAAAATGCTATGATGACTCAGTAGCATGTTAATTTTTGCAGGATAGGGATGCCAAATGGCATTCCATGCCACTGTATTCCATTGAGTATAAAGGGTAGTATTGGAAATCAAGCATATCACCCCATTCTGAAAAATAAGTGCTCTATCACTGAGTTATATCAAGTTCTACCACTGAGTGTATCATGTAAGTGATGCAAGGGGTAAAAATCAAAGGCCTGACAAATGCAAGGTATGGACTCTACACATCTCTTTCCAAGCCTCATAGCTTACCTGTTTTAACAAAAGGAGTCAAGAAAAATATTTTAGTGTAGCAGCCAAGTTGACATCATTGTCTGCCATAACTGATAACATAACATATCATTTTATCTAAAGGGCTTGATATATGATTATTGCCCATTATATAAACATATATGTAATATATAATTATATATATTATACATATATAAATACAAACATACATAAGTATCACTGTAGCACTATCATCCAATTGTTCATCTATTTGCTCCAGTAAGCACCAGTAACGTCTCCATTGTGAGACTTGTTAACTGTTTTTGGCATATCGAATAAGCCACGGGTAGCTTGCCAGGCTCTGTTGTGTGAGCGTGATACTCTCAGTAGCTTGCTGGGTTCTCCAAGAGGGACGGAGGAATCAAACCTGGGTTGGCTGCATGTAAGGCAAACACCCTACCCACTGTGCTATCGCTCCAGTTTGAAATAATTATATATATTATTATATATAATAACATACATCATATAGTTATACATTATATTGTATGCTGTACAAAGTATATTATATAATCATATATGGTTTTATATATAATTATTGCATATACACTCATGTTTTGCATAACTGATATTGCCAGTATCTATGAAGCTTAGATATTCCCGTTCCACAACTGCTCCTCAGGTTTACCACTGCTCTACTACAGCTGAGGTCAGATTCTTCTGACAGACAGGGACAGGTAGAGAAAAGCATCATTAGCAATGCACAGGCTGTTTGACATAAATGGTCATGAGAAACACAGAAAAATACCTGGAAAAACTATTATTAGAAAGTATAGGTAGCATACTGATAGAAATGAGAATAATCAATTAATTCTCTCGTGATTTTGGTCCTCTAAAGCAAGCTCCAGTGACGTATAAACTATGGGGGAAGTGCAAAATGAGGAAACGATCTTTGCATTCTCATTAGCCAAATTTCAGAGAAATTTTCTGGTTTCAATGTTGAATCCAGCACTTAATTCTATTTGGGACAGTTTTATATGGTCATAAAAAAATCAAAGTGACTTGTCTTTTTATTTTGTGAACATTCTATGCAGAAAAATATGTTTTCAAGGTTTCTATTAGTATTGAATTATTGAAAAAGCACAAAATGTTCATTTTCTGTACTTAAAGCAGATGTATCCCGAGTCTGTCTTTGTGCACCACTGGAGACCAACCAAGCCAAGTATATCCTGTATACCAGTCATAATGGAAACTGTCTTTAGAGGATTGCTTTGTATTTATTTACTTGTTGTCTGGGGGCATCCCACATAGTATTCAGGAGGCACTGGCACCAATTTGGATGAATGTCAGTTCAATGTAAATTCCCTAGAATGTCATATTATTCCCACCCTGTGGTTCTAAATAGTTCTCAAGGCCCTACAAGGCAGTGCTTGTCAATGTTTGGAACACTATGTGGTGTTGTGGATTGAAGTGGGTGAGGCTGCATGCAAGGAATGCATCTTAAACCCTGTACTATCTCTAAAGGACAGAATTTTGGTTTTAGGTTCTCATTTCAATACTTAATTCTGCCACCAAGATTGAAATTTACCACTAGCGCTTAGCATTTTAGAGTACCTGAAATTATAGGGCACCACTTTATATTTCAATATGTCTTCCAGTAAGAATTTAACAATTTTTTTCAAACAAAGCAAGCCAAACTTAAAATCTAAAATATGTAGCTCATATCATCCTTTCTGTTCTTGATATTTTCTTTAAGATCTCTGCTTTTATTCATGTTCACACTAACAGCTAGAAATTCTCTTTGCTGACAAGATTATTTAGAACGCTCATATTTTTGCACTTCAAAATTAGAATATGTTCAATTCTGGAGCAATAATCAATGGTTTTATTTACCAGGTTAGTGTTATCTCTTGTACAACCATAGCCTTTGATGAACTGAACCACAACAAAATTTATAGTAATTTTAACACCGACTTTTAATAGCTTAATTTTCTTCTTGTGATTTGATTTTATGGAGTTGAATCAATTTCCCTAAATCCTGCTCATGGCGAAACCCCCCAATCTAGCTTTCCACAGGATGGAATAGAATATATTTTTAATTAAGACAGAAACATCATCTATTTTGCAAACAAAAAGCTATGAAGAAAAATAAATCAGCAAAATCCATATTTAGAATCTACATTCTTAAAGTTCTCTAAAGGCATTTTTAAGTTTTATTTTTTTAAGCAACAAACAAGATAGTAAAACGGATGGAACCCAAAATACAGAATTTTAGCATATTTATTTCTAATGTGTCAGAAAGAAAGTTAGTATTACATGCCACAAAAAATAAAAAAAAATTATGTACCACTTACTTTTTATATACTTTTAATTTTTTACTTATTTTATTTTATTTTGCTTTTTGGATCACACCAAGCAATGCTCAGGGGTTATGTCTGTCTCTGCACTTAGGAGTTACTCCTGGTGGTGTCTGGGGAACCATGTGCAGTGCCCTACCCCTGTACTAACACTCTGGCTTCTTATATGCCTATTAGAAAACCATTTTCTTTTTTCTTTTTTTTTTGGTGGGGAATCACATCCAGCGGTGCTCATAGTACTGTCTCTATGCTCAGTGATGACACTGGAGAGTGCTCAGGAGACCATAGGTGGTGCTGGAGATTGAACTTGGATTGACCATGTGCAAGGTCAAATGCCCTATCTCTAACACTGTGTCTCCATCTCCAAAAGCGTTCTTAATATAAAAAGTATCTTTATTGGCAAGGACAAGGACTTACTTTGAAAAATTAAATTTTCTGAAACTTCAAAGTTTGAAGATTTTTTGCCCCATTCTTTACATATTAAGAATTTTGCTGGGGTCTCAGCAGCTGGACTGAGAATTTGACCAAATCCCCTGCCCCTGGAAACAGGAGCCCAGCCCTGTCACTGGGGCCCAGGGGCTTGCTCCGGCACTCCACCCACGTAGGCACTGTGGTTGAGGAGATAAGGGGTGAGGGACATGACAGTTATCATCTGCCTGAGCTGATACACTCGACCCTGAGAGCAGGAAATGTAAATCATTAACTGACATCTGTACCGAGCCTGATGAGAGGAACATGATAAATGTGTGTAATGCCCCCTGAAATGTAGGTATGAAAACCCCTGTGTGAGAACTAATAAACGGAAAGCTGCTTGACCTCCAGCATCCCCCTCTCTGCGTGGTTCTTTCTCGGTGGTAGCAGGAGTCTGTGGTGTGCTAAGAGGCAGAGCAGAGGATTCTCCCCTTCCCACTCCCTCTCCTATACGGAATAAGTCTGGGGACTTCGGGGATCATACTGGCCAGGACCCGACAAATTAAATTTAAATTTTTGAAAGTTTTCTAAAATCTGACTACTCTTTTTACTGTATATGCTGTGTGCAGGGCTAATTACTGGCTCTGCACTCAGAGATCATCTCTGGTGGGTTCAGGAAATCTTAGGGGATGCCAGAGACTGACCTGGGTTGACAGTGTATACTCAAGCCCCATACAAGCTGTACTATCACGTTGGCCATGATTAAAACCTTTTAGTATAAGGGCATAGATATATGTATGAAACATGTACATAATTCCTTTATCAACTTAATAAAACTGTTGTAAAACAAGTGTTAATATAAAAAAACAAATATTGTCCCAGTCAAATTTTACTTGTCTCAAGCATACAAAGATATCATTGAATTCTGTATGAATAAGTAGGCACATTAATTTATGAGCTAAAAAGTTTGTCTTAGCTTTCTTTTTCCTCATGGATCCAAATCAATTTTGCATTCATATTATTAGTTTTTCATAAGAATTATAAGGAAATATTCTGTTAAAATTGAATTTTTGGAGTTTTTTGGATGTATATGAACATAATAATGCCTTAGTAAAAAATGGGTCTAAAACCCATAGAAACTATTTAAAATGTTACAAAGTACAAAAGCAATAAATAATATCATAATATAGTAATGGAAAAATTTCAAATCAACACATAAACACACATATAAGGAGTACAAATAGAAATTTCTGTAAGTTCACATGATTTCTTTATTATTGTAGTTTGTTCAAACCATTTTCTTTCTTTCTTTTTTTTTTTTTTAACTTTTTGGATCATCCCCAGTGACGCTCAGGGGTTACTCCTGACTCAGCACTCAGGAATCACTTCTGGCACTGCTTGGGGAACCATATGGATGTCAGGGATTGAAACTGGGTTGGCCGCATGCAAGGCAAATGCCCTACCTGCTGTACTATTGTTCTGGCCCCCAAAACCACTTTCAAAATGATGTAAGCTTTTATAGTTATAAAACGTATTTATAATTAGTGTCCAGGTTTTACATTGTATTGTAAATAGCATGATAAATTTTCTATTAGTGTCTAAAATAAAATCTGTATATGAATCAAATATTAAGTTCACACAGTAATAGATAAACTTATTGCTATGTACAGTTCAAACACATAAACACATAAAGTCGGCACCATTGTTTTTGTTACCTTGACAAGTTAAGTTAAATACTATTTAAAGCTTTAAGACATTTATTTATTGATGTATCTTAAATTGAAATTAAGACTTTGGGCAAAAAAAATGGTTGAATACATGTTCATGCAATTGGTATTAGGATAGAAATTTTTAATGCAAGCACTTTTTAAAAAATCAACACTTTTTCTATAGACCTACACACAAATATAAACTTATTAATTTTTTGACCTACAGTTTTATGGTATTTAATCAAATCAGTTTCATTACTAAACTAATTGTAACATGTTTAAAAATTGTAACATGATTTAATTAATGTGTTTTTATGTCATGTGCAGAAATCAGTTTTATTTTTATGCAGGCTGAAAAAAATCACAGTTAGTTAAAACATCCAAATTCATCATATTTTAAAGTTTTGATCATTTACATATTTATACATTTGTTATTTGAAGTTCTTTCCTACTTGACAAGTGACAAAAATTAAATACATCAAAAACTTTTTAAATTCAGTTAGTGTCAGCAAATCTGTAACACATAATATTTCTGACTTTGAGTATGTGTTGGATTGGCATATCAACAATTCTTGCAGAAGATTTGTATAATTACACATTGAAGTTTCAGATCCTTTATCATATTTCATTCTAGATTAATACTCCTTGTTAAAATAGGAGCTAAATGTAAACAATTTATCTTTTGGTCATCCTTTGTCTGTTATTGCTCTGAGACAGTTATACTACTTTTGTACGTTTCTAATTGCTTATAATTAAAAGGATAATGATCTATAATAGTGATAGCAGTTATTATATAAAAATATAAAGTCTGGAAGAAAAGTTTTTGGTTCATTTTATGTAAGTGTGTCATTTTACAGAAGAGTGGTACAATATCCATATTCTTATGGTAAATACCCTGTTCTAATGTTCAACCCATTAGTTCTAGGTTGTGTTTTCTTAATATGTTCTTAGTAACATAAATGATACTCTTTAAGACTTTGAACATTTATTGAACTAAGTGATATAAATATTGTATCAACCCCATGAAGCTTACAGACATAAAATTAAAAATAAGAATGTTTAAATTTAAATTTCAAACAAATGCATTATATAAATTGATCTTCAACGCTGCTTCCTACATTGAATAACAATTTTGATAAGGCCTTAAATCCTACAATAGCATAACATTTGTTTGTGAGAAAAAACTAATATGCATCTGATAGTCAAATTAAACAGGTACCCTAAAATGTTTCTTTAAGGGTTTGGTAAAAGCTTGCTTTTAAGTCTTTAACAAAATTGTTTGCTTCATATTGTTATGATTCTTTTTTTTTAAATGTAGTAGTACTGCTATTTATTCAGCCACTATTAAGCTGACTGAAGCAGGCATGAACTCCACTGTCAGTGTCACTGTCACTGTCATCACATTGCTCATCTATTTGTTTGAGCGGGCACCAGTAACGTCTCCATTGTGGGACTTGTTGTTACTGTTTTTGGCATATCAAATATGCCATGGGGAGCTTGCCAGGCTCTGCCGTGCGGGCAAGATACTCTCAGTAGTTTGCTGAGCTCTCTGAGAGGGACGGAGGAACCGAACCCGGCTCGGCCACGTGCAAGGCAAATGCCCTACTGTTGTGCTATCTCTTCAGTCCCCACATTACTTTTAATTTTTTAATTAAATATATGTGAGATTAACCATTACAAAGCTGTTCATGATTGGACTTAAGTTATACAATGATCCAACACCCATCCCTCCATCAATGTACACATACCACTATCAGTGTACACTTACCACCACCATTTATCTCCCTTCATTCCTCAATACCCTACAACCCACCCAAAACCTCCCTCTATTTTCATGCATTATGGTTTGCAATGGACTGGAGCATTAACACAGCAGGTTGGGCATTTGCCTTGCATACAGCTGGCCCAGGTCCAATTCCTTCGTCCCTCTCAGAGAGCCCGGAAAGCTACCAAGAGTATCCCACCTGCACAGCAGAGCCTAGCAAGCTACCCATGGCATGCTCAATATGCCAAAAACAGCAACAACAAGTCTCACATGGAGACATTATTGGTGACCTCTCAAGCAAATCCATAAACAACGGGAAGACAGTGCAACAGTGTTACATGGTTTGCTTTTTAACTAGGTGGTAGCTTTGGGGTGTGGATGTGACTGCTGAGGTTTCTGGAAGCAGAGGGGGGTGGGGGAAGGTAGCCCATCATGACGGCAAGAAAGCCTGGAGATTTCAGTCACAAAACCCGCACACCAGAAATTTCAGCAGATTATATCTCCGTGAAGTCTGTCCTGAGAGGGTGGAGTCAGGTCAGGGGAATGAAGGTGCTTTTGAATTATAGAAGCAAATGGCTGCTGGGGGCTGTGTTTGGGTGGACTCCAAGCTAACCAGCCCCCCTCCGATTTACCCCTGTCTGTTCAGCCATGTATGGGTCCAAAATTAACGGCTGCTTTGATCACTTTTGAGATTTATGTACGGGTCTCTGAAGAAAGGCCGGTAGAAAAGCTTACATGGAGGTGCTGGAGTTGGTTCAACAGCGGGGTGACTGCCAGCACTGCAGAAGTATTGGGTAGTGGGGATGTAGCTCATTGCAACTCTGAGAAAGCCTGGAGAATTCCTCACAAAACCTTCATATCCAAGATTTTAACTGGTTGATACCTCAGTGAGGTCTGTCTGAGACGGCAGCGTCTGACCAGGAGGACAGTGGCAATTTTATATTGTGGGAGCAACCAGCTGCTGGGGGCTCTGCTTGGGTGGGCACCAGGCTAACCTGCCTTTCTCTGATTTAGACCAGTTTCTGCTTAGCCCTGCTCGGGTTCAAGAGTAACTGCTGCTTTTGATCTCTTTTGAGATTTATTTATGGGTTCCTGAAGCAAGGCCAAATAATAAACTTGAATAGCTGAGCCAGAGGTGGTTTGTGAGCTTGACTCTCAGATGCCTAACTTTTGGCTGTTTAATTGCTCAGGAAAAGTGGTTCGGGGTATCAGGAAGCCTGAATTCACTATCAGGCTGCTGATGCACTTGACAAACAGGTACAGGTTGACCTGCTGGTGGCACCATAGTTCCCTCTTGTTAAAATTCATCATAAAGTTTGTAGAATATGTCATGAGTTTATGACAATGTCAACTAGAGTTTATTTTTTCTTTTGTGAAATTAATCGTTCCTCAAATATCAAAACAAATCTGCACACAGTTCTTTTTCTTAGCTACAGCAACATTTCTGGTCCCTGGTAAATCAAAGAAAATATTGTTTCTTGGCCATCTCTGGAATATCATGTCTGGATTATCCAAAGAACAGTGTGTGTTAATCGCGTTGTCGCAGTTTCCCTTCGCCAGCAAAGAGAGACGACACCGGTTGAGGGTCCTTCTGCAGCAGTTTATTGGAGATCTCCACACTTACACAAATGGGGGAGGAAGGCCCCGACCCTCAGAGCGATACCCTTTTTATAGAGAAGACCCCTCACTTCTGACGTGTTGCTCGCCAGTTGGCTGCCTTCCAATCACCCCATGGGGGGCAATGCCGGGGCCCGCGCTCTGGAGGTTATTTATTACCTAGGGCAGCCGGAGTCGGCGCCATCTTTGCTCCACGTGCTCTGGCTCCCTACAACTCCCCCTTATCTCTTTACTAAGGAGCCGGTCTCTGCGAGAAAGGGGGCGACGGACACCACTGCCTGTAAAAATATCAGGGACTGAGGTGGCCTCAACGGGTCCCTCTTCAGGATCCGATGAGGCTCCTCCTGTCCTGCCGTCCGCTTTTCCAGGCAGGGCAAAATTTCGACGGCGGCCCTATGCAAGCGGCTCGTCGCCCTGGGTCAGGGAGGAGAGAGACCCAGTGCAGTACCATCTAGTCTGACACCCTTCCCTGAGACCATTGCCGGTGCACCCAAACTCGTGCAATGGATCCACAGATCCCGAGTGTGCAGGGGCTACACTCAGCATAAAAAAAGCACTGAGCAGCTTGATTTAAAGCGGCGATGCCTCCGGCGGGGGGACAGACCACCTAGGCTGAGCAACCGTTGGGACTAAACGATCTAAAAAGACTAGGCATCATCACCTACGCCAGCTTACACTCTGCTAAGATTCAATCAAAAACAAGGCACGGTATTATACGCAATCAAAAACAAGGCACGGTATTATACGCAATCAAAAACAAGGCACGGTATTATACGGAGGTGCAGAACAGAATGTTGTACAAGTATCATTCAGAGTCTTCCCCTGGGTAGGCTTGCACCAGGCGGTGATAGTACACTTCCACCTTACGTGAGGTCACGGCATTCACCTGATCTTTAATAAACTGAGTTAGGCGTTGGAATGCCCAAGGACCAAAGGAGATCAGTAATAATGCTCCAACAAGGGGCCCCAAAAGGGGGAGGAGATAGGGCAACACACCCCCCCACGCCGACCAAAACGGGTGCTCATAAAACTCATGTCTCCTTTTTTCTAATTCTTCTTGGTGTTTTCTAACCCGGTCCCTCACTATACCCGACTTGTTGGCATAAAAACAGCATTTCTCCTGAAGTGTCAGGCAAATTCCCCCTTATTTATAAAAGTAGGCTTGGGCACGCACTGCCAAAACTGGGTTAGTCTGCCCCGAGCACTGGGCCGAGTGACGAGATATATAGTAAGAGTCCCTCAGTCCACGGTTTTCGTGTAGCTCGTTGGGGTCACCGAAGATTGTCCTCCCTGACAGTTGCACGGGGTCCCATACAGCTGTTGTAGGAGGCGTGTAGGGTGAGCCGGTCGGCCCAATCCGGCCTCCGTGGGTTGCACAGTCAGCAGCAGGATCATCATTGCAAACCCGCAGGGTCGGCACCGGACGACGAGCCGCATGTTCTCTGTAAGAAGAAAAGAGAGAATCCCTCTCAGGGGTTCCCCCTGGAGCATTCTGCGGACTCGGAAATCTTTAAAAACTCTCACTCCTTATGACCCTGAGCTAAGTAGCTTAAAATTTTTTTTTTTTTTTGAAGTAACAGACTTTATTTAGAAGGTCTTAGGGAAGGAGGAAGAGATAAGTGGAAAAGGAGAAAGCAGTAGGAGTAACATGCTCAAGAAAGAATGCGGGCTCCTCCAAAGATAGAGAGAGCCTTGAATGGACTATTGGGCTGTTTTTTATAGGTTCTTTACAGCCTGCCCCCACCCACATGCGGTTTCTTTTCAAGTATACCAGGGAGGTTGAGAGTGGTGATAGCCTTCTTTGGGGAACCTCCTGGGGAGGGGTCTACTATCCTCAGAGTCTGTTGAAGGTCTTATCAGGTGCGGTTTCACAGGGGGGAGGGGTCTCAGGATTCTCCTCCCTGGAGACTTTGATGATCTAAGTTTCATTGCCAGGGGCCTTTCCCTATCTACCTGCCTACATCATATTCCCCCCTAGAGATTTCACCACCTTAAATCTTTAAGGGGAAAATGGCTGAAGGTCCATCTTCTGGAGCTGCTTCATGCTGACAAAGGGGCGCTGGCCCTGCCTGCACAAGGGGTGAAACCTCATGCTACCTTAGTTTTAGTGGGCCCCAGGCAATGAACTGGTTGGGATCCTGAAGTTATCCGAAAGAAGAGATCAGATCAATTAGACTGAGGAATGTCACTTTGAAATGATTAGACCTTGGAGTAGAATATTGCCTCTGATCTAGCAAGAGCAGAGTGATCTACAGTTTTAGATAACATTCTGCCTGGGATGGTGAGACAGAAATTAAAGCAGCAGAAACCAACACAACATAATCCTACACCTATTTCTGTCATAAAAACAATGGAAAGGAATAACTGCTTCACCCATTGGTTGATAGAAAATGACTTCCTATGTTCAGATTTTTCTAGTGGCCTAGAAGCACCACACCGCTTCTCAGGTTGGAAAAGCTACCCATCCACTGAAGCTGTCATTTGGAAGCAGTAGATGTTCGTATCTTGAATATATGAGCGTTTGATCATTTGCATGTCAATCTGCCAATCCTTTCCTCGGCAAGTTCCTTGAAGTTACAAGTGTTAGGAAAGGAGGCCCACAATTCATTAATGAAACAGAAAGCACAGTTCTGAGTTCCTTCCCATGAAAGATGGCTTTCACTAGTGTTGGAAGCTTAGTGTAACCCTTTATCAATTTCCTTTTGAAAACCTTGTTCCAATGCCTATTGTTCCTCTTTTGCAGAGTATCTTAGATGAGTATTCTCTGGATGGGGTATTAATCCCATGATGGAACGAGAATTAAGAGCTATTAAAATTCTAGTTCTCTCCAAATGACTGTGTTCATAGAACTAAAAGTGAATACTTAGAACCAGTTTAAATGTCCACACTTGGCACTGTAGCCAATTGACAGGTTGGGGGAAAGCATTAATTCTGCACTTTGAGCTGAGGTTCCCCCCACTAAAGCTCTGGCTTCCAATACCCTGGTCAGACTAGTGACAGCATGTTCAACATTGGGTCCCAAAGACTAGGCTGCTTACTTTACAGTCAGCAAAACACATTATACCTGAATTACCCAAAAGGGATACCTTTTAGATCCAGATTAGAATACATTTACTAGATTACTCTGTAGAATTTGAATCTGATTCTTTAAAAAGCAAGTTACAGAAACATGGTTTTCTCTCCACCTTCATTTTAAAATTTGCCTGATGGCTTAACAAATCTGACTTGTTCTTTTGCATAAATACAGCAAGATTGGAGAACTCTCCATTTGGGGTACCCCATTATTTACTGAGAAGTCCTGGGGGTTGGCTAAAGACAGGAGGCACGCCAATAATGGCATTAATTCTATGTGGCACGTCAGAGTTACCCAGGCCTGGCCATAAATGTCCCACGATGAACTGGATGGTCTCGAGCCTTCAGGTTGAACTGGAGGTGGCCTTTTCCGTAGATGCATCCTGGCAGAAAGGAGTCCATCCCCTCCCTTTTTCAGGGCTGGGAGAGATCCTGGTTTCCAGGGTTTTTCTTGATGCTGAGTAGGCCCAGATTGTGTCAGTCACACAGATTGCCGGATTTCTCATTTTCCATAGCAGTGATGATTTCCATTCTTTCCTTAAACCAACTGGCCTCTAGGGTCTCCCTGAGGTTTGTAGGGTACTTGAAACAGTACCTGTTAAATACCTGCTCCTGTCATTTAGACCAATCCCTTGACTCTTTCCCTGAAAGAGGGCTTTGGGGTCTCATAACTGATTTTCCTGTCTGCATGAGGGGTAGACCCTATTACAGAGAGGAAAGACTTTTATCTGGATTTATGCAAACCAACATAGTGCCATGAAGCATCAAAAACATACTGAAGGTACAAAAGAAGAGAAAAGCAAACATTTCACTTTACTCACAGTGAGATGCAACACACCCATTTGTTGTGGGTCCTAGTCAAAGAAGCTAAAATCTGTAGAGGAAAAGTGTACAATTTACATCATGTTTAACCCATTCAATTCCATGTTGAAAACCTTGACTTCCCATTAATAAAAGCACTGTACTGGGAGTACTAGAACAATTCCGCATGAGATTTAAAGAGTTTCTTAAAACAGTGATCAATTTCTTTCCTTCAAACACAACTTCAAACCTTCTACACATTCCTCTATATTTATTCTGTCCTGTAACTTTCCTTCAACTTATTTCAAAATCAACTTCACTTTAACAGGATTCCTTGCCTTTTTTCAACTGATGATATCTGCATCCATTATCTTTCTGACTTAAGACATACATCTATATTCCTTATAGTCATCCCATAAGTTTAAACTTTTATTTTACTGAACTTAGTACAACATAATCTCCCAATTTAGACAATAGTTACCAATCATTTCATTTAACATGACAAAACTACTTTCAGTGTTATTTCAAAAGCATTAGGTCAGTTCTATAGATATTCAACAACTTTAAAGATGCTCACAACTAAAGTTCTTACAACATATTCATTGGGCAAAGGTTCACTCCACATTAGAAATTAACCAGGAGATATCTTAGAATTCTGATTTCTAGGAAAACACAAATAAAAAGATTAAAACACTCATAGATTACCGTAAAACATTAAGGATCTCACACTTGCATACAAAGTTCTCTAGGTTCAGGATAAGGTTGGTACCGTAAAACCCAGAATAAGTCCTCAGGCCAATTCGGCCTGTTCTTTCTTCCTCAGATTTCCTTGTGACTTCCAGCTGAGGTCTGTTTGAGGTGGTTTGGGGTCTTTATCAGGAAAATGAAGTTTACTCCAGATGAAGCCAAGCCATAGCAGGACCCAGAGTACATAGTAGGTGTTATCTGTTAAAATATAAGCATAGACTTTTCCTCCTACAAGGGGTTTCACACTATTTCTTTTTTTGTGTGTTTGTCAGATTTTAATGCGAACATAAGAATCAATTGTTTTCCCAGACCCTTTCTCATTCACAAAGTTGCAAGAACCAGATACCTGGAAGAGTTAAGAAACCCGATTAGCAAGTCTTATTTGCTGGGCAAACCTGTAATTAGAATTCATTGTTGAGGGAGGGTCTGCATATCCAGTCCGACTGAGGCAGAGCCTGCTGAGCTGGAAAAGCAGGGGGATGGGTAGACCCAGGGAAAATCTTAAAAAAAAATCTCTCAAACTGACATCTAAGATTAACCCTTCATTACCCTGAGCTAAGTAGCTTTAAAAAGTTTTGTTACCGGAAATCTCAGAGATCTAATAAAACACAGGTACGATAAGTTTTTCAACCAATATTGCAACTCTAGAAATTAATATTTTAAACCTAAGCATTACTCTTTGAGCCTGTTTTCATATATCAGTTATTTCAACTCACAAGATTCTCTAGGTCAAATAATTCTAATCCAGTGCAGATACAAACATATACATTGGTATTCTAGCATAAGACCTCTGGACCATCAATTTTTGTGAAACACAGTAAAACCTTCTTTGACTTAAGTTCAATAGTTCTCGTACCTTAGTTAGTTCAAACCATGAGCTTTCTAACTTTAAACACGTCCACCATACAGACATCCTTTCAAATACAGAGAGAGAGCCTCCACCCCCCCCTTTATTTATTTATTTATTTATTTATTTATTTATTTATTTATTTATTTATTTAAGCCAACCTTTGATTTTAGCACAGAAAGAAAAAAAAAAACACTCAGACCATCAATGTTTATGGAAACATAAGAAAACTTTGTCTATTTTGGTGGTTTCTATACCTCTGTTGCTTTAAAAACAGCTAAATTCTTCATTAAAATTAGCTGAGGCTTGTAAGATAAAGCCTTGCATCCTCTGAATTGTTATTTCACTTTAGTTTTAGGCTAGTTTTAGGAGCTACTTCCTCAGCTCTTCCTAGATAGTACTGACTACGAATTTCAGAAGAGTTACAACTGTTAATAAACATTAATGTTCTTCCAATAAGAAATCTAGATTGAGAATTTTGCATTCTCTGTAGGCTCAACATTCTGATAAGAAATCTTTGTTTAAACCTGGTCTAACAAGTTCCAAAAAACACCTCAACCCTTTAAATTGCTTGACTACATACCACTTTGATCTCTGGTAGTGATCCTGCTTTCCCTGGTCTAATTTTTACTGCTGATTTTCACTCTGGCTCCAACACTCAAGTTCAAGTGTTCCACATAGAGACAGACAGACAGACAGACAGACAATGAACTTACTAACAAAAACACCACTACATGTGCACATGTATACATTTGATCGATCGATCTGACCCTTCAAAAACGGCAGGGAGAAAAACTGATAGACAGAGAAAGGAAAGAGCAGTCCCCAGGGCAAATTGAGCCCTGTCGGCCGATTGGGAACATTGCTCCCCGTTTCTCTGTCTGACCAGCCAGTTTCCTGCTTGTTAAAAACGGGTCAAGAAAGCGCTTTTGTTGATATAAGCCGGCAAAACAATCCATGACAAAGTTGTTGAAACCTAAGTTGTCAGATGTTACAATTTTAAGATCAAGACTACTTCTGAGGTGGATAGACCACCTTAGCGACACTCTTTTTCATTCCTGATATTATTAAACACTCAACCACATGATCTTGCATTTTCCTGACTTCTCTGCTGATAATAATAAGCATAACTAAGAGAAATATAATGAGACAAATATACACACACACTAAAGGCACTCGCGCAAATCACACTCCTGCACTCATTCGGACCGGTCCTCTTTCATTCCGGTGCGCACCCAACACAGCACATTCACACAGAAATTCTTAAACCTGCCCTACGGGAGTCCACATTACCTTTGGTCTTGTCCCCCTGACAATGGGGTTGCTACAATGTACATCCGGCTCTTTCTAATAAGAAGCTAGCAATCTAGAGGCAAAAGGGGGGGGGGTCATCCTATCCCGGGCCAGTCTTTCAAGTAGGGAAATGGTATAATTGGCATTTGCCCCATATTTTCTGACCGCTTCTGCCAACTCTTTAATCTGATTGAATTCTACCTGAGCATGAACTCTTCCATTCCCATCTCCCTCAAAGACAGGAAAGGCTAGTCTCATCTGCTTATGTAGTTCAGCAGAAAGTAACGATGTTTGGGATGCATGGGCTCCTTCCGTTCCCCGTGCGTAAGGCGGGGGAGGGGGAGCCGAGGGTACGGGGCGCGGTAAGTGCGCTCTGCTGCTTCGTTTGATTACAGAGGTCAGGGGGGCGATAGCGTGCCGCTTCGTAGCGGTGTGCCGCTTTGTAGCGTGCCGCTCCCTGGTCTAGAATTTGCTCTTCTTCAGAGCTCGAAAGGGAGTCTTCTGAAGAGCTCTCCTTGGGTTTCAGGCTGCAGCCATATCCCCCCAGGGATAGATTTTCCTCGGCCCACCCGGCCTAGAGCAAGTTGTGTAAACTGTGGGGGGAGGTGTGGCCTCCTCCTCTCCCGTCTCATTCTCGCCCCCTCCGGGCGGTCCTTTTTCCTTGGTTGCGAGTGCGCGGGGTGAGAACTCTCCCCTCCCCCTTCCCTCGCCCTTGCCTCCATCATCGGGCAATTTTTTTTTTCTTAATCCCGGGTACCCTTTCATGCGCGCTTAATCTTTCCGACCGCTCGGTTTCTGACAGACTATAGTCTGCCTCTCCGAGCCACCCCTCGGTTTCTGACAGACTATAGTCTGCCTCTCCGAGTCACCCCTCGGTTTCTGACAGACTTATAGTCTGCCTCTCCGAGCCACCCCTCGGTTTCTGACAGACTTATAGTCTGCCTCTCCGAGCCACCCCTCGGTTTCTGACAGACTTATAGTCTGCCTCTCCGAGCCATCCCGTCCTGCAGTTCTGAACCCTCCCCTCGGAACGAAGGGGCCTTCCCCAAGGTGCGAATGAAACTTACCCGGCGTCCCGGGTTTCGGCACCAGTTGTTAATCGCGTTGTCGCAGTTTCCCTTCGCCAGCAAAGAGAGACGACACCGGTTGAGGGTCCTTCTGCAGCAGTTTATTGGAGATCTCCACACTTACACAAATGGGGGAGGAAGGCCCCGACCCTCAGAGCGATACCCTTTTTATAGAGAAGACCCCTCACTTCTGACGTGTTGCTCGCCAGTTGGCTGCCTTCCAATCACCCCATGGGGGGCGATGCCGGGGCCCGCGCTCTGGAGGTTATTTATTACCTAGGGCAGCCGGAGTCGGCGCCATCTTTGCTCCACGTGCTCTGGCTCCCTACAAGTGTGAAATGGAGAACATGGTTAAAACGAATCAAGAGCAGAGAGACTCTTTCCCTAACAAAAAACACACACTTTGGTTTTGGGGTAGGTGCAGGACCTTTGTACATCAAATCCATAAATTATCTGATTCTACTGGAATCAGGTACTTAAACTACATAATAATTAAAGTGAACTGTCAATAACTTATTTAGTCTTTGAAAAACAAGGAACACAGTCTGGACCCACCCCTTTCACTGCCTACTACCACCTCCAGCATAAGGTATCTTTTTTATTTTCCCTGTAATATAGAACACTGATAGAGTCATTGGTGGCAAAAGAGACACGCTCACTTAACAGTCTCTATTTCAAGCAATAAATGGTTATTATTTAAAAATATAGGTTATGTTATCTTTCCCAAGCAGTTGTTTTCAATGAGAAAAGATTAATTGTTTCATGTCCTATAGAAATTTTACTGAATGCTGTGGTCAAAAGTGAGGCAAAAAATATGTTTCAGATTCTGCTTATGGATTTAAAGAAATAAAATCTGCACCATTCTTCAACTTGAAATGAAACTAACTCTATACAAAGAGCAAGTCCATGGCATTTCTTGAACTTTTTCCATGAAAAGTTCACATTTTTGTCTTTAATCTAAAGAGACATTGGAGCTAGCATGGAGAGAGGAAGACATCTTTGGGAAAACAAATAACATTACAAGACATTATATAATGAGTGAAAAAATTGTAGAAAACATTGTTATATCGCTCTCTCTCTCTCTTTTTCCGGCTGTGTATCTATCTATATTTTCCAGATGACCAATACATATATTTGTCTTCATCCTTATTTCCTATCCATTGTAAATCTTCGTGTGTTTAGGGTGATTATGTGCCTTTTATTAAGTGAAAGAGGTGACTCCATTTAAGAATGGGAGCTAGCTGGTTTCCAGGAGATCAAGGTTGAAAGCTGAAACTTTGAATCTTGAAAATATATTCCAAGGGAGGATAAAGAAATTAGAATTAAAACTGTTCTGGCCAATAAGTCCATCAATCACACCTGTAAAAATACAGAGGAGTTTCAGAGAACTTGCGAGTTGGTAAGACGTGAAGGTGCTAAAGAGGGTAAACCTAGGATAGGCATGGAAACCCAATACCACTTCCCCACACCTTACCCTATGAATCTCTTCCAGCTAGCTATTCTTGAAAACATATCATTTTGAAATAAATCAGCAATCTTGTGAGGAAATGGGTTTTTCTCAGTTCAGGGAGGTACCTGCTCTAGGAAATTAATTGAACTTGTGGGAAGAAAGAGAGGGACTTGTGATTTATGGTCAGCCAGAAGCAGAGGTAATAGTCTGGACTTGAGATACCGGTCTGGAGTAGAGGCATGTTTTGGGACATTCTATGCAAAACCTGTGGAATTGGATGCTATCTCTGTATAGGCAGTGTCAGACTGAGCTGAAATCTTAGATACCCTTCAATTGCTGAGAATTGTTTCTTGAAGTAGAAAAGCCTGCATATACGAGATTGGATTTAGGATCCAGGAACTCCATTAATTCATGGCAAGAATGAAGTTTTGAGGTCAAAATACAGTGAGTCTTCATATTATCGCAATATTTATTTTATGGAGTGAATGCGACAGAAAGGAACTTTAGCTCTTGATTCTAAGACATTTGAATCAAACTAAATTATATCACTTGCTTTCTGTTTCATCAGTTTATAAGATGCATATCGTGGAAATGTTCAGCCTACATAATCATAGCTTATGAACTTTTTAATACTAATATAACTGAGACCTAGAGTTAGAGATGGTGACCAGACTAATACAGTGTCATTGCATTTCTAAACTATGCATTTAATATTACTATAAATTATGGTCCCTCATTTTTAAAATGGAAAAAAGTAAAAATTTGTATTTGGTAGGTACAGCATGAATAGAACTAGAGGGTGACAAGTAAAGAGAAAAATCTGTAAGAGAACATTAAATACCAAATCATTTAACTCATGAATAGAATATAAAGAAACAAAGCTGAGAAATAGAATGTTTCTAATAAAGAAATTTTATATTTGATAACTGAATTAGGGTTACTGAATTGGAGAAGTGAGAAGCTGTGTTTATAGATAAGTGTCCCATGGATAGTGGGGAAGGGATATTCACACGTTGGTGATACACGTAGAATAGAAATATTGCACCACTAAAATATAAGCATGTGTGATTGTGTAAGTCTGTTAAAATGGACCTAGAATAACATTTGCCCACATGTCTCTGGACCTCATATCCCAGTCTGTTGCTGCATTGAATCAGTCACACCACGGGGAAGTGACTGACCAAGAATTTGGTATTATTTATTCAAGGTACATTTTGAGATAAAGGATACAATTTTATCATTCAACTACAGATTAAAACAACTTTAAGTGAAATATTTGTAGTGCAGAAAATAAAGTTTATTAAGCCTGTAGTTCTAGTTGTGGCCCCATCCAATTCACTGACTCTACGCAATTACATAAAGTATCTTTACAATAGATTGCCATATTCTTTACATTACAGTTGTGAGACAATACACATGAAGCTATAATAGTAGATAAATAGAGGACAAGACAGTTATAAAATATTAGAATTAGATATGATATGCATTTGTTTATTTAAAATTGAACCTGAGAACCACAGCATAATGAGGTACTGGGCAACAGGGACTCAGGAGTTTTATTAAAGATGTTTATCTGCTTCATTACAAGAAAAAAATGCCTTTGGTCCTGATCATTGCCAAGACACCTGTATTTTATACATCTGATACATAATAAGTGTAGTGAATAAAATTTCTTAGTATACAAATGTGTGCCTCTATGTCATATAGTTTTCTCACATTTCATCTCTTCATCTTTGACAAGGTGGAATTAGAGTCAATTTCAAAGTGATTGGTGGGAAGTGTGACGATAAAAGCTATAAAGATATGAAAAAAAACAAAACCAGAAGCAAAACAAAACAACACAAACTCTCACTGTTTCTGGGAAGCATGAACTTGTGTGTGCACATACTCATTCAGAAAAATAACATGACCTGTCAGTCATTTGCAAGTTTTCTTTTTAAATTTTCTCCATATTTATTATCAATTAAAATTTTTATTCCCAGCATGAGCTATGGAATCTATTCGAAAGTTCAATCTCCCTTATGAAAGCAGACTTGTCATTAGAAAAGAAATCTGCTGAGTTGAAGACAGTGTCCTCTATGAAAAGGAGTCAGGTTTGCTTCACATATCTCTGACACCTTTATTTTGTCACTTTTCACTAGAATGTCTCCTATACATGGTCCTATCTCATTCCAATGCAAATAAAGCACCTAGATGGATGAGTTAAGAGAGACTTCAAATTGGGAAGGGAGCTCAGTGGAATCAATCTACATAGCTCAAAAGAAGGTGATGAGAAGGATGTAGTTTTGAAAATCAATTCAAGTAAATGACTTATTACCGGAGATAAGAATGCAGATTTCACATTTAATGTCTAATTAGGTCAAATGTACTGTTCTTCATGGTTCTCTACTATTAAGTGAATATAAATGAATGCTTTCTGACAGTCCTTGGAAGATTATGACTGAAACTTTTTCCTCAAGAATTACCATAGGTACTTTTTACTGACATTTTAGTATATGGCATTTTGTTGGAACAAAGTATGTGATTATAATTAAAATTATGAAAATGCACATATAAAAATGGATTATGTAACTATATATAAAACATATTTAATTTAATGTCTAGATTTGTTATACTATGTATGCTCTTGTATGCAACTTATAAAAGGAAACAACATCTGCTAAGGGATATATTAATTTCAAGAGATTAAGCTATAAAACAGATGACAACTCATTTGTGTTTCCTTTCTTTTGTTTGTTTAAAAATGCATTCAAGAGGCTGTAGAGATAGTTCAGAAATAAAGGTGCTTGTCTTTTCAGGCAGCCAACCCCAGTTTGATTATCTGGCACCACATATAGGTCCCCTGAGAACCACCAAGGATCACTTCAGCACAAAGCCAGGAACAGTTCCTAAACCTAAAACAAAAACAGAACAGAAAATTAAAATATTAAATGTCTTCACTTATATTTATGTTAAGTTGTAATAATAAAACAGCTGAATTATGGTCAGTGAAAATTCATATAAATTTACAATGCAACATTAGCACTGCACTGTAGCCCTGTCGTCCCCATTTTTCATCGATTTACTTGAGCGGGTACCAGTGAAGTCTCCATTGTGAGACTTGTTACTGCTTTTGGCATATTGAATACGAGACAGGTAGCTTGCCAAGCTCTGCTGTGCGGGTGGGATACTCTCGATAGCTTACTGGGCTCTCCAAGATGGACTGAGGAGTTGAACCTGGGTCGGCTGCGTGCAAGGAAAACACCCTACCTGCTGTGCTATCGCTCCAGTCCAATGCAACATTCCTTCAACAAAAAAATTATTGACATTCTTCATAAAGGATATATAAAGACCGAAAAGCTAATTCTTTATGTTAGCTAATATAAGGAATTTGTATAAGCTAGTACATTTTACCATAACTACCAATTTTATTGTAGAACAGATGAAAGTGAACAGTATTTTTTAGTTTAGATTTGGATTTAGTTTAGGTTTATGATGCCCTCGTTCCTATATAGACAAAACCATAAGAAATTGCTATAGTATGTCACATGCATTATTTTTAAAATTTCTTAAG
The DNA here is from genome assembly GCF_027595985.1 of Sorex araneus. Lineage (NCBI taxonomy): Eukaryota > Metazoa > Chordata > Mammalia > Eulipotyphla > Soricidae > Sorex > Sorex araneus. The sequence goes on from NC_073313.1 coordinate 178,278,684, forward strand.
AATGATAAATACTTTTTTTATATGCTTTTGAATTTTATTCATGTCAATGCATTAGTCATGTTTTGTTTTGTTGGGCAGTGGCATTAACAGCTATATTCAGGATTTATTTCTGGTTCTGTGCTTAGAGATAACTCCTGGAAGTACTAGGGACCGTATGTGGTACCCAGTATTGAAATGTGTTGGTCATATGCAAAAAAGTGTCTTATACTATCTTACTATCTTTTAGGTCATCTTCTAATCTCAAATTATTTTTTATTTGATATAATTAGGCACTATATATGTTAGAATTCTCTATCTTATTTCTCTTATAAATTGTATTAGTTTACACAGGGGTTGCTATGAAACAGAGAGAGAGAGAAAGAGAGAGAGAATGTGAATAAGAGAGAAACTTTCTTATAGAACATTAGTTTCATTGGATTAGGAAACTTGACATTTTTAACGTCAATGTCAATTACTCCCTTAAATTCAACTGTATTTTATCCTTGTACAATTGCATAAATCAACATTGCAGCATAGTGTTCATGAGATATAAAACTAAATTCATAACTGAAATTGTCAATATAAGTTAGAATCAATGAATCAAGATAGTAACAACCCTAATGAGATATTAATATAAATATAAAGTTATTTGAAAAATAGCTTAATGATACTGTATTTTCCAATATAAATGTGGTACATATTTAGCTCATTTTTGATTAATTTAAATTATATTATAAAGTTTGGGTATTCCAAAGAGGAATCAAAGGGGCTATGCTTGGAGTATCACATTTCACTCAAGTGAGAGAAGGAATCGAGTTCTGACCTCCATCAGCGATCAAAAATCAGGGACTCTGTCTCATTTGCCAAGGTGTCAAAAATCAGATAGGCCAGACATGTAATGTGATTCAGAGACGACCTCTGGACTAGAACTGTAACTGACTGGTTTCCACGGGACTCAAAATTGTGTGGGCGCCCACCTACGAGATATCTGATCAGACTTCTTTGTCAAAACACTGAATGAATGGTTTGAGGCTCTTTGTGTTTCTGGAGCGAGCAGATACCATTGGGCTACACTAGCACATGACAGGGACAAATGGAGACGTTACTGGCACCCGCTCGAGCAAATTGAAGTTCTACAAGATGACAAGTGACAAGTGATATTATAAAGCTTATATTAAAACTTTTTTTAAGAATCTGACTATATTTATCTAATTTATGTGCAAGTGACTAATATTTCCTCCTCCTCTTCTCTCTATTATTGTGATGATTGGGGATGGCAATTATCACAACAGTAATGACTGTGGTATTCACCAAGGGTTATACATCTGGCTGCAGTTCTTGCACATTTGTTCATGGTGCACTGGTTGCTTACAGTTTTCATTGCTGCTGTAAATGAATTTTTTTTGTTTCTCCACTTTAGTAGATTACTTCTTTTGAAGCAAAGACATATTGATTATGAAAATGTATTTTAATTTATGCAATAACTTAAAATCCTTGACTCTAATTATGTATCAAATTTATTCTGAACAAACATCTCAGTAAAAAATGTAAAGAAAGGTAAACCTATAAACACATAAAATAAAAAAAAAAATTCTTATTTCACTCTAATATAACCTTCTGGGAAACAGTTGAAAATGAACAGTGTGGTTGAAATTGCTCTGTTGTCCCAATGTATTCTGGTCCATTGAACTTCCATTTTCAATACATGGACCAATTCATTAGAGGAGGAATTCAGTCAGAATGAATAAAGAGTTGGACACAGAGACATAGGAATATTTCATGAAACAATTTATGAGATGTGATTAAAATACATTTTTATATTGTGCAATGTACATTATTCACTCTTTAAGAAAATGAGGGAGACTTTGATATGACAAAACTAAGAGCAATAGAAATAAGGAACAAAACAATGGTCCCATGAAGAATGTAAGCCTGAACAATGAAACCATTATTGGCATTTGAGAACTAAAATGATACTTTTTCTATTATTATTCGAGAAGAATAAGGTCTCTATGTTTTTGATTATTTTATTTATTTTCTTTCTCAGGGCAATAGAGTGAAAGAATGGAACATAAGCAGAGGCTGGATTGGAATTACAATAGAAAGAAATATTGTAATATTAGCTGAAAAAATATATTTGGTGATATTTGGTAATTTGGACAAAGATTGTGTTGACTCATATAAAGTATGAAGCCAACTTGTAAAAACTAAGAAATAAGTATGCTCTAAGGGTAATATCAGCATATTAGACTAGTAATTTAGTTATTATGAAGATGCAATAACTCATTTGTCAGGTAGAAAAACCGGGTTTCACAGGAACTGAAGATGATCTTTATGATTAAAGAAATACCTTTTTTTACTGAAAATAAAATATATTTGTTTTCAACATTATAAAATTAACTAGAAAGAAGCTACTTATGTGAATTTTAAAAAATGGCTGTCAACAATGAGTGACAAAATGAGTCAGAAAGCACCAAAAACCACCAGACATATTTGAAATTTTAAGTAGAAAATACTCCCCAAAGTTTCTTAAGACCTCAAGGAATACTGTGAGAATTAAGGGCATTATTACCCTAGAACAAATCAACACAAATATTTATTTATTTATTTATTTATATTTTTAACCTTTTCTTTGGTGGGGAGTCATACCCGGGGATGCATAGGGTTACTCCTGCCTCTGCACTCAGGAATTAGTCCTGGTGGTGCTCAGGGGACCATATGGAATGCTGGGAATTGAATCCAGGTGGGCCACGTGCAAGGCAAACACCCTACCCACTGTGCTCCAGCCCCCAGCCCAAATATTTAACTTTCACATTTGTGCCAGTCTTCTCTCACCTTTGCTATCAGTCAAACTGATAGCAGCAATAAGTTAAAGCCTTAGTCTACATTATTTGACAATCTTAAGGGTAAGTGCATCTGAGAATTCTCACAGGGATATCTCAGAGGCACTAATAAACAGTGTTGCTGGCTATGCATACCATTGTGATGCCAGATACATAGGTTTTGGCCAGTGATCAATGTAACACATGTGCTATCTATCTTGAGAATCCTAGTATTTTTAATTTGTTTTGTTTTGTTTGGCTGGGCTTTTTTTTTTTGGGGGGGGGGTCAAACCTACAAATGCTTAGAACTTACTTCTGACTCTATGGTTACTCCTGTCAGTGCTAATGTACCAATGTAATGCCAGGGAACAAAATTGGGTGGAGTATTCCAAAATAAGTACCTAGCAACTCTACTACGTTACCACCTGGAGAATTCTAAAATTTATAATAAGAAGTTGTATATCTATATCTGTATGTGTTTATGAATACACACATATCTATCTATCTATCTATCTATCTATCTATCTCTGATTCTGTTGAGACTGAAGTGATTATCGAAGCCCTAGCCAAACAGGGTGTTCAAACTCAATACATCAAGATCCTCTGTGAGCTGTATTATGGATTTACCACCAGGATCTCACCATTCTACAAAGTGATCATCAGTGTAAAGAGGGGTTTGGCAGGGTGACCCCCATTTCACTGAAACTTTTCAGTGCCACCCTCGAGAACATCATGCAATGACTGGAATGGGAAAGAATGGGAGTGAAGATAGACAGTTGGCAACTACACCACTTCCGCTCGCTGATGACATTGTTCTAATAACACCAAATATCAGCCAAGTGTCACGAATACTGGCTGACTTCAACTGTGTGTGTGGAAAGGTCGGACCGCAGCGGAATCTCGTGAGGACAACGTTCAGGAGAAAGGGACTCATTCCTGATTTTCTGTTTTTCCTCAATGGAACGAACATCTCCGAATGCAGCAGTTATGTGTACCTAGGTTGAGAACTCAACATGACAAATGACCTGGCACCTGAACTGCACAGGAGGAAGAGAGCAGCATGGAATGCCTTCAAGAGCATCAAAGTTAAGAGGATGAAGAACTTCTGGCTCTGGGCACATCTTTTCGAATCCACCGTTCTTCCTGCACTAACATACGCCTCAGAGACCTGGGCCCTATGAAAACAGGATGAGAATGCTATTCAGGTATGCCAAAGAGGAATTGAAAGAGCTATGCTAGGAGTATCACATTTCACTCAAGTGAGAGAAGAAATCTGGAGTTCTGACCTCCAACAATGGTCAAGAATCAGGGACGCTGTCTCGTTTGCCAAGGTGTCGAAAATCAGATGGGCCGGACACATAATATGATTTACAGATGATCGCTGGACTAGAGCTATTACCGACTGGATTCTACAGGACGTCAAAAGACCACGTGGCTGCCCACCTAATGATATGGTCAGACTTCTTCCTCAAGACCCTGAATGAACGGATTGAGGTTCTTCGTGTTCCTGGAGTGAGCAGATGCCATTGGGCTACGCTAGCACATGACAGGGATGAATGGAGACGTTTCTGGCGCCTGCTCAAAAAAAATCGACGAACAATGGAATGACAAGTGATACAAGTGACACAAGTGATGTATCTATCTATCATCTATCTTTATCAAGAAGCTCCATTGTTGGGAGTTCTCCCTGGCACAATCCTTTGACCACTAGAGGTTGCTGGGCCTGTAGGGAGTGCCCCGGGTCCCTACTTCTCTGATTTCTGGCCAGAGGGAACCAGATCAGAGCTACTGGGGTTGGATCAGTGTCTCCACCTCACCAGGCCAATCTGGAGTGGGGGCACCACTCCATCAGTCATTACATATTTTTGGTGTTTTGGTAAGGTCATACTTGGTGGCGCTCAAGCCTTATTTCGGGCTTTGTGTTCAGGACTGACTCCTGGCTGGGCTTGAAGAATCAGGTGGATTGCCAGGGATCAAACTCAGGCCAGCTGCATGCAAGGCAAGTGTCTTACTTTTGGACTATGACTCCAGTTCCCCAGCAGCCATCTTCAATCTCCTTTGTGCACACATGCACACCTGTTTACACACTTGAGCAGTCAATTTGCTATTTCTTTGTCCCTTTAAGAATAATAGGAAGGTAGCAGAGGTGGGTAAAGAAAGACAGGTTATCTATTGAGCAAACTGAATTCTGTCACCTGATTGAGATTAGCCAGTGTTTTTTCCACTCTTGTACTCTGCTCCAAGTTGGGATTCGTAAGGAGATAGTGAAAGCGCATATGGTATTAATCGAGCAAGTCCAAATTAGAGCCAAATCATTGCAAACCAGTTCTAAGTTATGGGCTCATAATGGGCAGTCCTTCAAGTCTGAGAATGAGCTGCCGGAAATTGGCGGTAGTCAAAAAAAGGTGGGAGAGGACCCTGATGGGGCTGGTCAGGGCGAAAGCTGCATTTACATAATGGGAGTTTTCTTGAGCTTTGGAGGCCTCTGAGGGGGACTGTCTGAATCTGAATCTGAATCTGGATCTGAAGTAAAATCATCACTTCGTGCAGCTCATCAAACAAATCCACCCGTTCTATTAAGGAAGGCCCCGTAAGGAGCAAAAGTAGGTTTTTCAGGCTTTAATCCTGTGATGAGCTTTAATTGTTCTTCCTCCCCATTGTTTTTTACACAAGACCTAGTTACAACTGGATAAAGGCTCTTTGAAGTTTGGTAACAAATGGGAAGAAGCCCAGCAGTTTGTAAGTTTTCAGTTGCAAAAATCTTTTCAATTTCTTATTTTTAACCTTCTCCAGGATTTCCTGGCCTAGGTCATTCTGAGTCAGGGAGGCTTCAGTTTTGTTATTAATTTCCACCACTGTTTCTTTGTAGGCTTTTACAAGGCTATAGAAATCCCCTCCACCTCCAGCTCCAGTTGTCTGTAGTCTCCTAACCAGGTCTTACTCTTGTAGAGTAACTTCACTTTTATTCTTATATCCTTTTCCTTTACTGTTCCTTCCAGGGCCTAATTTGTAGCTGACCAATTACTATGCATTTCCAGGGCCTCTTCATTTTCTTGCCCTGCTTCAGTGCCTGAAATACATTATCTCTCGCCCTATTGTATGTCTCAAGTTTCTAGAATCCCTTCATCCGGGAATTACTGATCAATAATAAAGAGCCTAACTCTGCACTGATACTGACCCATCATTTTTAGTCTACTTACCACGTGTTTGTGTGATCAACTTGTTAATCCTTTGCAATTCAGGGTTCTTAATTCAGGCACCACTTTGTTGCTATCTTGTAACTCTGGGAACCCTTGAAATAAGGAAACAGCCCATGGGGCTAGGGCAGCAGATGCTCGGAGACTTGGGGTCTCAATAGCCAGGACAGACACCCACACGGGCCACAGACTCAGTCATATACAAAGTTTATTAGGAATTGTAATGGTTAAATCAGTAGGCACACAGAAGGTATGTGCTTACTGATGAGCAGATGTTGACGGGAGGTATAATACTGTTATGACTAGGAAGAAGCTGTTGGAGCAATGTCCTTGAAGCCCTAAGGCAGAAGCAAGTTTGAAGTTTTGTTGACACCCAAAGATGTCTCTTTTCCACACTGCAATCCACCGACCGCTGGTTGATCAAGTGGTAGATCAAGACAACAATTTTTAAGAAGTAGAGACTCTAAACCAGTAAGTGTCCCATTAGAAAATTTAGATTTTTTTGTTTTGAAAATTCCATCTAGCACAATTTCAACTTTAAATACAAAGCAAAACAAACATGTCATTTTCTACCATTTGACCAACACACTATTGGAAAAAGATTACTAAACTAAATTCAAATGTCTGTATCATCACGATGCAATTTTATATGATAATAGTTAAATAACTCTGAGGTACAAGTTTGCTAAGATGAAGCCACTTATACCACAGAAGTAGCTGACACTTGGTTGATTGATTATACCCACTAAATTTCTGGAACAGAGCTAATTACTAGGGTTATTTTGAAGAAAACATGAATAGAAATAATAAATGTATTTATCTGGAACCACTGCAATTATATTGAAGGTGCTTTAAACTATCCTTAATTTATATTCATGACCAAATTGTAGGTACTACTAATAGTCATTTTACTTTATCAGAAGTCATAATTAAAGAAAATGCTAGTTAGTAGATACTTGTTTCTTGATGCAAGGATAAAGAGAGTTAAAAATCTATTTAGAAATTCCTTTCTTTAAATACCCTTGCTTTTTAAATATATATATATATATACATGTATATTCATTGCATTTTTAAGTGAGTGACAGATGTTTATTACTCTATGTTAAAATGTACACAGGTTGTGTAAATGATTTTGTGTATAAGAAACATTTAATGAAAATACTCTATTTTCATCATACTATTGATTGAGTAAGAGCTCATAGTGGATAAATAAATCACAGACATTTCCAACGGAGACTAGATAGGAGCTGGTACTCCCCTGTTCCCCAAGCGAATGTTCATTGTTCTACAGTTTTCAAGGTGGCTGTAGATAGTAGCGTCCTGCTTTCTGTTTATACTATAATTAGGATGAAGAGAATATTTTAGTTCTTACATTATATTCTATACCTCCAGATTGAAACTGACTCAAGCTTTGGTTTTCATTTTAGAAAGGTTTTGGAGTGTCTCTAGCTTAGGTGGTCCAGGGCCAACTTGACTACACTATTGCAGCCTGGTATCAACTTCCTGCTAGACATGAGGGTGCAGAGATGCTGGGATCAGCTTCTGGATGTGTTGTGGTGCAGATTTACTAGGAATCCCCCGCCCAGAGCAACGTGATATCTTCCTGGCCCATAATTTATCTTTTATTTATTTTTAGTTCCTTTGGGGGTACACCTGTCAGTGATTAGGGTTTACATACCAGTTCTTCATGGAAGCATATGTGAGCATGTGCTCAATTCATTAGCCTGTCCAGTCCGTTATTTGTCTTTTATTTAATTTATTTCTTATTTATTTTTAAAAGATAGTTTATTCCTCTATGCAATCCTACTTTCAACTGATCCTTGAATTTTAATAGGTTGGCTTAAGTATTTTCTGTTAGTCAATGTTACACACGAGAAAAACATACATAAAAATGATATTTTGGAAAGATGAAATATATATAAAGATAAACATTAGGAAATACTGTATTTGGAAACATTAGTTCTTTATAATTAATTTTTTGGCTCTCAAAGCATTCAATATATAATGAGCTTACAGATAACTATTAAATGGAAATTAAATCATCATAATAAGGATATAACTACACATTATCAAAATATTTTCAGGCCATTCCACAAATGACAAATGAGCCAAAATAAAGTAATAGAAGGGAATTGCTTCATGCAGAAATGTGAATAATATTCCTAGGTAATGTCCTAATTTATCTAGTATATGGAAATGCTACTGCTTATCTATTAATTGCATATTATTTTAAACTGCTTTATCTAATTGTCATGATGCATTAAACAAAGTCAAATACAATCTTTTTTTTGTTCCATTAGAAGCTCAGCATGGTGGATTTAGGGAAGAGAACTAAAATTCAGTCCTTAGATCAAGAGATAATCAAGCAGGAAATGATATCTCAGGAAATGGTAGTGTCAGTTGTTTCTACCCCCTCCACACACTGAAAAAAAATCACTGAAGATGACAAAATAAAATTCCTTGGAACCCTGGTACCTAAACTAGTGAAAATTTTGTAGCAACCAGGGAATTATTTTATGAATAAAAGTTTGCTAAAGTTTGGCAAAAGAATGTTCAATAATTTTCTCATCTAATTGTCATGCCTACAGAGGTGTCCACCCCCCCCCCCCCGACTCTCCTCTCTCCACTGGCAGAGTAGAGATGACAGCCATGGAGTTGGTGGCTCATGTTGTTGACACAGCATTCTAGTGCTGGAAGCTAAAAGATTGTATTTTCTTTTCTATTTTTTAAAATATCTAAATTTATTTCTTAATTGAATCATTGTGAGATACACAGTTACAAAGTTGTCAATGATTAGGTTTCAGTCATACAATGTTTCAATACCCATCATCCCTTCACCACCAATGTCCCCAGTTACCCCAGTTACCTCCACCCCGCCTCTATGGCAGGTACCTCTCTCTCTCTCTCTTTCTTTCTGTCTGTCTGTCTGTCTCTCTCTCTCTCTGGGTGTTATGGTATGCAATACAAATACTGAATGGTTATCATGTATATCCTTTTACCTACTTTAAGTTTTTCGTTCTTGTCCAGAGTGATCATTTCCAGCTATAATTGATACAGTGGTCCCTTCTCTGTCTTATCTGCTTTCTGCCACCCACATACTGTGGTAAGCTTCCAAGCATGGGTCAATCCTCCTGGCTCCTGTTTTCTTTCTGATGTATCTTATTTCTAAAGAACTGTAGCTATGTGTTTTTGCTGCATCTTCTTGACTTAGTTTGGACATTAACTTAGGTAATATTAGAGAAATTAAAAATTTTAATATATTTGTACAATATACACACACACATATATATACATATATATACATATAGGCATTTGGCTACTAGTATAGATAGCCACATGAATAGTCAGTAGCCACTCACACATATAGATAGATTACAACTGTTTTTTACTATATGATCACTTTTCTCATATATAATTGTACTTAATTAATTTTTAAATTTAATATATATAAATGATTACTTTCTGTGAGTCACTGTGCTCAAAATTGGAGATCTGGCAGTAAAAGCCACTTGTCTCTTTCTGCTCTCCTAAAGCATATATTTTATTAGAACAGAAGAGAAAATAATACACAGGTTTAATGTATTTTCAGATAGTTATAATTACTTTAAAAATAAATAGAGTATATAAAAATGTATGGTTTCAGGTATAGTTCCTTTGATAGGATAATTAAAGGATTTTGGAGGAAATAGTTGTGTCAAAACTGTGTTCGTCTTACAAATATGAAAAGAGATAGGTTTATAGTCTTTGGAAACAGATACTGTGCAAAACAAGGAAAGATCAGTGATTCTAGGATTGTGGGAGATGGGAAAACAAGAAAGATAAAGTCAAGGAAAGTCAGTCTGGGGGCTGAAGCAATAGTACAGTGGGTAGGGCATTTGCCTTGCACGTGGCCGACCTGGGTTTGATTCCCAGCAGCATCCCATATGGTCCCCTGAGCACCACCAGGAATAATTCCTGAGTGCAAAGCCAGGAGTAACACCTGTGCATCGCAGGGTGTGACCCAAAAAGCCCTCAAATTAAAAAATATATATTAAAAAGTCAGTCTTATGTGGGATTTTACATACCAATAAATGTTTTGAACCTTATAGTAATGTGATAAAAATCTCAGCTATATATATATACATATACATATATACATATATATATTTTAGATAGGAAAAAATGTGAAGTAATTATTTTTGAAAAAATATATAGTTGGGGCCAGAGCAATAGTACAGAGTGTAGAGCATTTGCCTTGCATGCAGTCGACCCGGGTTCAATCCCTGCCATCGCATTACTCCAACACTGCCAGGAGTAATTCCTGAGAGCAGAGCCAAAAGCAACCCCTGAACATCGCTGAGTGTGACATCGCTGAGTGTGACACAAATAACTATATATATATATATATTTTTTTCTGTTGTTATGTTGTTTTATGGAAAACAATAGGAAAGTAACTAGCCTAAAAATTGGAGACAATTTCAAAATATACTGCAGTTAGCAAACTTTGAGAAACATAGGCCCAAATTTCAGCATTTACGTAGTAGGTGGTGAGCTATAGGTGAACACTTACTACAGAGTCAAAAGAAATTTTTAAAGGACTGTGTCTGGGCATGAGACTAATAGATGACAGACATGTTTCCATAACAGAAGTGAAAGTTAAGAATCCTGTTTTAACTGTTAAATTTCACATGCTAAGTTAATTTGTTAGCAATCTGCATGAATCTGGAGTGTTAATAGCAGAAATTAGAAATTTAAAAATCACACACATATGTATATAATATGAGGAGTATGTCTACTATCACTAGTAGAAAACCATGGAATGTTATCTAGAGCACTGGTAATTTAAATGAATTGTCCCAAGTTAATTAATTTAAGATTTCAGGTCTTCATTCAATACTGGTGGTCATAGAGATACTACAGTGTATAAGGCAACTGCCTTGCACCTACTATGCAAACACTTACCTGTGTTTTAACCTTATTGTCACATATGTTTCCCCAAACATTTTCAGGAGAGTTCCCTAAGCAGAGTCAGGAATGAGCCCTAAGCACTGCCAGGTGTGCCCCAAAACTAAAACAAAATTAGCACTGTAGCACTGTAGCAGTGTCCTACTGTTGTTCATCAATTTGCTCAAGTGGGCGCCAGTAACGTCTCCATTGAGAGACTTGTTACTGTTTTTGGCATGTGAGACTTGTTGTTACTATTTTCTACATATAGAATATGCCACAGATAGCTTGCATGCAGCTAGGATACTCTTGATAACTTTCAAGACTCTTTGAGAGGGATGGAAGAATGGAATCTGGGTCAGCCGCGTGCAAGGCAAATGCCCTACCCACTGTGCTATAAGCAAACAAAATTCTTAGTGAATATTTATTAGTGAATGTATATTGTTGTATTGTAAATTGCATTTATAATGTGTATAAGATGAGACAAGGATGAGTGAAAATTAACTCAAGTGGTAGAGCACAAACCTAGCAAGCTCCTGAATATGATCCCTAACACAGATGGTCCCCCAAGCCTTGTGGGAGTGGCCCAGTTACACCCCAAATACTGCTGACTTAAGCCAGTTGAGTTCTTCTGGGAATGACTTCAAGGTCGTTGAACATCACTATGACCCATCCTTAAAACAAAATTCATGAGATTTGGGACAATGGTTGGGTTCAGAGGAAGAACCTTTGACTGTTGTGTGTCAAGTCCTGTATTTTATCATGGCATAGCAAAGAAAAAAAAAGAAGAAGCGGAAGAAGATACTTTTTTTTCCTTTTCTTTTTGAGGTTGGGCACAGCTGGCAATACTTTGGGTTTACTCCTGTTTCTCTGTTCAGGGGATCATATGGGACATCAGAGATAGAATTCGGGTCTGCTGCTTGCAAGGCAAACACCCTACCAATTGTTCTATTGCTCTGGCCATGGATGAGATTAATTTGACCTATGAAAGCACTAAACAAAACTAGAGAAATATTCAATAATAAATAGTATTATTTTTAGCAAATATGAGATAAGAAAGTTTTGAAGCTTGTACATTACCTTGTTTCTTATAATTATTTGCTTTACTAATCATACCACTTTTAAAACAAAAAAAGGAGACTTAAGAAAAAAAGTAGTGGATACTTCATCATTTCGAAGAGACAATTTCCTGGTGTTCTTCCAATTGAACTCAGGTCTTTCATTCACTTTCCCAGTTTAGTTGGTTCATATTTCCCTTTACTAATATACTTTGTATAAATGTAACCATTTCAAACAAATCCCTTTATATAAGAAGGCATCTAATTTTTAAGCTAAAATAACAGCACAATAAGAAATATATATACATATATACACACATATATATGTATAAATGCTACCTAAAAGATCCTAGCTACTCTGATTTATTATTTGGGTTTGTCACAATACTCCTTTTATCACTGCACATTATTAATGAGTTCAATCCTGGGGTTGTGTTGTTTAATAGAGGTGGCAGAAGATTGATGTCCGTCTTAGAAGTGTGTTTATTGAAGTGATTCTGTGCGGAACCATAGCAAGTTTGTTGGATTTTAGAAGTGTGTTCACTGATGTGAAATGTTCTTGATATGCTAAAAAGGTTTAAAACTGGTTATGGCCTTTACTAATTTCTGTAGTTGTTAAATTGAATGTCGTTTTTCAAGTGGTGAAGTTTCTATTTTTAAGTATAATAATTTCCCAGCTGACTTTACTAATTATATGTTTTTCTGCACCTAAATATTTTTTAGTGCAAATTACTTATTGTTAAGCACATCTTGAAATACTCTAGTGTTTGCTCTGATATGCTCTATCCTATGTGAAATAAAGCCCACAATAACGTTTAAAATAAAGTCTACAACAACACGTATAACCAGTACACCACAATTTTTATAATATCTTTTTTTGACTCAGGACCAACTCTCTACTTCATTGATTCTTTGGAAACTTACATTCTTTCCATTCCATCAAAACTCGAAATTAATTTTCTTCTGGATTGCTTGTTTTTTTTCACTTGGCGGGGACTGGTCATTTCTTCTAACTACTCTATAACTAGGTACATGACAGAAATTGGAGCGTGCCTTTGAAGAAATGTGGAGATTTTCATAGAATACACTAGCTCCTTTCTCATTGCTAAAGTTCTATAATTTACACACCTTAAGACTGATGATGTAGAAGAGTATGCACCAAAGGCATAGCTTCAGGCCCCAGATCTGATCTTAGAGCATCCGTCTTGGACACATCATTGTATTTAGAAAGACTGAGGCCTCTAGCCCCATTTTAAACCATGTTTAATGAGCTCTGCTTCTATGAAATAGACTGAAAATTGTGAAAATTTAAAATTTCTCAAATTAAACATATTTTGTTTACTGAGTTGTTTTTTCTCATTTGTAGTATTGAAGAAATATATAATAAAGGTACATTCTGCTTCATGCAATCTTTTGAAGATTTGGACTTTCCTGATATCAATCTATAGTATAATAAACCTAAAAGGAAACATATTTCATGGTTATTGAATTATATGGCAATCAAATATACATGGTGTCAATATATCAGTCAGGTGGATATATGAATATAAAATGAAGGAAATCACATGAGCAGAACTATAATTTTTAGCACAGAGAATAAGTTTTTTGCATTTAGTTATTAGTCTAAGAAGCTGGAAATATTCTAATATCTTAACAATGGGATGCTCCACAAATGTTATACATGTAGTTTTGCCTAAGGAAAGGAAAGGAATAAATGCTGTGTAGTTTCTCAAAAGCAAAATTGTTTTCTAATACTATCTAAATTTCCGAAGTAGATAGGAGCTTACTTTAGACAAGATGACAATATCATCATATCTGTCTGTAGAGATAGAGTATGTAAAAATGTTGTGAATATCAAAATCATCAATAATAATTTTCAGATTATTGGGAGGCAAGGATAATTACACAATTTGGCTTTCTAAGAAAGAAAATATGAAAAATAAAGAGACACAAAATCAATCAAAAAAGATAACATCAGATATTATTTTTGCCAACAAAATGATATTCAGTTAGGTTTGAAAATATTAGGTGATGATAGAATCAAAAAATATCATAAAATATTTAGTTCTATTATCTGTGGGTAGAGATAATGATTTCATTAATAACAAATATAAATTTTGTAATAAATCTGAATGTGTGTATTTTGTGTTGAGCCATATTGTATTTATTGCAAAAGTATATAAGAGGTGAAAGGTTAGCATAGTTTTAATATTACACAGTGCTATTTACCCAACCTTCTTTGAACAAGTTAATGAATAAATGGTATAATGGCAGTCTGTAAATTACTGTTATTTTCTGTGAAGTTTGCTGACTCTGGGAAAGGAGCCTTGCTAGCAGTAATAGAGACAAATATTTGTTGCATGTATATTACATATCTGAATAAATTCATTTTTTAAATTATGTCTTACCTCCTTTGACACTGGATTTGAGAAAACAATTACAATTCATTAGTATGTAACTAGTGTTAAATAGAAGGGGTAGGAGTGTTAGTGTGGTGGGTAAGGCGCTAGCTAGCCTTGCATGCTATCATCCTGTGTTTGATCCCTGATATTCTCTATGGCCCCCTACACTGACCTGGAGTAATTTCTGAGCACAGACCCAAGTGAAACCCCTGAGCATTGCCTGTTGTAACCCCCAAACAAAAAAAAAGAGAAATAAATATATCTCACTTGTAAAATATGTATGAAAAAGTTGAAATTAATCATGGAAGGACTGAAGAGATAGTACAGTGGGTTGGTACTTGCCTTGCACCTGACAGAACCAGGTTCTTCCTTGCATCCCATGTGTTACTCTAAACATGCAAGGAATGATTCTTGTGTGTTGAGCCAGGAGTAACCCCAGAGCATCATTAAGTGTGTCCCCTAAAACTATCATCATCATCATCATCATCATCATCATCATCATCACCTAATGGAGGTAATGGTTGTAAGTTATTCTTTATATTTTTTAAAAGTAGGAGTACTGTTATTATTTAGCCATTAATTAAGCTGATTGAATTGGGCATGAACTGCACATTACTTTTTTTTTCGTTATTGAATCACTGTGAGATACAATTACAAAGCTTTCACGTTCAAGATTCAGTTGTTAATGATCAAACACTCATTCCTCCACCAGTGCACAGTTTCCACCACCAGTGTCCCCAGTATATCCCCCCTACATCCAGTCCTCACCCTGCCTCCATAGCAGACAATTTTCCCAATATTCTCTCTCTACTTTTGGCATTATGTTTTGCTCAAATTTTCCCACCACTATTCAAGCCTGCCTTCCAGAGGCAGATGCTAGATAATTTATTGTCCCTTGCTCATTTTGAATATCATGGGTGCCATGGCCACATGCTTCTGGAATCCTAGATTGTAGATGGTTGGGTTCCAGACACATTTCTTTAGGGCACTAATCATTTTGGGGATTCAGTTGGGCATCTCTGGACCAATTCCTTCTATCTTTTCATATACTAATCAATACCTTATTAGTGTGCATATAATTTATTATCACTCTCAACTGGAGTTGGCCTCGTGGTAAAAGATGAATGGAAAGACATTGTTAAAGCAGAAACAGGTCACAGATTCTATTGCTGGCTGTTAATAATGGAAATAGGGAAACTGAAATGTCTCAAAACTACATTACCAGAACTTGCTGACAGAGGGGGAATTTACAGACTTCAGAGGTTTAGGGTAGTGATTAATGTTATTTGATACCTTGATCTGTGCCTAAATTAGGGTGAGGCCATGCTGTCACATGACCAAAAAATGGTAGAGGTTCCTCCCAGTGAAGAAGGTGAGTAACTGGCCACTCATGATCCGTCCCTTGGGTTCTGTGCATTCTGGATGTGGAACTTAGATCATCAGCAGGACCATCTGGCTTCAGTCTATGGATTCTGGTTTTTGAAAATAATTACATTCCAGCCAGAGAGAGTATAAAAGATAAGGCTCTTGCCTTGCATCTGTGCTGAGCCAGTTGGATCCCAACACCACATTTGGTACCCAAGCACAGCCAGTAGTGATTCCTGACCACAGAGTCAGGAGAAAATCCTGAACACCCCTGAAAAAAAAAGATAAACAAGAAACAACAAACAATTATATAGTCACTTTCAGGAACCTTTGAAACAATAGCTGTTCAAATAAGTTATTCTATATCAACAAGGGCAAACTTGCAATGGTCCAATTCTCAATAATTAGTCCAATTATGTCATTTTAATAATAAGTATACTCTAAACTAGTTATAGTAATTAGTGAAATTATTGGTGAAAGTTTGAGTGAAAGCTCTCAGTGAAAGTTTGAAAAAGGATAGTACTAAAATTAGACTAAGCATTGTGTTGCCCATCATACAGTATCCAGTGTCAGGAAGAATCAAATAGCTATTCAATGTGGAGAATAAAGTTATGACAACTAATTTCAAATGTAAACTTTATTTCTAATCTACTAAATATTTTATCAAAAATAGTAACTCTCAAGTACTTATTCTGGAGGAAAGAAAAACATTGTAGCAGAATTTTTAACTTTCTTAAAAATATATCTGTATACACAAATTATAATTTAATGATGGATTTTTCTATATCATAACACAACTTTAAGAACTTCCTGGAAATTTAATGCTATGTAAAATACAGTTCTTTAACAAGAATTAACTATAAAAAATTAATGGAAGAAAGTTTAGCTAATTTAGTAAATTATATGGTTATTTAATGCTTTAAAGTGATGTATTTTAAAATCTAGTGAATAAAGTTAAATAAAAAAGCATATAGTGAAATAGTCTCAAACTCTCATATTCATGATTAAAATGAATAACCAGCTCCTTTGAGCATATAATCTTTTTAGTTAATTCAAAGAAAAATGCATACTGTTCAAGAATTATATATACACACAAGATTATCAGGCAAAATAATTTCATTTATATGTATAACTTATTTTATAGTTTCCAAAGAGCCCTTTTAATCATATGCATACTTAAAATTGAATAAATAGAAAAGTGAAGATTTTTCTTCCAGACTTTGCTTGTCATTAGTTAATTTTCTTGCTTTGCTTTAGAAGATAATTTAATATTCTCCACTATTCCATTTAGATAGGCCAATACATTAAAGCTTGTAAAGCTTGTAAATTAATTATGTGGTATTTAAACTATGAACTTATATGGACTAAAAATGTGTATATATATATATATATATATATACTTACATCTAAATATACAAGCATATATGTACATTGATATGCTGCTTATATTTTAATTATTTGTTTTCATAGTTAAGATGTCTAATGCATAAAACCCTATATAAAACCTTAACTTATCTTCATATTGGTATAAACCATTATTTTTTAAAATTATCCTACCCAGAATCTTTAAAATTTAAGGGACAGACACAAAATGAAGAAATATGTTATTCCCTTTTTATTTTCTTTTTTGGGGGGTGTGTTTGGGAGACACACCTGGCATTGCTTGTTGGGGACTGCTCAGGACCCTGAACAAAAGAGGACCCCAAAACCTTTACCCTGGACAAACCGGAAAATTCCATTACCAGCTTTGCTTGACCTGAGGCACAGGTGCCCTTGTGACAAAGGAAATAGCCAAACTCAAGAGGTAAAAGTAGCCCAGGGCAGTTAACTAAGAGACGCCATTAAGCCCCTAAGTAGAATACCTTCCTCTACCTTGTGCCTTCCTCCTGCCAGATGCTCCTGCCAGATAAACCCTTGCCTTCCTCTCCCCACTATTTCTCAATCTACTCTTGAAGAATGTTGTAAGCCACCTAATACACCCCGAACCTTTCCTTATTTGGTCTGAGAAGACACTTCCCTGATGATTGACAACTTATGTACCAACCCCCTGCTAAGAAAAGTATAAAACCAGCGTGGCAGTTAATAAAGTTGCCCTTGATCGGCATGTGTCGTCTTGGGCCCCCTGTTTACTAACCTCACTAGTCTTATTTCAGATCGGGACCCTCACAGAATCCACCTAATTAGGAGCGCTTTCCACTGTTGTCTCTCCGCGGGCCGGAGAGATCTCCAGGGGAATGCGCAATTGCTCAGGATTAACTCCTGTCCTTGCACTCAGGGATTACTTCTGTGGTTCTCCAGTGGTGTGAGGGTGTAAGTGTGTGGATCTGGGATATGGGAATTGAACTAAGATTGATGGAATGTAAGGCAAGTGCCCTATTTGTTGTCCCTGCAGTCACTCCCACAACTCTACCTCCATCTCTTTTGAGACACACCCTGGGCAGTGTTCAAGGATTAGTCCTTACTCTGCATTCAGGGATCACTTTTAGCAATTTTGGAATACCATATGGGTTGTCAGAGATCCAGCCCAGGTTGGCTGTGTGCAAGGCAGCACCCTATGCACTCCAACCCCTGTAATCACTTTTTTTAAATTTTTGCAACCACATCTGTAGTGCTCAGGGATTAGCTCTGGCTCTGCACTAATCATACCTGGCAGCACTCTGGAGACCATATGGGGTTCAAGCTATTGAAACCATGTTCTCTGCATGCAAGGCAAGTGCCCTACCCACTATACTAAGACTCTACCTTACCTGTAATCACTTTTTAACCCAGGTTAACATTTCCTACTGTGTGTGGCTAAAGTGCAATAAAAGGAGAATAGTGTTGAAACTAGTTGAAGTGGACAAAACTTCTGGTTCTGATATGTGTGTGTGTGTCTGTGTGTGTATTATGATTTATTTGTAATGTTATAATTTTCTCCTTTTCATGGAGATAGAACAGTTATATTTATAAGCTAATATGCAGACTAAATTAGCTCTATTAAATAAAAACATGGTGGATGATGAAACAACAGTAGAGTGGTTAGGACATTTGCCTTGCACATGGTAGACTGGGCTTCCAAATATTTCATATCTGAGAACACTATATTATTGTTCTTGGATATGGAATATTTCAGAGTTTTGTTTTTGTACATATGTTTACCACCACCACCACCTCTACCACACTCCACCCCACCCCCAGACCTCAAGTCCTGCTCCAGTCCAACCAGGCGTGATCCCTGAATGTAGAGCCAGGAATGAGGACTGAGTACCACTGGGTGTGCTCTCCCACCAAAATAACATGGTGCTTGGTACAAAATCATATTTTCTGCAATGGTAATAAAATAGTAGTTATATTATTTAGCAACACTTTAAAGTAATTTAAATGATAGTAAAATTAAATAATATGCAATAGTTGGTTTAACCCAGAACAATCGAGTAGCCACACCAATAAAGCACTGTTGGATTCGGGGGCTAAGGATTATCTCAATCTTTTATTACTTCACTTGGTTAGAGAAGAAAGATTTCTTTCAACAAAGTCCATTAAGATGAAAGAGTAGACAGTTATTATATATCCGCATGAATAGAAACTGAGGGATCAGAGGTTATTATTACCAATGAACAAGAAGTAGTGATGTTGCCACAAATTCTTGGATATAGCATATTTCAGAGGTTTTTCTTTTTGTGTACTCTTCTTGTCATGAGTTGTCTTTAACACACAGGTGTTCAACATAGCCAGAGGATGTCAGAGAACTGAAAATCAACTGTTACAGAATACAAACGGGTTATTATTTGATTCTTCTAACTCTGCTGAGGAGATAAAATAGTCTAGAAATAATAGAAAGTGCAAAATTAAATTATGTATTTTAAAGTTTGCTGAATTACAACAAAAATGGCACTATCAAACAATTTTTTTAAAAAATAAACAGAATTGATGAATCAACTCATTTGTAAACATTTTGATGTGGAAAAGGACAAAAAATAAAAGAACAAGGAGGGTTACAATGGATGTCATAATTTAGGCCCTTTGGATGTTAAAAAATAAGTAGATTAATTATACTTTTCAACCTCTAGTTTTTCAGAATAAAATAGTTTTATTTAATATTCCAGTCTACGAATGCTTAGGAGCAAGTTTTAAAAAGGATCTGAGTACCTACCAATCAAACTCTAGTTAAGCATAACTATAAATATTCCATTGACTCATATAATTTCCACATAGATACAATAAATAAAGCCTTTGAAGCAGCATGAACTTGAATATTACTGGGTCTTTAAGATAACAAGAAATTTTAAAAGTATTTTATTTTTGAGTTTGCATTAAAACAAATTTTTCTTACAAGTATCATATTGTTTTTACTTTGGGTGGCCATGCCCAGCATTGCTCAGGGTCATACGTGACTTGGTACCAGGATCCAAATCAGTGCTAGAACCACAGCGACATTATCAGTGAGCATTTTAATCTTTATACTATCTTTCTGAACTGGAAGTACCAAATTATTACTGAGAACATTCTCCTCAGGATCACTTGGAATTCACCTTTGTTTTAAAAATAAAATATTTTGAAGTATTAAAAGTTTCCTTTAGCAAAAAACTCACCTTAGTTTTATGTCTGTATGTGCCAATGTATACCAAATATACTCCTTAATATCTTCTTAAAATCACATACTAGGTACATAAAACACTATATTTTACAATACTATTCTTATATTAGATAGTTATGCAATTCCCAGTGAAAAGGGGGAATAAATAACAGTACATCCATAGTAATGAAATAAAATTAGTGACTATAGTAATTTGGAGAAATGCAAATGTTTTTCATGACATTCGATAACAAAATGCATTAGGTTTCCTCCTATAATTACTTTGCAATTCCTCAAAAAGAAAATTTTTTAAAGCTTTTGACTGTTCATATTGATTAACTTCTGGTCAAAGTTGAGGGTAAGATAGCACAGTGGCAAAAAACTTTTCCTTTTATAAAGGTGAGGTGAGTTCAATTCCTGGAGTTACCCACACGTACCAGGTACTGTTCTAATGACCCTCTTGCCTGGATCTTCCAGTACGGAAAATAGAGTATATGACTTTTAGCTCACAACCATAAAAGAAAGAAAGCATGAAAACTAGTGTGTGCAAACACCATGACCAGGAAATGTGACTTCTTAAGCACTTTTTAACTACAACCAAAATGCGCACAAACACTACAATTCATGAGTACTGTTCTAAGAGAACCAAAATGAGATATATGAACAACACAAAGTGTGTAAGTACTACTACCAAATATACGTGAACCACAATCATTGAAACAACAGCAACAAGGGTAAAAGCAGAGAAAAAAAAGTGAACAAATTCAATTATTCTTTTCACATAAAAATCTTAGTTTCACCTGCACTTTTAAATATTCCAAGAATGTCTTTTGCTAGGTTATGGGGTTTACAAAGACAAAATTTAATAGACTTTGTCACAGAAGAGTAACTTAAATGGAAATATTTACATAATGCTATGCACATGGTCAGATGCATAACCAATGCCAGCTCCACGACTCTTACACCTGTAGTGTTCCATGAACTTTATTAATATTTATAACTGGGAAATAAAGTAATTTCTTTCCAGTTCTCTCTAAAATACACATTCTTTTATTATTGTATCTGATATGTTCTGGGTAGCATAACATGGTGCAAGAAAAATAAAAGAGAACTTCTTTCTATTCTGAATATATAATATGACTTAATATTCAATGCACAGAAAAACTTAATTTACAAAACCAACAGTAAATGAAGTTTGTTACTGTCACAAGACTTCAACAATACAACTGAAATATGTTGTTATGAATGTAACCTAGGAATTTTCCTAGAAAATATAAAATTTAAACAGAATCTAGAAGAATAAATAGAGTATTAGTGGTTTCAAAACTTACTATAAATAAATGATATGAATAAGGATGCATTTGTATCATCTTTACAAATGTAATTATTTTCATTGTCTAATTAAATAGCAAATATGATTATTATATGCTTACTATTTTATTGTGCTTATTTTTTCCTATGTTTTCTATAATATTGTTTGTGCTCGGATAGATTTGAAATGTAACATACCTAATGAGGTAATGACTATGACTGATTCTCTTTTATAGGTTAAAAAAAGAGCCGTAGAACCTAGCAGTTATATAAAACCGTGGTTTATATAACACTAATAGATGTTTCATATTGGATAGCTAAAAATATGCTTCTAGGGCTCACACTTTAACTTTTATTATTTATTTATTTATTTGCTTTTTAGGTCACACCTGGCGATGCACAGGGGTCACTTCTGGCTCTGCACTCAGGATTTACCCCTGGCAGTACTCAGGGGACCATATGAGATGCTGGGAATCAAACCCAGTTTGGCCGTGTGCAAGGCAAACGCCCTACCCGCTGTACTATCACTCCCAGTCCCGACTTGCATTATTTTTAACATGTATTACCTGTTTAATTTTGTTTTAGGGACCTTACTTAGTGGGAATCAGTAAACCTGACTTTGGGCTCAGAGACCACTCCTGGTAGTGTTCAAGGACTAGATGCGGTGTCAGGGACTGAAGCCTGGCTGACTGTGTGCAAGGCAAACAGGCAAACACCCTACCCACCGTACTATCTGTCCTCCCCACAGAGCTTATTTTTTAGGAATAGGTTTACCCTTTTCATGTCTGTATCATAACTGCCATAATCAATGCTCAAGATTAAAGTAACTCTCTAATGAAAGTAAGAACTGAAATAAGATCTACGTATACCATTTGTCAAAGAAAAGAAAGTACGGAACATCTGATTTGGTATGGGAAACAAAGAATTTTGAACAATGCAGGTCTACAGACCTTAGTTTCTGATCTTCAAAATAAAAGAGACTGGGGTCAAGTCTCCAACATAGGACATACAGAGCAATTGCCGTGAATACGGGGTCCAGGTTCATTTCCTGGCACCCCGAGGGTCCCTTGAGCCATTCTGGGAGCGATCTCTGAGTACTTATCCAGAAGTAGTCCCTAAAAACAGCTGAGCCTAGACTCAAATAACAAAAAATAATTAAATAAATTAAAGAGATCAGATGCCATGATTTGGAAAATAACTTAAATATTATTCCTATGTAGACTTGCTGCGTTGAAGAGACTGTCATTTTATTTTACCATTATCTTTTATATGGAAAAGAGCTTTATTTTCCCAATAAATGCTTCCTTTACATAGAACTCAATTTTAAAGTAGCATGGAAAATTTACTTTGATATTTTAAGGCAAATATTTAAATGTTTAGATTACCCTAGTCTCTCCAAATTACAGTTTTGGTTCTAGCAAAAAGAAAGGACATAATTTGATTGTCAGAAAAATTACAATGTACACTAGATTTATGGAGTGATGCTTTTTGTGAAAAATCCCAGTAAGAAGTCAAGCCACTGGAGCATAATAAGGAAGAAAATTGCCTCTGTCATTGTTCTTGTAAAGCTCATAAACTGGACTATCTTTGTGAGCACAAGATATACCAGGAATTAATTCATCCAAAAGATCTCATAGAACCCCAATTTAAAATAGCGTCTTAGCGCATATGCTGCCTGAGCCCTTGTGCTGCTTATGCCAACGTGGCCAAGCACATGTGTCACCGGCATCTCCCCTCTTCGGATGTGTACTTTCTTGCTTTCATACTTTTGTGTCTAAAGCTGGTTATGTGTAGGGGCTTCCTCCATCCTTGGAGAAGCCTGTGTTCTCTTGTTATTCTTACTATTCTCTCTCCCACTTATCTCTTCCTCCCTCCCTCAGAAACCTCTGAATAAAATCTATTTGCTCCAAAAAAAAATAGCATCTTAGTAATACTTTATCTTATTTTTATAGAAAGTAGTGCCTTCGTAATATTTTATCTTATTTTTGTAGAAATGAACTATGACACAAAAACATTTATATATGTACTAGAAGTTAACCTTTTAGTAACTTTGTCCCAAAGCTTACTTTTCTAACTACAGCCTCAGCTAGCTCAAATCTGCTTATCTTGATGACCACTTGCCCTGTTATTTGCTATACCTTTAATTTTTTTAATTATAGTAGGACACCAAAAATAAACTTTGAAGAAATTATGGAACTTAAAAATGACATTTTACAATTTTTTTTCTTTTTGGGTCATACCCGTCTACATTAGAAATTAGTTCTTAAAATTTGCTTATAAATGGATAGACATGGAGAGTGTCATGCTAAGTGAAATGAGTCAGAAAGAGTGTGACAGACACAGAGGGATTGCACTCATTTGTGGAGTATAGAATAACATCACATGAGGCTGACACCCAAGGATAGTAGATACAAGGGCCAGGAGGATTGCCTCATAGCTGGAAGCCTGCTTCATAAGTGGAGGGGAGAAGGCAGATGGAATAGAGAAGGGATCACTAAGAAAATGATGGCTGGAGGAATCAGTCCGGATGGGAGATGCATGCTGAAAGTAGATAATGGACCAAACATGATGACCTCTCAGTATCTGTGTTGCAAGTCATAATGCCCCCAAATAGAGAGAGAGTATATGGAATATTGTCTGCCATGGAAGCAGGGGGAGGGTGGGAAGTGGGGGATAAACCCGGGATATTGGTGGTGGGGAATGTGCACTGGTGGAGGGATGGGTGTTTGATAATTGTGAGATTGTTACCCAAACATGAAAGCTTGTAACTATCTCACTCCGATTCAATAAAATTAAAAAAAGAAAGAAATTAGTTCTTAAAAGTAAGAGGAAAATAGAAACAGTGTAGTAAAGAAACACAGAAATTAACTTTTAACCAAGTGACTAAAGTTAACTTCTGGAATAATAGGTCTTTATTTGATATACTATATTCAACTCACAGAAAACATCAGCCAAACCCAAATTCATGAACATTCTACAAAAATGAATATACTCTTCAAAATAACTACAATACTAAGAACATTGGTGAATTTTATTTTGATAATAGCTCAATATTAATAATAATTTTTATTGTTGCTACTAGAAAGTTGATGGTACTAGGAAATGTCTTTTGACATGTATATATGTTGAAAAATAAGCTTTGATATGTAAAATATTATTAGAATTGGTCAATTAATGTTATACTGGAGATATTAGCTATTCTTACAAATTTACTATGTTTAAAATTATTTCAATAGTACAGGAGGTAGAGTGTTTGCTTTGCATGCATCCGACCCAGGTTCAATTCCTCCATCCATCCCTCTTGAAGAGCCTGGCAAGTTACTGAGAGTATCTCACCCGCACGGCAAAGCCTGGCAAGCTACCCGTGGTGTATTCGATATGCCAAAAACAGTAACAACAAGTCTCATAATGGAGACATTACTGGTGCCCGTTCAAGCAAATCAATGAGCAATGGGATGACAGTGACAGTGACAGAAGTAAAAATTTATGAATACTCTAAAATTGAACTATTAATGTGACTTATTGATATATGCCATAATGACAAATGAAAGCTTCCAAAAATAATTACTAAATATTCCCTTGATGTCCTCTGATTATATTTATTCCAAGAGAATTGGAAATTACATAACTCCATATTTTCCATATACCCACTACAGTATATTTTGTCAGTACATATGTGTCAGATAGTAACATATTTACTGTTTGTTTTCACAGATCTTCTTTGACTATATTACTCTGTTTTTGGTTTTCTTTGGCTTTGTTCTGTTAGTTTGTTTTTGGGCCACATCTAGTGTTCAAAACTTATTCGATATCTATGCTCAGGGTTCACTCCTGATGATGCTCAGAGGGTGATATAGGGTGTGAGGATTGAACCACATGCACAGCAAGTACACTAAATGCTATACTATTGTTCTGTCCCCAACTTCATTCATCTCTAATGTGGGTCAATTTATCAAGAACATCTCTCCATTTTGATAAATATAAAAAATAGCTTGTTTCACTCTTGATATATATAATATATATACATATATATTTTATATATATATCAGAACTTCAGATTATTTCTTTTTCTTAAACCATTTGTAGAAGGTGTGGTCTTCTTTATAGAACTTCTCCAGTTCCATGTAGAGCCTCTCAATTTCTTCTTCATCGTAGTTGGAAGTTTGTGTGTAGACGATGAAGATAGAAACTGCAGGTAGTGAGCCACATCTATTCAAGTGTAATCGTCCAGTTCGGGTTGTTAGGCATTTGAATGAATCGATGCTCATGGACAAGTCTGTGTTGACAAGGACACCAATGCGACCAGCACCTCTGTTGTCACATGTTCTGAGGAACAATTCTTCTCCAGTGTTGAAAATGGGGTGATGTGATTGATGTCTCCTTGTTTCAGTCAGACCAATGATGTCGTACTTGATCTTCTGTGCTTGTACCATCAGGTCCTCGATGGATGCTTCTGATGTCAGTGTCTGTGCATTGAAAGTACAAACAATCATTTTAGTCTTTCTTTGTTTTGGCAGTCTAGTTTGTCCCCGAGATTCTTTCAGGCTCTCTTTGCTCATCTTTCTTAACGCTGCCATACTGGGGCTCTTTCGGTGACAGGTGAATGAGGCCAATTGTTGTTACTGTTGTTGGCATATTGAATACATGACAGGTAGCTTGCTAGGCTGGGCCATGCGGGCTAGATACTCTCAGTAGCTTGCCGGGCTCTCTGAGAGTGACGGAGGCCTTTAGGGCGGCCTCTAATCACCCTTAGAGGCATTACCATGGTTCACACCAAATTTGAACCCTATCATATATGGTGTGGGAATAATAGGTATTAAATGTTTTATGGTGTGGCCACTTTGTGGCCATGCAGTCTGGAGAGAAGCCTAGAGGTTGGCAGTAGCTGGGTAGTGGATCTTCTACAAAATCATTCTTGATGATTTTAATGCCAAGATAGGTCCGAGAAGGTCGCCCGAAAAATTCCACATTGGGACACCTGGCCTAGAATGGAAGGATCAGGGTGAGAGACTGTCTGAATTCATCATGTTGACCAAGACCATCCATGGTAATTCACAGTTCCAGAAGGCCGAATCTAAACGCTAGACATGGGAGTCTCCCGGTGGACAGTTCCACAATGAAATTGACCACATCATATTCAATCGAATGTTTTGCCTGACCAATGTCGCTGTTGTCCCAAAATTCCAAACAGGATCAGATCACTGTCTCTTTCCTGCAAAATTCTACTTCACAGAGCGGAGAGAAAAGTCTAGAAAATTTAAGTCGAAGAAGACAACTCCCAGAATGACCACCAACTGGGTGCTCTTTGGCACTATTGCAGCAACATGGTAAGATGCCGTCCTTGATAACATCAACGAGGAATATGATTGACTGGCTCAGCACATCCATGTCTGGGCGAAGAATGCTGAGAGTGAGAAAGCGACAAACAGACACCTGTCTTTGGAAACTCTCGAGCTCATTCGTCAATGTAGTATGGCGCAAGCCTCAGCCAACCACAAGCTAACGTCCGAGCTCACAAAGCTGTGCAGAGATGCGATAAAGGAAGACCTCAAAGATGGAAGAGCAGCAGTGCTGGCCAATGCAGCAGAAGCTGGGAAAAGTATTCGCAACGCTCACCTGTCCTTCGCCAACTACAAGACCAAGATGACTGCCCTCCGACGTCCCGATGGATCTATCACATCCTGCAGAAAGGCAATGGAGAGGATTATTCACGACTTCTACTCGGATCTCTTTGACAGCCATGTCCACCTGCCCACATACCAAATTCCGCAGGATAGATATGTCATTCCCAAAGTTCTTCCTTCTGAAATCCGACATGCCATTTCATTGGTTGTGAACAGCACCTGGTCCGGACAAGGTCAGACCCGAACACCTGAAGAATCTGCCACCAGTACCCAACAATACACTGGCCCAACTCTTCACACGCTACCTGTCTGAATGCAAGGTTCCGTCCCAGTGGAAAACCAGTAGGACCGTTTTTTTGTACAAGAAGGGAGACATCCACGACATCGGCAACTATCGCCCAATCTGCCTGCTGTCTGTTGTCTACAAGTTGTTCATTCGTGTCATCCTGAATAGAATAGGCAGAACACTAGACGAAAGACAAGCATGTGAGCAAGCCGGGTTCCGAAGGGGATTCAGCATGATAGACCATATCCACACAGTGACCAAATTCATTGAAATTTCGCAAGAGTACAAGATGCCGCTCTGGGGGTTGGAGCGATAGCACAGCGGGTAGGGCATTTGCCTTGCACCTGGCTGACCTGGGTTCGATTCCCAGCATCCCATGTGGTCCCCTGAGCACAGCCATGGGTGGTTCCTGAGTGCAGAGCCAGGAGTAACTCCTGTGCATTGCCAGGTGTGACCCAAAAAGAAAAAGAAAACAAGATGCCGCTCTGTCTAATATTCATTGACTTAAAGAAGGCCTTCGATTCTGTTGAGACTGAGGCGGTCATCAAAGCCCTGGACAAACTGGGTATTCAAACTCAGTATATCAAAATTCTCCTCGAGCTGTATTGTGGATTCACCACCAGGATCTCACCATTCTATAAGGAATTGATCATTGATATAAAGAGAGGGGTGCGGCAGGGTGATACCATTTCACTGAAACTCTTCAGTGCCGCCCTTGAGAACATCATGTGACGACTGGAATGGGAAGGAATGGGAGTGAAGATAGACGGTCGACAATTACACCACCTCCGCTTCACCGATGAAATCATTCTCATAACACCAAACATTAGCCAATCCGCACAAATGCTGACCGACGTCAACCAGGAGTGTGGAAAGGTCGGATTCCAGCTGAATCTCAACAAGACGATGTTCATGAAAAACGAACAGGTCCCTGAAGCTCCATTTGCTCTCAATGGAATGAACATCTCCGAATGCAGCAGCTATGTGTACCTGGGTCAAGAAATCAACATGAGGAACAACTTGGTGCTAGAACTGCGCAGGAGGAAGAGAGCAGTGTGGAATGCCTTCAAGAGCATCAAAGAGGTGGTTAAGAGAATGAAGAACCTCCGACTCCTGGCACATCTTTTCTATTCCACCATTCTTCCTGCACTAACATATGTCTCAGAGACCTAGGCCCTACGCAAACAGGATGAGAATGCTATTAGGGTATCCCAAAGAGAAATCAAAAGAGCTATGCTGGGAATATCATGTCTCACTAAAGTGAGAGAAGGAATCCGGAGTTCTGACCTCCGTCGACAGTCAAAAATCAGGGATGCTGTCTCGTTTGCCAAGGCATTAAAAATCAGATGGGCCGGTCATGTAATGCGATTCAGAGACAACCGCTGGAGTAGAGCTGTTACTGACTGGATTCCACGTGACGTGAGAAGACCTCGTGGCCGCCCACCAACTAGATGGTCAGATTTCTTTGTCAAATCTCTGACAGAATGATTTGACGCTCTTTCTATTCCTGGAGCGAGCAGATATCATTGGGCTGCACTAGCTCTCAACAGAGACAAATGGAGACTTTACTGGCGCCCACTCGAGCAAATCAAAGACTAATGGACTACAAGTCATACAGGTGATTAAACCATTTACTGAGTCATTTAAAAGTCAAGTTATCATATTTTATACTACAAAAAGTGCAATAAAAATATGTGGTGACTTTTTTAATCCAACCATTCCTCTAGTCATTTAAAATTTAAGCTATTCATATTCTTATACTTCAAGGTATGTGATAATAGTTATATCCAATCACTGTCATCCCGTTGCTCATCAATTTTGCTTTAGCAGGCACCGATAACGCTGACATTGTGGAGGATTGTAACAGTTTTTGGCATATCAAATATGCCACAAGTACCTTGCCAGGCTCTGACATGCAAGCAAGAAACTCTCAGTAGCTTGCCAGGCTCTCCGAGAGGAGCAAAGGAATCGAAACCGGGTTGGCCATGTGCAAGGCAAATGCCTTACCCACTGTGCTATTGTAAAATAAGTGCAATCTCCTGTATGATATGACTAAGTGAGATATCTGTAATTCTATATATTAGCTATATTATTTTTAAAACTTATTTATATATTTTTAAATTTTTTTATTAGTGAATCACTGTGAGGTACAGTTACAATCTTATGAACTTTCGTGTTTGCATTTCAGTCATACAGTGATTGTTTACCCATCCCTCCACCAGTGCCCATTCTTCTCCACCAATATTCCCTGTATCCCTCCCACCACCCCCACCCAATCCCTCACCACCCCACACTGTCTCTGCAGCAGAGCATTCCCTTTTGTTCTCTCTCCCTTAGGGTGTTGAAGTTTGCAATAGAGGTATTGAGTGGCCTTCATGTTCGGTCTATGTTCTACTTTCGGCACACATCTTTCAACCTGAATGGGTCCTCCCAACATCCTCTACTTGGTGTTCCCTTATCTATCTGAACTGCCTTTTCCCCCAGCATGTGAGGCCAGTTTCCAAGCTGGGGGCAGACCTCCTGTCCTTATCTCTACTACTCTTGGGTGTTAGCCTCTGTTACTTTATGTTCCACAGATAAGTGCAATCTTTCTATGTGTCTCTCTCTCTTTCTGACTCATTTCATTTAACATGATATTTTCCATGTTGATCCAAATATATGCAAATTTCATGACTTCATCATTTCTAAGAGTTGAATATTATTCCATTGTGTAGATGTAACAAAGATTTTTTAACCAGTCACCAGTTTTTGGTACTCCGGTTTTTTCCAGATTTTGGCTATCATAAACAGTGCTGCAGTGAACATATAAATGCAGATGTCATTTATATTATACCTTTTTGCATCTCTGGGATTAATTCCCAGCAGTGGTATTGCTGGGTCAAGTGGGAGCTCAATTTCTAATTTTTTGAGAATCGTCCATATTGTTTTCCAAAAGGGCTGAACCAGTCGGCATTCCCACCAGCAGTGAAGGAGAGTCTCTTTCTCCCCACATCCATGCCAATACCAGTTGCTTTGTTCTTTTGGATGTGGGCCAGTTTCTGTGGTGTGAAATGATATCTCGTTGTTTTAATCTGCATCTCCCTAATGATTAGTAATGTAGAGCATTTTCTTGTTCATTTCCACACCCCATTTTCTGATGGGGTTGGATGCTTTCTTCTCATAGGGTTCAACAAGTGCCTGTATATCCTTGATATCAACCCCTTATCAGATGGCTATTGGGTGAATATACTTTCCCATTCTGTAGACTGTCTTTGTATTTTGGTCACAGTTTCTTTTGAGGTGAATAAGCTTCTTAGTTTAAGATAGTCCCATTTGTTTATCTCTGTTCTCACTTGTTTGGCCAGTGGCGTGTCATCTTTGAAAATACCTTAAGCAGCAATGTCGTGGAGGGTTTTGCCAATTTTGTCTTCCGTGTACCTTATGGATTCTGGTTTAATATTGAGATCTTTAATCCACTTTGACATGACTTTTTTACCTGGTGTTAGGTAGAGACCTGAGCCCATTTTTTTGCATGTAGCTGTCCAGTTTTGCCAGCAGCATTTGTTGAAGAGCATTTCTTTGCTCCAATTCACTTTTCTTGTTTCCTTATTAAAGTTTAGATGATCATATATTTGAGGGTGTGTGTCAAGATATTCAACCCTGTTCCATTGGTCTGTGGCTCTGCCTTTGTTCCAGGGCCATGCTGTATTAATTATTACTTTGTAGTAGAGATTGAGGTGGGGGAGGGTGATTACTCCCATATTATTTTTCCCAAGAGTTGTTTTAGCAATTTGTGGGGGCTTATTGTTCCATATGAATTGCAGGATTGTTTGCTTCATTTATTTGAAGAATGTCATTGTTATCCTTATAGGGATCACATTGAATATGTACAATGCTTTGGGGAGTATTGTCATTTGAAATTTTAATTCTCCCAATCCATGAGCAGGGGATATCTTTCCATTTGCTCATATCCTCTTTTATTTCTTGAGTTAGCATTTTTTAGTTGTCTTTGTACAAGTCCTTTACCTCCTTAGTTAAGCTGATTCCGAGGAACTTGATTTTCTGAGGCACAATTGTAAAAGGGATTGCTTTTTTCATGTCACTTTCTTCTCTCTTGTGATTTGCATGTAGAAAAGCCATGGATATTTCAGTATTGATTTTATACCCTACAACTTTACTATACAAATCTGTTGTTTTCAGAAGTTTCTTGGTAGAATTTTAGGGTTCTCTAAGTATAGTATCATATATCATAAGAGGGAAGGCTCTTAGTTTTTCCCCATTTGGATGATGCTTGCTGTAGGCTTGCAGTAGATGGCTTTGACTATATTGAGGAAAGTCATTTCTATACCCATTTTGGCAAGAGTTTTCATCATAAATTGGTACTGGACCTTGTCAAATACTTTCTTTGTATCTATTGATATGATCATATTGTTCTTTTCTTTTGTTGATATGATGGATTAGTTGATTGATTTCCTAATGTTGAACCATCCTGGCATCTTCGGGATGAATCCCACTTGGTTGTGGTGTATGAACTTTTTGATGAGTTGTTGAATTCTATTTACTAATATTTTGTTGAGAATCTTCACATCCATGTTCATCTGGGACATTGGCCTGTAGTCCTTTTTTTGTGGTGTCTTTGTTTGCTTTTGGTATTAGGGAGTTATGAGCCACATAGTAACTGTTTGGGACGGATACTATTTATTCAATTTCCTGGAAAAGCTTGAGAAGAACTGGCAATAGGCCCTCTTTTCATGTTTGGAAGAATTTGCTAGTGAATCCATCTGACCCTGGTTTTGTTTTTGAGAAGACTTTTGATTACAGCTTCAATTTCCCTGATGTAATGGAACTATTCAGGTATTCCAGTTCTTCTTGATTCAGCCTTGGGAGATTATAGGAATCCAGGAATTTATTCATTTCTTCTAGGTTCTCTTTTTATTATTTTTACAAATATTTTGTTTATTTTAATGAAGCTGGTACAGACAATGTATATTTAAAACCCTTATCCCAGGCAAAAAAAAAATACAAGCAAAATCAAAAAAGAGCAGTGTTCTGTTGTATGCACTTCTGCAGGAATAACTTTAACTGCTAATAAAAGAACTTTTCTGGGATCTTCTGACAAGTTTTCTCCTTAATCTTAAAATGTTTTCTCTTCAGTGAAGCCATCTTTGGAGTTAGTCGTTACTCTCATAATAGCTGTCATATCATTTCCAATCTGATAATCCTCTTCTTTTGGTCCATACCCTAATATTTTAGAAGTAGCTTCAAGTGAAGGAATGGTCATTTTCCAAAGTTAAGTTCTGAAAAACTTCCATCTCCCAATGAAAGTCATAGTCCAGGAGTGAAGCATTCACATGTTAGAACTTCAGGGCCAATTGGAAAGTCATTATGGACACTTGCATTTGTTGATCTTATTATCACAAGCCTGAAAATGCACAGTCCTTGAAAAAGGTGGCCTTTCTGTAAACACAAGTCATTTTCTAAAAGGAGAGGACAATATGAAGGGATTGAAGTTTGACCATCAAAAATCGGCACAATGAAAACAAATAATAATAAATAATGGGCACTAGAATTCAAATTACCAGATATTTTAAAGAGACTGGGTGCCTGTTCTCAATTTTTTTTGAACACCACATTACAAAAAAAAACTATTTTCAAAAATAAAAAACGATTGAAGGAAAATAAAAGAATAAAAAGAATATATAAACCCTTGAATGACCCCTTGTTTGTTCCTGATAAACTTCAAACACATCTTCTTCTTCCATACCCAGTTCTTTTGGAGTGTGATTATCAGCCATTCTCTGACCTTCAGAGAAACCTGAATGAATTCTTTGGAACTCCCTGTCTTTGACAGTAAGATTCTTTGAGTTTCTTGAGATGTGTGGTCATTTTCACTTTAAAGTGAATCTCACTGCTATCCTGTCTAATAACTTTCAGCTTTATGTATTCCCCTTCCTTCTTATCCCCCCAAGTCCTCAGTTGAAGGTTTTGCCTCCTGATCCAACATGGAGACTGTGGCTTGCCCCGGGGTCTCTGCACAGCAGCGACCTCGGTAGGCAGGACCTCGCTCTGGGGTTTACAAACCCCTCTCCCTTCCCCACAAAGCACAACACCCTCTTCTAGGTTCTTTTGTTTCATGGCATACAAATTTTTCAAAATAGTCTCTAATGATCTATTGAACTTCTTTGTTTTCCAATTTGATATTCCCCTTTTCATTTCTGATTCGGTTTATTAGTGTCCTCTCTCTCTTTCTTTGTGAGTCTTGCTAGTGGTTTATCAATCTTGATTATTTTCTTGAAGAACCAGCTCTTGGTTTCATTAATCTTTCGGATTGTCTTTTGGGTTTTCATGTTGTTTATTTCTGCTCTATGTTTTATGATCTCTTTCCTCTGCCTGGTTTGGGCTCCTTTTGTTGGTCCTTTCCTAAAGTCTTGAGCTCGAAGTCAAGCTAACTATATAGGCCCTTTCTTCCTTTCTGAGGAAAGCTTGCAGAGCTATAAATTTTCCCCTTACCACAGCTTTAGCTGTGTCCCACAGGTTCTGGTAGCTCGTGTCTTCATTCTCATTTGTTTCCAGGTACCTTTTGATTTCTTCCTTGATTTCCTTCCTGACCCACTCATTGTTCAACATCGAGTTGTTTAATTTCCATATGTTTGATTTGGTTGGTTTTCTGCATCTGTCCATGATTAACTTCTATCTTCAGTGCATCATGGTCTGAAAATATAGCTGATACAATATCTATCTTCCTGATTCTCTTGAGGTATGTTGTGTGGCCCAGCACATGGTCTATTCTGGAAAATGTTCCATGTGCACTGGAAAAGAATGTGTATTCTTTTTTTTTTGGTGGGGGGGATATAAAGTCCTGTATAGATCTATTAGTCCTCTTTCATCTGTTTCTTCCTTCGAAGCCAGTATTTCCTTGGTGAGTTTTAATCTTCATGATCTATCCAGAGGTGATGAGGCAGTGTTGAAGTCTCCAACTATTGTGTTGCTCACAATGTCCTTCTTAAGGTCTGTTCACAGTTATTCTGGCAGTTAGATGGTCCCTCATTGGGTGTGTAAATGTTTAGGAGTGTGATTTCTTCCTGCTGTACATATTCCTTGATTAATAAAAAAAAAATGGCCTTCACTGTCCCTTCTAATCTTTTTCAACCTGAAATCTATGTTGTCCAATACTAGTAAGGCCATCCCAGTTTTTTGAGGGAGTTGTTTGCTTGCAGGATTGTTTTCCATCTTTTGACTTTGTCTGTGTTTGTTCTAGCTGTTCAGATGTGTTTCTTATAGGCAGCAGAATGTTGGGTTCAGTCTCTGAATCCATTTTGCTACTCTGTGTCTCTTAATTGGTGAATTAAGACCATTGACATTGAGAGAGATTATTATCATGAGGTTTTGTGCCATCTTTCTGTAAGGGTTTGTTACACTTGTAGGGGTTTTTCTTGTCTTACAATAGCCTCTTTAGTCCTTCTTTTAGGTTTGGTTTTGAGTCTATGAAGTTCCTCAGCTATTGTTTATCCACAAAATTGTGTATTGTTCCTTCCAGATTGAATGAGAGTTTAGTTGGATAAAGTATTCTTGGTGAAGTGTTCATTTCATTGAGCTTTTTCACAATATCCCACCACTGCCTTTGGGCTTGGAGGATTTCCTCTGATAAGTCTGCTGTGAATCTAAAGGGTGCTCCTTTGTATGTGATTTCCTTTTTTTACCTTGCTGCTTGGTGTATTGTGTCCCTATCTATGGCATCCATCATTCTAACTATGATATATCTTGGAGTTTTTTTTTGTTGCTGTTAGGGTCTCTTTTAGCTTGTACCCTTTTGGCTCCTTGAATATGGATGCATACATTCTCCAGCTCTGGGAACCTTTTAGCAATGATTTCTTTGACTGTGGCTTTTTCATTGGGGTTGCTTCCCTACCAGTTTTTGCTGCGTAGAACATACATGGTTCAGCATTGAGTTCTGTCACACCTGAATATATATAGAACTGGTTTATAACAAGACGGTTCGTCTGTATGCTCACTGTTCTATGTTTTCAAGGCTCACTATAATCTTGGTTTTGCCTGATTGACAAATAGCCACATGTGGACCATCACTGTGGCTGCAGACCACACTGGGACATAAAGAATGAAGAGGGTTATTGAATGGAACTTGGAATAGATGTTTTCTTCTCTTTACTCAGA
This sequence comes from Sorex araneus, assembly GCF_027595985.1. NCBI lineage: Eukaryota > Metazoa > Chordata > Mammalia > Eulipotyphla > Soricidae > Sorex > Sorex araneus. The sequence goes on from NC_073313.1 coordinate 178,314,357, forward strand.
ATCTTTGAGAGGTCTCCATTCTTTATCTTAAATGTCATTATCTATAAATTTTCCTATCTTTTCTCAATAATCCTAAACTTTTCCCCCTTTTCTCAATAATATGGAACTAAAATAAATTATATTTTTGGCAGGGCCTGGCAAAACACCTGTGGCGTATACAATATGTCAAAATCAGTAACAACAAGTCTCACAATGGAGCTCACACTCGAGCAAATCGATGAACAATGGAGCTACAGTGCTACAGTGCATTATATTTTAAAAAAAATAGACTTTTATGTCACACCTGGATGTGCTCAGAGCTTACTGTTGGTTTTGTGCCCAGGGATCACATCTGGTGATATTAGAAAGACCTTAGGTGGTGCTAGGGAAGGAATCTGCTGAGGCATATGCAGTGCAAGTGCTACTATACTCTTTCTGAGGTCAGTATAATTTGTATCACTTGTCATCCTGTTGCTCATTGATTTGTTTGAGTGGCTCCAGTAATGTCTCCATTCATCCCTGTTGCATGCTAGTGTAGCCCAATGGCGTCTGCTTGCTCCAGAAACACGAAGAGTATCAAACCATTCATTCAGGGTTTTGATGGAAGAAGTCTGACCAACTTGTAGATTGGTAGCCTCGTGTTCTTTTGACATCCCTTGGAATCCAGTCAGTAATAGCTCTGTCCTGAGGTCATCTCCAAATCACATTACATGTGCAGCCCATCTGATTTTCGACATCTTGGTAAATGAGATAGCATCCCAGATTCTTGATCATCCATGAAGGTTGGAACACCGGATTCCTTCTCTCACTTGAGTAAAACTTGATATTCTGAGCATAGGTCTTTTGATTCCTCTTTGGGAGACCCAAATAGCAGTCTTACCCTGTTTTTGTCTGGCCCAAGTCTCTGAGGCATATGTTAGTGCAGAAAGAATGGTGGAGTCAAAAAGATGTGCTTGGAGCCAGAGGTTCTTCATCATTTTAACAACATCTTCAATGCTCTTAAAGGTGTTGCACGCCACTCTCTTCCTCTGGAGCAGCTCTGATGGCAGGTCATTTGTCATGTTGAGTTCTCAACCTAGGTACACGTAACTGCTGCATTCGGAGATGCTTGTTCCGTTGAGAGCAAATGGAATATCAGGAACTAGTCTGTTTCTCATGAACATTGTCTTCAGGAGATTCAGCTGCAGTCCAATCTTTCCACAATCATGGTCAAAGTTGGCCAGCGTTCATGCAGCTTGGCTAATATTTGGTGTTATTAGAACAATGTCATCAGAGAAGCAGGGCTTGTGTAGTTGCCAACCATCTATCTTTACTCCCATTCCTTCCCATTCCAGTCGTGGATGACTTTCTTGAGGGTGGCACTGAAGAGCTTCGGTGAAATGGTGTTGCCCTGCCGAACCCCTCTCTTTACGTCTATGATCACTTCCTTGTAGAATTGTGAGATCCTGGTGGTGAATCCATAATACAGCTCACAGAGGATCCTGATGTACTGAGTTCTTTGAACACCCTGTTTGGCTAGGGCTTCAATAATTGCTTTAGTCTCAACAGTCAAAGGTGTTCTTTACATAGATGAACATTAGACAGAGCGGCATCTTGGACTCTCATGAAACCTTAATGAGCTTGGTAACTGTGTGGATATGGTCAATCGTGCTGAATCCTTTTTGGAACCCAGCTTGTCCCCATGGTTTTCCTTTGTCTAGTGTTCTGCCAATCCTATTCTTGATGACTCTAGTGAATAACTTGTACAAGATGGACAACACACAGATTGGGTGATAGTTGCCTATGCTGTGGATGTCTCCCTTCTTGTATAATAGGATGGTCATGCTGGTTTTCCACTGGGACAAAACCTTACATGCAGATAGATAGCATGTGAAGAGCAAAGCCAGTGTATTGATTAGTACTGGCAGCAGATTCTTCAGGTGTTCGTGTCTGACTTTGTCTGGACCAGGTGCTGTACATTTATTTACTGACAAAATGGCAAGTCAGATTTCGGAAGGGAGATCACTGGAAATGACATATCCATCCTGTGGAATTTGGTATGTGGGCAGGGGATGTGGCTATTAAAGAGATCTGAGTAGAAGTCAAAAAGATAAATTTTTCCATTGCCATTCTGGAAGATGTGATAGATCCATCAGAACATCTGAAGACAATCATCTTGGTCTTAGAGTTGGCAGGTGTTGCGAATACTTTTCCAGGATTCTGCTGCTTCGGCCAACACTGCTGCTCTTCTCTCTTTGAGGTCTTCCTTTATTGCTTCTCTGCACAGCTGTGCGAGCTCGTATGTTAGCTTGTGATTGCGTGAGGCTTGCGCCAAACCACTTTGGTGAATGAGCTTGGTCTTTTTTTGGCTTTCTCTCTCACAGTGTTCCTCATACAATAATGGAGTTGCTGAACCAGCCAATCGTATTCTTCATTGATGTCCACAACAGCATCTTCCCATATTGCTGCAATAGCTCCCAGTTGGTGGTCATTATGGGAGTTCTCTTCTTAAACTTTGCAGCCCTTTCTCCCCATTCCGTGAAGTGAAATTTCACATGAAGGAGATGGTGCTCTGATTACATTTGGAATTTTGGGACAACAGCGACATCGGTCAGGCAAAACCGTCAATTGAATATTATTTGTTCAATTCTGTTGTCGAACTGTCCACCAGGAGACTTCCATGTCCAACGTTTAGATTTGGCCTTCTGGAACTTCCAGTTACCATGGATGGTCTTGGTCAACATGAACTCAGTCTCTCACCCTGTTCATTCCATTCTAGGCTATGGGTCCTGATGTGGAATTTTTTGGGTGACTTTCTCGGTTCGATCTTGGCATTAAAAATTACCAAATGTGACCTTGTAGAAGGTGTGGTTTTCTTTATAGAAGTTCTCCAGCTCCATGTAGAACTTCTCAATTTCTTCTTTATCATGATTGCTCTGAGGTCAGTAATGATATGTTTTAAAAGAAACGATAAGTTAATATAGTAAATAACTGTAGACAACAGCAAGTGATTAGCCCTGGAAATCAAATCCCTTACCAAAACCCATGTATTATTGTTAAAAAGAAATCTGAGAAATTGAGTGTTCTCTGGTTATAAATATAACACCACTCAATAGGTAAAAATATTCAGCAATTAATGCCTGTATTTGATTTTTCACAACTCTGGGGAGGAGGGATAATTGTAAAAGATTCATGTATATCAGTTTTAACATTTACTTTTTAGAGTTACATTTTTTAATAGAAGATAATGATCTTTGTAAGATGTGTGTATGACAAAGACACTCAAGGGAAATAGAGAGAATGTAGTAGTGAAACATTATAGGAAATTAACCTTTCTCCACAATAATTGTAAAATCTGACTGTATAAAAGATTCTGGTTAAAACTATAAGATTTGCAACATATGCTTTAATTTTGAATCCTTTATTTTTAAATTTTACATAAAAACATACTTCTAGTAAAGATATAAACACACAATAAATTCTAATTTATTGATTACTGCTAGATGGCTGATTGATGGATATTTTTATTGCAGAACAAACATTTATTAAATTCAATTTGAATCCTCGTAATGGTCTCTGAAAAAGTTATCTCTGATCTCTTACTATTTAAACTCTACTCGTGCTGTACTATCACTTTTTAGAACAGTGTAAATCAATTCCGAAAGTTCATTGGCAATTCTTATTTTAGAAGAAACCATTTGACCTTATTACATGCTTTATCTTTAAAACACATATCCACAGATACCCCGTCATCCCATCTAAGGGAAGAGATGATGGGGTTTTTTGAACCAATGAAGAAAAGAAAGAATGATAAACTTTTTTTTTTAAATATTCAAGTGGGAAATGATTCTCCAAGACTAGGATAAGAGAACATTACTATATTTTACGCTACAAAACGTAGTTCTTAGAAGATCTTTATTGACTGAATCTCATTAAATTATATATTTTTTCTATGAGAAATTAAGTGAACAAAAATGAAGCTATTATTTATCATTAAATCACCCTAATTTAAATATTTGACAAAAGCTATTATTTTGATCACATTAACAATGATGAGATTAGAACATGGACAAATTACATAAACATCTCTTGAAGAAACTATATAGATTGCAATATGCCCATGAAAAGTTGTTCAAAAGCATGAACCATTTGGTTTCTGCCATTTTGATCCTAGTGTATCCTCAATAATAGCTGCTTAGTAAGTTCATCTCCAGAGCTGTTAGGGGTCAACCTGCTTTTAGTTTTCAGCTTTGTTGGTTTATCTTAGGTAGATTACCTAACCTGTTGAGCTTCTCCTGTAAACTAAAATTAAAATATTTACCTTGAAAGATTAAATTATATTGCATATAAAAATGCTTAGTATATGCTTCATAATAAATGAATGACAGTAATAAGACTGTATAACTGAGTGTGATCCAATATGTAAGGAAGTCCAGAATCCTCTTAATCTTTCCAAGGATATTGGAGGGTGGGTGGCACCCACAGAGTAGCAGAACCTGACCTGTGAATGTGGCCTGGGGTTGAAGTTTCAGTGCTTACTTGCCTAGTGCTCTTCACATACTGTGAAGCCCATTTAGGCAACCAGGCATGCAGAAAACCTTTGTGAGAGCCATGGAGGAATCAAAAGAAGATCTTCAGTGCTGCAGAGAGGCTCAAAGTGCTTGAGAGCTCATTTAGTTTGTAGGAGTGCAGCTTATTTAGTTTGTGGGAGTTCCAGCACCAGCATGGATGGTGACCCTAATGCAGAATGTCACAGGACCCCATGGGAAAGATATCAGAATGATCATGGAGCAGACAACAATGCTGGTCAGTTGGAAAATACAAACTAAACCCACTGTACATCATTACCAGAAGCACAGTAAAAAATAGTAACAGTGGAAGTTCTAGTGAGAATGCAGAAAAATAATCTTATAGATGTCTTCTCCCTCTTGGAGAACCTAGCAAGTTACCAATAGTTTACTGCCCACTCGGGAGAGAGCCTGGCAAGTTCCCTGTGGTGTATCCATATGCCAAATACAGTAACAATGATGGGTTTCATTCCCTTGACCCTGAAGAGCCTCTAATGTGGCACCATTGGGAAGGACAAGTAAAGAGAGGCTTCTAAAATCTCAGGGCTAGGATGAATGGTGACGCTGCTGGGCCCACTCGAGCAAATCGATGATCAGCGGGATGACAGTGATACAGTGATGCAATACTAGCACTGTAGCACTGTTGTTCCATTGTTCATCAATTTGCTCAAGCGAGCATCAGTAACATCTCCATTGTGAGACTTGTTATTGTTTTTGGCATATCAGATATGCCATGCGTAGTTTGCCAGGCTCTGCTGTGCGGGCAGGATACTCTCGGTAGCTTGCTGGGCTCTCCAAGAGGAACGGAGGAATTGGACCAGGTAGGCAAAAGGGAATGTATTACTAAGAAGAACTAAAATAGCACTCATTCTGTATAGGATAATATTGGTTCCTCCTTTTTCCTCCATTGCAAGGTTTACTGAGTAACACCCATCACAATGCTCCTGAAGCACTCCCATTTCCTCGTTACTCATCTTTAACGTCTCCTTTGTGCTCTGATTCACCAATCTGGCCTATCTGTTAATCACTCATTTCCACTAATCAGAAGCTGTGATATCTAAAGTCAGATTCTTCGGAGATCTCTGGATTTTGTATTTGTAAGTGAAACGTTGCTTGTCTCTTTTCTTTATGTCCTTTGCTGTTTACTTTAGAGCAATGTACTTTTTGTATAGACACAGAAAGACAGTTGATGCTATGCTCAACCCAAAAAAGAGGGTCCCTACGGGGGACTTGGATGGACCCAGGGCAATTTGTAAGCTGCCCTGGCATGGAAAAGGGAGAGTCAAGTGCTATAAAACTTATAATAAGTGAAGAGCACAGTCATGGACAGACTGCATAACCCTCAAAGAAGTAACTGGTTAAGGACCCTGCTGGGTCTAGGAAGGATTAATCTGGCCTACAGATTGTAGTCATATATATACAGAGAGATGTCCCTAGGAGAGCCACATATTAAGCTTAATGCTCTGTCCATACAAAATGACTTAAGATATTATTAAAAGTAAATATAAGATGACCATTGAAATGGACATAAACTAAGGAAAGGAGAAATAGGCCCTTAGATGAAATTCTGCCCTAGATAGAGTGGATCTCCTGGAAGGATGATATCTTTGTTTTAGAAGAAGTTTCCCCTAAAGGAAGGTTTTTTCAATGTTGATTGTAGTATCTCACCTATAAGAAAGTGCTACCCCCAACCTTTGATGTTTTGCTCTTAACTAACACTGGGAGAAGGGACTTGAGGGAAAATAAGCATGGAATGGTACAGAGAATAAAACTGGATCCAGAGGGTGAAACTGGTTGTGGTGTTTGAAACTAGGATAAGAGGAGTGTGAGTCTGATATGGAGATGGAGATTGGAATAATGGGTGATAGACCACCAACAGGCTTTTTGGCCCCATTCTCTCCTTCCTGCTTCTGTCCCCAGTGGGGCAGTGACTCATAGCCACTGAATGCAGCTGAGATTACTCACCCTTTTGTGAACACACAATTCTGGGAAAACATTTCTTTTTTTTTTTCTTTTTGGGTCACACCCAGCGATGCTCAGGGGTTACTCCTGACTTTGCACTCAGGAATTACTCCTGGCGGTGCTCGGGGGACCATATGGGATGCCGGGGATCGGACCCGGGTCGGCCGCGTGCAAGGCAAATGCCCTACCTGCTGTGCTATCGCTCCGGCCCCTGGGAAAACATTTCTTAAAAGTATAATATTTTAGTTATGATGCTGTGCATTTTTATTCCTGAATGTCTATTCCAAAGAAGTCATAATTTGTGTGTATATACAAAATGTCTATACAGAAGTGTTTGTAGAAGCTTTAATTGTAATAGTCAAAGTACAGATACTTATCAGATGTTCTCCAACAGGAAAATTGTTAAACTATGGTACATCCAAACCATAGAACATTACTAAGATAAAATTTGGATAAACTACTTACAAATTCAGCAACCTAAATGAATCTATAGAGAAACATGCTAAATAAAATAAAGCTTGCTCCCAAAGATTACATGGCATATAATTTACAGTCATTACTGATAATAAAACTATAAAAGATAGATCATTGTTGCCTTGAGTTTATTAAAGGATGGAAGTGAGAAGTTCAACAATGAAAGGGTGAAGAGGAGGGCAGGTTAAGAGTCAAGAACTGAAGGGCAGGTTAAGGGTTAACCGCTGAAGTTGCCCTTTGTAACTACTTGACTGCTTTGAAAGATGTCTTCAGGACCTACTGCTGGGCAGGACTCTGTCACCAATTGGGCCAATAAATTGCCCCTAGGAACTGTAAACAAACATCTGCTTGGGAACAGTCAACAAATGTTGAAATTAGCATATTAAGTGAAATAGGTGTGGTTTTCCCTTTTGTATGGTTTTCCTTTGATCCAATACCTGTGATTTTCTTTGATATGTATGATTCTCCTTTGATCCAATACATGTAATTTTCCCCCAATATGTGCGATTTTCTTTCTATAGGTATGATTCTCCTTTGATCCAATACCTGTGACTTCCCTTTTGCCTTCCAAAAGGGTACAAAAACTGTTTGGTTTTTGGGTCGGGACCCTCGGCTCTATAGTTGCAGGGTCCCAGCATGTTGGCTTGAATAAACCCCGTGCTTTTGCAGAAAGAGTTGTCTCGGTCTTGTTCCTCAATTCACACCTCTCAAGGTAGAGATCTGCTCGAGGTCTCTCCGACCTTAACAAGGGCAACACTAGAGATGTTAGTGAACCAGGTTCTCTGAAAATTGTTTGTTATCATTTCTTCTGTTTAGCAATCAACCATTGCTCGGCTGCCAGGGCTCTGCTAGGGGTGGGGAGGTAAACTCAACCCACCCACTCCGAGGGGCCCCTGTGAAGACAGCCAGGCATGAGGGCAAGAGACTCACAAGTTTGGATGAGCCTCACGCATGAAGGAACCAGAGGAGGAACCCAGGTGTGCAGGAACCTGGGGCTGAGATCTCCAAACCTGCTCAGATAGGGATTGGGCCTCTTCTGCCCAGATCCCCCCTTTTCCAGTAGCTAGGCAGTCACACCCAGAAACTGCCCCTGGCGCCATGTAAACCCATCAACTATAAACCCAAGCTCCTGGAAACTTGGACATCTTATAACTTAGTTCTCCCTCTCGAGAAACTGGCAGGCTACTGAGAGTTTCCTATCTGCATGGGAGAGCTTGGCAAGCTCCCCATGGCGTATTCATATGTCAAAACCAGTAACAATGATGCGTCTCATTCCCCTAACACTGAAAGAGCCTCCAATGTGGCACCATTGGGAAGGACGAGTAAAGAAAGGCTTCTAAAATCTCAGGAATAGGACGAATGGAGACGTTACTGAGACCACTTGAGAAAATCAATGGGATGATGATGATGATGATGATAAGCAATCAATATATTGCCATAAGAAACTGGGTAATTTACAAGAGAACCTCTCTGCATTTTTCTTATAAAACATGAGAATGTAGCTTCTCTAAACATAGCCCAAAATGTGTCTAAACTGCTTTATTCAGCTAAATTGAAGCTGACTTAAGTATGAAAATGTACTTATTCAGCATATGGACAATGGCACCTTTTCTTTGCTCTTCAGGTTTGGAACCTTGTCTTGTTACTCTATTGATGCAAGATATTATTAATTTGTCAATTCTATATGTGTTTTGGAATATTTGAAACAGTCATGCACTTTGATGTTCACTTTTTACCTGACTCATTATTCTCAGAAAACAGTAGGAAATGAAGAAAACTGAGAGAATAGCTCATTTCCCTTTAGATGTGTCAGGACATATTTACTTACTTTTGGAATAGCTAGTATTAACCAGACACATTCATTATATTTTAAAATGTATTTTAAAGCATTTCTAGCTTTCCTACAAAATTGAGAAGATACGAATATTTTCCATATACACTATACCATTAGGCAAGTATAGTCTCCCCCATTATGAGCATCAACACTAAGATATTTTTATTTTCATTAAGAATTAACCTTCTTCATTACATCATAATTATTCAATTTTCATAGTTTATGGTTTAATCAGTGTTGTGCATTTGATAGGTTTGGATAAATGTATAATGGCATATATCAAATATTATAATAGCATGCCGACTATTTTTATTGTCCTGAAATCCTCTATGTTCTATTAGAATAATTACTCCAATTCCTAGAGACCATATTTTTATGTGTGTGTCTTTGTTTTTTGGCCACACCGGTCAATGTTCAACCAACGTTTATTCCTAATTCTGCACTCAAGAATCACTCCTGGCAGTATTCAGGGGAACATACAGGTTGTTGGGGAGAGAATCTGGGCTGGCTACATGCAAGGGCAGTGCCATACCTGCTGTACTCTCTCTCCAGTCTCTAAAGCACATTTGTTTATATGTCTATTTTCCACGAATGTAATTATATCATTGCAAATATATTGGATAGATCTATTTCAGATTGACTTCTTTACTTGGTTTTACGCATCAGCGTCCAGCTGAGTATTTTCTAGGGTTGAATAATTCATTTTTTAAAAGTAATTGAATACATTCTATTATCTAGATAATACTGTAATTTATCTCTTCATCTTCCATAGGACATCTTTGTTACTTCCAATGTTAGACTATTGTACATAAGGATGTTGCAAAGTGTTTCTTTGCATATTTTTTTAAGTGAACATGTGTTCAACACTTTTGGATAAATACCAAGAACTATGGATGCTGGATTTTGTTTTGAATATATTTTATTTTGTAAGATACTGCCAAACTGCCTTCCAAAGAGGTTTATCATTTCATGTTTCCACCAATAATGAGAGTTCTTGTTCTGTTTATTCACGGTATTTGGTATTGACAATGTTCAGGAATTTGGCCTTTCTGATAGATTCTGTTATAGTAATATGTAGTTCCTTTAGTTCAATTTCCTTGAATGTATATTATGGAAAGAAGATTTTCACTTGTCCTTTCTCTTCTGGAGGGTGGTCATTATGGACTTTGACCTATATGAAAACTTGGGGTGTTTTGTTTTTAACTTATTGGATTCTTTGCATATTTTAAAAAACTGTTATTTGTCAGCTGTGTTTTTACAAACGTCTTGTCCCAGAAAGTGGCTTGTATTTTCATTTGATTAACATTCAAAAATAATTTCAGATATTATGTATTAAAAATATTTTTGAGCATTAAATCTAAAATGGCAAAGTTATATCCAGATTTCTAGGTTCCCTCCTAAGTTGTCTCTTAAGTTTTATTTTTTTAATTTTATAATTCTTGCATTTCCAGTATATAATCTATTTTGGATTAATTTAATGTGAACTATAAACTTTTTCTAGAAGACTTTTTGAATACAAATATTCAGTTGTTTAAATTTGCTGAAAGTGTCTTTGTTTTATTGTGGCACTTTTGTTCCCATTATCAGAAATAAGTTTGCTGTATCTATAGCAGTTTATTTAAGAATTATATTCTTTGTTATCTCATTGCTCTATATGCTAATTCTTTCACTAATATCACACACTCGATTGCTGAAACTATACTAGATTTTGCATTGGGTAGCATTAGTTCTCTCAGTATTGCACTCCTTTCAGAACTGTTTTGATTTATTTTACATTCTATTTAAACTTTAGAATTAGTTTATCAAAATCCATAAAGTGTCTTGCTGAGGTTTTGATTGTGATCAAAATTTGCCTATAGATTAATTTAGAAAGAACTGATATTCTGAAAATATTATGTTCATAGACATCAACATTAAATATTTATCCACTTAATTTCTTTTTAGATTTCATTCATCAGTGTTTGGCAATTTTGGTGTACATATTTTGTTTGTGCATATATATGTATATACACATATATTCATATACATACATTTGTGGGACAGTTAATGTAAATGGTATATTTTTATTCCAAAGTTTACTTGTTCATTTGTGTTATATAATATTATTGTTATAGAGGAACACATTGACTTGTATATCAACTTCACAAACTTGTTACAAAAGCTCCAGGAGGTATTATTGTAGTTATTCATGTCATTTGCATTTTTACATAGGTAACTGTTTTTAAAAGATACATCATACCATTAAAATCCAATATTATCCTTCAGACAGTTTTATTTATTCCTTTTTTTAATAATGTAGGAGTAGCACTGTAGCACTGTCATCCCATTGTTCATCATTTGCTCGAGTGGGCACCAGTAACGTCTCCATTGTAAGACTTGTTGTTACTGTTTTTGGCATATCGAATACGACACGGTGGCTTGTCAGACTATGACGTGCGGGCAGGATGTTCTTGGTACCTTGCCAGGCTCTCCAAGAGGAATGGAGGAATCAAACCCGGGTCAGCCACATGCAAAGCAAACGCTCTACCAGCTGTGAATATTGCTATTTATTCAGCCATTGATTAAGCTGGTTGAATTGGGCATGAACTCCACATTACTTTTTTATTTTGCTGTATCATTGTGAGGGGATAGAGCAATAGTACAGCAGGTAAGGCCTTTGCCTTGCACACAGTCAACCTGGGTTTGATTCCTCCACCCCTCTCGGAGAGCCCAGCAAGTTACCAAGAGTATCTCGCCTGCATGGCAGAACCTGGCAAGCTACCCGTAGCATATTCAATATGCCAAAAACAGTAACAACAAGTCTCACAATGGAGACATAATTGGTGCCTGCTTGAGGAAATCTATGGGCAAAGGGATGACAGTGACAGTGACAGTGATGATTGTGAGATAGTGTTAACAAAGCTTTCATGTTTGAGATTCAGCCATGCAATGATGGAACACCCATCCCTCCACCAGTGCACATTTTCCACCACCATGTCCCAAGTATTTTCCCACACACACACACACACCCTGCCTCTAAGGATGACAATTTCCCAAATACTCTCTCTCTAATTTGGACACTATGTTTTGCTGGAATTTTCCCACCACCATTCAAGCCTACCTGCCAGAGGCAGACACTAGGTAATATATTTTTCCATAGATCATTTTGAATATCATGAGAGCTCACACAGTCACTCTCAGATTACAAATGTAAATTTCTAGATTGTAAATGGTTGGGTTCCAGAGACATCTCTGTATGGCACTAATCCATTTGGAGATTCAATTGGGAGTTTCTGGGCCAGGGCTGTTCGTGTGCTAAGATGACATCCGGAGGCAAATTGTGGATATAACAGCCAGTCTTCCAGGCAGGTGGGGTCCTGGGGAGGGACAGGTGGGTCCTCTGCCGCCATGTGGCCTCGAGATTTAGTCCTGAACTCGTGTGCCTGGGCCTTGCTTGTAGAAGTTTTTGGTTACCAGGATTCCTTCTGGAGTAGGCGTGGAGACTGCACCTGCTCCATCTGGGGTGCCCTGGTGGTATTGGCTTCGAATGGAGCTTGGAAATATCTCCTGCGCTGTGATGTCTTCCTGGACTTGCCTCTGTATCTCTGGGCCAGGGCTGTTTGTGTGCTAAAATCCACATTGCAAGATTTTCAGCAGATTATATCTTGGTGAGATCCATCCTGAAATGGTGGAGTCAGGCTTGGGGTATGGTGGCAATTTTGGATTGTGGAAGCAAGTGGCTGTGGGGCACTCTGCTTGGGCGGGCACAGACCAACCTGCACCCTCCAATTTACTCTGGTCTGTTCAGCCATGTATGGGTTATAGCTTAACTGTGGCTTTTGATCTCTTTTGAGATTTATTTAGGGGTCTCTGAAGCAAGGCCGGTAGAGCTTACAGGGTGGCACTGGAGTTGGTTAATGGGGATGACTGCTAGTGTGTATTGGGAAGTGGAGGAGGGAGCCCATTCCAAATCTGAGAAAGCCTGGAGATTTCCATCACAAAACCCACATACCAGGATTGTCAGCAGATTCTATCTTGGTGAGGTCCGTCCTGAGACTCTGGAGTCAGGCCAGGGGTATGGCCGTGATTTTGGTTTGTAGAAGCAAGTGGCTGCTTGGGGTTCTGCTTGGGCAGGCCACCAGGCCATCCCACGCCCTTCGACTTACCCCAGTCTGTTCAGTGATGTGTGGGTCCAAGATTATTTATGGTTTGTAATCTCTTTCAAGATTTATGGGTATCTGAAATAAGGCAAATAAATGAGCATGTATAACTGAGCTGGTGGTGGTTTGTGGGTGTGGCTTCCACATACCCAACTTTTAGTCATTTAATTTCTTGGTAAACTTGGTACCAAGTTGTTGGGTTCTGGCTAAAGGCACAGTGGCAGTTTTGGGATATCAGGAAGCCTGAAGGCACCATCAGGATTCTGATGTACTCGCCCCGCAGGTACAGGTTAACCTGTTGGCAGTACCATAATCCTGAGTTTTATTTATTCTTAACCAAGTTTTATACATGTACTCCGTTCTTGTGCTATCCCTTCAGTAAACATATTAAGCAGAATGTTGTTAAGAAAGGATGTATTTCCCTTTACCTAATCTAAGTGGTAAAGCTTTCAGTTTATTTTCACCATTTATGTTAGCTGTTTTATGTTCTATTTTTGGTATATATTCATTATTGTGTTGAAGAACCTACTCCATATTCCTAGTTCAGTGAGTTATCAAAATAGATGCTATTTTTGTTCATTTCTTTTCTTCTATATAATATAATCATGGACTGGAGCAATAGCACAGCAGCTAGGGCATGCATGCAGCCAACCCAGGTTCAATTCCTCCACCCCTCTCGGAGGGCCTGGCAAGTTACCAAGAGTATCCGAGACACAGCAGAGCCTGCAAGCTACCCATGGCATATTCAATATGCCAAAACAGTAACAACAAGTCTCATGATGGAGATATTGCTGGTGTCCGCTTGAGCAAATCGATGAACAACGGGACAAAAGTGCTATTTATAACCATGGTTTGACCTTTATTAGCTGGTTGATAAGATGGTTTATAAGACAATTTTCAAATGCTGAATAATCAACCTTGCATAGTATGTTAATATAATTTAGTCTTGATAAAAATGTATTTTATCATAATTTTGGCCTTCTTGGCTAAGTTTGGTAAAATTTGCACTCTAATACATACATATATACATATATATCCTTAGTTTTAATTTTTCCCTTTTGGAAAGCTACTATCTGTTTTTGTGTTTAGAATAAGGTGGCCTTAACAAATGTGTAAAGAAGCCTTGTCTGCTTGTCTCTACAAGAGATTATAGAGAATTTGTAGAATTTCTCCAATAAGTAGTTAAAATCATGAATGAAGTGTTCATTAATCCATAGTTAAAACAAAAACGTTAACAAACAGAAAAGATGGTTGTGCCATCCAAAAGAAAAATTTACATGGCACTCTATTCATTACCGTTGTCTGTAACTATTAATATGTATTTATTTAGGTCATCCTATATTAAAGATGACACAAACAATAATTGGAGTTGTAAAGAAAAGTACATAAAGGAAAGTTTCTGTCTGTCATCATGACCAACATATTCCCTAATTTGAAGTTACAAATCAATGAGTGCACCAGAGGCAGACAACACTGATCTCTGTTGCTCTGCTGTTTGAGACCCCTTGACCTTCAACAGTGTGACCTTTGACGCTGTATAGCTATGAGTGTCCATTCATCACAACAAAATGAGCCTGACTCCTCATGAGCAGGCATAGAAACTACAAGTCGGCACTGCAGTCAATTGGGTTAGAAACTATCAATTGTGTGGGAAGCCTTGTCATCATCACAAGAACAACAGAAAGAAGAAGGTAAAGTTAATAATAATAATAATAACAATAATAATAAAGAATGGGCCCAAGAAATCATGATATTTCTTTAAATTTAAGGTCACAATTATCTTTATCAAAGTAATATAAGAAGTACTAATTTCTCTTGTTTCTTTTTTTTTTTGTAGAGTACTGGTAATCTTTCACCTGTACTAGTGAGCAAATAATCACCGCAAAAAAACATAAATCCTGGTAAAATAATTAAATAATGTTATTTAAAGCAAACAAAATAAAGGGAAGGAAGGAAGGAAGGAAGGAAGGAAGGAAGGAAGGAAGGAAGGAAGGAAGGAAGGAAGGAAGGAAGGAAGGAAGGAAGGAAGGAAGGGAGAAAGGAAAGAAGGAAGGAAGGAAGGAAGGAAGGAAGGAAGGAAGGAAGGAAGGAAGGAAGGAAGGAAGGGAGGAAGGGAGGGAGAAAGGAAAGAAGGAAGGAAGGAAGGAAGGAAGGAAGGAAGGAAGGAAGGAAGGAAGGAAGGAAGGAAGGAAGGGAGGAAGGGAGGGAGAAAGGGAGGGAGAAAGGAAGGAAGGAAGGAAGGGAGGGAAGAAGGGAGGGAGGGAGGGAGGGAAGGAGGGAGGAAGGAAGGAAACCAAACCTAACCCAAACAAAAATGTAGTAATGTTTGAGTTTAGAGTGAGCAGACAGAGTGAGACAGACAGAGACTGGTACAGCAGTCAGTGCACTTGCTTTGCATGTATCTGACCTGGATTTTATCTCAGGCCCCCACATGGTCCCCCAAGCTGACCAAGAATGATCCCTAAACAGAGAGTCAGGAGTAAGCTGTGAGTACTGCTGAGTTTGCCCATTTCCTAAAAGTCAAAAAAGATATGTGCACAGGAAGAAATTCTTCAACGGCTCTTATCTTCTTGTGAAACATTTTGTTAATTCAAAATAAGAATTTAAAGTGCTACCTTCAGGTCTTCTTAACCAAATTAGTATGTGCAATTTAAATATTCTTTCACTTTCTAATCTTTGAAAATCTAATCAGGTCAATGTGTTTTTTCCCCATTATTATATTATAACATCAAAGATACCTTAGTGACTATTTTCCAAATATTCTAGGTTCAATGACTTTTATATTAAGCTTAAGCAAAATGTAACTTGCATGAATAAGTTTTACTTTCTAGTATCCCTGAAGTATACTCAAGATATGTTTTTTAAAATTAAATAAATTATGAGGTATCATTCACATTCAAGTATATTAACATTCAAGTATATTAATTGCAAATTGATTTATTAAGGAAATGTTTAATGTACACTATCTCTTGCCTGATTGAAGATTCTCATGAGAAACCACTTGTTACTTTATTTTAACATGCTTCATTATCTTTGAAAGATTTATGTTAAAGTTAGGAAATAATAATTAATACAGCAAGAAACATTCTTTTATTTGCAGAAAGTGAGGCCATGGGAAATTATTCCCAATATAACATTTAAATTTCCAAATTTATAGAATTTGTATCTTATAGATTTATGAAATCTAATCTTTTCTACTTAAAAACTGAACAAATATGACATATTTTATGTTCTACCTAAATAATTTTATAAGATAAAATAACAAAGAAAGCATAATTATGAATATGTACAAATTCACAAATAGTTTTAAGAAGTCTAGTTACTTTTTACAATTTAGAGTTCTGGATATATTATTAATTCAAGTCCATATAATGAGAACTTTGGAAGAAATTAAACACATAAACAACAGCTCCTGTCTTTCAACTATAATTTACAATTTTTCAGTTTTACAATTTTAATAATAATAGGAACTCTGAAATTTTATCAAGCTACTGTTATGCAGTATGCAACTCTGAATATCTCAATCAGTCAAATCAATTACTAAGGTAAACAACTGATACTGGACAATATATAGAAGGTCCTCAGATAACTTTGCTTGCATGTAATTTATATTTTTTTTGGCTTTTGGGTCACACTCGGCAATGCACAGGCGTTATTCCTGGCTCATGCAGGAATTACTCCTGGCGGTGCTTGGGGAACCATATGGGATGTTGGGAACTGGATCCGAGTCGGCCTCGTGCAAGGCAAATGCCCTACCCTCTGTGTCATCCCTCCAGCCCCTGCATGTGAGTGAAAGTGAAAGTGAATATCCAGTTGCTCATCGATTTGTTCAAGCGGGCACAGTAACGTCTCTCATTGAGAGACTTATTGTTACTGTTTTTGGCATCCAATACGCATGGGTAGCTTGCCAAGCTATCTGAGAATGGTGGAGGAATCGAACTCGGGTCAGCTGCGTGAAAGGCGAATGCTCAACCTCTGTGCTATCTCTCCTGCATGTAAATTTGAGTAAAATTAATGTTAGCTGACATGGAGAACCTACTTTTGGTATATAATTTTTTCTTAAAGTATCCTTTTCCAGCAAGTTATTAATACATAATAATTAAATGAGGATCAGATATTTTGTGTTGCTAGTGTTTTTTAGATATTATGTTATATATTTTTGCATCCTATTATTATGCTTACAAAATGCCTATTTGTCCTCCTTGCTCCAATGAGAAGAGAAAAGCAATTACTCCTGGATAAAGCTCAAAATAATTGCTCAATTGCATGCTAATGTAAGTATTCTGAGCACTTTTAAAGCAAGTGAGGTTGAGTATAATTTCTGATTTCTGGTATATGGAATGAATTTTATAATTAAAATTCTTTTGACTGATGATAATTTATTGGAAAGGAATCTTTTGGAAAATCAAGAAGCATCTGCACTGTACTGCCCAATTTAGGCTTTCTTTGTGGTAATATAACTTTTTATAAGCACACATACACATATATACACAAAGGTGACTCATATCTGATATTGAAATATGCATATCAGGAGTAACTAGTATCAGAAAAAAGTCTTTAAATTTAGTTGTCTTACATTTGTTTTTATATTTATTACAAAGTCATCCTTCCTGTAAAAAACAAATTTGACTCTTTTAGTGTGTATTCAAAAATGTGAATTTTGAGCCACATCAGTGTTGCTTGGGAGCTATTCCTGGCTCTGTACTTGGGATCTCTTCTAGTATCTTTTGACTACTCTCACCGTAGAATTTAAACAATGCTTATTCATCCCTATGTCTTCTCTGACCCTCATTTAAATACCTTCCAGCAATTCTTGAACATTTTTCCCTGATCATAAGGTCTAAGTTCTTATGCTGGCATTCATATTTTCCAGAAATTGTGCACACCGTTTTGATTTGGGAAATGTTCTCTTATTTTCAAAAGTAAGAGTGTCCCAAAGTATTTGTTGAAATTCACTTCTTATAGATGATAAAAGGCTCCAATGCAGTCAGGATGGTTGTCGAAAGACTCATCGTTATTTATTGCTGCCTTGACAAATTGAAGGTTTGCTACACACATTTGATATCTCACAGTTCTAAAGTTTGGTCTGACCAAGTTATATTGAATAAAATATGTAGGTAGGGCTGTGTTTATTTCTTCAGGACCTAGAGGAGACACCCTTCATGTTAGCACTATAGGTCTACCACATTCTTTGTCTCATAACCTCTTTGCAGCATCTTTAAAAATGCAACTGTTTAATTCCTTTGATTTTGCTTTTATGATCACCTTTCCCTTCTCACCCAGACTGGACAGATATCTAAAATAATCTCTGCTTTTTAAGGACATATGTGATTAAATGTCACAAACTTGGATAATCTAGTATAAATAAGAAAGTAAATTAATTCAACCTTTCCAATGATTAAGATGTTACTATCCTTGGGGGCTATTATTTACCTTACAACAAGAATCATATATTTTCACACAGTAAATTTAAATAAATATTATGCTTGAAAATCACTGTTTTTCCCCCTAAATTAAAAAAAAATAGTCATATATTTGCCAAATCAATGGGCAGCCTTACTTTTATCTTGGTCTTTTCTATTTAACTACCTTGAATTTTCTTCTGTTCCCCAAATCTGTTTCCACAAATATTCAGGATTTCTATTTATTTTTTGTTTCTCATTTACTAGAAAATTATTTTTTGATAATACTTCATTTCTGACCATTATTTAGCTAGAGAAAACATAATGGTGCTTTAACTGAGCTATACAATCTACAAATTTTCATTCCCCTCAATATTCACTCACCAGAAATTTGTGTTGAGTTATTAACATATTGATTTTATGTGAAAGATGATGTGGTGTTTGGATAGAATATTTGACTTACAGGTTAAAAATAGGTTTTTTGCCAACTGAACACAGGCCAGTTATGTAAAGTGACTTATTGGCACTTCTCTGTTATAGAGTTGAAAATGCTTGATTATTTACTTCAAATGTTGACTTTAAGGACCAGACAGTTTTATTTTACAATTTCAAAAAAGAGACCACACCAAAGAATAAACATCTTATTATTTGCCTTCCTACTTCTTTTAATTCTATATATTTATAGATATGTGTCATGCTGTAAACTATGCAATTATCTTAAAGTTTTTTCTTTAATTTACTTCAATCTTATCGTTAAATGAAAACAATACTTTTATAATAATCTTCGTAGATATATAATCTTAATATAAATAAACAATTTAAATCACAGCCCGGAAAGTAGAAGTATAAATGCAAATAAAATGCAGAGTACAGTAAAACTTTATGAATACAAGTTAAATTATCAAGATTTGTTAAAATGCTTCATTCTACTTTATTCCAACATTTGAAGCCCATGTCATCTCTTGAACATATCTCTCTCTTTCAATCCACTCATATTTAAGTACATTTCTTCCAATAAAACTATTTTACTTCACTCAAATAAGAACTACAAAAGCATATTAAGTTCATTTTTTTAGTATTAAGTATTCATTAGGAGTCTATATCTGATAGGTAAATTACATATTAAGCAGTGTATAAATTTATTTTATTAAAAATCACAATAAACCTGATATTAAAACATTGCTAACATTATTTTACATACAATAAGTTAAGTTTACTGTTATAACTTCAAGAATGTATTATAAGTAGCTGCACTAAGACTTAAAAGCATGTGAGCTTAATGTTGAAGCATGTGCCCTTGTCAACTCCACTTTTTAAAGAGGCCAGTGATGAAATGGTGCTATTTTAATTTAAAGGTGTAGGCACTCTTTTGAGACCCTTCAGTGCTAGACCAAAATTATATATACTTTTCAACATGTTCATTTCAAATCTGATGTTTCTTTAGTAAGAAGAAATAATACTTAGCTAGAAACTATGACTGTGATAAGAACTTGCCTTTGCTTAATTTTAATGTTACTTTTTAAAGGTAGATTATTTTTGCCTTAAAAATGAAGAAAAGTAACCCCTTTACTATCTTTCAAACAAAATATGATAACTATAAAACTAGGCTCTCAATATAGGAAGAAGCAAAACTGATTTATAGTGCTCAAATTATGAATGATTTTAGTCACTACTACTTTATTATATGTATGCATATATATTTGTTTTGTATTCACTAAAAATAAATATTATAACCTCAATTATCTTTCAGCTTATAAAATTTTGCAGTTCATGGAACTTTTATAAAAAACGTGAATTTTAATTCTATGACCTACAAATAACAGAATTCATATCCCTGACAACTGTTTTCATAACTTCAATGTGCTTTACAGTGAATAAATTATACATCCAATGAAACTAACTTATTATTTTTATTTTTTTTGCTTTTTGGGTCACACCCAGCGATGCTCAGGGGTTACTCCTGGTTCTGCACTCAGGAATTACTCCTGGCAGTGCTTGGGGGACCATATGGGATGCCGGGGATCGAACCCGGGTCGGCCGCGTGCAAGGCAAACGCCCTACCCGCTGTGCTATCGCTCCGGCCCCAAAACTAACTTATTAATCACCATACTATTTGCTAGAGCAATAATTATTTTTAATTCGGTAATATAATTGTAGCATTGTTATCCTGTTTTTCATTGATTTGCTCAAGCGTTCACCAGTAATATCTCCATTGTGAGACTTGTTGTTACTGTTTTTGGCATATCGTATATGCCACGGGTAGCTTGCCAGGCTCTGCCATGAGGGTGGGTGTTGGAGACAATATACTGCAGACAGGAATATTTCCCCTTTTTCAGCTGCCTTCTGGAAATAATTTCAGAGGCAGTTTTCCTTTTCTCACAGAATCCTGGCTGGTCTTTGACATGCAGATCTTAGGTGCTAGCCAGGCCTGACTTGACGTTGTAGATTCCAGACTCTGGCCCAGCCTAGTCTTTGGGATGTAGATTTCAGGTGCTGCCTAGTTTGTAATTGACAATGTAGATATGTAGATTTCTCCTGGCAGCCCAGCCCAGTCTTTGGTATGTAAATCTGAGTGCTTTCAGCCCAAAAAAGGCTTCCCTTTTGATTTTGTATCTTCTTTCTGGAGGCCTAGATTACTGGCCTGCAAAAGAGAGAGAGAGAGAGAGAGAGAGAGAGAGAGAGAGAGAGAGAGAGAGAGAGACAGAGACAGAGACAGAGACAGAGACAGAGACAGAGAGAGATGGGGAAGGAGAGACTAGAGAAGGGGCGAAGTAGATCCAGAGGCAGACCTGAGAGAGAGAGAGAGAGAGAGAGAGAGAGAGAGAGAGAGAGAGAGAGAGAGATGGGGAAGGAGAGACTAGAGAAGGGGCGGAGTAGATCCAGAGGCAGACCTGAGCTGGGAGTGCGGGAGGAGTGCGGGAGGAGTGCGGGAGATGGAAGATTAAAGATTCAATAAGCGGTAACTAATCAGCAACCAGCTTGGTCCTCGTTCTTCTTTCGCCTTTCCTTGACCACCGGCTGTCCCGATCCAGTCCACACACTGCGGTTCCAGGGCACCGAATGCAGGCGGTGAGACAGCTGCCCGGAGAGCCCGAGAGTGCATTCGCCCCTCAGCGAGCCTTAGTGTTTTACAGGTGGGATACTCTCGGTAGCTTTCCAGGCTCTCCGAGAGTGGGGGAGGAATTGAACCCGGGTCGGCCACGTGCAAGGCAAATGTCCTACCCTCTGTGCTATCGCTCCAGCCCAATATAATTATGATATTAAAAAATTGTACATTAAATTTCCCTTCTATATTTTGTTTGTTAATATAAAATAATGATTTTTCTTGTTGAAACTGATTTGAAATATTCTCAAACTATTAAGTCTAATACAAAATCTTTATAAGGATTCAAAAGAATCTCTAGAATATAACCCTGGATTATCTCTCTCATCTGTTTTTCAGTGCCTCTAATCTAGTGATAGAGATTTTTACTTAATTGCATAAAAATCTTTTGTTTTAGTTCTGTGCATACATGATTTCACAAGTAGAATATTTTTACTGAATATTGGAGATATGTGAAGTTTTACTTAGCCTACTCTCTACCTCAATACAACTTTAACTCCCACACAAATTTACTTTTATGAATTATTTCACTTACATCCCAATTATGTACACTAATCATCAGGTAGAGATAGAGCATTGAATACAGTTGTCCAAATGCTCTTAACTTAGGCTTGGTTACAAACATTCTGCTTCGTTAATGCAATGAGTTCTGATGAAGATAAGTGAATAAGCTTATTATATTTTCCTGTACATTTTTATGCATTTACCAATGAGATGTGTTATTAAAGATCTTAACTATAAAATAAAAAAAAGTAGTTGGCGGTTTGCTTAGAAAGAGACATTTGTGTAATTTATTATGTTATTAGTAGTCCTTCAAAGGAAAAAATATTGTGGTTTGGTAAAGTGATGAATTTTTGTAACTAATGAAACCTGTATGACGAAGTGAGAACACTAAAGTGTCCTCCAACTCCCCACTCCAACTTTCAACATACATTCAGATTTGTAACATTTGTGTTTGTCAAATATTACTCTATGGCATTTCACTTTCTGTTATACTTTTTGCTGTTCTACTTTATTAAGGGTCATCTTTAAAATCTGTCCTAATATTTTCTCTTTAAAACTTCTTAAGATTACACTTAAGGAGTGCAATTACTAACAGTCATGCAGTAATATTCTTTATAGGGTTATAGAAGAGCCATAACTTTAAACAGCCTTTAATAAACGCTTTTTGCATGTCACCATGGGGTAACTAGTTCTGTACTTATTGTCATTCTTATCTGTTCAAAAAGTGTCTCCTTCATGCTTTTAAAGATTATACATATGAGTGTTGATGGAGGCTGATGGAAGCAGATATTATGTAGTTATGTAAATAGAGAAGATTTAGCAAGTTTGAATTCAAATCTGGTGGAAAAACTGCATGTTGTTTGTCTGTATTATACTAAAGATTCCATGGACTATGCCAGCCCACAATTATTTGATGAACTTGTCTAAAAATCCACTAAAGAATGACATCCTAATCACAAAAACTGATGATTGTGGATATTTTCCAGAAGATAGAATCTATAACCAATTATATCTAGTAATGCATACTTTAAGTTTGTTAAGAATAGTTACTTGACTCTTTGCTCATGATTTTTTTCCATTGAACATAGTTCTTTACCTCATTCTCAGGACACACTTTAGATAGATTTGCCCCTGAAACTGTTTAAACTAAACTGCTAGTCCTAAATCCCAAGCAAATGTTTGATTTTCTCTCAATTGGGGATGCAAAATCACTTTTTTAAATTTATTTTATTGAATCACCATGTGGAAAGTTACAAAGTTCTCAGGCTTATGTCTCAGTTATACAATGCTCAAACACCCATCCCTTTACCAGTGCCCATATTCCACCACCAAAACAAAAAAGAAAAAGAAAAAACCTGTACACATCCCACCCCACCCCCCACCCCCTCCTGCATAACTGATAAAATTCACTTCATTTTCTCTTTACCTTGATTACATTCCATATTTCAACCCCAAACTCACTATTGTTGTTGGGTTTTCAACACTGAACTCACTATTGTTCTTGGAGTTTATCCCCCCAAAATACGGCCCTATTGACAAGGAAACATTTGATAATTAGTTCTCCACGAATGAGAATAAGGAGGTAAAAGGTCTTGCGGCCACAACCGATGCCGCGCGTTTTAGGATTTCTGTGTTTTATTAATTAAGTACATGGTGATTTAAGTGGGAAATTTCATCATTTCCCTTCCTGGGGCAGCATAAAGCAAAAGCTTAGTTCACAGTCTGGGGACATGGCTGCGAGCACTTGCTGGGTTCAGAATTCATCTAGCTGGCTCTGGATGTTGGGCGTTCAGCAGCAGAGCGACCGTGCAAATGCATGGCCACCCGGTTCTGCAAAATCATTTTGAAATGACCTTGTCTACTCGAATGATCAGAAAAGTAAGCAAACATAGGTTACATAATGCAAAATAATATAGTGTATTTTGAGAGATTGAAATATAAAAAAAATAAAATTTTGCTCCAGAATATTAGGAGAAAGAGCATTTTCAGAGATTCCTTTATTCATAGGTTCTCAAATCAAGTCTACAAATTATTTCTGTTTGCAGATATAAAAATTATTTAATAAGAGTAACCAGGAACCACAACTGATGGGGCTTTGGGACCATATGTGTTGAGAATTGAATCCAACCCACAATATCCCAAGGACTTCCTTCCCATCCCTGTCCTAAATAAGTTCAGTTCTATAGACCAACTTTCCAGTCCTGTTGCCTCTGACACTTATTATATCCTTTCTATGTTTTTCTAATATCTCACATTGAAAGAGATTCTGCTAACTTCCCTAAACAGTGTCATTTTCTATCCCCATCCACATTGTAATAAATTTCATGTTTTTTTTTTCATGTCCTATAGTGGAATAGTATTCTATTCTGTATATATACCACAATTTATTTATCCAATCATCTGTGCTTGGGCACTTGGGTTGGTTTCAGATTCTTAGGCTTTCTAAACTTTTCTTTGAATAAAGTAAATCTTTGACTCAATAAATTCAAATGACCTGTCTTGGTAATTATGATTCTGGCTATTTGATTATGCCTACAGTTAAATTCCTCTAGAGACATTTCCAAATTAGTTATATATTCTCAGGACTTTGCTGGTTTTTCTTTGATTCTTTTTTAGTTGTTAGCTTCTGTGTTTATGCATTAATTCTTGGCTTTGTTTAGTTGTCTGCTTTCTCATGGAAAACTTTATCTTCTTTAAGACAATTATTTTTTTTCTTAATAAAAGTCATCTTTATTTTAAGGGAGTTTGATTTCTGAAATTTAAATTTATTCTTTTTATTTGGTTATGTATCCCTGTTTATTTTAATAATTTCCCATTATTTGTTAAGTGCTTTTGAAAATAGCAGACACTATTCCAGTTTTATAAACTGCCTTTTCAGTAAGCATTGTTTTCAACTATCATCTAGCTAAAGTTTCAATAAATTCTGAAGTATCTTCATGGGAAAGAATTCTCTGCTTTTGTGTGCGTAATGTCCTAATTACAGAGGTGCAGTAGTTCATCACTTCTTGCTGCTGTTTCTCTCTGCACAGTAGCCTTGTGATATTGCCTCCATCAGCCTCTCCACGCTCCCTTTATTTCTAATTGGCTCAGGTTTGTAGCCTACATAAGCTGAAAGTGCAGTTCAGAGAGACAGTGTGTGCATCACATGTATGAGAACTAGGTCTGATTTATGTATAAATGGGTGAAGTATACTAGCAATCTGTTGATACTACGAATTAGAGAAGACTAATATTCCTCTAGTAATTCTGAAAAGTCAGAATCCCAGATGCACTAGCCACTATTATCTATCCTCAAAAAGAAGAAGCTCCAGGAGTGGTTTTCTTTTTCCACTGTCAATACAGAGTGTCAACATGGTAATGCAGTGATAAATAGTAAGGTGAAATAACTGGTATTACCTATTTTAGTGTGTCTTTTCTTGGTTTTGATCTCAAGGTAGATATTTAATCTTTCTTCCTCCACTGTTTTCTGCAGTTCTTAAAAAAATATTTGACCTGCCAATTTGAATTATGCCAACTTTCAAACTAGTATATATTTTCAGTGACACTTACACTGAAAAAGATAAATGTGTTGGTAATTTATTAGGTTTATTTTTATATTAAAAAGTGTTTTGGCTGTACCCCATGCCAGACTGTTTCATTCAGGGCAACCTGAAGGGAGCCAAGTGAGTTCCCCTATCCCTCCCAAGGACAGAGCCGGCAGTCAAAAACTTCCAGAACTGTGTGGCAGCGAATGCTTCATACCTCACACCTCACTACTCTAATATTCCAAGAGTATTTACACCCCATCTTATTTGATGGGGTTTAAAGTAAAAGCCAACCAATTTTAGAGGGAAATATATTTTGCACACATATACATATACATAAATATATACACATAAATAAATATATATGTATATATATATAAAATTAAGCACATAAAGCTCGACCTTTAACAGCATGTTAGTAATCTCTTATAGAAGGGCATAATGGCCCTTGGTGAAATACAACAATCTTCATGAACATTCTTCAGAGGAAACTTTTTTGGATCATTTTCAGCAGTTTTTCATAATAAACAATACAAAAATAAATTATTATGGTTCTGCTTTGGGGCAGGGGCTTGGGGATTGGGATGGAAACTCCCAAAATATGGTGGTGGGAAGGTGTAATGGTGGTGGGACTGGTGTTTGAATATTGAATGGAATCAAATATTATGAACTTCACTTGTATCACTTGTCATCCCATTGCTCATTGATTTGCTCGAGCGGGCACCAGTAATGTCTCCATTTGTTCCTGTCACATGCTAGTGTAGCCCAATGCTTGCTCTAAGAACATGAAAAGCCTCAAACCATTAATGCAGGGTCATGACGAAGTAGTCTGACCATCTCGTAGGTGGGCGGCCAGTCATTCTTTTGACTTCCTATGGAATCCAGTCCATAATAGCTCTAGTCCAGCGGTCTTCTCCAAATCACATTACATGTCTGGCCCATCTGATTTTCGATGCCCTGGCAAATGAGACAGCATCCCTGATTCTCCATTGTCAATGGGGGTCGGAACTCCAGTTTCCTTCTCTCACTTGAGTGAAATGTGATACCCCAAGCATAGCTCTTTTAATTCCTCTTTGGGAGACCTAAATAGCAATCTTATCTGTTTTCATAGGGCCCGGGTCTCTGAGCCGTGTGTTAGTGCAGGAAGAATGGTGGAGTCAAAAAGATGTACCTGGTGCCAGAGGTTCTTTGTCCTCATAATAACTTCATCTATGCTCTTGAAGGTGTTCCATGCGGCTCTCTTTCTCCTGCGCACAGCTCTGGTGCCAAGTCATTCCTTATGTTGAGACCTAGGTTCACAAAACCGCTGTATTCGGAGATGTTTGTTCCATTGAGAGCAAATGGAACATCAGAAACTAGTCTGTTTCTCATGACAGTGTCTTCATGAGATTCAGCTGCAGTCCAACATTTCCACACTCACAATTGAAGTTGGCCAGCATTCTTGACGCTTGGCTAATGTTTGGTGTTATTAGAATGATGTCTTCAGCGAAGCATAGGTGGTGTAGTTGCCGACCATCTATCTTCAGTCCCAATCCTTCCCATTCCAGTCGTTGCATAATGTTCGGGAGGGTGGCACTGAAGAGTTTCGGTGAAATGGTATTGCCCTGCCAAACCCCTTTCTTTATGACGATTATCCCTTCCTTGTAGAATGGTGAGATCCTGTTGGTGAATCTGTAATACAGCTCGAGGAGGATCATGATTTACTATTGAGTTTGAATGCCCTGTTTGGCTAAAGCTTCAATAACCGCTTCAGTTTCAATAGAGTCAAAAACCTTTAAATCAATGAACGTCAGACAGAGCGGCATCTTGAACTCTTGCAAAACTTCAATGAGCTTGGTCACTGTGCGGATATGGTCGATCGTGCTGAATTCTTTTTTGAACCCAGCTTGCTCGCATGGTTGTCCTTCATCTCGTGCTCTGCCAATCCTATTCAGGATGACTTGAGTGAACAATTTGTAGACGATGGACAACAGGCAGATTGGGCTATAGTTGCTGATGTTCTGGATGTCTCCCTTCTTGTACATCAAAACCGTCCTGCTGGTTTTCCATTGGGATGGAACCTTGTATTCAGACAGATAGCATGTAAAGAGTCGAGCCACTGTATTGATGAGTACTTTTGGCAGATTCTTCAGGTCTTCAGATCTGATTTTGTCTGGACCAGGTGCTGCAAGCTTCTTTACCAACAAAATAGCGTATCAAATTTTGGAAGGTAGAATGTTGGGAACGACATGACATGTCCATTCTGCAGAATTTGGTACGTGGGTAAGTGGACATGGACATACATTGTGAACTACTTTATAAATATAAGATAAAAATTTTAATAAATGTGGTTTTGGGACTACATCCAGCAGTGCTCAGGGGCATTTCTATACCTAGCGGTCACTCCTGGCAGTACTTGGGAATGATATGATGTGTTGAGCATTGATCCAGTCTTGGTTACATGAAAGGTAAGTGTATGACTCCTGTACTATGTCTCCAGACCAACATTTTAGTACTTAATCTGAAAAACTGATAGGTGAATTCATTCTACATTTGAATATTTATAGTTTGTCTACTTGTTTCTGCCAAGATGTCACAGGTGTATATTAGTTTTCTAGAGCAAAGATAATTATCAATGGAGATTATTTCTCCAGAGGATTCTTACACATCTGTTTCTATGATTAGAAAATATCAATGCAAATATAACCAAAAGATGTAAATTTTGGTTTGGGGAGAGTCTTGAGCAAGTTTTTAGAAACTCAAGAGATGTAGGTATCCACATTAAACACTAAAATTGCTATGTAATGTTACATTTAGTTATGCTTTTCTTTTAAAACTGTAGAGTTAGTATAGTGGGTTCACTGTTTGCTTGTGGCTTATCCATTTGTGATCCTTGGAACACAATTGGGTCTCCTGAATTCTGCCATGATTCGTCACAGAAAAGAGCCAGGACTAAGCCCTGAACACCTCTGGTTGTGTCCCCAGAACAAAAAAGCCCCATCAAAGAAAAATTTAGTTTCATTTTTCTTATTTTGATTAAAATATATAGTATTCAGGAATAAGGAGTTGTTGGGCTCCAGAGCAGCTGGTCCAGCCCCTCTGCACCCGGAGAACCGGTGTGCAGATTCCCTTTCAGCTTTTTCACTGGGAAGCTGCCAAGAGCCCCCTGCTGACTGGGCTGGAGCAATAGCACAGCAGCTGGGCCTTTCACGTGGCCGACCCGAGTTCGATTCCTCCACTCCTCTCGGAGAGCCCAGCAAGCTACCGAGAGTATCGAGCCTGCATGGCAGAGCCTGGCAAGCCACCGTGCGTATTGGATATGCCAAAAACAGTAACAATAAGTCTCACAATGAGAGACATTACTGGTGCCCGCTCGAACAAATCAATGATCAACAGGATGACAGTGATATATTATTCATGTATGCATATATATACATATATACATACTCATATATATATATATATACACATACCCTTTTAGATGATTCTGCAATGAAGTCCAGAAGATACCATCACAAAACTATATTCTTTTAAATAGATACAATTTTAAGTAGACATGAGTAGATATGACCGTATGCAGGTTGTTTTACATAAATGATGCACTATACAGATATATCAGAGGAAAGTGTCCTATAAAAATGAGTATAAACTTTTGAAATAGAGGGATAGTTTTTTTTTTTTTTTTATAGTTTATTTTTAATTAGTGAGTCAACGTGAGGGTACAGTTACAGATTTATACATTTTTGTGCTCATGTTTCTCCCTTACAGAGTTTGATAACCCATCCCTTCACCAGTGCCCATTCTCCACCACCAGTAAACCCAACATCCCACCCCCCCTTCCCAGTCCCGTCTCCCCCCACCCCACCCTGCCACTATGGCAGGGAATTCCCTTTTGTTCTCTCTCTCTGGTTAGGTGTTGTGGTTTGCAATAAAGGTGTTGAGTGGCCATTGCGTTCAGTCTCTAGTCTATATTTGGCCCGCATCATCTTTCCCCCACATGACCAAAAACCACATTTTACTTGCTGTTCCCTTCTCTGAGTAATAGAGGGATAGTTTTATAAAAAATTATATCCCCTAGCTATTAGACAAGAAAAAGAGATTAAGGGCATCCAGATAGGAAGGGAAGAAATCAAACTCTCACTATTTGCAGACGACATGATACTATATCTAGAGAAGCCTAAAACCTCTACTAAGAAACTCTTAGAAACAATAGACTTATACAGTAAAGTTGCAGGCTACAAAGTCAATACCCAAAAATCCATGGCCTTCATATATGCAAACAATGAGGCAGAGGAAAGGGACATGAAAAAAGCAATCCCATTCACAATCGTGCCCCAGAAAATCAAGTACCTCGGAATCAGCTTAACCAAGGAAGTAAAAGAACTTTACAAAGAAAACTACAAAACGCTACTCCATGAAATCAAAGAGGACATGAGGAAATGGAAACATATACCCTGCTTGTGGATAGGGAGAATCAATGTTGTCAAAATGGCAATACTCCCTAAAGAATTATACAGATTCAATGCGATCCCTATAAATATACCCATGACACTCTTCAAAGAAATGGATCAAGCAATCCTAAAATTCATATGGAATAACAAACGTCCAAGGATAGCTAAAACAATTCTTGGGAAAAAGACAATGGGAGGCATCACCCTCCCCAATCCAAAACTCTACTACAAAGCAGTAACAATTAAAACAGCATGGTACTGGAACAAAGGCAGAGCCGCAGATCAATGGAACAGGGTGGAATATCCCTACACACAACCCCAAATGTATGACCATCTAATCTTTGATAAGGGAGCAAGAGATGTGAAGTGGAGCAAGGAAAGCCTCTTTAACAAATGGTGCTGGCACAACTGGACAACCACATGCAAAAAAATGGGTTTAGACCTTGACCTGACACCATGCACAAAAGTCAGATCAAAATGGATTAAAGACCTCAACATTAGACCACAAACCATAAGGTACATTGAAGACAAGGTCGGCGAAACCCTCCACGATATTGAAGATAAAGGTATCTTCAAAGGTGACACGGAACTAAGCAATCTAGTAAAAACAGAGATCAACAAATGGGACTACATTAAACTAAAAAGCTTCTGCACCGCAAGAGATACATTGACCAGAATCCAAAGACTATCCACAGAATGGGAAAGGATATTTACACAATACCCATCAGATAAGGGGTTGATATCAATGGTATATAAAGCACTGGTTGAACTCTACAAGAAGAAAACATCCAACCCCATCAAAAAATGGGGCGAAGAAATGAACAGAAACTTTACCAAGGAAGAAATACGAATGGCCAAAAGGCACATGAAAAAGTGCTCTGCAGGGGCTGGAGAGATAGCACAGCGGGTAGGGCGTTTGCCTTGCACGCGGCCGACCCGGGTTCGATTCCCAGCATCCCATATGGTCTCCTGAGCACCGTCAAGGGTGATTCCTGAGTGTAAAGCCAGGAGTAACCCCTGTGCATCGCCGGGTGTGACCCAAAAAGCAAAAAAAAAAAAAAAAAAAGTGCTCTGCATCACTAATCATCAGAGAGATGCAGATCAAAACAACCATGAGATACCACCTCACACCACAGAGACTAGCACACATCCAAAAGAACAAAAGCAACCACTGTTGGAGAGGATGTGAGGAGAAAGGGACCCTTCTTCACTGCTGGTGGGAATGCCGACTGGTTCAACCCTTCTGGAAAACAATTTGGACGACTCTCAAAAAATTAGATATTGAATTCCCATTTGACCCAGCAATACCACTGCTGGGAATATATCCCAGAGAGGCAAAAAAGTACAATCGAAACAACATCTGCACATGTATGTTCATCGCAGCACTGTTTACAATAGCCAGAATCTGGAAAAAACCCGAATGCCCCAGAACGGATGACTGGTTGAGGAAACTTTGGTACATCTATACAATGGAATACTATGCAGCTGTTAGAAAAAAGGAGGTCAAGAATTTTGTAGTTAAGTGGATGGGCATGAAAAGTTTCATGCTGAGTGAAATGAGTCAGAAAGAGAGAGACAGACATAGAAAGATTGCACTCATCTATGGTATATAGAATAACAGAGTGGGAGACTAACACCCAAGAACTGTAGAAATAAGTACCAGGAGGTTGACTCCATGGCTTCGAGGCTGGCCTCACGTTCCGGGGAAAGGTCAACTCAGAGAAGCGATCACCAACTACATTGTAGTCGAAGGCCATGTGGGGGAAGGGAGTTGCGGGCTGAATGAGGGCTAGAGACTGAGCACAGCGGCCACTCAACACCTTTATTGCAAACCACAACAGCTAATTAGAGAGAGAGAACAGAAGGGAATGCCCTGCCACAGTGGCAGGGTGGGGTGGGGGGGAGATGGGATTGGGGAGGGTGGGAGGGACGCTGGGTTTACGGGTGGTGGAGAATGGGCACTGGTGAAGGGATGGGTTCCCGAACTTTGTATGAGGGAAGTATAAGCACAAAAGTGTATAAATCTGTAACTGTACCCTCAAAAAAAAATCCTCAAAAAAAAAATTATATCCCTATGTCTAAAGTAAGAGCACCTGGAGTTGGGAGTCTTAATGATATATTGGGAATCTGGTTGTGCTCTTTATTTTCTCTGGAACTTTAGTAAACACCTTTAATTCTTTTCAGGTTTGATTCCTCCGTACATCTCGGAGAGCCTGGCAAGCTACTGTGAGTATCCTGCCCCCACAGCAGAGCCTGGCACGCTACCTGTGATGTATTCAATATGCCAGAAACAGTAACAAGTCTCACAATGGAGACATTACTGCTACCCACTTGAGCAAGTCCATGAACAATGGGCCGACAGTGCTACAGTGCAGTGCTACTCAGTGTTATTTTATATAGAGTAACATTAAGTCGATACAAAGCAATGACAATATTGTTTACCTCTGAGTGTTACAAGATTTAATATAGGTGTCAGAGAGACAATACAGGGATTTATCATTTGCCTTGCATAGTGCTGAGCCCTGTTGGATCAACATTATTACACTATCAGGTGTATACACTATCAGACTATATACTTCGGAGTATATAGTCTGAAAATACAGTCAGGAGTAAGCTCTTATCATAGCTAGATGTGGCCCCAAACTCCTGTCCCCCAAATAATGAAATTAAAAAGCAGCTTCTTAACAAAAACAAAATAATGCTTCACATTCAATTATTTCTTATATTTTGTGGAAAAATTATATTTTGAATTCAGTGTTAAAAACATTATTTTTATAGAATTCTCTTCCAAGTATATGAGAGATAGGGTCTAGAAATATACTTTAGGGCTTAAGGCACTTCCCTTGTTTGCAGTCACTTCCAGTTCAAACCTTAGCACCAGCACCACATATGTTACCCCGAAAGTTGCCAGGAGTGAAACTAAGCACAGAGCCAGGAGAAAGACCTGACTACATCTGTATGTGCCCCAAAGCCTCACAAAATATTGATAATGATTTATTATTATAAATTTAATGGAGTTAAATCTTATTTTAAAAATCCCAATAATTTTCTTAATTTTATTTAGAAAAAATTCTTATATTACTTAAAAAATGGAGATTCTAATATTAGTAAAATTAGCATATTATCATAAAATATCAACTATTAAAATGTATTCACAATACTAATATTTCCTTTAAACTTTAAATATTATTCCCTAATAGTTTATTTTCCCAGAATTCTTGTGGTTAGCTGAAGTATTTTCTGGTATATATGAATTATTCATAGATTTAATTGTATCCTGTTTTATTGTCTTACAAGTGAATGTTACTAAAAGCATATTGTGATAATTAAGTTACCAACTGTATTGATAATACCATCCAGAAAATTTTTGTTTCAATATTTTCTACATCTATTTCAATTTTTCTCATAAGAAGAATAGTACTTAGTCATAGGAAAATTAATATATACAAGGAAGACTTTAGAGAAATACACTTAAACTAATTGAAAGACAAATATATATGACATAAAGATATAGGTATAGGGAGTATAATATTTTAATCACAATCTGATAACCAACAATTGTAATGTCAACTATTCAGTACAGCTATAATAGCAGTGTGTTTTCTGTTGATATTTATGTATGAATTTATAAAATATTATTGAGCCCTCTTTAGATTGCAGTTTCATTCAGCAAAGGGATAACATTGTTTAAGTTAAATTATCCTTAACAGTTTAAAAATAAAGGTCTATAGCTTCATTTGTACTTTTAGTAGCATAAGAATTATAACATAATAAATGAGTTTTATTTATATGCTCAAAAAAATCAAAATTAATTATTCAAATAAGTTATTTTCTCTCTTAAAATTATTTAAATATATTATATATACACAAACATTTGAAAATTACTTATGGAATGTATGGTTGTTTCACATTCATAGTTCAATTTCTTACGAATCCATAAACTTCTCACATACAAAGATAGTGCCTAGAATTGATTTCCCTTTAGATAAGAAGTAAAAAAGGGGTTGATGAATAAGAAGTTGATGCTAATGACATGCTATACATCTTTTGAAGTTATAATATTATCGTGTGGCAGGTAGTCAGTTAATTGATGTGGAAATAGTCTAAGAAACTTTCATTATAATGACCGTAAGCTGGTGGGATTTTTGTAAAGTCTGTTTCCAAAAGCTCTTCATCATCATCATCATCCCGTTGATTGTTGATTTTCTTGAGCAGTAATGTCTCCATTGTCCTAGCCCTGAGGTTTAGAAGCCTCTTTTTACTTGTCCTTCCCAACTGTGCTGCATTGGAGGCTCTTTCAGGGTCAAGGGAATGAGACGCATCATTGTTACTGGTTTTGGCATATGAATATGCCACAGGGAGCCTGCCAGTCTCTCCCAGGCGGTCAGGAAACTCTTGGTAGCTTGCCAAGTTCTCTGAGAGGGAGAACTAGGCTATAAGAGGTCTACGGCTGCATGTGCTGCCGCACTCTTCAAGGTACTTGGTTTTATAATCTCTGGATCTTGGCCATTGATGGGATTACATGGCATTGGGGCCAGTTTGTGGGTGTGGCTGCCATGCTACTGGAAAATGCGGGGATTCTGGGTGGAGGAGGAGGAGACCCAGTCTTGATTTGAGCAGGCTTGGAGATCTCAGCCCTGGGTCCCACACACCTGGGTTCCTCTGCTGGTACCTTCGTATGTGAGGCTCATCCAAAAGCGTGGAGTGGGGCCTTGAGCATAGCTGGACTGGGTTCTGGAAGTGTTTGGCTTCTGGGTCTCTGCTCAGGGCGGGGAGGGAAACTCAATTTGCCCTGCTCCAAAGGGCCCCGTTGAAGACAGGCTCTTGGAGTCAAGAGACTCTGCCTCCAAAATCTCTAATTTTAAATAATCAAGACTAAAATAAACCATGCCGATGATGTCGCAGAGTGGTGGGCAGAAGGGATTTCTGAGAACGGCTGCTGTCTGAGGCCCGCCGGCTGCCAGGGTTCCGCCTCACCGCCTTCTCCCCCATTTCCCCTCTGCATCGCCAAGCCCTCCAGGAGCCCGAGCCCCAGCCGCCGCCCGCTAGGTCTCCAGGTGCAGGCATCATCACCCTCCGGCCCGGGATAAACTGGGACCAGCAGGCCCTGCACAGAGGTGGCTGGAAGACAAAGGAGTGGGGCTGACTGCTGGCGTGCCCGGGTCGTCTCATGTTCTGATCCTGCCAAATGAAAATGAAGATATGCCTTTACTGGGATGGCGTGTAGGTGAAGATATTGAAGACCATTGATGAGGGTGTAAAGTGCGAAGCTGGCCATCAGGCGAGGAGCCGGCCCTTGACAGGTAGATAATCTGCTTCGGTGAAGAAATGCCAAGGGCACGTCTTACAGCAATGAACTGTTCTGGCCATGAAACATTGAACAGGGGTCTGAGTGGAGCTTCAGGATAAAAATCTGACCTGGATAAAAGTCAAATTGAATCCTAATAAACTTTAAGCAATCTAAAAAAAAAAAAAAACTAAAATAAACTATAAGTAACATCATTACACCTAATGTTTTTAATTTTGATTTTTGTTTGTAAACATAAGAATTGGGGAGCTGGAGGGTGCCATACCTGGAAGAGCTCAGGTCTTACTCTTAGCTTTGTGCTCAGGTGTTATTCCTAAGTCTGTGCTCAGGATCACCCTTGTCGATTCTTGGGAGACTACCTGTGGTTGTGGGGAACAAATTAATGCCAGACATGTAAAAAGCAAGATTTGTACCAATTGTACTATCTTCTCCAGACCAAAAATTTGACTTTTGCATGAGAAAATAGACTAGCATATATTGCCATTAGAAACAAAATTTTCAAATAGGAAATTTTAAAATACTGTCAATTTGTACTGTCAATCAGATTAAATCATTGTGACTACTGAAAAATTTACCTGTGTGCTAATATCAGTGACTTGGAGATTCAATATAAATGACAAAGCATGTGCTTACAGCTTTATGATACCATTGTTTTTTAATGAAATGGCCTTTAAAAATGCACAGTTTCAATATTGAGAATGCAGTCTGCTTTCTTACAATGTAAAATGTTCTGTCTTAAGTCAGTTAGTTTCTAGGTTGGAATAATATTTGCTTCATTGTCTAACTTCTAACTTTCTTCCTAGCAGTGGCTTCTAATACTTCCCATGGGCGCAATATGGACTTGCCAAGCCCTTCTTGTTATTATCCCCCGAGGATGGCATGCTCTTTCATGATTTTCTTCACTACATGCACTGTTTCCTTTGCCAGCAATTCATTCTCTTCTCACTTTACTTTAGTGAAGTCTGACACTTCCCCCACTTTGCTCTTCTGGAAGTATATAAAACTAATCCCACTCCTTAGGCACTTACCAGAATTGTCTTGGGCTTTAAATTATGTAAGCCATTATTATGCTTTATTAGCAATCATTCCAACATGACTTTTAAAACCATAACTTCTATTCTACTCATTTTTCTCTTACTGAAACATTTTTATGTCACTAGCTTCTAGTAGATTTTAACATGATAGGTCCAGGGTAAATCGACAAAAATTTACTGATGTAGTTTTTGTGCTTAGTTATGTAGTCATCAATATATAAGACAAATGAGTTTATTTCTTTCAGAAAAGAAGAAAACTTTGATGAGAAATAAAATAACATTAAAAGAAATACAATTGAACTTTATTTAAAAAACAGTGACAACAACTGAGTGATAGCACAGTGGGTAGGACATTTGCCTTGCATGTGGCAGACTCAGGTTCAAACCCTGGCACCCAATGAGGTATCTGGAGGCCTACTTGGAGGTATCTCTCAACACAGAGCCCAAAATAAGCATAAATATTGCTGGGTGTGGCAAAAATTGAATAATCTCAGACACAAACAGTACTTATAAAGCAGCTCATACCTAGGCTTCATGAATAGGGATTTTATAGGAACAAAGGTTGCCCCACAGATCAAATGTATACTATTCGGTTACATTATGTTCTCATATAATTTTGTACACCACAATGATTCAAGTAATGTTTAGTTTTGTAGAATCTAGAGCTAAACACAGGTGTGCACATTTTGGGGGTAGGAGGCATGCTCGGCAGTGCTCAGGGTTTACTCCTGATTCTGTGTTCAGGTATCACATCTGTTGGTAATGGCCACATGGTATACTTGGG
The DNA here is from genome assembly GCF_027595985.1 of Sorex araneus. Classification (NCBI taxonomy): domain Eukaryota; kingdom Metazoa; phylum Chordata; class Mammalia; order Eulipotyphla; family Soricidae; genus Sorex; species Sorex araneus. The sequence continues at coordinate 178,351,380 of NC_073313.1, forward strand.
ATAGAACCCAAGTGGACTGTGTGCAAGACAAGTTCCCTAACCATTACTGACTGTATTATCTCCCATGCTTGCCCACATTTTTAAGGATGCATTATTTTTATGAAAATATCTTAAAACATAAATCTAGACAAAAACAAAGTTTTTGGGGGAGGCCTTTGGGGGAAGGGTTTGCCCAGACAGATGTGCGCAGGGAGTCCTCCTGGCTCTGTGTTCAGTGATCACTCCTGGCATGCTGGGGATCATAGGAAAACTCTACACAAAACTGCTAATTTCATCAAGCTCTGTATCTCAAGAATAAATTTTCATTTAGCATGATAATAGTGTCTTCCCTAGCATGTTCATTATAATCTTAAATTTTGCCTTCTATTCAAATCTCACTCCATTCTACACTTTACTCCCAGGAATAATAAATTAAAGGATAAATGACAGAGTCTTTCCTTTGGAAATACAATATTATGACATACTGAGTAAATAGACTGGATTCTTTTCCCTTGATTTGAAGAGCAGATTTATCATATATTCATGAAGAATTTGACCTTAGTATCTTTGTTTTTCAGGATATTAATGGAGATGAATTATAAGAAAATACCTCAGTTTATTTACTCTTCTCAATTTCTGCCTTTAGTTACTAAGGATAAGTATCTAGAACAGGAAGAAGAATTTATGATTTATATTCTTAGTTTACTAAGAATTACTAAGTGAAACTTAGTAATCACTGTATCACTGTATTACTGTAATCCCGTTGCTCATTGATTTGCTCGAGTGGGCACCAGTAACGCCTCCATTGTGAGACTTGTTATTACTATTTTTGGTATATCAAATATGCCACGGGTAGCTTGTCAGACTGTGCCGTGAGGGTGATATATTCTCAGGAGCTTGCTGGGCTCTCCAACAGGGGAAACTTAGTAATCATCATCATCATCATCATCATCATCATCTTGATGATTGTTTATTTTCTCAAACAGGCTCAGTAATGTCTCCATTCACCCTAGCCCTGAGATTTCAGAAGCCTCTCCTTACTCATCCTTCCCAACGGTGTCTCACCGGAGGCTCTTTCAGGGTCAGAGGAATGAGACCCATCTTTGTTACTGGATTTGGCTCATGAATACGCCACAGGGAATTTGGCAGGCTCTCCCATGAGGGCCAGAAACTCTTGGTAGCTTTCTGGGTTCTCTGAGAGGGAGAACTAGGGTATAAGATGCCAAGAGGCAGCCTCAAAACCACGTGCTTCTGGGAGCTTGGTTTCATAGTCTCTGGATGTTGACTGTTGATGGGATTACACAGCGCCAGGGGCAGTTTTAAAATAGATAGTAAATAGAGAGTAAAGAACCCAACTTGAGTTTCTTTAAGATTGTGCTCTTTTTAAATAAATTTTAGACAACTTTTATTAATATATTTCTTGTCTATATTACTAAAAATATAGATATAGAGATGATATCAATGATTAATAAGTAAATAAATAGCTCTGATCTCTAGATATAGTAAATGTCTAACCAAGAAATAGTAAAGGATAAAGCATAAAATGTGTTAGGGTGCAAGCATAATGCAAGACAAAAGAATTACATAATTCTCTAACTACAAGAATATTTTCCTAAAATCGTTATTTTATATTCTTAAGACCTTCTTGAATTTTGTATTTTTTTAAAAAAAGAATTTCATGTTCTTCCATATTTATGCCTCTTTTGCCCTTAAAACAGGTAGTAGAATTTCTTTAGGGGTGCCCTTTTATTCATGATAATGACAACTGCTATCAAGCACAACTCAAATAAAAAACTATTCTCCAGCCAGCAGATCCTAAAATCTCCGGTTTGTAGCACTTGAAAATCCTACATTTAATATCCTCCATTATTCTATGGCATTTGGTGATTGGTATATTCAGACTTGTAAATTTTTGTCAAGGTAGCAGATAGAAAATGATAGTCTACCGTGATTATATTGTGACATGTCTGTATTTTTCTCTTTCAAAAAATATGTATTTCTATCATGACTGTCATTGTGATAGCACTAATTGCGTAGCAAATTGCCCTTACTCTGCTTCAAATATGAAACATTTGACTATTTATTCCTGGTGGATCCAAATTCATTTGTTCTTACTTGATTATCATTAATATCTGTCACCGAATTATTCCATTTCAAAACATTTTGTCAATCTAGCCCCTCGCCACCCTCCAGCACCACCACGCTGGTTCGCTTCCTCTTGCAGGTCAGTGGACTGAAACAGGTGCCATCTTCCCTGCGCCTTTACCACCAACTCCTTTCGGAGCTTGACTGCCCCCCTGCCTGAGCACCACCCATCTAGCCACTGGAAACCCTCCAGCGCCGCCATGCGGGTTCCCTCCTTCCTGTGGGCACCCTGCCACATTGCGGTAGTGGGCGGGGCCCCGACAAAAGTGGGCGGGGCCTCAAAAGTGGGTGTGGTCTCCTTGTGAGCTGCACATATTTTCAAAATACCAAGCAATTATTCGGTACATCTCTGTGTTCATCACCTATTTCCCCGAGTATCATCTTAGCTGTCCCAAAAATAGCTCGCAAATAGGTTGCTAGCTAATTCCAAGAAGGTCCCCCTTCCATACCACCACAACAATATGAAGAAAGAGTGCAAATCCCCGCCACAAGGAGAGGATGATGAAAAGGAGTCCAGTTGCCTAAATAGACGTTTCCTACAAACTTGAGATCTCCGAAAAAGAATTCAGAGGTGAAATCCTCAAGATGTTCAATTAACACAATGGAAAGATTGACAAGTTAAAGGAGGACCTGACAGAAATGATGCAACAGACAGCTGAGAAATTATGGGAAGAACTGAGAGCAGAAATAAAAAACCTACAAAAGGAAATGTCACAAATGAAGGATTTGGTAGATGAATTAAAAAACTCAGTGGGTGCCCCCAACATAGAATGACTACAGCAGAAGACAGAATCAGTGAGCTTGAAGATGAGCTGCAGGCAGCCAATTGGGAATAAGAATCAATGGGGAGAGACCTCAAAATAGCCCTAGGGAGAATCAGAGTCCTAGGGGATGAATTCAAGAGGAACAACATTAGAATCATCAGAGTACCTGAAGGACAGGAACCAACCCAAACGAAAAAGCCACAGTCAAAAAATATCATTGCTGAAAAGTTCCCAGAGCTGGAGAATACAGACATCCAGATTCAAGGAGCCAGAAGGGTGTCAGCTAAAAGAAACCCTAACAGAAAATCTCCAAGACATATCATAGTTAGGATGATGAACATAATGGATATAGACACAATACTGCAAGCAGAAAGGTTGAAGAAGGAAATCACATTCAAAGGAGCACCCCTTAGATTCACAGCAGACATATCTGAGGAAACCCTCCAAGCATGAAGGCAGTGGTGGGATATAGTTAAAAAACTCAATGAAATGAATGCTTCACCAAGAATACTTTATCCGGCCAAACTCTCATTCAAACTCTAAGGAATGATACACTATTTTGCAGATAAAAAACAACTAAGGAACTTTATAGACTCAAAACCAAACCTAAAAGAAGGACTAAGGGGGCTTTTGTAAGACAAGAAAAATCCTTAAAAGCACAACAAAACCTTACAGAAAGATGGCACAGAATCCCATGACAATAATCTCTCTCAATGTCAATGGTCTTAATTCACCAATTAAAAGACACAGAATGGCAAAATGGATTCAGAGACTGAACCCACCATTCTGCTGCCTGCAAGAAACATATCTGAATAGCCAGAAGAAACACAGACTCAAAGTCAAAGGATGGAAAACAATCCTGCAAGCAAACAACTCCCTCAAAAAAGCTGGGATGGCTTTAGTAGTATTGGACAACATAGACTTCAGGTTGAAAAAGATTAGAAGGGATAGTGAAGGCCACTTTTTATTAATCAAGGGATATGTACAGCAGGAAGAAATCACACTCCTAAACGTGTACGAACCCAGTATGGGGACAGCTAAATACCTACAACTGCTGCTAACAGACCTTAAGAAGGACATTGAGAGTAACACAATAGTAGTTGGAGACTTCAACACCGCCCTATCACCTCTGGACAGATCAAGAAGATTAAAACTCACCAAGGAAATACTGGCTTTGAAGGAAGAAATAGAAGAGAGAGGGCAAGTAGATCTATACAGGGCTTTATATCCCCCAAAAAAGGAATAAACATTCTTTTCCAATGCACATGGAACATTTTCCAGAATAGACCATGTGCTGGGCTACACAACATACGTCAACAGAATAAACAAGATAGACATTGTACTAGCTATCTTTTCAGACCATGATGCACTGAAGATAGAAGTTAATCATGGACAGATGAAGAAAACCAAATCAAATACCTGGAAATTAAACGGCTTGATGTTGAACAATAAGTGGGTCAGGAAGGAAATCAAGGAGGAAATCAAAAGGTACCTGGAAACAAAAGAGAATGAAAACACGAGCTACCGGAACCTGTAGGACACAGCTAAAGCCATATTAAGGGGAAAATTTATAGCTCTGCAAGCATTTCTCAGGAAGGAAGAAAGGGCCCACCTAAATAACTTGATTTCGCAGCTCAAGGACCTTAGAAAAGGACCAACAAAGGAGCTCAAACCAGGCAGAAGGAAAGAGATAATAAAACTTAGAGCAGATATTAATGACATGGAAAGCCAAAATACAATTCGAAAGATCAACGAAACCAAGAGCTGGTTTTTCGAGAAAATAAACAAGATTGATAAACCACTAGCAGACTCAAAAACAAAGAGAGAGAGAGAGAGAAACCTTATAAGCTGAATCAGAACTGAAAAGGGCACATCACAACAGAAACCAAAGAAATTCAAAAGATCATCAGAGACTACTTTGAAAATCTGTATGCAATAAAACAAGAGAAACTAGAAGAAATGGATAAATTCCTTGACTCCTATAATCTCCCAAGTTTGAACCAAGAAGACCTGAAGTACTTGAATAGTCCAATTAATATCAAGGAAATTGAAATGGTAATCAAAGGTCTTCCCAAAAACAAAAGCCCAGGTCCAGACGGATTCTTAAAAACCTTTAAAGAGGACCTATTGCCAGTACTTCTCAAGATTTTCCAGGACATTGAAGAAACAGAAACCCTCCCAAACAGTTTCTATGAGGCTCATATCTACCTAATACCAAAAGCAAACAAAGACACTACAAAAAAAGAAAACTATAGGCCAATATCCCTGATCAACACAGATGTGAAGATTCTCAAAAAAACATTAGCAAATAGAATTCAACAACTCATCAAAAAGATCATACACCTCGACCAAGTGGGTGTCATCCCGGGGATGCAAGGATGGTTTAACATCCGGAAATCAATCAACATAATCCATCATATCAACAAAAGAAAAGATAAAAGCCATATAATCATATCAATAAATGCAGAGAAACATTTGACAAGAACCAGCACAGGTTTATGATGAAAACTCTCGTTAAAATGGGTATAGAAGGGACCTTTCTCAATATAGTCAAAGCCGTTTATCACAAGCCTATGGCAAGCATCATCCTCAATGGGGAAAAACTAAGAGCCTTCCCTCTAAAACAGGGATGAGACAAGGATGCCCATTCTCTCCACTTCTGTTCAATGTAGTACTGGAAGTACTTGCAATAGCTATTAGGCAAGAAAAAGATATTAAGGGTATTCTGGTAGGAACGGATGATACCTAGCTCTCACTATTCACAGATAATATGATACTATACCTAGAGAACCCTAAAAACTCTACCAAGAAACTCCTAGAAACAATCGACTCATATAGTAAAGTTGCAGGCTATAAAATCAATATCCAAAAGTCCATGGCTTTCCTATATGCAAATAATGAGATAGAAGAAAGTGACATGATAAAAACGATTATTTGAGGCACAATTGTGAATGGGATTGTTTTTATCATGTCAAATAATCAAGTACCTTGGAATCAGCTTAACTAAGGAGGTAAAGGACTTGTATAATGAAAACTACAAAACACTACTTCAGGAAATAAAAGAGGACACGAGGAAATGGAAAGACATTCCCTGCTCATGGATTGGAAGAATTAATATTGTCAAAATGGCAATACTACCCAAAACATTGTAGAAATTCAATGCGATCCCTATAGGGATAACATTGACATTCTTCAAAGAAATGGAGCAAGTGCTCCTGAAATTCATATGGAACAATAAACCCCCACGAATAGCTAAAGCAATTCTTGGGAAAAAGAAAATGGGAGGAATCAATCTCCTCAACTTCCAACTCTACTACAAAGCGGTAGTAACTATAACGGCATGTTACTTAAACAAAGGCAGAGCTGCAGACCAATGGAACAGGGTTGAATACTCTGACACCCCCAAATATACGATCATCTAATCTTTGATAAGGGAGCAAGAAATGTGAAGTGGTGCAAGGAAAGAATGTTTAACAAACTGTGCTGGAAAAACTGGACAGCTGCATGCAAAAAAATGGGCTTAAACCTCCACCTATCACCATGTACAAAAGTCAGATCAAAATGGATTAAAGACCTCGACGTCAGATCAGAATCCATAAGGTACATTGAAGACAGGGTCGGCAAAACTCTTCACAATATTGAATCTTAAGGTATCTTCAAAGATGACACAGAACTAAGCAATCAAGTAAAAACAGATGGGACTGTTAAACAAAATGGGACTACATTAAACTAAGAAGCTTCTGCACCGCAAAAGACACAGGGACCAGAATACAAAGGCAATCTACAGAATGGGAAAGGATATTCACTCAATACCCACCCGATAAAGGATTGATATCAAGGGTATACACTGCACTGGTTAAACTCTACAAGAAAAAACATCCAACCCTATCAGAAAATGGGCCGAAGAAATGAACAGAAACTTTTATAAGAAAGAGATACGAATAGCTAAAAGGTACATGAAAAAATGCTTTGCATCACTAATCATCAGAGAGATTCAGATCAAAACTGCCATGAGATACCACCTCACACCACAGAGAATGGCACACATCCAAAAGAACAAAAGCAACCGCTGTTTGAGAGGTTGTGGAGAGAAAGGGACCCTTCTATACTGCTGGTGGGAAAGCCGATTGGTCCAGCCTCTTTGGAAAACAATACAGACAATTCTCAAAAAATTAGAAACTGAACTTCCATTTGATCCAGCAATACCACTTCTGGGAATATATCCTGGAGAAACAAAAAACTATAGTCGAAATGACATCTGCACTTATATGTTCATCGCGGCACTGTTTAAAATAGCCAGAATCTGGAAAAAACCCGAGTGTCTGAGAACAGATGACTGGTTAAAGAAACTTTGGTATATCTATACAATGGAATACTATGCATCTGCTAGAAAAGATGAAGTCATGAACTTTGCATATATGTGAATCAACATGGAAAGTATCATGGTAAGTGAAATGAGCCAGAAAGAGAGGGACAGGCATAGAAAGATTGCACTCCTCTGTGGAATATAAAATAACAGAGTAGGAGACTTACACTCAAGAATAGTAGTATATAATGCCAGGAGTTTGGTTTCATAGCTTGGAAGCGGGCCTCACATGTTGGTGGAAAGTCATCCCAGATAGAGAAGGGAACACCAAGTTAAATGTGATTGGAAATCCTGTGCGGGGAAGGAGATGTGTGCTGAAAGTAGACTAGAGACTGAACATGATGGCTACTCAGTTCCCCTACTGCAAACCACAATACCCAAAAGGAGAGAGAGAGAGAACAAATTGGAATGCCCTGCCACAGAAGCGGGGTGGGGCGGGGGGATGGGATGGGGGTGTGGGAGGGATACTGGGTTCATTGGTGGTAGAGAATGGGCACTGGTGGATGGATGGGCTCTCTAACATTGCATGAGGGAAAAACAAGCAGGAAAAGTTGTGAATCTGTAACTGTACCCTCAGTGTGACTCACTAAAAAAAAAAATTAAAAAATAAAAAAAATGAAGTCATGAAATTTGCATATAAGTAGATCAACATGGAAAGTATCATGCTGAGTGAAATGAGTCAGAAAGAAAGAGACAGACACAGAAAGATTGCACTCATATGTGGAATATAAAGTAGGTGAGAGGTACAAGCTTGCAATGATACAATTTCTGGTGGATATTCTCTGGACTTAGTTACTTAAATACTAAAATACAGAAATCCAAAACCATGTGGCTGCTAGTGTGGCCACTCGACCTCATATCTCTTCATTCTCAGCAATGGAAAACAAATTATCAAATGCTTCCTTTTCAGCAGGTCCGACTTTATGGGGGAGAAACTCCAAACAATAATAGTGAATTTTTTGTTGAAATATTGAATGTAACCAAAATAATGTGAAAGTAAAGTGAAATTTATCAGTTACACAGGGGGATGAGTGGGTGGGGAGGTGGGGGGTAGGGGGGAGGTATACTGTGATTCTTGGTGTTGGAATATGTGCACTGGTGAAGGGATTGGTGTTCGAGCATTGTATGACTGAGATTTAAAGCTGAAAGTTTTGTAACTTTCCACATGGTGATTCAATAAAAGAATAAATTAATTAAAAAACATTTTGTCAACTACAAAAATATAATTATTAGCTTTCACATTTAAGCCATAAGTAATTAAGTGATCATTATTTTAAGACATATTTATTCTCTCTATTTATATGTACAAGGTTTAATCTGTAAACTCAATTGTTTCTTTTAAAATACTGGGATGCTGTACACATATAGAGATTGGCAAATGTCATTATGATAAATGCATGTTAACACTACTAAACTGTCAAACAGTATGCTTCTGATTTTTCACTTTATTTTTGTGTGAAGGATGTCTATTTGTGGATTTTTTGTTTGTCTTGGGGCTTACTCATGATTGTGTGCTCAGTGATTACTCCTAGTCAGCTCAGGGTACCATGTGTGGTATCAGAGATCAAAACAGAGTAACTATGCAAAGCAAGTACTAATCTCTTATATCATTCTAATTCTCTTTGTGGTTTTATATATATATGTATATGTGTATATATACATATATATTCTTGCTCTCTTTTGAGATTAGATGCCCATGCAAATAAATATCATTGGGATTTAACCATCAAAGATTAGAGGTCATATTTCAGTTGTTGTGAGAGCACTTAAATGATTAATATAAAATATACCATCTACAAAATTTGATAGTTTAAAGTTTTGAAATGATTATTACCAGTAAGTAAATAATATAGTCAATGTCTCCTGCCATTCAGCTCCTCTTTCCTAAAGATAGTACTTTCACAATCTGTGTATCTAGAGTTATAATGGATATAACTATTCATAGATGCAATATAATGCAGATTATATTGTTTGTGAGTTTTCTTTACTTGAGCTTCAACTGATGGTTCTTTATTATTTATTTCATAAATATGTTTTAAATTTATTTGTGTAAACTTGATATCATTTTTTTCAGTTGTTATATATTTTATTTTCATAAAAGTAGTTCAAAATAGTTCATTACAGATAGTACTCAAACACAAATCCCACCACCAGCACCTTCCCACCACAATAATAGGGAGGTGTGTAAAGGTTGTGTGAATGACTTTCATTCTGAAACCATTTAAGCCTGTAGATAAGAGAATACAATCAAGTATTTTAAACCAAACATATGTGTGCTACTTTTGGTACGTAAGTAGGATAGAGTGTAAGAAGTCTCCAGGGGCAGATACCAGAACAGTAATTTCATCAACAGTTAAGACTCAGAGACTATAAATTAAAGCTCCTGGAAGAGAGCACTGCAGAACATACTGACCCCTAGCAAACTTGATATTATTTTAACTGAAGTACAAAGTCACTGGGCAAATATATATTTGAGAGTTCCTTTTCCTACTCAATCCAAGCTCCAGCCCTATCTCGGTTCTGTGAAATTATGTTGATTAGAATTATGTTTTGACAGATTTTTTTTCTTCATTAGTTACAGAGAAATTTTAATTCTAATTGACTTAAAATTTATTCTATTTAATGTGAAAAGATTAATTAAAATTAAAAAATCCTTTTCCTGACCATTTGGACCTAGCAAACATCACTGTCTGTGATTCATTGTCCTATTTTTTAAAATTGAACCACCATGGGATCATTGTGCCATTTTAAATATACAATATTCATAATATAAACTTTGAGAATCAATTTTTCATTATATATTTAAAGGAAAATAAAGCCTGCTAACTAACGGAAAAAATTTCAGTGTACACCCTATTTTCATGATCCTTTTAAAATATACTTAAGTACATATTCACTGTATCACTGTATCACTGTCATCCCGTTGCTCATCGATTTGCTCGAGCAGGCACCAGTAACATCTCCATTGTGAGACTCGTTGTTACTGTTTTTGGCCTATAGAATATACCACGGGTAGATTGCCAGGCTCTGCCGCGCTGGTGAGATACTCTTGGTAGCTTGCTGGGCTCTCTGAGAGGGGCTGAGGAACCAAACCCGGGTTGGCTGTGTGTAATGCAAATGCCCTACCTGCTGTGCTATCCTAAATTAAAGCTTGTAAAATACATTGTATGCCCTTAAAAGTGAAAAGTTTCTATAAATGGGCTGTAACCTATCTATGTAGAAGGAAATTCAATTTCTGTATAATTTATATTTATAAAATGAATGGTGTATAAAATCACATTTCCATTCAAAGGTGAAATTACAAAAAGGAAATACTTACAAAAATTGCTAATGAGAATGATAGGTCAAAAGTAATAGAAAGTGTTAAGGCAATAGAATATTTCAGTAAAATGTTTGTCAGTAATAGTTCTTATAAAGAAATTCTTATTTTTGAATGATTTGTTTGAAAAAAGTCTTTTAGGAAGTGCTACCAAAATGTATTCACTAGTACTCTACATATTAACTGTTCCCATCCTTTTTCTATTTATTATAATGTTGACTACTTTAAATCAATATTTGTGTTTCATAGACAAAGCTTTGCTTATCTTGTTTCTCTTCTTCTTCTTCTTTTTTTTTTTTTTTTTGCTTTTTAGGTCACACCTGGTGATGCACAGGGGTTACTCCTGGCTTTGCACTCAGGAATTACTCCTGGCAATGCTCGGGATGCTGGGAATCGAACCTGGATCAACCGCATGCAAGGCAAACATCCTACCTGCTGGACTATCGTTCCAGCCCCATATCTTGTTCTTCTTTGTGCATTCTGTTATTGTCATAAGTTCTACCGGAGAGTGAAGATTTCAGTTATATGTTGAATAAATGAAATACTGTTGGAACTTCAAATTTGGGGAGGGATGGCACACCTGGCCATACTTGGGGCTTACACCTGGCTTTCTATTCAGTGAGGACTATAAGGGGTGGCTGGAAGGACCATATGGGTTGCTGGGAATTGAATCTGGGTTGGCTGCATGCAAGGCATTGCCCTACCAGCTGAATTATTGCTTAGACTCTAGAACTTCAAATGTTTTGTTATAAATCATATATATCTATTAATTTACCTATATATTCCATCAATAAGTAACTTTAATGGTCTGTACCCAAATACACACAATGCAATGTGTTTTTATTCTACTATTTTACCCACTGTGCTATCGCTCCAGTTCCCTCTATGATTTGTTGCCTACTGTCTGAACCCCATCAAATATGGTATGGCAATTATGGAGTCTGGGTAGGGAATTAATTATGATGTGACCAGGAATATGTTTACTTATGCATGAGGCTGGGTCAGAGCGGGTGGGGAGCAGCCTGGAGCACGGCAGTGGTTGGGTTGTGGATATCGGCTGCTGGGGTGGGTTCCTTGGGGTGGGGAGAGCTCTCACCGCTTTCTTCCCTTATTTGGAGCACCCTCAGTGAAACAGCCTGGTGTGGAGTCTGTTGGCATGGTTATTGGGGGCCTCATTTTATGCTCCCTTCCGGGAGAAGCAGCTGTGGTATCTGGAGGGTGGCTAATGACGAGATTATGTGGTTTATGAGAGTGACCCCTAGGTCGCTGGAGACAGGGTAAAATGGGCAGATGATCTCCACTTCTGGGTCCCCTTGAGCCCAGAGTTCAAGGTCACAAAGTTCCTCATTACCTGTGTTCTGGGGGACTTCACTCATGCGTGAGGCTCGGCCTGAGTGAATGGGGAGTGGCGTGGAGCGAGACAGCAGTTGGGTTGTGGAAGTCGGCTGGCTGCCGGGGCTGGGTCCCTTGGGCCAGGGAGGGCTCTCACCCTACCTGCTCTGGGGCGCCTGAAGTGAAAACAACCTGGTGCAAAGTATGGTGGCATGGCTATAGGGGCTTCATTTTATGCTCCCTTTTGGGGGAATCAGCCATGGTATCTCAATTATGTGTTTCTTGAGATGAGGGCTGTCCCAGAGCTGTGTGACGTGTTGGAATCAACCCTTAATTCCTATATGTAAAGTGTGTGCAATGGTCCTTTAAGACATCTTCCCAACTCTTCTATGATAAGGAAGAACAAAAACTTGTACCTCAGAGAGTAGGCTGGGTACTTTATTAGCATGTGACTGACCTGGGTTCAAATTCCTGTACTACATATGATCCTGAGTACTCCCAGGAGTAATCCCTGAACACTGCCAAATGTGCCTCCCTGCCAATAAATTCCTCATTAAACTATGAATCAGAAGTGAACCAGGGCTTGGTCTATATAAGAGAGAAGATAGAATTTATAGAAAGCTTGTGCAAGTGGAAAGTGCAATATGTGATATTATGGACCCTAATGCTTTAGAAATTAAGGATAATTTATTCTGATCGAAATATTTAAAGAACCTTCTAATGCATTGATCACTAAGGCATTGTAATTAGCACCTATTTATTAATGAATATATTCATTATTCTCATATTAATGAGGACAAGGAAATTAAATTAAAGGACTAAAAGTAGGCTTTTATTGGCATATAGGATGAATAAAATGTCATTTATGTATATATGGGAGGTAGAATTACATTTTAAAAATGAATAAGATAGAATATAAGTTAGAAGATTAGTAACATTTGCACAGGCAAAAGATAGCGAAGTTTATGCTAGTCTGTCAGTTATAGATAGAAAATATTTGCAAAAATATGCATGTTCTAATCTCTTAGATACCTAAATATGCTGCATTATACACAAAAGAAGTATTGTAAATGTAACTAAACTAATGGCCTTAAAATAAAAAAAATAGTCAAATTGTTTGAGTGAAACCAATGCAACAATTTTTTTAAATAAAAAGATATAAGATTTGGAATTAGAGTGAATGAAAACAAAAAGATAATTTCTACAAAACACCATACCAAACAGATTTATTTCTTTAAAGAGATACAGAAAAGATGCAGTCATCTGCCAAAAAAATGTGACTTCTAGTACCTAGAATATATGTATATGAGGTTAGTATACAAGAAAAAGTCAAGAAATTAATTATATTAAAAAGATAACTTGCATATAAATAAGATATTGTGAGTGAAATAATGGGGGCTTATTAAAAATGATTACTTTGACTTCGATAAGTGACCACTTTTATTGATTATTCTTCTAGGTTTAGGAACTCTAGAAGAGGGCCTGACTTTAGCTGGAAAATTGTGAGTTCCTTTTTATATAGACTGAGAATGGTTTGCCTTTAAGATATTCAAAAGGAAATGTCAAGTAGGCCATAGAGATTTGCCTCTGAATCACAAAGAAGAAATTCAGAGTAGTGAGCCTATGGGAAAGGAACAATAATCACTGGCTTCAATGACAATGAAAGCATCAAGTTTTGAATGAGAGCTGTTCAGAATGAGCTATGAGGCAGAAGCAAAAGTGAAGTGGAGTGAAAGTAGCTTAGAAATGAGGAGGTGGTGATGACTGGTATAAATATTTTATTCAACTAATTTAGTCTTAAAGGAGGGTGTGAGGATTCGGATTCTAAAAGAACAGGAAGTTAGGGATGTTTAGAAGCTTTTCTTATTTTTGTTTGCTTAAATTCAAAGAGCTTATGTGCATTTTCATAGTAGATATTTCTAAGAAGGAAATACTAACTATAAAGAAGAAAAAAGCAAATTGGCATACAAGATTTTTAAAAGATGAAGCTAGGATCACAGACACAGAGATAGTTGTTCAAAACTAAGATAATTAACAGCATCTGTTTTGCCACAAAATAAACATAACAATAAATTCTGTGACTAAAGGTATGTGAAGTGTATATTTGTGCAATTTATATAAGTTTGTGAAACTACCATTAATTTATTGTGCATTGGAAGAAAAAGAAGTGGGGAGACAAAAAAAGTGATAGACACAAAGACAGAGAGGAGAGATTCAGAGCAGAACAGGTTATTCATGTAGTGTGAATAAATCAATTAGAGTAAGATTGGATATGCAAAATCCTGGTGAGACTAAAATGTGGTCTTAGATTTTGAGTTGAATTTTATATCACACATCACTGTATCCTTGAATATATTGCAATGTCTTGACAAATGAAAGATATACCACAAATTTAACTACTTTTCCATTCACGTCTCTTAAAATATTATAACCACTATAAATACTTACATACTATTGTTTTGAAGCTGGTCCACTAAGTATCAAGAGTTGAATTCAAATTTTGAAATCATCATTTTCTCTTGCACAGTAATGGCTGAGCACATCTTCTTTTTGTCCTTAAATAATCTTGATTATTGATTATTCTGGTCCCTATCAGCTTTCAATCCATCCTATCTTAAAACATGTTTTCTTGGTCTTTTTCTTTAGAAACTAATTTTGTAACATATACAAAAATTGTTTCTCTAGGAGATGAGCTTTTTGTCTTACAACTTGCTGACTTGTTGCTAATAAAACTCTTTTTAAACCAATATCCATATCCCTTGATTGATTATACTTTTGTTAGCAATTGAACTTTACCTTCACTCATATATTTTTCACAGTAATATTTAAATAAATTATCCTCTGTGTATATGTATTTACATATATGAACATATATATGCATATATAAATATATAGATGACTCTATAAGCACTCCATTTATGTCTTTATCCATTATAATTATTATTATATTATGGTTTTGGGCCATACCCAGTGGAGTTCAGGGATTACTTCTGCCTCTGCTGAGAATTGAACCTTGGTCAGCCAACTGCAACACAGCAAGGCAGTGTCTCATTTGCTATATCTCTAACCCTTCCATTAATACTACTAACCAGCATTCCATTTTAAATTGTATTTAATAAAATAAGACCAGGCATTTTGTTTTCGGGCACAAGTAACCTTTCCATTTGTCACTGTCATGTGCTAGTATAGCTCAATGACATCTGCTCGCTCCAGGAACAGGAAGAGCCTCAAATTGTTCATTCAGTGTTTTGACGAAGAAGTTTGACCATCTTGTTGGTAGGCAGCCATGAGGTCTTTTGACATCCCGTGGAATCCAATCTGTAACAGCTCTAGTCCAGCGGTCGTCTCTGAATTGCATTATGTGTCCAGCCGATCTGATTTTTGATATCTTGGCAAATGAGACAGAGTCCTTGATTCTTGACTATCGATGGAGGTCAGAAATCGCGATTCCTTCTCTCACTTGAGAGAAAAGTGATACTCCTAGCATAGTTCTTTAGATTCCTCTTTGGGAGACTCGAATAGCCTTCTCATTCGATTTTCATAGTGCCCAGGTCTCTGAGGCATATGTTAGTTCAGAAAGAACAGTGGAGTCAAAAAGATGTGCCCAGAGCTGGAGATCCTTCGTCCTTTTTACCACTTCTTTGATGCTCTTGAAGGCATTCCACTCTGCTCTCTTTCTTCTGCGCAGTTCTGGCGCCAAGTTGTTCCTCATATTGAGTTCTCGACCCAGGTACACATAGCTGCTGCATTCGGAGATGTTTGTTCCATTGAGAGCAATTGAAATGTCAGGGACTAGTTCGTTTTTCATGAACATTGTCTTATTGAGATTCAGCTGCAATCTGGCCTTTCCACACTCGCGGTCGAAGTCGGCCAGCGTTTGTGCCACTTGGTTAATGTTTGGTGTTATGAGAACAATGTCATCAGCGAAGAGGAGGTGGTGTAATTGCCAACTGTCTATCTTCACTCCCATTCCTTCTCATTCCAGTCATTGCATGATGTTCTTGAGGGTGGCACTGAAGAGTTTTGGTGAAATGGTATCACCCTGTCGCACCCCTCTCCTTACATCAATGATCACTTCCTTGTAGAATGGTGAGGTCCTGGTAGTGAATTCACAATACAGCTCTTAGAGGATCTGCATGTATTCAGTTTGAATGCCCTGTTTGGCTAGGGCTTCGATGACTGCTTCAATCTCAACAGAAGAGATCCGAGTAGAAGTTGTGAATAATCCTCTCCATTGCCTTTCTGGAAGATGTGATAGATCCATCAGGACATTGGAGGGTAGTCACTTTGGTCTTGTAGTTAGCAAAGAACAGGCAAGCATTCCCAATAATTTTCCTGGCTTTTGCCGCACAGCCAACACTGCTATCTTCTCTATTTGAGGTCTTCCTTTATTGCTTCTCTGCACAGTTTTGTGAGCTCGGACGTTAGCTTATGGTTGCCTGAGGCTTGTGCCAAACCATGTTGGAAAAAATATCAAAGTTTATAATAATGTACCCATATTTTATTTATATCAGTCTTCATTGAAAAAAATTAAAAAGATAAATACCTACTGATACAGAGATAGATGCCCTATCAGAGGGAGCTCTTTCATCATATATGTGGATGTATCTCACAGAAGGGAAGTTTTACCCAGGTTTCAGAATTATTCCTAAAATAGAAAACTCTTACTAAAAAGACGTCCTTAAGGGTGGGCAACATATTTTTGCTCCCTTCAAAACATAGAACTTATAATCATGTGCAATGTTGTCAAATGAAATGACAAAACTAACCATGATTTGTAGAACACCCTCGCCCCAAATTAAGATAACAAATGCACTGTAGCACTGTTATCCTGATGTTCATTGATTTGCTCAAATTGGCACTAGTAATGTCTCCATTGTGAGACTTGTTACTGTTTTGGGCATATCGAATATGCCACAGGTAGCTTGCCAGTCTCTGCCGTGCGGGTGGGATTCTCTTGGTAGCTTGCCAGGCTCTCTGAGAGGGAACAGAGGAATCGAACCCAGGTCAACCGTATGCAAAGCAAGTGTCCTACCCGCTGTGCTATCATTCCAGCCCAAGATAATAAATGCCGATTAAAATAAAAATAACACTGTCATCATAAAGATGTAGGAGGAAAGAAAAGTTATTCTCATGATTTTTCTTTCCCTATTTTTTTTGGAGGAGGATGGGTGGGTGAATAACCCCCCAATTTATGCTCAGGAGTTTGGGGGATCCCTTTGCAATTTGTGGTTAACCAGGATAAAGGCTCAATGTAAAATCCCAAGAATGTGATGCTGACTAGATCCTACTGTGCTGTGGACATACCCGAGCCATCAGCATTACACTTGGAACTGTAGCAAGTGATGCTAAGTGGTGAATGTGTGTTAGGAATTGAACAGGAGTCTGTCACACACACAAGCTCAGTGCCTTAACCTCTGTAATATCTCTCAAGCTTCTCATCAACAGGTGCGACTCACTGATGGAAGGATAGAACGGCTAAAAATATATGCAAATGAGGTAAATTTATTTAATAAAAATGGCCCTTTTTGGCAGGTATTATTCTTGGTGTTTTTAGGAAAAGAAAAGATAAAAACCTTTTCATAAAGGTGACTGAAGATAATATCAACATTCATAATATTTAAAGTATTTATTACCTTCTTCAATTTACCTGTAAGTTTGATCATTTAAATGGTACTTAACAACAATGTTGCTATTCTGCTTGTAACTGCCATCTTTTTATTTCCTGAATCTATGTTCTTATTCCTTGTAGAAAAAATAGTAGCAAAGGGTGCGGGAGATAGTATGGCAGTTAGGGTGCATGGCTGACATGCTTATGTCTGGCAGGGTTGAAGTGACTACAAGACATGGAACTCTAAGCATCATCTGGTGCTTCTCCAGTAGACATGAGCACTATCAGAGTGGCTTAGGCATCCTTTGAACCATAGGGCCTCAGCAACTTCATATCAGGGCCCTTTCTTTGAATTAACAATACCACAGCTCCTTTAGAATGGGTTCTCCAACCCTCTGAGCATGCATTGACTGTCCCACTTCCCGCATAAATAGAAAATAGAAGACAAAACAAAACAACAGAAATTGTTCTGCAATATCCTTTTTAAAAAAGCAGGCTAGTCTCACATGTTCCATATTTATAGGTCCACCTATACTTGATTATACTGCATTCAGCTTCTTGGAAGAGAGTAAAGTTATTGATTATGTTATTGTTTAAATAAAATGCCAGTGAAAATAATATTTCATAAACCAGATTGCACCTCCCCTACAATGTTACACATAAAAAGACAATCCAAGAAGAAATCAATAAAATTGAGTAAAAAGACAAATCTCAGTTGACAGTAACCCTATAAATAATACTGCTTCATGCTGCTTACCATTATTAACTATAGTCTTAAGTGTTTCACCATAGCCAAATAACATAGAAAGTGTGTTTGCTTATATGTGTGGGTTTAACTAATTCAAAAACTCAGTTTGTGGGGACAGAGGGGTCCTTCCAATTGATCCTCAGGTTGCCCTGGGACCCCTCGCTGAGTTTCAGTCCCCTTGATGATTAGTTCAATACCTTCTGGGAATATATGGTGCCAGATATCAAATTTTTTTCAGTCACATATAATGCATGTTCCTTAATTCCTGTACTATTTCTGTCAGCCATGCTTTTTTTAATTTCTGGAGATTCATGACTTAGAGATGTTTCAGAGTTTCAATCTTAAGGCAAATAAATATCAAACCAAATATTGAAAATTATGTTAACTAGAAAATATATTCTGATATATATTCTTAGAGTGATGTGAAAAATTGCATGGATTAAGTAGTGAGTACAAACTAAGAGCTTAAGTGTGTTTTAAAAGGCAAAGAGAATAAGTTGTCCTGCTATTGAATATCATAATAACAAAATTAGGGTGCTTGGTTTGGGAGAAAAAGAACAAGAATGTTTTCAATAGCATGTCATCAAGTAGTTTGATAGACTTGTGAATTAAGGTACAATTTTCCTTTGTGTAAGCAAAATGTTTTATTTGTAATCCTGAACACTTATCAAAGTATTTGAAAGTGTGTTAAAAATCATAGGAGATTTACATGAAATCTACATGAAATCTAAGATGCATTACAATCATGTTGTAATGCATGATTGATGTATCCCTTATTTGTCACTAAAGTTCTAATAACAAGTTTTGAAGTAGTGTAACATCAAGTTACATTCATATTGATTTTATTGTAAATAGTCAAAAATACAGTATGAAATAGTCCCATGGTTCAGAAATCCTTGAGGATAATAGCCACAACCATTCAGAGGAAAATAAAAAAAATGTATGCTGTGTATATTGACTACAGAAATTAAAATAACCATAAATTTTATGGTTTTAAAATGACTATATGCAAATTAGGGAAAAAGCAGAGTATAAACATGATATTTAGTGAATATTTTATAGGGAGTACAGTACAAGTTACTATTAAATTTCATCTTGCTAAGTGACCTATATTTTAAAATAACAATGATTTGAATCTAAAGGATAAAATTTTTTCTGCTATTAAACTTATTGAACATTTCTTATAGGATTTTATGTATATATTTAAAGTAGCACTGTAGCACTGTCACCCTGTTGTTCATTAATATGCTTGAGTGGGCACCAGTAACGTCTTCATTGTGAGACTTGTTACTGTTTTTGGCATACCGAATATGCCATGGGTGGCTTGCCAGACTTTGCTGTGTGTGAGGGATACTCTTGGTAGCTTGCCAGGCTTTCCAAGAGGGGCAGAGCAATCCAACCCGGGTCGGCTATATGCAAGGCAAATGCCCTACCCACTGTGCTATCGTTCCAGTCCATATCTAATGTAACACTCATAAATAAATGTTGTGTCATAATACATCAAACATCTCCGTGAAATTAAAAAATATTTTAAATTTATGTATATTTCTTTTAGTATGAAAAAATTTAAAATATTTATTTTTACTTTCACACTGTTATAACATCAGATACATACGATACATACCTCAGTTAAAAACTTTAGGAGAACACTTATAATAGCAAGTTATAAAAGATATATAACACCACCCTTGTTTGAAAATCTTTCTTTTTTTTTTTTTTGCTTTTTGGGTCACACCCGGCAATGCACAGGGTTTACTCCTGGTTCTACACTCAGGAATTACTCCTGGCGGTGCTCAGGGGACCATATGGGATGCTGGGATTCGAACCCCGGTCGACTTCTTGCAAGGCAAACGCCCAACCCGCTGTGCTATCACTCCAGCCCCTGAAAATCTTTCTTTAGGAGAGTGGGAGTGAAAATTCTCTATTCTAGTTACTTATTTAATATTGTATTATCTCTAAAATATTAAACACTACTGATATTTGCAACAAATTTGTAACTCTAAAAACTAAGGGAGAATTTTTATTATGCAGATTCAATTATATCATTTATATAATTATATGTGTGCAAATAAACTCTGTACATCAAACTTTGTATTTTTCCATTTTGTGGATTAAAATACATATTACATGAAAGAAAACTATTGACTTTTCATCACATGAGTGCAAGTGCCATATATAAAAATGACAAATAATAAGCCATTATAAAATTGAAAATAGTAAACAAGCATATGTTTTTTAACTTGATGTATCCAAAATTGATAATGAGGAAGATCAATCCATTCCGTTACCAAAGAAACATGGTATGCCATATATAATCTATTATTTGTTTAATTCATGATGTCTGATTTAATTAATAATATGTAATAACGTGAAATAGATATTTACTCTTTTAGAAGATTAATTTAACATTCATTTTACTTTCTGAAAAAAATTTACTTTTCTTTCTTTCTTTTTTTTGCTTTTTGGGTCACACCCAGCAATATTCAGGGGTTACTTCTGGCTCTGCCCTCAGGAATTACTCCTGGCGGTGCTTAAGGGACCATATGGGATGAACCCCAGTCAGCAGCTTGCCAGGCAAAAGCCCTATCTGCTGTTCTATCACTGCGGCCTCTGATATTCATTTTATCAGTGAGGAAAAACTTCAAAGACCTACTTAAAAATAGTGGAGAAAATCTTTAACGGCCAACTTAACTTCATGCTTGCTCACTGTGTTACTTTCAAATGAATAGCTCTAGTGTTTGAAGCATCCTATGTGGCACTCACGGCATGACAGAGATCTAAGTAGAAGTTCATAGCTTAGATATTAGCAAAAGTAAAAATAAATGAAGAGAAGAAATAAGAGACCCAATGATATTAAAAGATTTTGGTTCAAATTTTTTAAAAATCATATATATTTAAGTTTGGCATATTGTTTATACATCTGTCACACATTTAAAATTCCAATGAATTTCTAAATTACTTATAGTTCTTTGTATAATTAAGTCAGCTAGAGCTAAAATGATTTGTAATCTACTGATTTTTTTCTCTGATTTATTAATTTGTGCTGAAATTAATGAAGTGAGCTCACAGAATTCAACATAGGTACAGAAGAGTTAAAAATTTCTTTGAAGGAAAAAAAAAATTTCTTTGAAGGCTCTCTGCCCATACGAGACCCGGAGTGGCTGCACACGAACGGCTCCTCTGCTCCTAAAAGACCATAATCCCGGAGGCCTACTAACTACTTTCAGCACCTAGCAGCTTCTTACAGAAATTCCTTCTTATAGAAATGTCTAACTTTTTCCATGGCGATTCAATAAAAAAATTAATTAAAAAAATTTCTTGGAAGGCCAAAAAATCAGGGTGATAAAATTAGACTTCTGTAACTTTTATAATGTCAGAATCACTCTAATTTTAACAACAAATTTATTTTTAATATTCTCTTTATACTAAGTAATAGTTATTCATACATAATGTAATATAATGAAAAATATTTGGCTGTATTATAGTTATTGTGCCCTCTGAAATGTAAACTTTAAGATAGATTTTAGCAACTTTTTAAGTAGGGAGAGTATTTTACTACCCTTCAATTTTTTTGATCATTATAAATGACCAATCTTTTTAGGTTATTTATTGTACATTAGCTTATTATTTTATTTCATTGTGCATATGCTATGTGTTAAAGGTTAAACTAGGCACTAAGTTTATAAATGTGAGTAAATTAAAATCTCCAGTGTTGACAAAAGTATAACATTTGTTTCCATTAAATTCCTTTTTTTAAATACCATATAACAAATACAAATTAAGATATAAATGGTCACTACTCAATATAAACACAAAAACATAATTAATTGTCAATAAGGGGAAAGATCACTCCAACACAATGGAATACTATGCAGCTGTTAGAAAAGATGAAGTCATGAAATTTGCATATAAGTAGATCAATATGGAAAGTATCATGTTAAGTAAAATGAGTCAGAAAGAGAGGGACAGGCATAGAAATATTGCACTCATCTGTGGCATATAAAATAACAGAATGGGGGACTAACATCCAAGAGTAGGACCAAGAGTTCTGCTCCACGGCTTGGAAACTGGCCTCACATGCTGGGGGAAAGGGTATCTGAGATAGAAAAGGGAGTACCACCAAAAGAACGTTGGGAGGATACATTCGGGTTGAAAGATGCATGCCGAAAGTAAACTATAGACAGAACATGATGGCCACTCAATACACCTATTGCAAACCACAACACCCAAAAGGAGAGAGAATAAAAGGAAAATACCCTGCTGCTGAGGTAGGGTGGGGTGGTGGGGGATTGGGTGGAGGTGGTGGGAGGGGTACTGGGAACATTGTTATGGGAGAATGGGCACTGGTGGAGGATGGGTAAATTATCATTGTATGACTGAAATGCAAACAAGAAAGTTCCTAAGTCTATAACTGTACCCCACGGTGATTCACTAACAAAAAAGAAAAAAAGTGAGCATCCTTGGCATATGTAGCTATTGAAAGAGCAGAAGGGATTGAGATTAGAGAAGACACCATGAAGATCAGAGAATATCATCAATCAGTGCTTTGGACAGAAAAGCAAAAACATAGTTATGATAGAGAATATAGACTTCATTAGAGAGATTTGATCTCACATGCTAAAGGTGCTATTTACACAGCTAATCACCTAAACTTGGATGTTGGGTACAAGCATGGGTACAAGCCTCAAACCAACAGGACTGGTGGTTAAGGAGAAAAAGTAGAGTGCTAGAAAATAGGGTTAAGTCCAAAATGAGAAGGAAAAACTGCAAGCCAGTAGGGTGAGCTGGATCCCACATCCCTGGGATCTGTTTTACCATGGAATCGTCTGTCAAAACCTTAAAAGAAAAAGTCGTGGGGCTGGAGCAATAGCACAGTGGGTAGGACATTTGTCTTGCACGCGGCCAACCGGGGTTTGATTCCCAGCATCCCATATGGTCCCCTGAGCACTGCCGGGGTGATTCCTGAGTGCAGAGCCAGGAGTAACCCCTGTGCAGTGCCGGGTGTGACCCAAAAAGCAAAAAAAAATAGTCGTAGATGTTGAATTAGCAAAGCATAATCTGTCTCGGTGTCTGTCATCTCGTTGCTCATTGATTTGCTCGAGTGGGCACCAGTAACGTCTCCATTTTGAGACTTGTTGTTACAGTTTTTGGCATATGAATACAGCATAGGTAGCTTGCCAGGCTCTGCGGTGCGGGCGGGATACTCTTGGTAGCTTGCCGGGCTCTCCGATAGGGGCAGAGGAATCGAACCGAGGTCGGCTGCGTGCAAGGAAAATGCCCTACCCACTGTGCTATGCTCCAGTCTAGGAATAATCTAGAACATACATATATCCTGTGATCGTTATTATAAGAGGTGGATCGTGGAACATATCTAAAGGAAATCAGGAAACTGATATGAGTTGATTTTTTGGGGGGGTTTTGGGGTCACACCCGGCGATGCACAGGGGTTGCTCCTGGCTCATGCACTCAGGAATTACTCCTGGTGGTGCTCTGGGGTACCATATGGTATGCTGGGAATCGAACCCGGGTCGGCCGCGTGCAAGGCAAACGCCCTACCCACTGTGCTATTGCTCCAGCCCCCGAGTTGATTTTTTTTTGATGGAGAGGGATGGATGGTTTTATAGCTGGTGATGCTTGGGGCTACTTCTAGCTTTTGTGTCCTCTTTGGTTCAAAAGCTGACTGTTAAGAAAAAAGATGTTTAGAAAGCAAAAAAAGAAAGAGATAAAGTTGGAGAAGGAAGTCATAGAACATTAACTTAAGCAAGGTTAAAGGTAGATGGGAACACATGGCAAACGACAACTGTTTTAACTGAGGATCATTGCAGTGAAGATGCCTGGGAAATAGGAGTGGGGTCTGGGAAGGCAGGTTTAAAGGTAAAGAATTTGTAACCTTTGATGGAATCACCTGATCCTCTGTACCATTTAAACAACTCAAATAGTTATACAACAAAGAAGAAAAACACCTCAAAGACTGTGAGACCGAAACACAGACTTCAATTAGGTGGCTAAATCAGAAAGCTTAACTTTGGTAAAAAGAACTTAAATCTTGACAGCTGTTAGAAGTGTGCATATAGAATTAAGGGACAACATGGTGAACAACTTATCAAGTTTAATAATTGATCAGTCTCTTGGAGTCCTGCCTTGGATGGCTGGGGTTCTAACCATGGTAGTTGAGTTTTCATGATGTAATGACAAGTGAAAAACAAAAGAAAACAAAACAAAAGCATGTATTTATGTGATTTTTATAATCTTACACCTTCTACCTACAAAGCTCTGTGTGATTTATAGGTACTTGACTAGTGCTAAAGGCTGTAGCACTAGTAATGAAATTTTATATTAGGAACCAACAGATAATGTGGGCATATGTGTATATATTGATCTATTATTAACATTATTAATAATATATATTAATATATTTGGTATCTAAGAACCATAATTTTTCTTTCATACTTTGCATTCAGCTTTTTAAAAAAGAACTGGGACATGAATAATGGAAAAAAATGTTATTTTCATGCACTTATAAGTAGATCAGTGTACTGTAGGGAAAAGTTTTGCTAGAAGATATGATGGGATGAAAGTTTTGCTTCCACTTGTTTTTCTTTCTTCCCTCTCCTGTGAAGAGATCATATTTAGAGAGTTGAGGAATATCACTGTGGAGATGAATTGAAATGATACATAAATCAAAACTGCCTTAGGGACTTGTCACTTAATTGACTGCCAAAGTGCACAGACTCACTCTCCTCATTTATAAATGTGCCAGGGATAAAAGATGGAGGATCTGTGGTAAGAGATAACTAGGTCCTCTCATTTTCAAAAATAATTTAAGTTGGAATTGACAAAGTTTTTCAATAAAAAGTCATGTAATTATCTTAGTCTGGAAAGTTACAAGATTTCTGATGCGTCAAGTAAACTTTCTTATTTCAGTAGGAAAAACACAGTCTGTCAATAGAAGGCAATATTAAAGGAAAGGGGTAACATTATGGGGAACTCTGAATCTGTATATTTCCTCACAAAAACAAGGAACAAGATCTGCTAAGTCTGGTTAATAAATGTACTGGAGGACATTGTAAAGGCGTTCTTTTGTCTTTTAATATATATGTATGTTACTTTTACACGTAAATTATTTATCTCGTGTTTTATATTTTATATTAATGCAAAGCAAATACAAAATAACCCCATTTCTTCACAGTGTTCTATATTTGGTTAATGAACTAAATGCAACAACTCTCTGCATCCTTATTTTTGGTCAGTTAGTATAATGTGTTTTCTAGTCTATAAGTCATATGTGGCTGTTTTTTTGTGTTTTATTTAAGTGTACTTCATCCAAACTTAATTGATTCCTTCACAAAAAGTTAAATGCCCAACCATAGCAATTTATGCCTTAATACATACAGAACTCTGGAAATCCGGTTTAATATTAAATGTGGTTAGAACTAATTGAATTAAATTATAGGTTTTAGCTTTAGGGGGTGAAATTCAAGTGTTCTATTTTATTATTTTCTAGACATTTTATACATCTCAATGAGTGGAAAGAGTATTTTTGAGTATCATCTTACTCATTTATTTTACAACATTTCAGTTAGCTATTATGTAAAGGGACCAAGTTACTATAAGGAATTTAAAGATAACTAAATGAGATATCATTTCTAATTAGGAGCAGCATAGACACTGGTAGATAAAGAAGACATGTTTCAGACAATCAGAAAACTGTTTATAGTTTATAATAAATTCTACATGAACAAGTACAGAGGCTTAAAGAGAGATTCCCTTGTTCTAGGTATTAGAAAAAATTTCATAAAGAAAAAAATATTGAGTAAAAACCTAAAATATGCTTAGGTAAGAAGAATGAGAACTTTAGGAAACAGAATATTGGTAACAAGAACCAAAGTCATGTGATGACCACCAAATGGAAAACATAATCTGAAGGAAACTTTGGGAGCCTAAAGGATTTGGGCTTGACAAAAAACTGAGGAGTACAAAGTAAATAACCCTTCCAGGGTCCTGATCTTCTGTTATGGGCCTTCTCCTAAATTATTTATCATCTATTTCTGCAAGATATTAAACAACTTAGTATAAAATGTAGTTGTTGAAGCTGCATCAAAATCATCCTCAGAACTTGTTAGAATACACAATCCTAAACCTCATACACAGTGTTTCAATTTCAATACTATGAGCTGGATTCCCCAAATTCACGTTTCTCAAACGTCTCAGGAAATATTGATGCTGCTGCCCACAGACCATACCTGAGAACCACTTTCATATGATATGACTAAAAGAACATTTTTTATATACTTGTGTCATGAGAAGCTAAATATTAAACACATTCTATATTGAAAGTCAAGAGACTGATCACTAACTATGATTTCCATCAATCTATTTGGTTAGAGGTCTTGATCTTGTTCAATATTTCAAATCAATTTGTTTTCTCATAACAACTTCTTTGAACTTTAAAAGTCCTCTGAATGAGATAGACCTGAAATTATTATAATTTCTTATTGATGACTTAATCATCACTAAATTCTTTGCTCACAAATGATGACTTAAAATGGGGCTGAAGTCACGGCTTCATCGAAATTTCTTCCCTCTGTATGTCCTATCCTTTCCATTATACAACATTTAAATGAACATTATGTTTTCTTCCAACACTAACATTTACTGTTGCTAGTAAGTGCTGATAAATTATCTTAATAGTCATAACCTTACACTATTAACTTAAAATTAAAACTCAAGTGGTTTGTTTTCCTGACATTATGTTGAAAAATAAGTCAAGTTAATACCACTTGATGTGCTGGCAAATTATTTCAGTGTGGTTCTCCTAAACATAAAGCCTGAAATCTTTTGTAAACCTGACTATGATTTTATTGACTACAGGAAACAGTGACACTATAAGTTGCCTAAAAAATAGCAGTAGTGTAGTAACTCAAGCATTTGTTTTGCTTATATATTAATTAAAATGATACTGCAGGGATGTGGGAAGAGTTGGTCTATGTTTGTATGTGTATTTTGAAGATAACATATTGAAAGTTGTCTTTGTAGATTTACTTAGGAACAGTCTATTTTTTTGAAATTATATCAAAATGTCATCTAAGAAAGTATATGGCATAATAATGCAAAATACATAATCTTATATCTTATTTAAATAATCTAGTGAAAAAGATGCATTGTCTCTTATTTTCCTTTCTTTAATGAGCACTAAGTGCTAATGAGACAATAATCTCTACTTGTATTTCAGGTATCATACTCATATTTTAGAGTATTGCACAATATTTGTGCAGTGCAGTCTATTTTCTCACAGTGGATAATGACAAAATATTAGTTATTATATTTATTTATAAAACAGACATTAATAGCGTCATTAAGGAATGCTTGTGAAAAGACTAATTAATTTCTTGTCAACTACATCGATGGGTTTTGTATCATTGCTTTTTTCAGCAAAGGTCAGGAATATAATTAATAGTAAGAACAATACATTGTAAGTTTCACATGGGGGAATACATAAAATCGTTTGAGGAGCTGGAGAGATGGTATAGTGGGCAGGGTGTTTTCCTTGCATTGCTGATCTGATTTTGGTCTGCCTTTTCTATAACACCCCTAAGTGCAGACCCAGGAGTAAGCCCTGGACAACATCCCAGGTGTGTTCAATAAAGCAAATACTAATACCAATACAAAAAAAAGAAACAACAAGAGGTTGAAGAAGAAGCAGCTAAACCTCCCAAGCCTGAGAAGCCTGTGTCCTCTCCTCCTGTGGAGCAGAAACACCGAAGTATTGTCCAAATTATTATGATGAAAATTGGGTAAGCGCATGCCTTTTTCTGGTGACACTGCCCCTTAAAACTTCCTTTTCTAGGTATTCTGTGGTAATTTTAATTGTTCTAAAACCTGATTTATAAGTTTTACTGTGCTCAAACTTTGATTTAAATTCTGGTTTTTTTTGATAGAGTGAAAAAGAGTTAAAGTTGTGTTTTAAATTATTTAATATTTTATTTGCATGCCATATTTCATAGATCAATAGCACAGCAGGTAGGGTGTTTGCCTTGCATGAGGCCAACCTGGGTTCGATTCCTCCATCCGTCTCAGAGAGCCCAGCAAGCTACCAAGAGTATCTCGCTCACACGGCAGAGCCTGGCAAGCTACATGTGGCATATTCTATATACCAAGAACTGTAACAAGTCTCACAATGGACATGTTACTGGTGCCCACTCGAGCAAATTGATGAGCAACCGGATGACGGTTATATGGTGAATAAAAAAGAAAATAAATCACTTAAATGTATGTGTTCAATATGAAAACACAGATACCATAGTGAATGAGCCAATGGAGATGAAGGTCTGAGTATAATCTGTGTTTTTTAGGGTCTTGTGTGAGATAACAATAAAATAGTAGTACAAGAGTATCATAACTGATTTTAAATGGTGCAAGGCAGTTATTAAGCTTCTAAATAATTTCCACGATGCTGGAGCTACCAGCTTAGGAACCATTAGTTGAGTATTTTCGGTGCTTACACACTGAAAACCCTCATACCCTGGACACCAAAAGTTCTTACAAAGATTTAAAACTAAAAAGTCCTTGTGGGATAAGAAATTGCAGGAAAGAAAAATAACAGAAACAAAGGACAACAGAAATGGGACATGCTGCATTTGTGTATCCTTGAGAAATCAGAGTTGTGTCTCTAATGGGTTTACAGTATGATAGTAACACTTCAGAAATCATCTTTATCCTACTTTTCACCAACTACTTTCAAATTAAACAGAGAATGCCCACTTCACTCCTGGAATCAAGACTGTTTTTGACTTTGTAGTTCCATGTGAAGGGGGCCCTCTGCTGGGTGGAAAAATACCACTTGTTCTTCAGTCAGTCATCAGGCAAAATATTTGAGATTTGGGGGCCTAAATGAAAAAAGGACATTATATTCCACAGATAAGTGCAATATTTCCATGTCTGTCCCTCTTTTTCTTAGTCATTTCACTTAACATGATACAAGTATCTGTGGAATATAAAGTAACAGAATAAGAGACTAATACCCAAGAATAGTAGAGATCAGGTCCAGGAGGTTTGCCCCACAGCTTGGAAGCTGGTCTCACATGCTGAGGGAAAAGGCAGCTTGGATAGAGAAGGGAACACCAAGTAAAGTGTGTCAGGAGGATCCACTTGGGTTGGGAGATGCAAGCCGAAAGTAGACTATAGACCAAATGCTGTCCACGTCCACTCAATACTTCTAGTGAAAACCACAGCACCCAAAAGGAGAGAAAGAAAGCAAAAGGAAATGCCCTGCCACAGAGGCAGGGTGGGGTGGGGAGATGTTATGGGGATGGTGGGAGGGGTCCTGGGAGGATCAGTGGTGGTAGAGAATGGGCACTGGTGAAGATATGGGTACTCGATCAATGTATGACTTAAACAAAAACACGAACATTTCTAAGTATGTAACTACCTCACTGTGATTCACTAATCAAAAAAAAAAAAAGAAAAACGGACTAAACACAAATCTAGTTTTCTAACAGCGTTAAAGAAGGATGTAATATTACCGACTGCAATAAATTAAAGCTCATAGATCACATATATCATTTACATTTATATTTATATATTTTACACAATGTTTGCTCCATGTATAAACTGTGAACTCTCAGAGACATAAGACATTGGAAGCAGAGACTTCCTATGCACAGACTAACTACTTACAAGGTGCTGTGCTCAAACTAAAAATTAGAATAAATAATTTGATTTGAATATTTGTGCACTGATGCTGTGTTCAGATCATTATTATAATAATCATGTGTCCAGGATTCTTGGAGAAACCACATTCATGTCTATTATCTCATAATAATTGTGCATGTGTTTTTACAGTTTCTTATCCAATA
Organism: Sorex araneus; assembly: GCF_027595985.1. Taxonomy (NCBI): domain Eukaryota; kingdom Metazoa; phylum Chordata; class Mammalia; order Eulipotyphla; family Soricidae; genus Sorex; species Sorex araneus. The sequence continues at coordinate 178,381,499 of NC_073313.1, forward strand.
ATATCATCGGATAATAATATCATGTTTTTGCACCAGCATTAAGGAACTTGCTATATATGTGGCACTACCACTCAACGTGTGTTTTGAGTCTGTGGTATTAGCATTTGGTGAACGTGTGTCACAAGTGAAATGCCTGAATCCTGCCATACCCTAGCAATTTGTATTGAATAGCATTAGCATACAAAAATTTCTTAGAAACGAAGAACTATAAGTGATTTAAATATATACTAATTTTAGAAGAGTAATTAATATAATTGGATTTGACAGTGAACTTTTTTTTAGGGAATACAGTGGCAATTGCACCAGTATTTTTTGTACTTCTATTCAAAATAAGGACACTGGAAGCATGTATTTATAAATCTATGTATTTATCTATGTACCTTTGTAGCTATCATTTACATACCTAACAATAAATCGGACAACCCATGAGTTGGGCTGGAACAATAGTACAGTGAATACGGCATTTGCCTTGCATGAGAATGACCCGGTTTGGTCCCAGGCAGCCCATATGATTCCCTGCGCACTGCCAGGAGTAATTCCAGAGTACAGAGCCAGGACTCACCCCTGAGCATCTCCACATGTGATCTCCCTGAGCCACACTAACAAAGAGCTCATTAATTAAAACAAAATGTATTTTTAGGTCTATAGCTGGCGTCAGAATTGTGAGTACACACAAAAAAAGTTGTGCAGAATGCTTGCTTTGCACGTGGTGGACCCGGGTTTAATGCCCAGCATTCCAACCACTACCAGGAGTGATCCCTGAGTGCAAAACCATGAATAAGCCCTGAGCACAGCAGTGTGTAACCCCCAAAATAAAAGCTACAAGAGTTTGTAGCCCTTTATATATACATGCTTCATGTTTAGCTTGTAAATACACCCTAGCAATTTGACTAACTATTGTACACATTATTCATAGAAACTTTTATTAAAAATATATTGGACATATATGACATGTTTTAAAAGACATAGGAAAACCATGACTAGCAAAATATCTGAATGAAAAGAAAAAAATGACCTTTTAAATTTTATTTTCTACATGTAATCTGATTTAAACAATTTGAAATATATTCTTTCTTCACATTCTTTGTTCCTCACAGGTTGAAACTTATGACCATGAAGACACAATTTAGAGTAGATAGGCACTTGAAAAAGGAGGCTATTCACTTCTACCAGCCTTTTCATTATAAATTGTTAATGTGTAGTTATAGTTTATTAATAACCATGATGAGGTAAATAAATAATTGTACAATATTTTTATATCAAATACAAATGAATACATAGAGAACACATTAGAAATTAAAGAGAAATTGCATAAAATTTCCCTCTACAACACATTGCCATAGAAGTAATATTAAATTAGGAGCAGATGTAATATCCTCTTTGGGTTTTTTAAACATGCAATTTTGAAACAAATATTTCATGCATTATGTTATATATTTTTCTCCCCCGTTGGAATATATTAGTTATTCTTAATTGCATGATTCAATATTTTAGCCTCGTCTACAATACCTACTTTATTGTAAATTTCTCATGCCATATATATGAAGAATTTTAATGCACTACAATGAAATATTTGGAAATGTGAACAAATGTAGATGATACATTAATAATGAAACTATTACATGTTTTTGAGCAACAGATTTTTACAATGTGGTCACATATATTTTGCCTCTGCATGGCCTTCCTTTTTTATTATCATCCCGTCTCTCTGCTACATAGCCATCACAGGGGGAAAAATCATCTTAAAAATAAGATCCCTTTAGCCAAAAATGATAAATACTTTAGTATTCATGTATGGCAACAAATAATAATTCATGACAGTCTTCATTTGTCTGAAAGCTTGAGTTCTAAGAACCAAACATTAAGAAATGAAGTTTCAATAGCACTATCCCATTACTCTTAATAACAACTCATCTAGCAGACAGACTAATGTGATTTTCATTGCTTTTAATTTGAAGTCCATCGGATTATGTGCACCAATAAAAAGACTTGTCATCAAAGTCTGCATAAGGTAGAGAGAAACAGAATCTCTCTAACAAAATCCCATGCAAGGCTTATCAGTTACTTACACCAGGTAAAAAGCTAAGCAACACCCAGTCAGGAAATCAATGCCTATTCATGTAGAATTCTTTTCTTCTGCAATAGAAAGATAACATTAACATTCTGACATATTAAAACATTGTGTTTGTACTCCTCCAGGTATGGTACTACATAATAAAGACATTTCAATCTCTAAAGATTCACAGATTCTTTCTGATTCACTGAAGCCACAAGAAGTTCAGAACACTTATCTGAATGTACACAGCACAGACCTTTGGAGATTTGTTCCTTTCACTTGATATTTGTTCCCGTCTCTTCTCTCCCTCCCTCTCCATTGATTTCATGCTGTGATAGTTTTTGGAAACATTAACTTTTTATGGCTTTGGCTAATTCTCAAAATCAGACAGCAAAAACAGTACCAATAATTTTTTTTGACTATTCTTTAAATTTACGTATTTTGAAGTTCTTTGATATATTGACATATATTACCATAGGATAAACATCCTTGAAGTAAGTATGGTACCTGGAAGAGATATCTGATTGTTTTGGGAGCCACACAAAGTGGTGCTCAGAGCTTACTCCGGACTCTGTGGCTCAGGAACCACTCCCATGGGGCTTAGAGGACTATAGGGATGCCAGGGATGAAATCATGTTGATCAAATGCAAAGTAAGCATACTCTCCTGTTGATATCTCTTCAACCCCAAGAACCACTTGCTAAAAAACAACATATGGCTATGAATAGTAAGGCTTTCCCCCGGATTTTAAAAGAATATATAAATTCTAGAAGGTAATTGTCCCTTTGCATTTAAATAACTAGTTTATTAAATATTTACTTTGAAACATGGACATAAATCATCTAAAAAGCATACTGTGATTTTTTTATTTGAGAATAATTAATAGCAACAGAAAACTCCAAAATGCTTACACATGCTGACAAATATCTTAAGCATGTTAATATTGGAGAGTATTTTCAGAGCATCCAAATATGTTGACTGGAATTGGTTGATCTGTGATTAATTATAAATAGAAAATACAGAGGAATCTTTTGGATCCGCTATGCTGTGGGAGAATAATGCCGTATAAATTAAATTACAAATCCCTGTGTGCTGGTAAGTGCAAGAATGAAGTCTTCAGGGGCTGGAGAGACAATATAGCTGACGGGGTTACTGTCTTGCATGCAGCTGATCGTGGTTTGATCTCCGGCATCCTATACGGTTCCCCTAGAACCTCCAGGCATGACCCTATAGTCCAGATTGAGGAATAAGCTCTGAACACTGCTGGGTATAGTCTCAAAATCAGGGGGGAAAAGTATCTTCTGACATTACTGAGGTTACTCCAAATCTACAAAGAAAATTACAATAACATGAAAGGGGATATCTAGTGATCTTTAAGATTTGATTCTACTTTAGTTACTATATTTTCCAATGACAGTAGTAAACACCAAAATTACATCGTGGAAACTAAAGATAACAAATATTAAGTTACTTACTAAATTGCATGTTATTGCAGTAAAATACAGGGTTTATACTCAGGTTAGTCTGAACCAACTGTAAGTATAATTGACTATGAAGCAAACTTATTTAAGAAAAATGAATATAGGTTTAATATATATTAGGATTAATACAACAGGCAATAATGTAAATAGAAATTAAAAAACTTTTGAAGCAGATTAAAGAGAAAGTATATATAAAGACCTCTCATAGATTTTCTGAGATTTTTGTAATTTCTTTACATACTTTATATGATTTAATAATCACAATAACTTTAAAGGTTAAGTTTTTATACCCATTTTTATGAGTGAAGAAAAACTGTATATCATAGGTCATTTTCCTTGTTAAAGGTCATACAATGATTTTCTGACCCAATATTTGAACTTAGCAAAAAGAATGATCACCAATTTAAGACTGATATAGTTTAAAGATGAAATTTCTTAAATAATACAGATGCAAATCAAGAAAAGTTTACTTAATATTAGCTTATCATGTTCTACTCAACCACATAGATTTTTTCCTGTTTATAGTTGTAAAATTTATTAAATACATTTGGTTTTTCAATTTATTTCTTTTTCTTTTATGCTTTTAAAGTAATGAATCACTGTGAGGTAGTTAAAGACTTATAAATTTCTGTGCTAACATTTCAGTCATACAATGATAGAGTAACCATCCCTCCAACAGTTCCCATCCTCCATCACCAATATTTTCAGTATCCCTCCCACCACCCCCACCCAATCCCCCCCTCACACTGCCTCTGGGGGATGCATTCCCTTTTATTCTCTCTCTCCTTCTGGGTGTTATGGTTTGCAATACAGGTATTAAGTGGACATCATGTTCAGTTTATAGCCTACTTTCAGCATGCATCTCCCATCCCAAATGAACCTTCCAAGCGTCCTTTACTTTGTGATCTCTTCTCTATCTCAGCTGCCTTTTTCCCCAGTGAGGCCGGCTTCCAAGCGTGGAGCAATCCTCCTGGTTCTTGTCTGTACTTTCCTTGGGTATTAATCTCCCATTATGCTACATTATATTCTACAAATGAGTGGAGTCCTATGTCAGTCCCTCTCTTTCTGACTCATTTCACGTAACATGATACTTTCTGTGTTGATCCACTTATATGCAAATTTCACAACCTCATCTTTTCTAACAGCTGCATAGTATTCTATTGTGTAGATGTACCAGAGTTTCTTTAACCTGTTCTTGGGCACTTGAGTTGTTCTCCAGATTCTGGTTTTTGTAAACAGTGCTGCAATAAACCTACAAATGCAGACATAATTTCTACTGTACTTTTCTGCACCTCTGGGATATATTCCCAGAAGTGGTATTGCTGGGTCAAATGGAAGCTCAATTTCTAAGTTTACGAGAAATATCCACATTGTTTTCCAAAAGGGTCAAACCAGTTTTCATTCCCACCAGCAGTAAAGGAAAGTCCCATTCTCCCCACATCCTCACCAACATGAGTTTGTTTTTTGTTTTTTGTTTTTTATGTGTTCCAGTCTCTGTGGTGTGAGATGGTATCTCATTGTTGTTTTCATCTTCATCTCCCTGAAAATTAGTGATAAAAATAATTTTTATTAGAGAATCACTGTGATGTATAGTTACAAACTTATGAACTTTTGTGTTTGCATTTTACTCATACAGTGATCGTTTGCCCATCCCTCCACCAGTGCCCATTCACGTCCACCAATGAACCCAGTATCCCTCTCAACACCACCACCCCATTCCCCACCACCCCACCCTGCCTCTGTGGCAGGGCATTCCCCTTTGTTCTCTCTCCTTTTGGGTGTTGTAGTTTGCAATAGAAGTATTGAGTGGCCATCATGTTCGGTCTATAGTTTACTTTCAGCTCAAATCTTCCAACCTGAATGGGTCCTCCCAACATCCTCTACTTGTCTATCTGAGCTGCCTTTTCCCCTAGCATGTGAGGCCAGTTTCCACGCTGTGGAGTAGACCTTGTAATTCTTATCTCTATGACTCTTGGGTGTTAGTCTCCCACTATGTTATATTATATTCCACAGATGAGTGCAATCTTTCTATGTCTGTCCCTCTTTTTCTGACTCATTTCATTTAACCTGATACTTTCCATGTAGAACCACTTATATACAAATTTCATGACTTCATTTTTTCTAACAGCTGCGTAGTATTCCATTGTGTAGATGTATCAGAGCTTCTTTAAACAGTCATCTGTTTTGGGCACTCTGTTTTTTTCCAGATTTTGGCTATTGTAAACAGTGCTGCAATGAGCATAGAAACACAGATGTCATTTCTATTATACCTTTTTGCCTCTCCAGGATATATTCCCACGAGTGGTATTGCTAGGTCAAATGGGAGCTCAATTTCTAATTTTTTGAGAATCGTCCATATTGTTTTCCAAAAGGGCTGAACGAGTCAACATTCCCACCAGCAGTGAAGGAGAGTCCCTTTCTCCCCACATCCACGCCAACAGCAGTTGCTTTTGTTCTTATGGATGTGGGCCAGTCTCTGTAGTCTGAAATAATGTCTCATTGTTGTTTTAATCTGCATCTCCCTGATGGTTAGTGACATAGAGCATTTTCTCATGTGTCTTTTAGCCATTCAAATTTCTTCTTTGAGAAAATTTCTGTTCATTTCCATCCCCCATTTTTTGATGGGGTTGGGAGTCTTCTTGTAGAGTTCAACCAGTGCCTTGTATATCCTTGATATCAACCCCTTATCAGATGGCTATTGGGTGAATATACTTTCCCATTCTGTAAACTGTCTTTGTATTTTGGTCACAGTTTCTTTTGAGGTGCAGAAGCTTCTTAGTTTAAGGTAGTCCCATTTGTTTATCTCTGTTTTCAGTTGCTTGGCCAGTGGTGTGTTATTTTTGAAAATACCTTTAGTTTCAATGTTGTGGAGGGTTTTGCCAACCTTGTTTTCCATGTACCTTATGGATTCTGGTCTGATGTTGAGATCTTTAATCCACTTTGACCTGACTTTTGTACATGGTGTTAAGTAGAGAGCTAAGCCCATTTTTTTGCCTGTTGCTGTTCAGTTTTGCCAGCACCATTTGTTGGAGAGGCTCTCCTGTTCCAATTCACATTTCTTGCTCCCTTATCAAAAATTAGATGATCATATATTTGGGGGTGTGTGTCAGGATATTCAACCCTGTTCCTTTGGTCTGTGGCTCTGCCTTTTTTCCAGTACCATACTGTTTTAATTATTACCACTTTGTAGTATAGATTGAGGTTGGGGAGGGTGATTCCTCCCATATTCTTTTTCTAAGAGTTGCTTTAGTTGTTCGTGGGGGCTTATTGTTCCATATGAATTTCAGGATTGTTCACTCCATTTCTTTGAAGAATGTCATGGGTATCCTTATAGGGATCGCACTGAATGTGTACAATGCTTTGAGGAGCATTTCCATTTTAACAATGTTAATTCTCCCAATCCATGAGGAGGGGATATCTTTCCATTTCCTCGTGTCCTCTATAATGTCTTGAAGTAGCATTTTGTAGTTTTATTTGTACAAGTCCTTTACCTCCTTAGTTAAGCTGATTCCGAAGTGCTTGGTTTTCTGAGGCACGATTGTGAAAGGGATTGCTTTTTTCATGTCACTTTCTTCTCTCTCGTTATTTGTGTATAGGAAAGCCATGGACTTTTAGGTATTGCTTTTATAGCCTGGAACTTTACTATACAAGTCTATTGTTTCCAAGACTTTCTTGATAGAGGTTTTAGGGTTCTCGAAGTATAGTATCATATCATCTGCAAATAATGAGAGCTTGATATCTTCCTTTCCTACTTGAATGCCCCTAGTAACGTTTTCTTGCCTAACCGCTATTGCAAGTACTTCCAGTACTGTATTGAACAGAAGTGGAGAAAGTGGGCATCTTTGTCTCGTCCGGGATCTTAGAGGGAAGGCTCTTAGTTTTTCCCAATTGAGGATGATGCTTGCCGTAGGCTTGAAGTAGATAGCTTTGACTATATTGAGGAAAGTCATTTCTATACCCATTTTGGCCAGAGTTTTCATCATAAATGGGTGTTGGATCTTGTCAAATGCTTTCTCTGCATCTATTGATGTGATCATATGGTTCTTATCTTTTCTATTGTTGATATAATGGATCATGTTGATTGATTTCCGGATGTTAAACCATCCTTGCATCCCCGGGATGAATCCCACTTGGTCGTGGTGTATGATCTTTTTTGATGAGTTGTTTAATTCTATTTGCTAATATTTTGTTGAGAATCTTTGCATCCTTGTTCATCAGAGATATTGGCCTGTAGTTTTCTTTTTTTGTGGTGTCTTTGCTTTTGGTATTAGGGGTATATGAGCCTCATAGAAACTGTTTGGGAGAGTTTCTGTTTGTTCAATTTCCTGGAAAAGCTTGAGGAGAACGGCAATAGGTCTATTTAAATGTTTGGAAGAATTCACTAATGAATCCATCTGGACCCAGGCTTTTGTTTTTGGGAAGAATTTTGATTACCATTTCAATTTCCTTAATATTAACAGGACTGTTCAGGTATTCCAGGTCTTCTTGATTCAGTCTTGGGAGATTATAGGAATCCAGGAATTTATCTATTTCTTCTAGGTTCTCTTGTTTGGTAGGGTACAGATTTTCAAAATAGTCTTTGATGATCTTTTGAATGTCCTTGGTTTCTGTTGTGATAACCCCCTTTTCATTTCTGATTCGGTTTATAAGGTTTCTCTCTCTTTCTTTGTGAGTTTTGCTAGTGGTTTATCTATCTTATTTATTTTCTCAAAGAACCAGCTCTTGGTTTCATTGATCTTTTGGATTATTTTCTGGGTTTCCATGTTGTTGATTTCTGCTCTAAGTTTTACTATCTCTTTCTTTGTGCCTGGCTTGGTATCCATTTTTTGGTCCTTTTCTAAAATCTTAAGTTGTGAAGTCAAGTTACTTATGTGGGCCCTTTCTTCATTCCTGAAAAATGCTTGCAGAGCTATAAATTTTCCCCTTAACGACTTCTCCGCACCCCGCAGCCCCAGCATGACTGAGGAAGAGGAGGGAGCTGCTTTGGACACCAGCAGCCCACCAGCAACCTGCAGTATGTGACTTGAGCGTTTCCGCCAGGTCCCCCGTGCGGGGGCCCGGCGTTTCTCTTTTTTTTAATCTCTCTCTCTCTCCTTCAACTTCTCCTGAGCACAGCACAGCCTCCACCCCACGTCTCTGAGCACAAAATGGAGAGACGCACCCAAATGCTCGGCGCGGCTGGCAGGAGATCGAGGGCGGGGAAGTACCGGTCTCCGCCCACATCGGACACTTAAAGAGAGTGCAGCAACGTGGGCTTTCCCACTTCGCCGCACCTGCAGCCCCAGTATGATGCAGGAGGACAAGGGAGCTTTCCCACTTCCGCCCATGCGGGGGGGCCCGGTATTTCTCTAGGTTTTCCCATCTTATGAGTACCATAAAAGGGTAAAAGATTGTACTGATAGAATTTCAGACAGAATTTTCCCTGGACTTTAGACAGAAACCCAAAACCGCGTGGCCGCAGCAGCGGCCGCGCAACCTAATGTCATCTTAGTATCAGCAATATGTAATGGTTCCTTCTTAATGGGTCGGACTTTTGTGGGAGATCCTAACAAGAATAGTAAGTATTTTGTTGAAATATTGAAGGCAATCAAAGTGGTAGCCATCTCTCTAGACTGAACTAAGCTATATCTCAAAGCCGGCTGAGAAGAAATATCCTTCTTTCTCGGGAAGAAACGCGGCGTGGTGTCAAACATAGTGTGATGTCCATTAAGCAAACAGACCTGGTGGCGTGGGAATGGGATATAAGGGGAAAAATTAGGTACATGGACCAGCGGGACGCTGGTGGTATCTCGAGCCGGAGCCGATATCAGCGCAAGACCATTGGTTCCAGAAACTGCTTGCAGACACTCTACTAGACTATCAACTAAGCCAGAGCCCCACGCCGGCTGATGACGGGAAATAACCATCCTCTTCGTTTTTTTTTCCCTTTGTCAGACAGCGTGGCGATTACTAAACAGGCGTGAACTCGGTGGCGCAGGGCAAGGGGGAAAAAGAAAAGTTATGTAACAAACAGCGGGACTTAATATCTCTATATTCTTAGCAATGGAGAACTATCAAATGCCTCCTTGGCAATAGGACTGTCTTTTTCTTTTTGGGGGGAAACCCCAGCAACGGTAGTGAGTTGTGTGTTGAAACATGGAATGTAATCGAGATAAGCGTAAACGAAGTGAAACTTATCATGTACAAGGGTGGGGACTGGGGAGGTGGGAGGGGGTGGCAGATATACTGGGGGGGTTGGTGATGGAAGATGGGCACTGGTGAAGGAAAGGGTGTTTGAGTATTGTATAACTGACATAATCCTGAGAACTTTGTAACCCTCCACTTGGTGATTCAATAAAAAAATTAAAAAAAAAAATTTCCCCCTTAACATGGCTTTAGCTGTGTCCCATAGGTTCCGGTAGCTTGTGTCTTCATTATAATTTGTTTCCAAGTACTTTTTGATTTCTTCCTTGATTTCCTTCCTGACCCACTCATTGTTCATCATGGAATTGTTTAATTTCCAGGTGTTTGATTTTGTTTTCTGTGTTTTTACATGATTCAATTCTATCTTCAGTGCATCTTGGTTTGAAAAGAGAGCTGATACAATGCTTATCTTCATGATTCTATTGAGGTATGTTGTGTGGCCCAGCACACGGTCTATTCTGGAAAATGTTCCATGTGCACTGGAAAAGAATGTGTACTCTTTTTTTTTGGGGGGATATAATGCCCTGTATAGATCTAATAGCCCTCTCTCTTCTATTTCTTCTTTCAAAGCCAGTATTTCCTTGGTGAGTTTTAATCTTCTTGATCAATTCAAAGGTGATAGGGCGGTGTTGAAATCTCCAACTACTGTTGTGTTCACAATGTCCTTCTTAAGGTCTGTTAGCAGCTGTTGTAGGTATTTAGCTGGTCCCTCATTGGGTGCATACACGTTTAGGATTGTGATTTCCTCCTGCTGTACATATCCCTTGTTTAATAAAAAATGGCCTTCACTATCCCTTTTAACCTTTTTCAACCTGAAATCTATGTTGTCTGATACTAGTAAGGCCACCCCAGCTTTTTTGAGGGAGTTGTTTGCTTGCAGGATTGTTTTCTATCCTTTGACTTTGAGTCTGTGTTTGTTCTAGCTATTCAGATATGTTTCTTGCAGGCAGCAGAATGTCGGGTTCAGTCTCTGAATCCATTTTGCCACTCTGTGTCTCTTAATTGGTGAATTTAGACCATTGACATTAAGGGAGATTATTGTTATGGGATTTTGCGCCATCTTTGTGTAAGGGTTTGTTGTGCTTGTAGGGGTTTTTCTTGTCTTACAATAGCCCCCTTAATCCTTCTTTTAGGTTTGGTTTAGAGTCTATGAAGTTCCTTAGTTGTTTTTTATCCTCAAAATAGTGTATCATTCCTTAGAGTTTGAATGAGAGTTTGGCCGGATAAAGTATTCTTGGTGAAGCATTCATTTCATTGAGTTTTATCACTATATCCCACCACTGCCTTCATGCTTGGAGGGTTTCCTCTGATAGGTGATAGGTCTGCTCTGAATCTAAGGGGTGCTCCTTTGAATGTGATTTCCTTCTTCGACCTTGCTGCTTGCAGTATTGTGTCTCTACCCATTACGTCCATCATCCTAACTATGATATGTCTTGAGTTTTTCTGTTAGGATCTCTGTTACATTGCATCCTTCTGGCTCCTTGAATCTGGATCTCTGCATTTTCTAGTTCTGGGAACTTTTCAGCAATGATTTTTTTTTTGACTGTGGCTTTTTCACTGGGGTTGGTTCCCTGTCCTTCAGGTACTCCGATGATTCTAATGTTGTTCCTCTTGAAATCATCCCCAAGGACTCTGATTTTCCCTAGAGCTATTTTGAGGTCTCTTCTCATTGTTAGTTGTTGCCTGTAGGCTGCCTGCAGCTCATCTTCAAGCTCATTGATTCTGTCTTCTGCTGCAGTCATTCTGTTGTTGAGGGCACCCACTGAGTTTTTTATTTCATCTACCGAATCCTTCATTAATGACGTTTCTTTTTGTAGGTTTTTTATTTCTTCTATCATTTCTTCCCGCATTTTCTTGGCTGTCTGTTGTATTGTTTCTGTCAGCTCCTCCTTTAATTTAATTGATACTTTTTCAGTCTTTACGTTGAGTTCATTGAACATCTTCAGCACTTCAACTCTGAATTCTTTATCAGAGAGCTCAAGTTTGTAGGAAATGTCTATTGAGGCTTCTGGACTCTTTTCATTGTCCCCTCCTTGTGGTTGGGATTTGCACTATTTCTTCATGTTGTTGTGGTAGTATGGAAGAGGGACCTTCAAGTTCACTATCCCTATTCTCATATGTTGCAAAACAGGAACCTGGATAGCATTGGTCAATGGTAGAATGGTAGTAACATTTTTATTATCCCTAGCTAGAACATGTCGTTCCTCTCAGATGTTCCTCTAATCCTTTGGTGAGGACTAAGATGATGCATTCGGAGAATGTGCTCTTCTACATTGGGCTGAGACGGGTACTTGTATTTATTGGTATTTGGGTGAAATTAGGATAGACTACTGGCTTATTATCTTACTGTTCTTTGGATAGTTAGGATGTTACTCATGCACATGGGTAATAAAGGCTGAGATGTAACAACATATTGCTTGATGCTGGAAAATAACAGCGGCTGGCCAAAAGAGGCCACACCCACTTTTTGCATAGGCCATGCCCCCAGACGATTAGGCCACACCCTTTCCACGCAATAGCACACACCTGTCCCAGAAGAGAGAATGGCTGTGGTGCTTGGGTGCGGCATGCCGGCCACTAGAGTGGCAGTCTGGATGGGGGGATGGCTGGGGTGCTTGGGGTCCGTGGAGCAGGCTGGGATGCAGGAAGGGTGGGTGAGGGACATCACACACCTGTGCCAGAAGAGAGAACAGCTTTGGTGCTTGGGGGAGGCGTGCCAGCCACTAGAGTGGCAGTCCGGAGGGGTTGGAAAAAATAATTTTTATGTGCCTGTTGCCCATTCACATTTCTTCTTTGAGAAAGTTTCTGTTCATTTCATATCCCCATTTCCTGATTGGATTGGATGTTTTCTTCTTGTAGAATTCAATAAGTGCCTTTTATATCCTTGATATTAACCCCTTATCAGATGGGTATTGGGTGAATATCCTTTGTATTATGGTCATTCTTTCTTTTGACACACAGAAGCTTCTTAGTGTAAGATAGTCCCATTTGTTTATCTGTTTTTACTTGTTTGGCCAGTGGCATTTCATCTTTGAAGATGCCTTTAGCTTCGATGTCATGGAGGGTTTTGCTGACTTTTTCTTAAATGTACCTTATGTATTCTGGTCTGATGTTAAAGTCTTTAATCCATTTTGGTCTGACTTTTGTGCATGGTGTTAGGTAGAGATCTGAGCCCATTTTTTTGCATGTAGCTGTCCAATTTTGCCAGTACCATTTGTTAAAGAGGCTTTCCTTGCTCCACTTCACATTTATTGCTCCCTTATCAAAGATTAGATGATTATGTATTTGAGGGTATATGTAAGGATATTCAATTCAGTACCATTGGTCTGTGGATCTGCCTTTGTTCCAATACCATGCTGTTTTAATTATTACCGCTTTGTAGTAGAGTTTGAGGCTGGGGAAGGTGACGCCTCCCAACTTATTTTCCCCAAGAATTGCTTTAGCTATTCATGAAGGCTTGTTATATATGAATTTCAGGAATGCTTAATAAATTTCTTTGAAGTATATCATGGGTACCCATATAGGGATCACATTGTACCTGTTCAATGCTTTGGGGATCATTGCCATTTGACAACGTCAATTCTCTCAGTCTATGGGCAGGGGATGTGTTTTCATTTCCTTGTGTTCTACTTTATTTCTCGAAGTAGAGTTTTGCAGTTTTCTTTGTACAGGTTTTTTACCTCCTTAGTTAATCTGATTCTGAGGTACTTGATCTTCTGAGGCATGATTGTGAATGGAATTGATTTTTTCATATCACTTTATTTTCTCTCATTATTTGCATATAGGAAAGCCATGGACTTTTGGTTTTTGATTTTATAGCCTGCGATTTTACCATACAAGTCTATTGTTTCTAGGAGCTTCTTGGTAGAGGCTTTAGGGTTCTCTAAATATAGTATCATATCATCTGCAAATAGTGAGAACTTGATTTTTTCCTTTCCTATCTGGATACCCTTAACACTTTTTCTTCCCTAAGAACTATTGCAAGTATTTTTAGTACTATAAAAAATAGTAGTAGTGCAAGTTGGCATCCCTGTCTTGTCCCTGATCTTAGAGGGAACGGTTTTAGTTTTTACCCATTGGAGATAATGCTTGCCATAGGCTTGTGGTAGATGGTGTTGACTATGTTGAGGAAAGATACATAATATCAATTTGGTGAGAGTTTTCATCATAAATGGTACTGGATCTTGTGAAATGTTTTCTCTGCGTCTATGGATATGATCATATGGTTTTTACCTTTTTCTTATATTGACATGATAGATTATGTTGATTGATTTCCAAATGATAAACCAAACTTGCATCCCCTATGTGAATTCCACTTCATCATGGTGTATGATATTTTTGATGAGTTTTTGGATTCTATTTGCTAATATGTTGTTGTTGATATTTGTATCCTTGTTCCTCAGGTATATTGGCCTGTAATTTTCTTTTTTTGTGATGTTTCTTCTTTTGGTATTAGGGAGATATGTGCTTTATAGAAACTGTTTGTGAGTGTTCCTGTTTCCTCAGTTTCCTGGAAAAGCTTGAGAACAACTAGCAATAGATCCTCTTTAAATGTTTAGAAGAATTTGTTAATGAATCAATCTGGACCTGGGCTTATAGTTTGGGGAAGACTTTTGATTACAGTTTGAATTTCCTTGATAGTAGGTATTTGAAATTTTGTTTCAGCCTTGGGAGATTATAGGAATAAGGAATTTATACATTGGTTCTATTTTCTCTTGTTTTGTGACATACAGACTTTCAAAGTAGTCTTTGATAGTTTTTCAAATTTCTTTGGTTTCTGTGTGCTGCCCCCCTTTTCATTTCTGATTCAGTTTATAAGGGGTCTCTCTTTCTCTACTTGTGAGTCTTACTAGTGGTTTATCAATACTGTTTATTTTCTCAAAGAAAATAAATGTTTATTTTCTCTTGGTTTCATTGATCTTTTGGATTGTTTTTTGGGTGTCCATGTCATTGATTTCTGCTCTAAGTTTTATTATTTATTTCCTTCTCCATGGTTTGGGCTCCTTTTGTAGGTGCTTTTCTAAGATCTTGAGCTGTGAAATCAAGTTATTTATGTGGCACCTTTATTCCTTCCTGAAAAATGTTTGCAGAGCTATAAATTTTCACCTTAACACAGTTTTAGCTGCGTCCCACAGGTTCTGGTAGCTTGTTTCCTTCATTATCATTTTTTTCCAGGTATCTTTTGTTTTCTTCCTTAATTTTATCCTTGACCCACTCCTTGTTTAACATTGAGTTCTTTAATTTCCAGGTGTTTGATCTGGTTCTCCACATCTGTGTGTGCTTAACTTCTATCTTCAGTGCATTGTGGTCTGAAAAGAGAGTTGATACAATTTCTATCTTTCTGATTCTATTGAGGTATATTTTGTGAACCAGCACATGGTCTTTCTTGGAAAATTTTCCATGTGCACTGGAAAATAATTCGTATCCAGTTTTTGGGGTGTGGAAACCCTGTATTCATCTATTAACATTCTTTCTTCGTTCAAAGCCAGTGTTTTCTTTTAATTTTATTGATCTATCCTGAAGTGATAAGGCAGTGTTGAAGTATCCAACTACTATTGTGTTGCTACCAATATCCTCCTTGAAGTCTGTTAGCCATTGTTTTAAGTATTTAGCTGGTCCCTCATTGGGTGCATATAGGTTTAGGTGTGTGAGTTCTTCCTGATATACATATTCCTTGATTATTAAAAAACAGCCTTCACTGGCTTTTTCAACCGAAATCTATGTTTTCTGATACTACTATGGCCACCCCAGATTTTTTAGGGAGTTTTTTGCTTGCAGGATTGTTTTCCATTCTTTGATTTGAGTCTGTGTTTGCTCTTACTGTTCAGATGTTTTTCTTGTAGGCAG
Organism: Sorex araneus; assembly: GCF_027595985.1. NCBI lineage: Eukaryota > Metazoa > Chordata > Mammalia > Eulipotyphla > Soricidae > Sorex > Sorex araneus. The sequence goes on from NC_073313.1 coordinate 178,397,065, forward strand.
TAGAATGTTTGGTTCAGTTTTTTAATCCTTTGTGCCACTCTATGTTTCTTAATTGGTGAATTTAAACCGTTGACATTGAGAGAGATTATTGTCATGGGTTTTTGTGCCCTCTTTCTGTAGAGATTTTTCTGTGCTTGTAGGATTTTTTTTTGCCATATAGTACCCGCTTTAGTCCTTCTTTTAAATGCTTTTTTGAGTCTATGAAGTTCCTGAGCTGTTGTTTCTCAGTGAAATAATGTATGGTTCCTTCAAGTTTAAGTGAGAGTTCAGCTGGATAAAGTTTTCTTGGTAAAGTGTTCATTTCATTGATTTTTTTCCACTATATCCCACCCTTGTCTCAGGCTTGGAAAGTTTCCTCTGATATGTCTGCTGTAAATCTAAGAGGTGCTCCTTTGTATTTGATTTCCTTCTTTGACCTTGCTGCTTTGCAGTATTGTGTCTCTATTCATAGTATTCATCATTCTGATTAAAATATATCTTGGAATCTTTTTATTACAGTCTCTTTTAGCTGGTACCCTCCGTGGTTTTTGTGTCTGGATGCCTACATTCTCTAGCTTTGGGAACTTCTCAGCAATGATATCTTTAGCTGTTGGTTTTTCACTGGGGTTCCATTTCTATCCTTCTGGTACTACGATGTTTCTTATGTTGTTCCTCTTGAGTTCATCCCTCCATCTCTAACTCACCTTAGAAATATTTTGAGGTCTTTTCCTATTGTATGCTGTTGCCTAAATGCTTTCTGTAGCTTATCTTCAAACTCACTGATTCTGTCTTCAGCTGTAATCATTCTACTGTTGAGGGTACCCAATGAGTTGTTTTTTTTAATCTACCGAATTCTTTATTAGTGACAATTCTGTTTGTAGCTTTTTTATTTCTGCTCTCATTTCTTCCTGTATTTTCTTGACCATCCATTCCACTGTTTCCTTCATGTCCTCCTTTAATTTACTAGATGTTTGTTCCATCGTTTCTTTGAGTTCATTGGACATCTCTAACATTTCATCTCTGAATTCTTTATTGGAAGAGATCGTATTTGTGGGCAATCACTGTTGAGTTTCTGTACTCTTCATCCTCTCCTCGCGGTGGGGATTTTCACTGTTTCTTCATATTGTTGTGGTAATATGGAGATGGGACCCTCCAGTTCACTCTCAGTGTACCCCTCTCAAGGCGAGAAAGAATTCTGGAAGAGCTCAGTCGAAGGTGGTCACTTTTTCCCCTTCTAGAATATTACCTTCCTCTTTGGTGTTCCTTTGTGACTTATGTAGGGCTTTTAGTGAAGCTTAAGTGGATGTGTTCTTTTATAGTATATTTGTACAGCTTCTTGTGTTCACCATTACTTTGCTGAAATTGAAATGGGTTAGTGGACTCTTGACCTAATGCATTTGAGATAGCCAGAATGTTCTCCACAGGTAACGGAGATTGAGATGTGAGTCCAGAGTACTGGGAAAGGGAAAAATCACTGTGGCCACATGAGCAGCTGCCACCCCAGAGGCACGTCCCCTGCCTCACTGTAGGTCCTGTGGGATGCTAGGAGGAGTTACCATCCAGGTTCCAGGGTTGGTACATGCACAGGGAATGAGTCATTGGCCAGGGAGGTTTGCACACCAAGAGAGGGAGTTAGGGAGGTGCTGGGAGTGGGCTGTGCGGGATGCTTGGAGAAGTTCTGGTTTTTTAATTTCTACTGCATTTAACATGTTCTGTAGACTGTAATTTTATTTTTCAATAATTCCGTTAGCTAAAATATTTCAGATTAATGTCACTTTACTTAATGGAAAACTAGTGACAATGTTATAGACATCACAGATGCTCTAACTGCAAAATATACCTAATATCCCTAACCCTTTCCTACTTTAGTAGCATTGCCTCACACTGTCACTTATGCTTGATCTTCCTGTCTGGACTGTCTGAATGATTACATCAAACACTCTATTGCTTCTTCTTCTTTTTTTTTTAATTGAATCACCATGAGAAAAGTTACAAAGCTTACAGGTTTAAGTCTCAGTAATACAGTGATCAAACACCCATCCCTTCACCAGTGGACATGTTCCACCACCAAGAACCCCAGAATTCCCATCCCCCACCCGTCTGTGGCTGATGATTTTCACTTTACCCTTTACTTTAGTTACATTCAATATTTTAACAGAAAATACACTATTATTATTTGGAATTTTCCCCCAACAATCAGACCTGCCTAAAACATTTGATACTTTGTCTTCCATTGCTGAGAATGAAAAGCATATGAGGTTGGATTTCTGGTATTTTAGTAATTAAGACCAAAAAAATTTCTGCCAGAAGTCAAGTCACTGCAAGCTGGGACCTCTGTTTAGTGGGCTCTAAAAGATGGTGGTCACCACGCCGCTGATGCCGCTGCTGAAAGAAAAGAGTGAGAGAGAAAACCCTTTCCCCTCCTGGGGCAGCATGGGGCCATAGCTTAGTTCACAGTCTAGAGGCAGTTCTGCAAGAAGCCACTGGTTTCGAAATTAGTTAGTGGAACTCCGGGATCATGGTCGTGCAGGAGCAGAGAAGGAGTAGTGTGGGGCTGCTGGGGGTCTTGTCTCTCTATTGCTTCTTAAGCTAAAATTTAAGGTGAATGTATGGATCACTCCGTACCTCTGATCTCTTACAGTTTATCAAATGCCATGCTGTTGTCCTATATTTGGTTTGAACTTTTCCCATAAGACTTCTCTTTTTCATGTCTCAATGACGAAATAACTTTTTCAAATACAAAATAAGAATTCTCACTGATAGGTAATACTAGTTTGATTACTTACCCACTACAGAATCTCTGTTTATCTTTCTCTCGTGTGTGCCACAAATCTCTATATTTTCTCAACAATCATGTAAAGAAATGTTTATGGAAATATATAAAACACATATTGCATATGTTCATATATGCATATTCTGTAAACTCCATTATACAGATCCATTTTTATTCACAATGAATCTTACTCTGATGACCTTGAATATATTTACATCAACATGCAATCAGGTCTATTAAAGATGTTTTTCTCTCCTATTTTGCAAAATAATTGAGGAACCTCCCTAGCTGCATTCAGGGGAGTCTTGTGTTCACTCCAGTAATATACCAATGTGTGGATGAGTGGCTCAGTGTTTGGGTCCAGTGTGTGGAGAATAATTAGGCACTACTTTGATGGTGCTTGCAGGACCATGCAGTGCCAGGAATTGAAGCCAGGTTTCCAGCTGTGAGCTCTGCATGCTCTCCTACCCTCTGTGCTACCCCTACCATTGATTTTAATATATTTAGCAATTATAGGTCCATGGAATATTGAACAAACTGTGAAATATCCAGAAATTCTGTAGACTTTACTAGTAGGAGAACCAATCCATGTTATCTATATCTAATATTACACTCTTTAATAGAGTATAAAATAGAGTATATATTTAAAAAGACTTATACTCAGATATCCCAAAGATTAGATTTGATCAGAAGTGTAGCACAATTTATATTTATTTTAGAGTACATTAAAAATCATTATATTTGGGGCCGTAGCGATAGCACAGCGGGTAGGGCGTTTGCCTTGCACGCAGCTGACCTGGGTTCAATCCCCGGCATCCCATATGGTCCCCCAAGCACTGCCAGGAGCAATTCCTGAGTGCAAAGCCAGGAGTAACCCTGAGCATCGCTGGGTGTTACCCAAAAAGCAAAAAAAAAAAAAAATCATTATTTTTTTTAAATGACCTTTATTTCATTTCTCATAAACCCATTAATCTTTGTTATAATGAATGCTGTTATTGGCGCCACATTATTAAGCAAATTCATGTCAAATCCAAATGTTAATTGTCATAATCTCAAACCAAAAACGTGTGGGTGATATTGCTACTATTCTACAGTTTACTAATTCAACAGTAATAATAATAAGTCAAACTCAAAATAAATCAAGATAAATATTAACTGTAATAACACTTTAAAAATTTAAATAGGGTTTTTTGCTGTGTAATCCCATCAATAGCCAACATCTAGATACTATAAAAACAAGATCCCAGAAGCACGTGGCTGCAATGAGGCCACATGACATCTAATAACCTAGTTCTCTCTTTTGGAGATCCTGAAAAGCTACTGAGAGTCTACTGCACGCTCCAGAGAGCCTGGCAAGCTCCCCGTGGTGTATTCATATCCTCAATACAGTAACATATATACATACCTCTAGAAGAGCCCAGCAAGCTACTGAGAGTATCCCACCTGCACGGCAGAGCCTGGCACGCTAACCGTGGCATATTCTATATGCCAAAAACAGTAACGATAGGTCTCATTCCCCTGACCCTGAAAGAGCCTCCAATCTTTGGGCATGATGAGTAAGTAGAGACTGCTAAAATCTCAGGGCTGAGTATAATAGAGATGTTACTGGTGTCCACTTGAGTAAATTGATGAACAAAAAGATGACAGTGATACAATGAAGAAGAGAGGTGATTATTAAGCAATCAGAAAATTGTTTTCAAATTTCAATAAAAAATAGAATGTTTTCTAACTTCTAAATGCGAGGTGTCTCATTGACAGTAGCAGTTAACGTGTTCTATCTTACATTGTGTAAAAACACAGAAGAGAAGAGGAGAGGGCCCAAGCGGGGCTCTATCTCTCCGGCTTCCTGAGTTCGGTAGTCTCACGCCACTTCCCCACCCTGGGGGAGGTTGATGGCGATGATGAGGCAGGCGAAGGAAGGAAGAAGGCCAAACTGGTTGCTCGATCAGTTTATTTCATTATATCTCTCTACTTCTCTCCCGATTTTTGATCTCTCTCTAGATCTTCCTCTATGCCTGTCTCTCTGCGCCTGTCTCTCTGCGTCTGTCTCTCTCCTTGCTTCTGTCCTACCTCTGCAGCTTCTGTCCTGCCTCTGCCTTCTTCTTATGCCTCCTTCTTCTGTCTCCTTCTTCTTTTGTCTCCCTTGTCTTCTTTCTCTCCCAGTCTCTTCTATCTCCCCTCAGTGCCCCACAGTCTTAGTTTATATAGCAAATTACATAGGGTGGTGACACAAAGGTGGGTTTAACATCAACAAATCAACAAAGAAGGGTAAGACCATTTCTTGCGGAGGTTAACAAAATCTCATCTAAGGAAATCTCATCTAAGGGGATCCACTCAAGGGTGTGATTCCAATCAAGGGTGTATCAGGGTGTGAGCTAGTAATCTACTTAAATAGTTATAGTAAATCTACTTCTAATATTTATAACAATGTCATTCTGTATGAGCGCAGTAAGGGATATAAAGTTTGGTTTTTCCTGAGGACATCTCACTATACAGTCCTCAGGCCAGGTTAGTCTTCCTAACCCCAGCAGGGTCCTAGTCTCGTCCTTACCTTTGGATCATGGCAGCATTATTCATGATCATGCCCTCAACTTATAGTTGAGTATTGTGGTGCTTTGGCCTGGCCTATCTTGATGCCAGGGTAGCACATAACTCTCAACTTGCCCTAGATCCATCCTGTCCCTCGTCGGGATCCTGCTTTTGGGGTGCTAGGAACTGAGGGCAACTTGAGTTAAGAAAGCAGATGCTCAGGAGTAAATATTATTGGAGTCAATCAACTCCCAAGTTCCAAGCACAATATTGTCTTCCTGTGTCCATACAGAAAAGACATTGCTTTAAGATAATCTATGTTCCCTAAGGCAAGGCTAAAAGGACAAACCCCAAGTTAACCCTGCATTAGATAACTATTTCAACATCATGAAACTATGATCCCTGTTTTAAGTCTCATACCATCATTTTTTTTGTTTTTAATAACTTTACTAAAACTACTGAGTACTAAAATAATGCATAATTATTCACACACACACACAAGTGTCAATGGAGCATCCTTATCTACAGTGTTTCAGGAAGACTGTGATATTGACTGCAATAGATATAGATTTGTCATTACCCTTACAAAGTGAAATAGATGCAAAAGCCTTCTGGCCAAAGGGTCAATGAGCATTTATTTCTATCAATATAAAGGTCATTCATATGGTTTATTTTGCTATGTCATTATCAATCCATTAAGAGAAGTTAAGAAAATTTACTTTAGTATTTGCTGGGAGCACAACTATGTATAAGAGAAGCAAAGAAGCATCATATTTATCAAGCCCTCAAAAAATCTCAATTGTACAGATAGAATTGTAGAGAAATCATCCTTGTTGAGATAGGTGATGTAATAGTTGCTGTAATAGACCATGGCAAAGTGTGTAACAAAAATAAATAACAAACTAGACATATATTTCAGGTTCATGACACAGGAAACATTGCATACAAGAGAGTTTATATGGCACAGTAATTAAACAGATTATGTGGACTAACAAGTGATCCTCTGTGCCTTGGATTTTCCTAATAAAAATCCTATCTTAGGGATATAATCAATTTTAAATCAAAGATAATAAAAAGATAATGAAATAAAAGTGTATCTTATTACTTGAAATAAGAAGTTAGAAACAGGTAAATTCAAGAAATAAGAAAGATATTCTCTGATTAGTTAGACATAAACTGAAATAAACAGGTATATTTTTGTTTTAGAAAATGCAGCTGTATTCATAAAACTAATCCAAATTTTACTGGTCACATTTGTACTATTAAATTGTCAGTATGATGATAAATTCAAATACATAGACATTTAATCTTTCCAGAAGTACAGAGAATATTAATTGCTTTTTACCAATATGCTAAAGCAGATGAATATATTTTAATACATCCTCTGAGGGTTGATGACTTTTTTTAGTTTTCTATGTATATAATATAGAGTTCTGTAGGGATATCATTATTATTTTATTTTATTTCAGATTCTATTTTATTTTAAGCAAAGCCTTATTGTCTTGACTCAGAGGAATTGGGTGTAATAAAAAATGTTCTATTTTTCATTTTAGTATAATTTAATGTCTTGAACCTACAGAATCTGATCTTGGAGCAGTTCTATTTCATTTTCTACCTCTTAACCAAATCAATTTTCTTATAAGAAAGACAGAGCATTGTTAGATGTGCAAAAAATCAGAGAATAACACAAATATTCAAGATTTAGAGATTATCTTCCAGACACATCTCCATTTTGATTACATATATACATATATAATCAATTTCAAATAGAGATTGACATATATACATATATGTTATTATATTTGATTAATATACATATATGTATATATATTAATCCTTTTTGAATATGAACATTTAGGTTTTACTCTTTCCTGTCGCTTGCCTCTGGCCAAAGACAAAACAATCATGTATAAATGATTACATTGGTTTTGAATTGCTTTTAAATTCTGATTGTTAATCAAATCTTTCTAGCATATGTCACTTTTAATCTAAACCATCCATTTAGTTATAAACTCTACTTCTTCCCTTTTTTTTTGTTGGCAGACAGTTTTGTTGGCGGACATTTGACACACCAAATTTTTCCTTAAAACTTCAGATGAGGGAGAATATCAATGCCAACATTCAGTCAGTGGGAGGAAATTGATAAATGATAAAAAATAGCCAGTGGATGTAGATGCAGTTTTAGATACATTTTTACATGTACCTAATTAAAAAAAACCCTGTATATAAAAGTCTATATACAGTGGTATACAAAGTTATATAGTTCACAGAATTTTGGTATGCATGTGGAAAAATGTCCACTCATACAGGTGGTAATTACATTGGTATAGTTTGAGAGTAAATTGAGAATTACTATAAGTATTAAAATTTTATGTTTGTCCAGCTTTTGAGATAAATATAAAACAGTGTATGTTTCAAGCATAATAACATAATAACATATTGATTATGAAATGGTCATCATAGTCTGTAGTTTATCATCATGAAAATATAAAGGAAAAAGTAAAAAGTGTGATGGGATCTTAAGGGATTATTTGTTTTAGCATTTGTATTATTAAGTCTTGTGTTAATTATACTCATCATATGGTACATTGTACTTCCAGTGGTTATCTGATAACTTATAATTTGTATGTTATCACCTTTCCCTAACTTTTCATCCACACCTGATACCTAAGTTAAAATTTATGCTTTTTTTTTGAAGATTTTGTGTGTGAAGTCATCCAATATTCATCTTTTCTAACATGCTTATATTCAATTAGCCATGTTCACGGTTGACTCATGTCATAAATTCTAGGATTTCCTTTTCATTGGATACTAAATAATACATTTCATTGAATTATATATATATGTGTGTAACTTATTTAAGCAACCCTTCATTGTTGCCATGACTTACTTATCTTAAATAGTGATGCAGTTTACACGATGACAACGACGATGCTGATATCTCTTTAACATAGTGTTTTTGTGTCCTTTGTGTATATACCTACAAGCAGAATTGCTGGATTACATGATTACTTAGAATTTTTTTCTTGAGCAATCTTCATGCTAATTTTGCTAATGGTGAAACCACTCTCCTGTCTCTCTCCACACTTCTCTGTCTTTGTTTTCATACCATACTTAGGGGTGCTCATGTACTATTATTACTGGATCTATGCTTAGGGGTCACTTCCAATGGAGCTCAGGAAAGCATGATTCAATGCCAAGCTGGAACTTGATCAAACCTGTCATTTGCAAAGCTCAGTCATTGAGCTCTCTCTTGGACCTCCTCCCCTCTCTCATTTGACCTGGATTTGGGATCATTAAACTCATTCGTGATTGATAGAGTGCATTGGCCCTACTTAATTGATGTTATTATCTTCTCTTTGTTATTGAACTTGTTTTTAAAAAGACATCTATTTGATGACACTGGACTAGAAGAAAATAAATAAATGCTTACAACAGAAATGTGGGTTGTTTTAGTTATTTGACTTGTTTACCATTAGGATAATATTGTGCCTCAAGGCAATCTACTAGATAAGGGTAACAAAGCAAGCATTCAAACACCATCACATATTTTTAAATCAAATAAATATCTGGAGTTACATGAAAACTAATTCAGAAAAATTATATAATTAAATAGTCCTAGAGACTTTAGTCTAATTATTTCTCTAGGGTGTGAGCAATTCACATTTGCTTTAATGAAGAGCTTCAAAGTTTTTATATTTGAATAGCTAGGAAATTCCTTTACAGTTTTCTGTACTGAAATGCAAATGGATATCCATTCATTTTATTGAATATTCTCCAGTATATAGTCCAAGTTTATTATAGAATATATACATATTTTCCAATATTTATTTAAAACTTATGGATGTCAGTGCATTCTCTGAGCTTTCATTCATTGTCCTTCATATTATTTTACTTCATATAACATATGAAGTATTACGTATAAAGTATTTACTTCATATCACTTTAATTCATAAATTTTTCACATACCTTGTAGGATAACATTGCTTTGTCCTTTCCCCTTGCCACAAAGAACTTAGGTTTATCATTTATCAGGTCACATCTATCACAGTGCTCCCGAGTCACTCCCTTTTTTTGTTTATCGGTAACCACTTCTCTATACACTCTTCTCCAACCAGTTGATCAGCTTTTCCCCCTAATCAGACTCTGTTAATTTGTAAGGTCAAATCTTTCTAGGACACTGAATTTGTATTGTAGGTTAATATTGATGTTGAACACAGAGCTGGGCAGGAGCAACTCCATCATGCCCAGTCCCTGCTCCACGTCTTGTCTTGTTTTACTTAAACCTTTTCGTTTTTCTCTAAACTCTCCCCCGCCCCCGGCTTTTCCCCCTGGCCATCTGTGAAGAATAGTCAATTGGGCTGAAAACTCAGTAAATAGTGCCATAACTGCAATTAATTGTTTATAGAAGCCAGTTAGACACAAGTAGGGTGAGTAGCTGTTAGAATGTTCTGAAAACATGTCTAGATTACCTATCTGCCTATCTGTAACTGCCCGTTTGTACTATTAGCAGCTGCCAGAATGTTCTGAAATTATGTCTGAATCACCTATCTGTAAGTTCTTGTTTGTACTATTTGGAAGTATGTTTTCATTTGAATCATGAAACTTACATTTTTACTTATGCTTTTGTTAAAATGTGTACCTGTGGGTTGGGATGTTAGCAGATGTAAGCACTGCCTATAAAATTTGTGGCTTTTCCCTTGCTCAGGGTCTTGCTTGGGCCTGTGAGCCTAGAAGCTTGACCCCAGCTAGCTGACTACTAAACTCCGCTTGTTTATAACATTACTGGCTGAGCTCTTTGTGTGGACTCGGAGGGGGAAATTATCGACACCGGACCCTGACATTGCCGTTCTCCTCTCCTTGTGTCTTTTGAATAGCTTACTTCAAAGCAATGTCCTTTTTGTCTGAACAAAGGAAGACAGTTAATATTATACTTTGTAACTTGGGCTTCGAAAATTATTCATTCCCGGGCATCTGCTTTCTCGACTTAAGTCTCAGTTGCCCTTAGTTCCTAGCATCTCAAAAGCAGCATCTCGACAAGGGACTGAAGGTATCCAGGGCAAGCTTTGAGCTTCCCTGGCATTGAAATGGGCCAGGCCAAAGCGCCAAGATTCTTAACTATAAGTTAAGAGCTTGATCATAGACAAATGCTGTCATGATCCAAAAGCAACGAGAAGACTATGACCCTGCTAGGGATAGGAAAGACTAATCTGGCCTGAGCACTGTAGTCTGAGATTGAGATAACCCCAGGAGAGCAATTCTATAAGCTTAATGTATCTCTTACTGTGTCCATACAAAATGATTAATATTATGAATCCTTCATGTTTGTTGGACAAGGAGAGGAGAAACACAACCATGGGATTCTGCTCTTGGGTGGGCCTTTCTGCTGAAAGAGAATCAGTCCTAGAAGCAAAATCCCCTGAGGGAAAGAACTTTAGCCCTATTGATTGTGACCACACCTATGTGTAAGCCCCAGCCAACCCCTCATGTTTGGGGATTTAACTAGGCTGTAAGAGTGGGCTGGGGGAACAGATCCAGAACCAGGAGGAGAAGGAGAATGATGCGAATCGAGAAGGAGAATGAAGTAGCAGGGGGGAGAGAGGAGCAGAGAGAGAGAGAGAGAGAGAGAGAGAGAGAGAGAGAGAGAGAGGTGAATGGAGATGAGATTGGAATAAATGGCAATAGAGACCAACTAGCCTGGCTCCCATTCTTTCCTTTGCCTGCCCATCGCCATCGACCTCCCCCAAATGGGGGAAGTCGCATGAGACTACCGAACTCGGTCAGCAGGAGAGATAGAGTTAGAGTGCCTCTGCACCCTTTTTTGTGTTTACACAATACCTGTTCTGTTAAATTCTCATCTGAGAGCTGGAGTGACCCTCTGAATAATTAGTTTTCTATTTGCCTTTCTTCTCCCTGTTACTTCCTGCTTTTTCTAAAGTTTTTGACTCTCTAGATTTCAAAATCATGTTCACAAGTGAAGATAGGGCCAGGATCCACCTAGAGTTATTATTCCTGAACTGTCACTCTCACGCCTTGTTATTGCTATCATTAACAATATGAAGTAATATATCCATCACATTTTCTCATTTTCCCTAATGATGCTTCTAATAAATCTCTTCTAACTGTCTCATCAACATTTGTTGGTCAAAAGTTTCCATGGTACCTTTAGAATTGGGTTTCCAAATGCGTACAAAATACAGAAATTATAATCTGAGGAGATAGACTATAGAACTCCTTCCAGTTATATGTTATCTAATAGCAGCTACATACCCTGTCACATTTTGAAACCATTGTATCACCTTATAAAGAGATTCATAGTTAGGCTCTTCAATGCTGAAATGATCCACAATGTGTCCCACAATAAATGAATGGCTAAAATAAAAGAAATGAACACCATGGGATTCTCCTCAGCTATAAGAAAATAAAACATTTTGCTTTTTGTGGCAATAGGGACAGAACTGAAGGTCTGTGATGTAAACCCAGAAAGAAAAAGCAACGTAACAGATCATTCTACTGTGGAACATAAAGAAGTGAAGCGAGGGGATAGATAATGCCCAACAAACATAAATTTATTGATCCTGGACAGAACTGAGGTTACCAAAGAGATAAAGGAGAGTAAAGTGCATAGTGAGGTTCTAAACAAGGTGGAGGCACTTCAGTAGTGATCTTAGTGTGGCAGCATTTCACTCTACCCAAGTTCTAGCCCCGAATCCCTAAGACCACCAGGAGTAATTCCTGAATGTAGAGCCAGTTGTTACTCTGAGTATCACCACGTGTGAAGCCAAGATAGCAACAATAACAACAACAACAGCAACAACAATAATAAACAAAATATAGTTAGAAAAACTAATGTTCAATAATTTTCATTTCTTTATTTTTGTTGAGCTTCATGCCTGTCTATGCTCAGGATTTACTTCTGGCTCTAGACTCAAGAATGACTAATATACATTTGATATATGCCTGTAATAGTCAGTGGCAGCCAGAAATTTCATTTTAATATTTCAAATGCTACCTAATTTCCATAAAATAAAAATATGGAACATTGATAAACTCTCAAAAGGTATTTAACAAAACTTATATGAGTAGCTCATGTATAATAATTATCATCTGCAAGTGTTTAGACTTGTTAACTTTATAAAATGCTATATATGAGAACTTACTACTCAACAGTTAGTTGGTAATTATTTTCAAAATTCAGAGAAGTTGAAAGTTCCTAAGTTATGAAATCTATCTTATTCATTTTTGCTTATTCCTAAGTACCTGGTTCTATACTTGTAAAAAAACAAGCATATGTTTCTTAAGTGGCAAAAGAGCAGGTAGGCTTTAGCTTTGCAAGAATAAACTGTGGTCACTTTACAATTGAGTAGACAATGATTTTGTATAACAAAGGATTTTATAAAATCAAAACTTCCCCAAAGAGTTCTTTAGAATGCTATATTCTTTACCCGAACTATTCAAGCAAATATCAAATATCTAGTGAAAAGCTGTCAATGTAAGTATTTTACAGAGAAGAACTGGGGTGAATTCTCAAATTGAATAGATATTTTATCTAGCAACACTTCTGGCACTAATTTTCTGAAACATGTCTATTGTAGGAGCCATATTTGTTTCAGAAGCAATGATACAAAGAAAGTATCTGAAAATAAAATAATATGTACATATGTGGTCATCTTAGTCTAAATAGCATAGCATATACAAATATGCATACATAGAATAACATGGACTGGAGCAATAGCACAGCAGGTAGGGTGTTTGCCTGTCATGTCACTGACCTGGATTTGATTCCTCCATCCCTTGTGGAAAGCCTGGCAAGCTACCGAGAGTATCTTGCTCGCACGGCAGAGCCTGGCAACCTTCCCGTAGCGTATTCTATATGCCAAAAACAGTAACAAGTCTCACAATGGAGATGTTACTGGTACCTGCTTGAGAAAATCAATGAGCAATGGGATGACAATTGATAATTGAACAATTGAGACAATTGAGAGTTACATGTAGTACATAGAGATCACATGTCATATGTGCCATATAGTGCTTAAGCTAAAGAGAATAAATTAAAAATTTAAATTGTTTTATTTATCACCGTGAAATTATAAAGTTATTCATGATTGGGTTTCAGGCACACAGTGTTACAACACCAATCTCTTCACCAGTGTCTACCTCCCTCCACCAGTGCTCCCACCCCTACCATTTGCTTTCCATCCTGCTTTTAGGAGGATTTTAAAAAAATATACTGATATACAATAATAGTGAATTTTTTGTTGAAATATTGAATGTAATCAAAGTAAAGTGAAAGTAAAGTGAAATTTATCAGTTACACATGTGTGGTGGGGGGCTGGGGAGGTGGGGGGAGGGGGGAGGTATACTGTGATTCTCGGTGGTGGAATATGTGCACTGGTGAAGGGATGGGTGTTCAAGCATTGTATAACTGAGACTTAAACCTGAAAGCTTTGTAACTTTCCACATGGTGATTCTATAAAAAAATAAAAAAATAATAATAATTAAAAAATATATACTGATATATATATTTAAATCAAATTTCAGTGAATATAAGTGAATAAAACCATATATATGTGTGTGTGTTGGAGGAAATATATAATATATGTGTGTGTATTGGAGGAAATATATATAAATATATACACAAATGTATATTTATATATACATATATATATACATATATATGTATATACACAACACACACACACACATTTTGCTTTTTGGGTCACACCCGGCGATGCACAGGGGTTACTCCTGGCTATGCACTCAGGAGTTACTCCTGGTGATGCCCAGGATGTTGGACACAGAGTGGTACAGGAGCAACTTCATCATGCTTGGTTCCTGATTCACGTTTTCTTTTACTTAAACCTTTTTGTTTTTCTTAAAACCCCCGCTTCTCCCCCTGGCCATCTGTGAGGGAAGATAATTTGGGCTGAAAACTCGGCCTTGGCAAATAGTTTCATAACCACTGTTCACTGTCTATAGAATCCACCCAGATACAAACAGGGTGGGTAGCTGCCAGAATGTTCTGAAAACATGTCTAGATTACCTATCTGTAACTGCTTGTTTGTACTATTTGGAAGTATGTTGTTTTTTTTTTAATCATGAAATTTTCATTTTTACTCATGCTTTTGTTGAAATTCGTACATGCAGGTTGGGATGTAAGCAGATGTAAGCACTGACTATAAAATTTGTGGCTTTTCCCTTGTTCGGGGTCTTGCTTGGGCCTGTGTGCCTAGAAGCTTGACCCCAGCCAGCTGGCTACTAAACTCCACTTGTTTATTACATTACTGGCTGAGCTCTTTGTGCGGATTCAGAGGGGGAAATTATCGACACCGGACCCTAACAGGGGACCATAAGGGATGCTGGGAATTGAACCCAGGTTGGCTGCATGCAAGGCAAACGCCCTACCCACTGTGCTATCACTCCAGTTCCTGGAGAAAAATATTTTTTACAGAAATTTACTTGGAAAGAAATGAGGAAGGAGAAATCAAGGAATATGCATGTGTTCAGGAGAGAAAACAGGCTTAAAAGAGCAAACTCTTTGTTAAAAATTTTGACATTGACATTCTCAGTTTAACTGTTTTAAAACATATTTTCCAACAGCTTAAAATGACGAAAGAGTTTACTCTAGGATGTGGATGATGATTACTCAAAAGAGCTTGAAAAGAAAGCAGATTAAGCAGTGGTATCAGGCTGAGCAGGAGTATCAACAAACAAAAGCTAAGTAATTTAATACTCCCCAAAGAGAAGATGGGAGTGATTTTGGAGTTATTAAAATATCTCTACTGAAGTTTTTTTTTTTTCCCTAAACAATCACTATTTTAGTCTTTAAAAACAACTATGTAGAAAAGTCAACCAAGATATTCTTAAGGTATCAACAATGTTAGTAAAGTAAAACAAAAATAAATGTAAAAGAGGGACCCAGAATGCTCCGCGGCCCTGAGCACCCCGGGCTTCTCTCCCCTCCGGACTGCCGGCCAAGTGGCCGGCACGCTGACCCCAGCCTCTTGAACGCTGTCGGGTTGTGGGAAAGGGGCATGGCCTAATAGTCAGAGGCGTGGCCTTAGGAAAGTGGGCGTGGCCTCTTTGCTGGCTGGCCGCCACTCACATGGCTGCAGATAGTTTCCTCAACATCCTAGCTATTCCCAAGCAGTAGGACAATAAACCACTAGACTTCACAGAAGGATTCAAGGAACATCTCAGTGGGAGACCAGGTTCTACAAAGCGGGAAATAAAAAGGCAACCACTATTGACTGAGCCTATCCACAATCCTTTTTCGCAACAAAAGGAAACAGGGATACTCATCTTGAAGGTCCCTCTTTCATACCACCACCACAACAAGAAGAAACAGTGAAAATCCCCATTGCAAGCATAGGGTGATCAAAGGAGTCCAGAAACCTCAATGGGCGCTTCCTACAAACTTGACCTCTCTAATAAAGAATTCAGAGTTGAAATCCTCAACATGTTCAATGAACACAATGCAAAGATGGACAACTTCAGGAGGACCTGGTGGAAACAATACAACAGACAGCCGACAAAATACGGGAAGAAATGAGAGCAGAAATAAAAAACCTTCAAAAAGAAATGAAGGATTCGATACATGAAATCAAAAACTCTCTGGCTGCCCTCAACAATAGGATGACTGCAGCCAAAGACAGAATCAGTATGCTTGAAGATGAGCTGCAAGAAGCCTACAGGCAACAACAAACCATGGCAAGAGACCTCAAAATAGCTCTAGCCAGAATCAGAGTCCTAGGGGATGATTTCAAGAGGAACAACATTAGAATAATTGGACTACCAGAACCACAGGGAAACAACCCCAACGAAAAAGACACAGTCAAACAAATCATTGCAGAAAACTTCCCACAGCTGGACAATGCGGGCATCCAGAATCAAGGCGCCCGAAGGGTGCCAGCTAAAAGAGTTCCTAACAGAAAAACCCCAAGACATATCATAGTTACAATGATGGACGTCATCCAGAGAGATACAATACTGTAGGCAGCAAGGTCCAAGAAGGAAATCACATACAAAGGAGCACCCCTCAGATTCACAGCAGATCTATCAGAGGAAACCCTCCAAGCCCAAAGGCAATGGTGGGATATAGTGAAAAAACTCAATGAAATCAACGCTTCACCAAGGATACTTTATCTGGCCAAACTCTCATTCAAACTCTAAGGAATCATACACTACTTTGGGGATAAACAACAGCTAAGGAACTTCATAGACTCAAAACCAAACCTAAAAGAAGCACTAAAGGGGCTATTGTAAGACAAGAACAACCACTACAAACACAACAAACCCTTACACAAAGATGGCACAAAATCCCATAAATATAATCTCCCTTAATATCAATGGTCTAAATTCACCAATTAAGAGACACATACTGGCAAAATGGATCCAGAGACTCAACCCAACATTCTGCTGCCTACAAGAAACACATCTGAATAGCCAGAAAAAAACACAGACTCAAAGTCAAAGGATGGAAAACAATCCTGCAAGCAAACAACTACCTCAAGAAAGCTGGGGAGCCTTTACTAGTATCGGACAACATAGACTTCAGGTTGAAAAAGATTAGAAGGGATAGTGAAGGGCAATTTTTATTAATCACGGGATATGTACAGCAGGAAGAAATCACACTCCTAAACATCTACGCACCCAATGAGGGACCAGCTAAATACCTACAACAGCTGTTAAGAGACCTTGAGAAGGACATTGTGAGCAACACAATAGTAGTTGGAGACTTCAACACTGCACTGTCTTCTCTGGACAGATCAAGAAGATTAAAACTCACCAAGGAAATACTGGCTTTGAAGGAAGAAACAGAAAAGAGATGACTAAAAGATCTATACAGGGCTCTATATCCCCCAAAAAAGGAATACACATTCTTTTCCAGTGCACATGGAACATTTTCCAGAATAGACCATGTGCTGGGCCACACACATACGTCAACAGAATAAACAAGATAGACATTGTACCAGCTATCTTTTCAGACCATGATGCACTGAAGATAAAAGTTAATCATGGACAGATGCAGAAAACCAAATCAAGGGGACTGGAGCGATAGCACACCGGGTAGGGGGTTTGCCTTGCACGCGGCCAACCCGGGTTCAAATCCCAGCATCCCATATGGTCCCCTGAGCACCGCCAGGAGTAATTCCTGAGTGCAGAGCCAGGAGTAACCCCTGTGCATCGCCAGGTGTGACCCAAAAGGCAAAAAAAAAAAAAAATAAGAAAACCAAATCAAACACCTGGAAATTAAATAGCTCGATATTGAACAATGAGTGGGTCAGGAAGGAAATCAAGGAAGAAATCAAAAGGTACCTAGAAACAAATGAGAATAAAGACATGAGCTACCAGAACCTGTGGGACGCAGGTAAAGTCATTTTAAGGGGAAAATCTATAGCTCTGCAAGCATATCTCAGGAAGGAAGAAAGGGACCACATAAATAACTTAACTTTACAGCTCAAGACCTTAGAAAAGGACCAACAAAAGAAGCCCAAACCATGCAGAAGGAAAGAGATAACAAAACTTAGAGCAGAAATTAACGACATGGAAACCCAAAAGACAATCCAAAAGATCAATGAAACTAAGAGCTGGTTCTTTGAGACAATAAACAAGATTGATAAACCACTAGCAAGACTAACAAAGAAAGAGAGAGAGATAACCCGTATAAGCAGAATCAGAAATGAAAAGGGGGACATCACAACAGAAACCAATGAAATTCAAAAGATCATCAGAGACTACTTTGAAAATCTTTATGCCACAAAACAAGAGAACCTAGAAGAAATGGATAAATACCTCAACTCCTATAATCACCAAAGGCTGAACCAAGAAGACCTGGAGTACCTGAATAGCCCAATTAACATCAAGTAAATTGAAATGGTAATCAAAAGTCTTCCCAAAAACAAAAGCCCAGGTCCAGACGGATTCACTAGCGAGTTCTTGCAAACATTTAAAGAGGACCTTTTGCCAGTCCTTCTCAAGCTTTTCTAGGAAATTGAACAAACAGAAACCCTCCCAAACAGTTTCTATGAGGCTCACATCTCCCTAATAACAAAAGCAAAGACACCAAAAAAAAGAAAAAAAGAAAACTACAGGCCAATATCCCTGATGAACACAGATGCAAAGATTCTCAACAAAATATTAGCAAATAGAATTCGACAACTCATCAAAAAGATCATACACCATGACCAAGTGGGATTCACCCCGGGGATGCAAGGATGGTTTAACATCCGGAAATCAATCAACATAATCCATCATATCAACAAAAGAAAAGATAAAAATCATATAATCATATCAATAGATGAAGAGAAAGCTTTTAACAAGATCCAGCATGCATTTATGATGAAAAAACTCGCCAAAATGGGTATAGAAGTGACATTTCTCAATATAGTCAAAGCCATTTATCACAAGCCTATGGCAAGCATTGTCCTCAATGGGGAAAAATTAAGAGCCTTCCCTCTGAGAACAGGGACAAGACAAGGATGCCCACTCTCTCCACTTCTGTTCAATATAGTACTGGAAGTACTTGGAATAGCAATTAGGCAAGAAAAAGATATTAAGGGAATTCAGATAGGAAAGGAAAAAATTAAGCTCTCACTATTCCCAGATGATATGATAGTATAACTAGAGAACCCTAAAACCTCTACCAAGAAACTCCTAGAAACAATAGACTCCTATAGTAAAGTTGCAGGCTATAGAATCAATACCCAAAAGTCCATGGCTTTCCTATATGCAAATAATGAGAGAGAAGAAAGTGACCTGAGAAAAGCAATCCCATTCACAATTGCGCCTCAAAAAAGCAAGTACCTCAGAATCAGCTTAACAAAGGAGGTAAAGGACTTGTGTAATGAAAAATACAAAACACTACTTCAGGAAATTAAGGAGGACACGAGGAAATGGAAAGACATCCCCTGCTCATGGATTGGAAGAATTAATACTGTCAAAATGGCAATTCTCCCAAAAGCATTGCACAAATTCAACGCGATCCCTATAGGAATACCCCTGACATTCTTCAAAGAAATGGAGCAAGCGCTCCTGAAATTCATATGGAACAATAAGCCCTCACGAATAGCTAAAGCAATTCTTGGGGAAAAAAAAATGGGAGGAATCAACCTCCCCAACTTCCAACTCTACTACAAAGCGGTAGTCATTAAAACAGCGTGGTACTGGAACAAAGGCAGAGTTGCAGACCAATGGAACAGGGTTGAATACTCTGACACACTCCCAAATATATGGTCATCTACTCTTTGATAAGGGAGCAAGAAATGTGAAGTGGAACAAGGAAAGCATGTTTAACAAACTGTGCTGGCAAAACAGGACGGCTACATGCAAAAAAATGGGCTTAGACCTCCATTTATTACCATGTACAAAAATCAGATCAAAATGGATTAAAGACCTCAACATCAGACCAGAATCCCTAACGTACATTGAAGACGAGGTCAGCAAAACCCTCCACGACATTGAAGCCAAAGGTATCTTCAAATCTGACAAGCCACTGGCCAAGCAAGTGAAAACAAAGATAAATAAATGGGATTATCTCAAACTAAGAATTTTCTGCACCTCCAAAGAAACAGTGACCCAAATACAAAGACAATCTACAGAATGGGAAAGGATATTTACGAGGCACCCATCCGATAAAGGGTTGATATCAAGGATATACAATGCAGTGGTTGAACTCCACAAGAATAAAACTGCCAACCCAATCAAAAAATGAGGTGATGAAATGAACAGAAACTTTCCCAAAGAAGAAATCCGAATGGCTGAGAGGCACATGAGAAAATGTTCAACATCACTAATCATCAGGGAGATGCAGATCAAAACAACAATGAGATATCATCTCACACCACAGAGACTGGCCCATATCCCAAATAACAAAAGCACCGGTGTTGGCGTGGATGTGGGGAGAAAGGGACTCTCCTTCACTGCTGGTGGGAATGCCGACTCATTCAGCCTTTTTTGGAAAACAATATGGACGATTCTCAAAAAGTTAGAAATTGAGCTCCTATTTGACCTAGCAATACCACTCCTGGGAATATATCCCGGAGAGGCAAAAAGGTATAGTAGAGATGACATCTGCATTTCCATGTTCATTGCCGCTCTGTTCACAATAGCCACAATATGGAAAAAACCAGAGTGCCCGAAAACAGATGATTGGCTAAAGAAACTCTGGTATATTTACACAAAGGAATACTACGTAGCTGTCAGAAAACATGAAGTCATGAAATTTGCATATAAGTGGATCAACATGGAAACTATCATACTGAGTGAAATGAGTCAGAAAGAAAGAGACAGACATAGAAAGATAGCACTCATATGTGGAATACAAAGTAGCTGAGAGATACAAGCTCACAATGTTGCAAATTCTGGCAGATATTTCTCTGGACTTAGTTACTAAAATACTGAAATACAGAAATCCAAAACTGTGCGGCTGCTAGTGCGGCCTCCTGACCTCATATCTCTTCATTCTCAGCAATGGAAAACAAATTACCAAATGCTTTCTTTTCAGCAGGTCGACTTTAGGGGGGAGGAACTCCAAATCAATAATAGTGAGTTTTTTGTTGAAATATTGAATGTAATCAAAGTAAAGTGAAATTAAATTGAAATTTACCAGTTACACATGTGGGGTGGGGGGCTGGGGAGGTGGGGGGAAGGGAGGTGGTATACCGTGATTCTTCGTGGTAGAATATGTGTACTGGTGAAGGGATGGGTGTTTGAGCATTGTATAACTGAGACTTAAACCTGAAACTTTTGTAACTTTCCACATGGTGCTTCAATAAAAAAATAAAATTAAATAAATAAATAAATAAATGTAAAAGAGAGGAGATAAAAGGTAGGTATAATTTGATAAAAATTGGCAGATATCCCAAAGAAAAATGATAGAAATTAATTATTTAAATAAATATAAGGAAAATAAAGGTGTATCTTTACTTCCTTGAGTATCATTTCCTTATAAAAATATAATAAAAATTTATCCTGCTAAATTCAATTTATTACGTTTGTAAGTTTTATTTTTATTTTTTAATGAGAATTTTATTTTATTGAATCACCACGTGGAAAATTACAATGCTTTCTGGCTTAAGTCTTAGTCATACAATTCTGAAACAACCATCCCTTCACCAGTACCCATATCCCGCCACTGAAAAAAAAACACACTACATCTCCCATCCAGCCCACCCCCGCAGCCCCCACCCCGCCTTGTAACTGATAAGTTTCACTTTACTTTCTATTTACTTTCATTACATTCAATATTTCAACACAAACCTCACCACTGTTGTTAGAAGAACCCCACTAGAGTCAGACCTGTTGTGAAGAGCAATGAGGTCGCGCAGCCGCGGCAGTGGCCGCATGGTTTTGGATTTAACAACTAAGTCCAGGGAGATTTCTTCTGGGTATTGGATCATTGCAAGCTTGTAAACCCCATCTGTGGTCGTCATAATATGGCGGTCCCCATGCCCTTGAATCTGGGGAGGGAACAGGCGAGAGAGAGAAATACCTTTCCCCTCCTGGGCGGGCATGGGGTCGCGGCTTATTTCTCAGGCTGGAGACATTCTGCAAGTAGCTGCCCATGTCTAAAGTGGTTTGGCTGTGTCTGGATTCACGCTCGTGCAGCTGCGGAGGGGCCGCACACACATGCGGCCCCCGGGATCACATCTTGGCAGTGGCAGGAGGGTCCGATGCATCCCACCTTCCTATGTTTGTAAGTTTAAATCAAATTTGAATGGATCAAATTAAATCAAATTTGAATAAATGTTTTAAGTAAAATTTCGATGAATATAAGTGAAAAAAATTTACAAAAATTATTCTATATAGATGGTGTATCAATGAAAGTATGAGACCAAAGTTTAAAATCAAAGAGAACTCAGTAACAATGACTTCAATGTACTTTCAAATTTCTGCAATGCAATATATTTCATCTTTGGACATTAAAATGGCTCATTCTTTTTCAGCTTAACTGACACTACAAGGGGGAACAAATGAAATAGTTTACAGTCTCCACATCCTAAAGCAAGCTTTGAAGAACTTACATAATACAAATTGAAATGATGGAAGTAACTTCATTCTAATTTTAGGAATAACTCTACTCACCTGCTTAATAGTGAGTTCAGAGTTCACAGGGGGTATCTCTTTAGATCATATTCTATTCATTTCCTGGGCTTCCAAGTTCCTTATCATCTTCAAGGAAGAGGTTGTGTCCTTTCTTTCTCATTTAAGAAAATTGCTCAGAGAACTAACCAACTCCTAGGATTTTGATAATCACTTAAATATCAACTAAACTAAAATCTGTCTAAAGATAAAATCTGGCGTTGTCTTAGAGGATACAACAAAGAAAGAAACTGCAATGAGAGGAAACTGCATTCAGGTAGGAGAAAATAGTGGAATATTATACTAGACCATTATGATTTATGTCAGAGCCTTTGAAAGGAATATTTTTTTCTTTTTTTCTTTTTGGGTCACACACGGCGATGCACAGGGGTTACTCTTGGCTCTTCAATCAGGAATTACTCCTGGCAGTGCTCAGGGGACCATATGGGATGCTGGGAATCAAACCTGGGTCGGCCCTGTGCAAGGCAAATGCCCTTCCCACTGTGCTATTGCTCCAGCCCCTGAAAGGAATTTTTTATAGAGATTCTACCCCCCATTACCCCAATAAAAGAGCAGGTAAGTAGAATGGATAGACACTGAGGAAAAAAAAATGTGTAGTAAATCCTGCAGGCCAGAGACTGATGCAGGAAGGAAATCATAAGTATCATGTCAGAGAATAGAAGCATCAGGATTACCTTTGATACCAGATAGATAAAAACAAAACAGCACATAAGCATACAAGAGCTTGAAACAGCAATTGTGTGCTTCTATCTTGTGCAGAGAAGGTCACTCTCAGTAATGCCACTATAATAACAATAAGTATCCTCTCATTCTGGTGCCAGAAAAAAGAGGCATAGAGCTGCATTATAGGATAATACCAGGTCACAGTGCACTTAAGATTTCTGAAACTGCAACACATCCATAGTATGGAAGACATATATTTTAAATTAATACTGGGAGATAGTACAGGATTGAGCACTTCTCTTGCATGTGACTAACTCTAGTTGTATTATCAGCACAGCACAATGGTCTCCCAAGCACAGCCAGAAATGATTCCTGAACAGAAAACAAGGAGTAAGCCTTGAGCACTGCAAGGGTTGACCCAGACACCAACACCATAAAATTATTTAAAATTTAATTTTAGATTAAATAAATGATTAGCACAATGAGTAGTCATTTATATCTGGGGTAAGGATGAATTTGTATGCTAAAGGACAGAGAAACATGACACATGAATCAAATTTCTGAATAGTCAAAGACCAGATTAGGGAGGTCTTTTAAAGGGACCTGCCAAGAATAACGTTGCTATTATAGAAATAAAATTGGAATAAACATGACATGTATGCTATGTAAAATAAGAATAAAAGAGGCACAATCTTTGAACAAATGTTATTGAGAAACAAAAGTGAATAAAATATCTCCTTAATGTATTTTAAATTTAGTATAATCCAAATAAAAACAGCAATATTTTTCCTTAAATCTTTTAAGTTGTCACAATATAAGATCAAGTAACTTTTATTTAATTTAGAAAAACAATAAGAGATGAATATTCAACTATTTCAGGACAAACAAAGCAATAACAAGCCTTACTTAGCAAAATATAAAACATAACCTAAAACATGTGACAAAGCATAATGAAGATAAAATACAATGAAATTGTATTTTGAAAAATAAATAAGCAGATTAGAAAGTTAAATTATAAATGCAAATGTATACTGGAATTTAGTTTATATGTCATCTCAATTTGAAGGATAATTAGGTAACTCAATTAATTGTATCTAGAACACTGGAGGTATTTTGTATATATCTAAGGAAGACTTATTCATTTTTGTACTAGACATTTCAGTAAATTCCAAGTACATCATGCATTTACATGCAAAAAATAAAATCCTAAAAATACAGAGGGAATACATAGGAAAATTAATTTATTCCTCTGTAGGGATTGGGAACTTTTAAGATGATTCAAAATGTAGTAATTATAAAAGCTTGTTTTAAGATAAATGACAGGAAATATCTGTCACTGTCACTGTCATTGTCATCCTGTTGCTCATCAATTTGCTTGAGCGGGCACCAGTAACATCTCCATTGTGAGACTTGTTACTGTTTTTGGCATATTGAATACACCACCAGTAGCTTGCCAGCTTCTGCCGTGTGGGCAAGATACTCTCGGTAGCTTGCCGGGCTCTTTGAGAGGGACGGAGGAATCGAACCCAGGTCAGCCGAGTGCAAGGCAAATGCCCTTCCCACTGTACTATCTCTCCAGTCTGACAGGAAATATATGCATGATAAAATACATAGTCAGAGTTCAAAATAAATGCAATCTGAGAAAAAATATTCTTGATTTTCATTGTCATTGAGATTAAAGGTATATAAAAGCTCCCAAAAGAAGTTTGAACAATGTAATACTTTCTAACTACATAGCACTAATTCACACAACAATTCACAAAAATTCTTAGATTTTACCCTATATACATATTGCCACATGCATTACATTATATTTGTAAGTCAAGCAGGAAATACTTATTATTTCCTGCTTGATTAAATCTGTATTATATATTCACACATTCTAAATTATAAGAGAGAAATAACATTTGCCTTATTTCATTGTGAGGTTCATGGTTTTAAAAAAAAACTATCCAAGAGATCAGTTGTTTCAAATTGAACATCCAGGCAATTCTGGCATCCAAAATAGCAGTTCATGTGAAAACTTTGTGTCATTGCATCATCCTGTGCATTTGGCAGCAATCCTTTCAAGAATAAGTGTCTATGATTGCTGATGCACAAAAGAAGGAAGCACAAAATGTGTCTGACGATATCCCTATATTTGTCACTCTAACACTGGTACCGCACATTGATAGAAAGTTTAATGTTAAGAATTTTTTGGTCCCACTGAAACATAAGTTCCACAAGAGCAGGAGTTCTTATAGGGTTATTACTGATAATGTTTTATGCACTAAACAAATTATCCTATAAAAAGTAGGCAAAAAATAAATCATTAAATGAAACAACTACTGTTTTATGATCTCTCTGCTGATGTCTCTCTTTTTTGCTATCTTTTAGTTGAAATACTTCTCTTAAAATTTGCTCTTGGCTTCTTATAACAGTCTATCTTCATCTTGAATAATGACTGTCTCACATCTAGTTCTTCTCATTTGAACTAGTATTATACGTATTTTAATATTTAGAATATTATGCTTATATTTTAGAAATTATAGCTGAGGTTTTGTTTTCAAAAATAAGAATCATAATTGACAATATTGCTCTAGTATAGTGAAAATTAGATTTTTCTTTTAGTTTATCGACATTAGTTAAGTGTCAACAATTCTGGTGACTGCACATGATTCATAAAGATAATAAAGATACCATTTTTCAGTGAACGTAAGTGAAGGCACAGTGGTAAAATTCCTTACTTTGCAGATCAGGACAATAATTTAGGACGCAAAGATTTCCTATAGTCTAAAGAAATTATGAAAGAAATGTGTTCTCTCAAGCAACACACAACCCTGTGCTATTTTATTCTATTAGACTCATTTATAGCTTTTAAGTTCTTGGTCTTAGTAAATTATTTAAGGACACGTCCAAATAGAACATGGGTTCTGTTAACAATAAAGATTTAGAGGTTGATGAGATCAATACAGGGCATGCCTTTTATACTAGATTTAAGTTAGTCTCATCTCTGGATAGCATTATTGTCTTGAAGCCATTTTAGAGATGATTTGTTGGCTCCATAGGGACCTTGCTTGTTAGGAGAGCTCGCTTTTAATGGCTACATTAAATTTGATATTACCATTATTTAAGGATCTGTCACATTTTATCTCTCAGAAATGACTTATCTCAGTGATTAAAGATTACTTCAAGTCCGTCCTTTCAAATTTTTTTGTTAAAGAAGGGATACTAAATAAATAATAGTTAATAGAATAAACTCAATGATAAAAATGCCTTTGAGTATGCCCTTTTCATTTGCTGTCTTACTATAATTTGTCACCTCCTAGTCAAAAATATTTCTTGTTTTGTTCTGACTTACTCCCTCTGTATTAGAAATATACTTTTCCTTACTTTCAGCATATAAGAATAACCATATGATAAACAATGGATTGCACTGTGTTATAATCATTTCACTTTCACATGTAATTATACAGTCACTGTCACTATCATCCCGTTGCTCATCAATTTGCTCGAAACACTCTTAAAAGCAGTGGAAGTATCTCTCATTCCTTCGTTTTCATACCTAGTAACAAATACAACAAATATAGACTCAAAAATGGAGTTGCTAAAATGGGATAAATAAATGAATGTCTTTTACTAACTTAGAAAATTTGAAAAAAATAAATATGACTCACCTCATAAATTAAGGAACAGTGATGATAGAACTCGCACATTTCTGCTAATATAAAATCAACGCAATTAATGGTTATGTTCCTGGAAAATACATTGATATTTTGCTATTTATAATATATGTGTATATGTAGTGTGTATATATGTATATACACCTATGTATGTGTATATATGTATATACATGTATAAATATGTATATATTTTGGGGGGTTACACCTGATGATGCTTGGGGCTTATTCCTATTGCTGAGCTCAGGGATCACTCTTGGCAGGTCTTTGGGGACCATATGGTCATATATGAGTCTCTTGCCCGCACGCCTGGCTGTCTTCCCCAGGGCCCCTTGGAGTGGATGGGCTCCAGCTTCCCTCTCCACCCTGAAAAGAGCTCCCAGTAGCCAAAGACCACCGGAATCTAGCTATAGCCATGCTGGAGGCCCCTCTCCACAAATTCGGACAGGCCGCATGCATGAAGGTACCGGCAGAGGAATCCAGGTGTGTGTAATCCCATCAACAGCCAACATCCAGAGAGAGACTTAAAAGCAAGCTCTCGGGAGCTCTCAGAAGCAAAGCGGCCGCACAATATATTTAGCCTATTTCTCCCTCTGGGAGAAACTGGCAAGCTTCTGAGAGTTTCCTGCCCACATGGGACAGCCTTGCAAGCTTCCCATGGTGTATTCATATGCAAAAGCCAGTAACAAGCTGGATCTCATTCCCCTGACCCTGAAGCGCCCCCAGTGCAACATCCTTAGGAGGGCCAAGTCGAGATAGACTTCTAAGATCTCAGGGAAAGGATGAAATGAGATTTACTGAGCCCGCCCGAGAAATTGGTGATTAACGGGAATTCATGATTCCTGATTCATGATGGTCATATATATATATATTTATATATATACATACATACATACATATACATATACATGTATATATCAAAGGATACTTTTAAAAATTCATTTTTAAAAATGAATCTAAGTGCAAAGGTAAACGAAACATCTTTCACAATGATAATCTTAAAGATTTAAGTGTAGAATTCTCTAAGACTTTTTTACTTATTGGTAAATAATGGAAAATCAAGATCAATAGGTGGTAAGCTTCCTAGAAAATTAAACAAACAGTAATTTATTAAATATAGTGTGATAAATACCTGCAGCTGGATATCGCTCTAGCGATAGCACAGCGGTTGGGCATTCGCCTTCAGGCGACCAACCCAAGTTCCATTTCTCCGCCCCTCTCAGAGAGCCCAGCAAGCTACCTAGAGTATCGAGCCTGCATGGCAGAGCCTGGCAAGCTACCCATGCGTATTGGATATGCCAAAAACAGTAAAAATAAGTCTCTCAATGAGAGATGTTACTGGTATGCGCTCGAACAAATTGATGAGCAACGGGATGACAGTGAGAGTGAAATATCTGCAGACAAGTTCATTTTAATCATCTGTAACTTGTTTGAAAAAAAGAGATACATCTGTTTTGTTTACTATGAAATTTGAATCTTACACATATTTTTTAATAAACAAAACTAAATTGAAAATGTTTTCTTGCATGCACTAACTAGAATGCAGTCCCTAGTAACCCATATGGTCCCTTGAGACCACCGGGAGTGATCCCTGAGCACAGGACTGAGTGCAAGCCCTTAACAGAGCTAGGTGAGGCCTCCTTCAAAAAAATTTAAGGATACCTATTCAGCTGTAGATAAAGATGAAATCTTGCATTTTGTTGTTATTTGGATAAAACTGGAGCATGTACTTAGTGAGCAGGAAGAAAAAGTTCCAAATTGGATGTTAATATTCACATTAGAGTGGAAAAAAAATGTAAGGGAATAGACAGCAACTAAGTAAAACTAATTTTAGAAAGTTATTGCCATACTAAGCTCCTCCCCACTAAGGGAGCTCCTTTTTTTTCTCTTCTACTTTCCAATAAACTTTTCTACTTTCAAAAAAAAAAAAGAACTAATTTTAGATTCAGATGTGCCAAGCAGGGATGAGGTTGACAGAGGGCAACAAAAAATGAACTTAAGGAAAGTTGAGAAGGGACGTTGTGCTCTGGTAGTCACTGTGATACATTAGCAGTGTAATCCTAAAACACTAAATTAGCACTATTGTAAATCATGATATATCAATTTAAAAATGTATACTTCATAAATTCCTTGTCCCCAAATTTGTTCTATTCTTACAGCCCAACATGTTTTTATTTTCACTTCTAGAAGATGTAAAATGTTATTTGAGGGTAGATGTCCCCAGTGGTGCTCATAATCAGGGGGTTATTTCCCCATGATTCTTAGGTGTAGTAAAGGGTTTATAATTTGTTCACTAGC
Organism: Sorex araneus; assembly: GCF_027595985.1. Lineage (NCBI taxonomy): Eukaryota > Metazoa > Chordata > Mammalia > Eulipotyphla > Soricidae > Sorex > Sorex araneus. The sequence goes on from NC_073313.1 coordinate 178,426,069, forward strand.
CAGAAGTTCTTTGTTTTTTTTTGGGGGGGGTCACACCCAGGGATGCACACAGGGATTACTCCTGGCTCATGCACTCAGGAATCACTCCTGGTGGTGCTAGGAGGACCATATGGGATGCTGGGAATCGAACCCAGGTTGGCCGAATGCAAGGCAAACGCCCTATCTGCTGAGCTATCACTCCAGACCATATCCAGAGGTTCTTGGAGCCACAAGGGCCAACCACACAGGCGCTTGGCAAATCACGAGTTACTAGAGACTGCACTCATAGCTTCTCTACAAGGCAGGTGCTTTACCCCTTTGAGAGATCTCTCTGGCTCTAAAATGAAATATTTGCAATATGGTCATGAAGTAAGGTATCACATATGCAAATTATGTATAAAATATTCCCACACATCAATACACAGTTTATAAAGTTAAATATGGGTGGCACTATCAGTGATAATATTTCTTTATTTCTCTGAAGTAAAGTAGGCTCTGATTAAAAAAAAAACACTTAAACAATGGATATTTTCAATCCTACCATATTCAGAAAGTTGACAACATCCAAAGCTAATTAAATGCTTGTTTGACATAATTTTCTTTAACCAATATCTCATTGCTGTGATCTCAACTCATTCCCTGAAGCTATGAGGCACTCTCTTGAGTTTTTCTTTACTCCTCTCATGCATGTTAAGAATGAGAATAGCATGTGCAAAAATGACTATCTGATGTCAATAGATTAATGTTAATAAGCCTCGTTGTCTACTTTTATTTTACAGGTGTGGCTATATTTTTTAATTAACCTTAATTTTTCTTTTTATTGATAAAGATGTTTATTGTAACACAGTATAAAACATTTATACAAAATGAAAACAAGGGATCAGATCAATGAAATAATGGACAAAGCAACCATTTGTTAGACAAATTAAAATTCAATGCACAATGCACATTTATTCTCTTTTTGGAGCTAATTCTATGCTTATCATGAAGAAATAAGTTCTCACAGTGAACAGAAATTTGCATTGTTGCAAAGTTAAAAAAATCTCAACTAACAAAGAGGTACTTAATGTTTTATTATCCAGAACAAATACAGCAACACCATGATATCTCTTCTGTCTTTGATTTTCCTGGACAATCACTTCAGGACCTTTGAGTGAGATCAAGTGTAGTATTTTTTGCTAGACAAAGAAATTCTGAGACTCTCACAGATGCTAATTCTCTCACAAATATATGCTTTCTGTCAAATTCTAGGGATTAGTGGCTACTATAAACTATCATTCTTTTCTACTTTTGTCTGAAAAATACAGCCTCTTCTCTGATGTTAATTATAACATGATCTCTTCTCTTCTCCAAATATCCCAAGGTCTCTATCTCCCTATTAAATATGAGACAACTTTTTGAAAGTATATTCGGTTTGCACATGTATAATAAACAAATTTGCTGGTAAGGTATATGGATTTCATAATTACAGGACTTCAAGTTCCCCACCTTTATTTCTTAAGTACTGTTCTCAGAGCGATAGCACAACGGGTAGGGCTTTTGACTTGCACGCAGCCTACCTGGGTTTGACTCCTCCATCCCTGTCAGAGAGCCTGGCAAGCTACGGAGATTATCCCGCCCTCATGGCAGAGTCTGGCAAGCTACCCCCTACCCATGGCTTATTCGATATGTCAAAAACAGTAACAATAAGTCTCACAATGGAGACATTACTGGTGCCCATTCGAGCAACTCAGTGAACAACAAATAATGGGAGAACAGTGCTACAGTGCTACAGTTCTTGTAAAAGAGGGCTTTTTCTGTCTCACATGTGGGATGCAATGTAACAGAGTACTAGAACAATTGACCAATGCAAACAGCATCTGAGAATTGGTCTACAGAATTGAGGTTACCTGCAAAAGGAGGAAGGTGTCCTTGGGACATTAATAGAGAGAAGTGAACACTTTGGAGGTGGGGTTGCTGACAGAATGATAAACAATTATGCATAAACTTAAATCATTATCAGTATAGCAATTAATATTATCTCAATAGAAAATGGGAGATTTAAAATATTTTGAGCATGTGTTTTTTTTTTTCATGGAGTAAACTGCATTGTTAATGCTGTCCTATTATTGTTGTTAGTGATCATAGCAAGAATAATATGGTATATATAATACAAGAAAAATTTAAAATGAAGGAAATAAGTTTTAGAGAGGATAACTAATTCACCAAATATCATATAGTTAAGTGAACATATTGCAAATGGATATACTTTCTGTATATTACCTTAATGAAATCTCAAGCACATCTTCAATTATACTAATATTTTGAAGAGTAAGTAAAATGAAAGTGTTTGGAGAACTGCTAAGTCAGGCTGGACTACTACAAATAGATGCTGCCTGAGGGAACATTCAACCTGTAGATATCGGATATATTATTGAATATACTGAAAAGAGCAAAAAGAGGGAAGGAATAATTCCTGCCTCCTTGAACTAAAAATCTAGTCAAAAATTAGAATAAAATTAACAATAGTGTTAACTTTAACAAAAAGATTATTTATATTTTAATGAGCTTTATTTATATTGTTATAATTAATTGGGTGTATCAAGGTTTTGGAGAGAAACAAATCAATTTTAATGATGTTTTAATAGTATTTAGGACATTAAAGCTAATTCATTGTGAAAGAACAGAGCTATGAATTACTAGAAAAATAGCTTCCATACTTGTTCTCAAGCACGGACCTCAGAAATTAAAATATAGGTGGCTTCCATTCTGAATTACATCAATAAGAATTGTTTCTATACAATAATGTCATCAGCTAGAACAGTTAAATGATGTCAAAATGCCTAGTCTTACCATATGAATGTAACAGAAATCACAATTGAATCCCAATTCTGATTTTTTTTTAGGTTCATTGTATTCTCAGTTTCAATGTTAACAATGTCTGAACACCTGTTGTGTTACCTGTAGCGTATTCTCTTCAGTATTTAAAAGAACAAAGGAAATAAGTGGGAAAAGCTTTCTTCTACACATTTCTATGAAAGGAGCAAGACAGCTTAAAGTGGTTTCAGGGTCTTATAAGTGCAGAGGATCTTACAATTGGACCCCTCTGTTCATGCGATTGGTGTGATTTTTGACAGATTCACTGCCTGTCTAATTTTAAAGGTCTAACAAACAATGAAGCAGAACAGCAAAGAGCACATTGTAATTGTGACAGTAATCTTACTCTTTAAAAACAGTGAATTTTTATCATGGATTAAGCTAGCAAGCTTATTTTGTATTGTCATGTGCTCTTTTACATGTCATGGAAGCAGTTTTCATGGAATTATATGTAAACATAGCTATTATATTTTCTTTTATCACTCTAATAGCAAAGATTTCAGCAAGAAAAGAACAATGTTTTCAAAAAATAATAACATAATAATTTCCTTTGACAAGGACTATAAGGAGAGCATAACATGGAGGGCAAACATAAACATTTTTTCTAGTGACAGCTATTACAATGAGCAGAAAATTGTGGACTATTAATTCATTTATATGGCTGGTTTTGGTTGAACTGCCATGGGATTCAGATGTCAAATCCTATATCAGTTTCTCTCTTGAGGAAGAAGATTATTCATCTGATGGAATATAGAAGAATATAAATTGGAAGTGCAAATGTACTCTGCCAAACTACGTATCAAAGCATTTCTCTCAGCAATTCCGTAAACAGTCATTTTTCAAGCACCATATGATGCAATTACTATAATTAATTAGCTTTATGGGACTGTGCTCAGCAGTCACCTGCCTCCAAAAGGAATGAAAGTAACTATAATAAGTAAAAATAAACAAACAGAAAGCTAATAAGCTAAAAGAAATACACTCTAGTATTTGGGGTGGTGAAATAGCATTTTAAGCATAAAATAATAACACGTAAACTGTTGTAAATCACATTACCACCATAAAAAACATGATTTGCAATGTGTCTGAAATTATAAACAACATGATTTCTACAAAATATTTTAATAGCTATTAAAATTTCAAACCTATATACTTATGCAGTTTCTATCCCTGCAGTCAAATTAATCTAGATTCTTTTCTTAATCAGATAAGATAATGTCTTCTATATATCTAGATGAGACTTGGGATTCTATCTGCCATCATGAGTTTGACTTAGGTGAAGAATATAGAAAAGAATATAGCATAAAAAATAGTTCATTTTTAGTATTCTGAATTTATCTGAGTACACTGAAAATAAATTTGAGACAAAAATAAATCTGGTCTTTATATTAACCTGTAATATAAATATGTAAGAGATAGTTCTGAAAGAGAGCTTAGTACTTAAGAACTTATTTATACTACAAATAAATTTGAGCGATGATAAAGATCAGGACATATGCAAATTTTCTGTATCTAGGAGACAGGGTTAAGTAGCAATTAGAACTTAAAAAATAAGGCTTTGGTGTGGGAAAAGTTGATTATATCTGTTACATGTCCCATGGTCATACCATCATGTGGTAGAGTGTATGGGAGCCACAGACATTGTATGTCTATATCGAATTAAACTGCAATATGTTTCGGCCGTTCTGAGGGATTAGAGTTCTCTGTCGTCTATAAAATGAGACAATAAGTAAAAGTATGAAAAGAGGAAAAGGAAAGAGACTAATGAGACTATTCACATAATTTCATCTACCATCTAAACTTATTCGGAGGATGTTTAAAATAAAGTGATAAATCAGTCATAGTAATAGAAAAGCAGAGGAAAGCTTGATTCTCCCAGGATGAAGAGGATACAGATGGGAATGACTCAGGTTGTGACAGAGGTTTGCCTACTAGCCTATTTTAAGGAGAAAACTAAATTCTGCTTTTTGTCATATAAATGTTGGAGCTAAAGAAAACCAAACTGGTAAGAAAGTAACAGCAGTTGGAGTCTGGGTGGACTTAAATGAAACTTATCTCTTGACAGAAAAACATAGATTTCAGAGAAATGGGGATAAGGCAGCCAAATAAGATTCATAGTGCTTCCTGTTTCAGTGTCAGCCACCCTATTTTCCCTCACCAAGATGATTAGGAAAACAGGAATTTATTGAATTGCTTTTTCATTTTGTAACAATCTATTATTCAGATGAATGTGAAAATTCATGAAAAGGCACACTGGTTTCGATTTTCCTCGATACCTGTGTATTTATTTCAACCGTTCAGTCTGCAGGAGTAAATCTTATGACTAATTGTTTTAAATTCTTTCTACCATGTTCAGCATGGTTTAACAGTTGACAGCCACTCTGATATTTCAGGAAGATTATACTGTGTGAAATATTCTTTCATTTGATAATGACAATTTCATTGCCATTTTATGGTGCAAATACCATGGGTGAAGTCATGGTGATATATTGGCATCATTTAGCTCTTCCTAATGTGATCATTCCGCAGCCGTCCTAAAATCTTCATCTGACTCTTACAGGTCTCCACCACAGGTCTCTTATCTCCAGCTAGAGTTTTCTACCAGTAAATCAGTAGTAAGTCAGCATAAAAAAGGGAGACAGATTCCATAGTACGAAAAGAACAAAAGAAAGTACTTTGACATAATGACAGGTTAAAATCAACTCCACCTTTTCTAGCCATGAAAAACAGAAGACATTCCCTATTTGTACAGACTTAGTTTCAAATGTTTGTTAAAAATCATAATGCATGTATATTTTCACAACTAATTTAAGCATTCATGGATTGGTGGCAATTTTTTAGCTTTCAATTTTGGAATACTATGGTTAGTGTAATTAAATTTGTATGTATATATATATGCGTGTGTATGTGAATGGATACAGTTATCTTGTTTGTTTATATGCTTAGTAATGGAATGACTGGTAGATGTTTTAGGTGCATGTTTCTTTATGAAGATGCTGCTAAATAATTTTCCCAAGTAGATGTATAAGTTTTATTCTTCTATCTCTGTGCATAAAATATGAATTCTAGTCACTGCATAGCTTTACCCACACATAATATGGAATATAATCACATTTTAGGTACTGTTTTATTCTTTGAAATTGTTTTTTCATTGACTTGCACATTCTAGTTAATTTCTACAACTAAATTCCTCATTTTTGTGTTCTCAAAAATGTATCTCTTTATCTCACTCCTGATACCCAGTGAAATATAAGTCCTGATAATTCTATTTCTAAACATATTCATAAGGCTTCTGGTTTGCTATCTCTTCATTACTAATATTATTACTTATACAAATATAATTTATCATTTGTTATTTCAAGTTTCTTATCTAACTTCCACACTTTCCTATCTACACTGTTTTTTATACCTATACCTTGCTATCAACTTCATGATTAATCACTAATTTTGAAATGTTCAAAACTATATTAGACTCCACTTCTGAGCACAAAATGGAGAGACGCACCCAAACGCGCGGCGCGGCTGGCGGGGGATCAAGGGCGGGGAAGTACCGGTCTCCGCCCACATCGGACACTTAAAGAGAGTGCAGCCACGTGGGCTTTCCCATTTCTCCGCGCCCGCACCCCCAGAATGACTGACGAAGAGGAAGGAGCTGCTTGGGACACCAGCAGCCCACCAGCAACCTGCAGTATGTGACTTGAGAGTTTCCGCCAGGTCCCCTGAGCGGGGGACCGGCGTTTCTCTCTTTTTTTTTTTTTTCTTTAATCTCTCTCTGTTTCCCTCAACTTTTCCTGGGCACAGCACAGCATCTACCCCACTTCTGAGCACTAATTTTGAAATGTTCAAAACTATATTAGACTCCACTTCTGAGCACAAAATGGAGAGACGCACCCAAACGCGTGGCGCGGCTGGCGGGGGATCGAGGGCGGGGAAGTACTGGTCTCCGCCCACATCGGACACTTAAAGAGAGTGCAGCCACGTGGGCTTTCCCATTTCTCCACGCCCGCACCCCCAGAATGACTGACGAAGAGGAAGGAGCTGCTTGGGACACCAGCAGCCCACCAGCAACCTGCAGTATGTGACTTGAGAGTTTCCGCCAGGTCCCCCGTGCGGAAATCTCTCTCTCTCTCCTTCAACTTTTTCCCTGGACTTTAGACAGAAACCCAAAACCGCGCGACCTAATGTCATCTTAGTATCAGCAATATGTAATGGTTCCTTCTTAATGGGTCGGACTTTTGTGGGTGATCCTAACAAGAATAGTAAGTATTTTGTTGAAATATTGAAGGCAATCAAAATGGTAGCCATCTCTCTAGACTGAACTAAGCTATATCCCCACGCCGGCTGAGAAGAAATATCCTTCTTTCTCGGGAAGAAACGTGGCGTGGTGTCAAACATAGTGTGATGTCCATTAAGCAAACAGACCTGGTGGCGTGGGAATGGGAAATAAGGGGAAAAATTAGGTACATGGACCAGCGGGACGCTGGTGGTATCTCGAGCCGGAGCCGATATCAGCGCAAGACCTTTGGTTCCAGAAACTGCTTGCAGACACTCTACTAGACTATCAACTAAGCCAGAGCCCCACGCCGGCTGATGACGGGAAATAATCATCCTCTTCGGTTTTTTTCCCTTTGTCAGACAGCGTGGCGATTACTAAACAGGCGTGAACTCGGTGGCGCGGGGCAAGGGGGAAAAAGAAAAGTTATGTAACAAACAGCAGGACTTAATATCTCTATATTCTTAGCAATGGAGAACTATCAAATGCCTCATTGGCAATAGGACTGTCTTTTTGTTTTTGGGGGGAAACCCCAGCAACGGTAGTGAGTTGTGTGTTGAAACATGGAATGTAATTGAGATAAACGTAAATGAAGTGAAACTTATCACGTACAAGGGTAGGGACTAGGGAGGTGGGAGGGGGCGGCAGATATACTGGGGGGGTTGGTGATGGAAGATGGGCACTGGTGAAGGGAAGGGTGTTTGAATATTGTATAACTGACATAATCCTGAGAACTTTGTAACCCTCCACTTGGTGATTCAATAAAAAAAAAAAAACAACCCTATATTAGACTCTAAATTTTGACGTTTTCAAGTGTTGGTATTCATATATTTTTTATGACAATACTATTCCACAGTATTTTATGACAAATACTGTGGTTTGGCTACTTTTCTATTACAGGATATTTTGATTGTTTGAATCTTTTGTACTATAGTGAATAAAACTACATATGTTTAGAAGAAGAAATAAAATGAAGTGAAAGAAGAAAGATGCACATACTATAATATTAAATTTATGTGAGATATGTAGTTGCCACATCCACAGAAATAGAGTAATTATCAGTTCCGAGGTACTTGAACAAGGAGGAATGGAGAGTAATTCCATGTTGGAATGTTTTTCCATTACAATGAATTGAAATTTCCAGAACCAGATAATGGCAATAGTTTCACAACATGAACGCATATACATTACAGATTATACATTTTTAAAAAAAGTTAAAATTGTAGATTTTTATAGTTTTTATTTTGCCACAATACAATTTCTGTTATAGTGATTCTTGAACAACCATTAATAACTATGAGCTATTGAACTGAAAAGCATGTGAATCAGAAGTGACCTAAAAGTTTTGGCAGGAAATCTTTGGCACTTTGATGATGGAGGTGGGGCAACTCTGTATACCAGTAACAGAACCATTAGCACTTTTGTAACTATGATATGAATAACAAAAATAAATGTTTAAAACATACAATGAATTAAGTTATGTATTTGAATTTTATTGAGTGTTGATTGTATCTCCATAAGAGTCTGTTTTAGTCCTTCATATTTTGCCCTTCACCTGTTTTCTTCAGTGAAATTTCAAATTTCTCATTTTGCATAATTAAACTCCTTTTGATCTATTAATCATACTAACACTCAATCTTATCTCCTTTAGTTTCTCTAATACACTTTATTTCCTTAACTTTTCCCTTTAATACTGACCATTCCTCTGTCTAGAAAATCTTTCATCCCATTCTCCCTCTTGGCAGAATTATTTTTATTTTGTTTTACTTTAAATGTTTTTCCTGTAGATAGAACTCTTCCTCCACACCTCTGCCTCCTGGACTGGCTGACTTGTTTTCTAACATTCTTTATACCTGTTGCTCTCCCACCAGTGTGTAAACTTCATGAGGGTATAAAACCTTTCTGCTTCACCCACCACTAATGTATTAAATCATAACCGTAACTCAATAGCTATTGAAGAGCTTTACTAAAATTGTAATGCATAACCTGTATCAGTCTATAATGGAAGTGATAGCGCAATAGGGTGTTTTGCCTTGCAGGATCCAGGTTCGATTTCTCCACCTCTTTCTGAGAGCCTAGCAAGCTACCAAGAGTATATCTCCTGCACAGCAAAGCCTGGCAAGCTATCCTTAGGGCAGAGCCTGGCAAGCTACCTGTGGGTATTCGATATGCCAAAAACAATAACAAGTCTCCCAATGGAGATGTTACTGGGGCCCACTTGAGCAAATCGATGAGCAACAGTATGACAGTGACAATAATATCTCAAGAGATGCTCTAAATAGAGGACCCTCAGACAGGCACCAGAGTCAGCTAAGTCTTTTAAAATAAAAACATCTGCCAGGGGGCGACAGGGGAAGAGCCCCTGTGGCTCTCCCCATTGGCCACCCCTGGGTTTGGGGTTGGTCCCAGGCCTCTCGCCCAGCTGGAGCGGCCCAGGCCATGGGGCAGATGGAAGAGGAAACAAGGAAACAAGGTTGATTGATCAGTTGCCGTCTATTCCATTCTCCCCACACGCCTGTTCCAGTCTCTCTGAGCTCCCCATTTCTCCTCTCTCCTCTCTCTCTGAATTCTGTTCCCTCTTCACTAGTCTCTCCTCCTACTTGTCTCTCTCCACCTTGCCCTCTAGGCTACACACAGTCTAGTGGCAAAATCAACATAAGAAAGTCCTTCCTGAGGGCCCACCAGGTTTAAATAAAACACCACTTAGGGGCATTCCAAAAGCCCTTTCTGACTGCCTGCAGGCAAAATACCTCTTAAGGTGTTTTCCTCCTTTCCTCAATCCAAAAATTCCATCAACATCTTAATACTAGTTATTTTTATATGGACACAGTAAGAGATACATTGAGGATTGTAGAGCAGCTGTTCTAGCAAGTCTTGCCACAGACTCAGACTATATCACTCAGGCCAGATTAATCATTCCTAACCCTAGCATGGTCCAAATCTAGTTATTACTTTTTGGATCATGACAGCATTTGTCCATGACCAAGCTCTTAACTTATAGTTAAGCATTAGGCACTTTGGCCAGATCCATCTCCATGCCGGCTCACCACTTGCCCTGGGTCCATCCCATCCCTGTAGGGATCCTGCCTTAGGGGGTGCTTAGGAAGTAATGGCACCTGAGGCTTAGGTCAAGTGTACAGATGCCCAGGAGGAAACTATCATGTAGAGTCAAATGACTCCCAGGTTACAAAAGCATAGCATTTGCTATAGTTTTCCTGTGCCCATACAAAAGGACATGGCTCTGAATAAACTATGCAAAGGACTCAAGGAGAAAAGAAAAAACAATATTTACAAGTCTACAGAACACAAAGAAAGAAGTTACAAATAAACACAGAGGAATGGGAGCACTGTGATGGGAGTAACCCAATAAACCTAAACTACCTGAGGCTATGTTATCCTACACTTAAAGTCATTGACCTCAAGAATTTTTTACCTAAATTCTAAATTCTAAATTTATGGAAGTTCTATTGACTTCCATAAATGGGACTTTTTAAACTGGCCACCAGTCTAATGGGAGTAGCAGTATTTTGTTGTTGTTTGTACAGTTCCTATTCTAATATGTATAGAAATTATTTTTAAAGTTATATAACAAATAAGAATTATATAGTAATATAACAAGTTGTCTGGCAGCCTTTGCATTCCATTTTCCAAAGAGATACAGTTCAAATTGAGCCAGGGAATTTATACACACTAGTAATTAGCTGAGCCTTGTAAATTGTAGACTTTATATCTTAGCAATGCATCTCAGAGATTTTGTGTCAAGACATGAAATGATATAATATATCAAGAATTGAGAAAATATATGCCAATGTATGATGGTTTAGTTCAAAACACAGCTGGTAGAAAAAAAGGCAGAAAAATTGTAGGGTGCAACAGCAAATTTAGTGTGTTTCAAGTGGCACTAAAGATAAAAGTACAGTCTGCAGATTTTATTTGTTTTGGGGATTTGAGGTAAACGTAAGTTTAATTTAGTCAGGATATTTGTCCCCTTAACTTTGAGAACAAGCTAGTAAATGTAAATCTGCGAGGGTTTTTTTAGAAGCGACAAATTCTGGTCAAATTACACTAAAATGGCAAGAAAATATTGAACAAAAGTTTCAGAAAATTTAACTATAAGCTTTGTTCTAGATGAAGAGATAGATAACTTTTGTATTTCTTCCATAGCATTATCATTCTAAGGTACTGAGTCTTTAATAATAAGTCTTCGATTTTCTCAGTCAATAAAAATCATGGCTTTTCTCCAAATATTAGAAATTATCCAGAAGTGAAAGCTTCTATACATTTATTTCATATACGCTATCTGTGGATGGAGATAATCATACAGTTCTTTTGTGAGAATATATAGTACTGGTTAGTTGCCTAATACAAAGATGCACATTTTCTCTTTTTTTCCAAATTTATTTTATTAAAGCACCAGGAGTTACAAAAGTATTCATAGTTTGGTTTTGACAAACAAAGATGCATATTCTCTACTCAATTGCCTTGTTAAGATGGTTGATCTAATCCCTTCAAGCACTTATTCTCTGGACTAACATTGCCTCATGCAAAGACTGAAGTCACAGATCTCAGGACCAGAGTGATAGTACAGCGGGTAGGGAGATTGCCTTGCCCGCAGCTGGTCCAGGTTTGATCCCCCCAGCATCCCATATGCTCCCCCAAACACTGCCAGCATTAATTCCTGAGTGCAGAGCCAGGAGCAACCCCTGAGCATCACTGAGTGTGACCCAAAAAGCAAAAAATAATAATAATAATAATAATCTTAAAAAGTCATAGATCTTGTCAATCTGAGATGCGATAACACAATACCCTAACAAAAATATCACCTTGCTGTTACTAAATCTTGTCACGAAAAATCAGGTGTTAAAGGTATGCAGAGTAGTGCTGAAATGCATCTTTTGATGGCACTGTGTTCCCTTCAAATTTTCTAGAAGGGAATAAAAATGAAAAAAATGAATAATTTTGTAAGGAACAGGTAGGACTAGAAGAAGTTGTAACAGAAGTTATCAAAATGCAAAGCTAATTCTGAAAAATATGAGAAAATGGGTTAAATAAAGTGGTATCTTTATTAATGAAGACAAGCTTTATATGACAGGATTTATTATTAATAACATCATCATAATATGACATCGTCAACTAGTGGAGGGGTTTCCTGGAGGCTCTTCCTGGCAATTCTCAATCAGGAGGACTGTCAGTTTAATGAAAGAACCCAAGAGCACACAGAAGGTTGGGTTATGTGTTGCTGGGATTATCTGGGTCACACCTGGTGGTGTATGGGGGTCTCTGGGCTTCACTCTGTGATGCTCGGGTGCCCATGTGGTACCGGGGTAGAACCAGCATTAACAGCATGTAAGTAGGTGTCTTAACCCCTTTACTACATCTCGTCTCTACTGGACTTTAGAAGCCATGTTAACACAAGCAATACTAATCTGTTAAGAATAAAAACTAAGCTATCTATTCTCTGTGAGAAGAAAATTAAAATATTAATTCCTATTTTAGTTTAATTTATGTATTAAGCATATCACATAAACTGTCATTTTTCTCTTATTAAACACATGTAGGTAAATTTTTATTCCCTACCTAGACAGTAAAGCTTTGGTACAATAAGTAAATTTTATTTTACCATTTACCAAACTACAAAGAAACTGAGCCATCCATAACAGAAATTCTCTGGGAGTTACTCTTCCTTAGCTTTGCTTGCATTCTTATACAATAGTATTGTAATCATGCACTATGCATGAATATTCCCATAACAAATTGTTAAATATATTTTAGAAAAGTGTTCATAGTTTCACATATTTAGCTCATTCAGTTGTTAGATATTGAAAATCTGTAGCATAAAAATAGTAGATGCCATTGTGTTTTCTTCCAGCACAAAAACAATGAAGAAAAACTATACAATTTAATTTTACATTTGAAGTACAGGCTAATCATAATAGCCTATAAAGTTATTCTCTGGAAAGTTGTTCTGTAAAACAAATGTTGCTGATTTTAATTAGAGTACATGTATGCACAATTTCACATTTAATGCTGAAACGGGAAATTAAAGAATTCAATCTCTTTGGCCTTAAGCCAATTCAGAATGAAAAATCACTTCTCACATCAGAGCTCTAGCCCGAAAAAAAATAAGAAACATATATTTACAGTTCTGTCTTTGAATCGGATTACCTATTTACTTCCTATCATTTGCAACTTTCATTTTTACCATCCCTCGTAGATGTGTGCTTCTTCCTTCTGTTCAGGAAACCATGTCATTTTGAAAATAGGAAAAAAATCGAAGGATTGATCATAAAAGCAATACAAGGAGAAAAACTCTCAAGGGATTTTCTTTGTTAGGCTACTTTTCGATAATTTTAATGTCTCAATAGCTCCATCCCCTCATTTGTAATGCATGGCACATTTACTATAACTCCTTTTCTCTCTGATAGCCACTTCAGGAAGCACTTCTGTTTAGCTTTCATTACAGATGGATTGAGTTACCTAGGAGACCTGCTTGTATTCAAATAACCTAAAATAAAATATAATAGACACATAATAAAATGTTAAGTATTCCGGTGGCCAGCTCTTTCATACTTGGTATATATTGAATAAGCTGCCCCATTAAGAAATAAAATGAAAACAGAGCAACTCATTGCAAAGAATATTTAATTATTCTCCATTGCCTGAAGAATAAGGTGCACACTTCTTTCAAACTGATGTTTACAATTTCCATTTTATAAATAAAATTTGCTTCTGTAACCATCCCCATCCATCACTACCATGCTAGGATTCGACACTGGCCAGAGATGATCACGGATACTATCTGTCGAGTACAGCTATAAAATTATTTTTCCTTTGATGAGAAGTTGAATACACAACAGAGATCGTTTTGAAGATATATTCATCAGAAGGCTGAAGTGTAGAAATAATTGAATGAGTGGGTTTTAAATAAGCAAACATATTGATAAGTTTAAAAATCAAGTTGTGATCAGAAGACACTTGGCAAGTAGTCAATTAGTGTATCAGACAGACAGATCTAAAAGAGGATTTCAACAGTTTATATCTTAAGATTTTATGACAACTTCTGTTATTCACAGAATATTCAACACTGATCTTTTATTCTATACTGGGAAACGCAGCTATGTGGGGTTGGAGAGGCTAATACACTTCTATGGATAAATGCGAGTCTTTCAATAAACTTGTAACTCAAGACTTTTTCCTCTAATGGGATAGCAATTTCTGCTTTCCAGGGTGAGGAAAGAAAACTATCAACACTTGCATAAAAAGAGCACCCACGCAGGAAAGACTCTATGACATATTTAGTCCCTAAATAGTCCCCAAATTAGTCCCAAATCAGCGCTTAATTAGTACCCAAATAGGAAAGACACTCCAACACTTTTTCCTTGATATTTCTTGTAGAATATATATCTAAGCCTTTTCAGAAATGAATATCTTTTCCTTCTCTCTTTAGATCCAATAACATATATTTCTCATATTTTCACTGTGAGAAACTTGTAGAGATCATGACTGGAAAACCCACAACAGCTGGGTGTCCCTGGAATGGGTGCTTCTGTTGTTTCTCACTCTTATTAACCCATACTCTACCTCCTGTAATAAGTCAAATAACTAATTTATTATGTAATAATATATGTACATTTTTCCCTAGTAACGTCTATTCTAGGTAAGCAGACCATTAATTCATCTTGGTCATGAACTCTGAACTCATTTACGGGGCAATTTTAGTTCTCCAACTTATCCAAACAAGTATGACTTTTATGACTTTAAAAAAAAAATTGTTGTTTCTGTTATGGTAAGAAGAACAGAAATCTTTCTAAAGGTTTTTACCCATCAGAGGCAAAATTGAAGAAACTTTATTTTATATATAAATATGTGTGTCAGTTTGTATAATATATGCAAATGAACAAAAAAGAAAAAATGTAAAAATTTTGTAACTGTACCAGTAGAGAATATTATGATTCCTATACTTGAAAATATTAGAAGTCCTCAAAGAGAAAGTTTTATAATTAAATGTGTCAACAAAAGCTATAATCTTAACAGGAAGGAGAAGTGGGTATAGTCTAGGTGATATCACAAAGAAGTCAAGATAGGTAAATAAAAGCTGTTACTACCTATTTCTAGTGACTTTTCCTGTGACTTTTCATTGACTGTCATACTGTCAGACAGCAGAATGGACAATAGAAATGGCAAATGATGCTACACAGCATTGCTTTTGCTCTTATGATCAACCTAGTTGATAATACCAATAGTAAGCTATAGTAAAAAGACAATGATAGGAAAAGTAAGATGACCTCACTACTGTGAGGAATTATCAGAAAATAAAAATCTCTGGGTGCATATACTATCTGTTAGAACAGTGAATATTCGTAGTTTAGAAGAGCTCTAGAGACACATATTTATCTATATTTTACTTTAAACTATATTTAAAAGACAGAATAATGGGATGGGGCAAATTATTATTCTTTATATATTCTCATTTTGGAGAAGAGAAACACCTAAGAGTGCTCAGGGGATAATCTTGGCTCAGTGCTCAGTAACAATTACTGGTGATATAGGTGGGAACAAATGGGGTCTCAGAATAGAATGGTGGTCAGCCTAATGCAAATTAAATACATTACACCCTGTACGATCTCTCTAGTCAGTAAAGGCTGGGAGGTGGGAAGAAAGGAAGAAAAAAATGATGAAAGAAAGAAAGAAAGAAAGAAAGAAAGAAAGAAAGAAAGAAAGAAAGAAAGAAAGAAAGAAAGAAAGAAAGAAAGAAAGAAAGAAAGAAAAGGAAGAAAGAAAAGGAGAAAGAAAAGGAAGAAAGAAAAGGAGAAAGAAAAAGAAAGAAAGAAAGAAAGAAAGAAAGAAAGAAAGAAAGAAAGAAAGAAAGAAAGAAAGAAGAGAGAAAGAAAGGGAGAGAGAAAGAGAGAGAAAGGGAGAGAGAGAGAGAAAGAGAAGAAAGAAAGGAAGGAAGGAAGAAAGGAAGGAATTAGATCTTGAAAAAAGATACATGTACGAATTACTTAATTTAGAAGAATTTATGTCTTTGTTTTATGATAATTATTTGTATTAAAGTAGTCTACAAATTTCTCCTCTATATGTTATATATATAACATTTTATAAATGTGTTATTATTTAGTTCACATATTACTTTTTTCATAGAAATAACTTCCACAGGAACTGTTTTTAGTTTCCTAAATTTGTATTTAGAAAACACACTGATTCCCCTATATTTACTGTATATTTCATTAGACATTATTGAATTTTAGAATAATACTCTTCCTCTATTAATATATTAAAAATCAACTACAAAAATGATAGAAAAAACAATGAAGCAATATTTTATGATAGATGAAAGTGTTTCAAAATGAAGTAGTGACCAATTATCAATAAAGGAAGCCTTACAAAATAGTACAGATTTTTAAAAATTTTTTAAAATCAAAGATAAGACTATAAACTATGGGTCAGAGAGTAATAGTACAGTGAGTAGGGTGTTTCCCTTGCACACGGCCGACACAGGTTCAATCCCTGGCACTCCATATCATCCCCAGCCACCAACAGGAGTAATTTCTGAATGCAGAACCAGGAGTAACCCCTGAGCATTGTTGGGTGTGACCCAAAAAGAAAAGGAAAATTAATTAATTAATTAAAAGACTATATACTAATGGAGAATACATTGTATCATTATACATAAATACTTCAATACTGTAGCACTGTAGCACTGTCCTCCAGTTGTTCATCGATTTGCTCCAGCGGGCACCAATAATGTCTCCACTGTGAGACTTGTTGTACTGTTTTTGCCATATCGAATACGTCATGGGTAGCTTGCCAGGCTCTGCCGTGATAATTAGTGTTAAACTAATAAATGTGTGAACAAAAGTGAAACTCAGAAGGCTAATAGATTGATTCTTTTTTGACAATGGCAAAAATATTTTTGATTCCTAGTCTAGAACATTATATTATAGTGATGATGTCCCATTGATTTTTATTTATCTCTCCCCTGTTTATGGTTGAGATCAAGACACCAATTGATACAACTTTAAAGAACAATCATTTTAAGAACAGCTTTCTGCTAGGCAAAGCATCTTATCTTATTTTCCCTGCCAAATGACTCGCAAATGAACAATAAAAAAATTAGGAAAATCAACATACCATAATAAATTCTCAAACATTCTGCATAAGTACACACTAATGAGCAAGCAAGAGACCAGATAAATTAAACTGTTTGCTCCCCAACATAACAGACACAGTAAAATAATGGATTCTTGATGGATAATATGAATTAGAAAATTCAGAGAGTACTATCAATGATATTGGCTTTGATATATGGATTTGAGGAATTTGTATTCTCTGTATAATTTTAATATTTTAGATCCAAACATTTCCAAGCACATTTTGATAAAGATTTTATCAGAATATTTTATCTCAGTAAATATTTCAGTGACTTTAACCCAAGAGAAATGAGTCTTTTTCATTAACACTAACTCCAAACAGGAAAATACCTATTCATTTCCTAAGAAATTAGCAACCATTTGAAAATTGATAAAAGTCAAATAAAACTAGTTAATCATAATTAAATAAATTATGTAAGAGATACTTGTTTGGCTTTACACAATTTTTTAGACCCCAGCATCAGAGTTCTTAGTGGTCTTTATTTTTTGCTTATTGTTACTTATTTGCAATTCTTGCTATAATTACAGAAATCAAACAAATTACTCTTTGAAAGTACTTGTCATAATAGAAGCATATGCAATGTAACTGACATAGGCACTACTTAGATCTAGTAGGTTACTCAGTTTAACTAAATGTTTGATATCTCAATACTTCCTAGGAAAATTTAAAATATGTTCTTGAAACCCTAGGATTCACATTGGCATCATTTTACTTGTATCACTTGTCATCCCATTGATCTTCAATTTGCTCAAGTGGGCGCCAGTAACTTTGATAAGACAGAAAAATTTACCATTGATAAGACAGAAAAACTATTAAGCTTGTCACCAGACCCATTTTTAAGAAGGGTTCACACTGGTACCCTGGAAAAATTGTCACATATATCAGAAATATTAAGTGTATATAATTGTGTACTGTCTAGTATTAGTAAAACCAAAAATAATACATAAAACTTTCCCTAGAGATTTAAAGTTGATTTAAAGGAAATAAAGTCATTCATTTGACATCAATGGCTATTTTTCTATAAAACATATGTCCTTGATTATTAGGTAATATATAGCATAGATATCCAGGTCAGAAGATTGGAGAATTGTGTTCTATTTCATTTTGTCAGTAAATCACTAAGAATATTAGGAGAATATTTTTGGCACATCTATAACTCATTATAAAATTTTCCATTGATAAGTCAGAAAAACTATTATGCTTGCCACCAAACAGATTCTTAATGCTAAAGAATGTCTGAAAATATATATTGATATAAAAGATACTGTATGGAGGTGATAAAATTATGAATAATAATGGTCAATTTACACAATTAACCAATTTAAAGTTTATAAATGAATTTTCTGATCTTACCCGTTGAAGATCCTTCAAGTTACTATCATAATTAAAATTTATTCCTATTTTAACTTTTTCCTGATTGTGCTAATTTTAGATATTATTTCATTGTGATATTATTTATTTTGGGCTGGAGCAATAGCACAGCATTTGCCTTGCACGCAGCGAACCAGGGTTTGATTCCTCTGTCCCTCTCTGAGAGCCTGGCAAGCTATCGAGGGTATCTTGCGCGGCAGAGCCTAGCAAGCTTCCCGTGGCGAATTGGATATGCCAAAAACAGTAATGACAAGTCTCACAATGGAGACATTACTGGTGCCTGCTCGAGTAAATCGATGAGCAATGGGATGACAGTGATACTGTGATTATTTACATTAAATGTTAAAATTATAACTAAAGTTAATATGAAAATGCATATTTATTTTAAAATTTAAAATGCAGAGACGTAAGTTTCCACCTTGAGTCTTTTCCCAATTAAACAACTGGTATTTACATGTGTAATAAATACTTAAATACACTTGATACTTTAATGTGTATATGCCAGACTTTTAACCCATTATAATATTTATTCAATAACTTGAATACTGTTTTCCCAGAGAATAGAACTAATTGAATATAAATACACGCAAAGGGATATTTATAACAGAAATTGACTTATATGATTAAAGATATTGAGAAGTTCCTTAAGGTGGTAACTGCAAACTAGAGACAAGGAGCCAAATTAGCCAAATCCAATAGAAATAATCCAAAAGTCCTTCTTCCATATTTTTTCTATGTAAGTTATAACAATATTGAAGAGAGACAATCCTATTTGTTCAATTGACTTATTCATTCCTAAGTACCTATTATAGATACCTTTCAAAGGTATTCAGAAATTGTTTTACATTAACAGTATATTCAGTTTTGAAACTATATGACTTTATTTTATATTGAAACAATTAGTTTTAAGATTGAATATGCTTCATTTTGTTTCTTCAAACTATGTTGCATTACAATAACCATCAAAATGTCAATGTAATTTATTTTTAACATATATTAGTACTTGTGGTGGTTTCCAATGTTTAATGTTTAATAAAAAGATGAAATCTTTCAACATTCATCTCCAAACATGGAATACCTCAAATGTATTCTTTCTATACAGTGAATAAATGAGTATGTATTTTTCTAGTCTTTTCTGCCAATTAATTGTATCTAAAAATTCTTTAAAATAATGATATCATTTAAATTTATTATCACCAAATATTGGAGTGGAGCTATAGCACAGTGGGTAGGGCGTTTGCCTTGCACGCGGCCGACCCAAGTTCAATTCCTCTGTCCCTCTCAGAGAGCCCCGCAAGCTACTTAGAGTATCCCACCCGTACAGCAGAGCCTGGCAAGCTACCCGTGGTGTATTCAATATACCAAAAACCGTAACAATGGAGATGTTACTGGTGCCCACTCGTGCAAATAGATGAACAACGGGACAACAGTGCTATAGACAGTGACAGTGCATTACCAAATATTATGCTAGTAAATTTGAAATATATTTGTTGGCCATTTACACATATCTGAATTAGAATAAATGCTGCCATTACCATAGGACTGGCAACTAAAACACACAAGAAATATGAGGAGAACTAAAAAAGTCTAGCTAATTTTTTGACCAATGTCAAATCAGACAACTCACTAATTGCAGATATTTGAGCAAGTCTTGAATCAATCAAAAATTCTGACCCAGGTCAACTTTATTTTCATGCAAATTTTATAATAATGAAGCTATAAATGATTGTTATTTTAAAAGATGGGAATTTTTTTTAAAACAGAAGATAGTAGTTGATATAATCATCTCAACTATTTTAAAACATTGCTTTTTTGCACTCACTGTAAATCATTGTTCCTCTCTTTTGTACTCGCTGTCTTCTCCCAAAGAATACTGCTTCATTTTAAAGTTTCTAAATCTTACTCTTACTTCCTGAAATCTACATTCTGTTTTATTGGAGATAGGCAATATTGTTATCTTCTAATTTTTCGTTCAAACCACCTAGCTTTGATAATGCTTAGTCACTTTATTATAAACTCCCAGATTTAAATTTTATGCTATTCCTTTATGTTAGAAATGCCTAGACATTTGGTTTTCTTCAGGTATTCCTTAAGTTTTGAGGTTTCCATGTATTGTCACTTTATCCAAGTGTTGATGATTTAAATATTGATGATTTAAATATTGCTGTTGATGATTTATATATTGCACAAAAATGGATCCATCAGTCATGTCCTAGATTTCTTCATGGTAACAGATGCATATCTTTCATAATCTCCCTTGTAAGCGCACTAATGAAACTCTTCTTTTCTCAATTCACATCATTAATTGCAACAAAGTTCAAAAACTTGAATCTAAGGTATTTTTTAAATGCTTTATTCAACCTATTTCCATGGTACTACATCATAATCAATCTCTTGCATATATCTTCATCTCCCTTGTCTCTCTACAGCTTTCTCAAAATCATTGCTAATGCCACAACATTGACTCACTTTCTGTCTACCTCGGAGAGGTCACAATCAATCTTCTTGTGCAAAATAAAAAACGCGGCATCTTGTTGATAGCTTGCATAAAGCAGTGCAGTTTGCTTAGACTGGAGAGATGGTTTAAACTGCAAGCATTGGCGGTGCTTGAGGCAGGCAGGCTTCATTCCCAGCATTCCGTACAGCCACACCGCCAGGAGTAATCCTGAGTGCAAAATAGGATTAGGCTCTAAGCACTAAACCGGTGGTCCCGAAACAAGTAAACAATTGAATCAAGCTTGTTAGCTTCTGTGTGCCACAAGTATCACAACAGTCGTTATTCTTTTTTGTTTCTTTATTTTTCATGTTCTCATTCTTCTAGATCTGTGCTTCTCAACCTGAAGCACCATGTGTCCTCCTCGCCTCCCCCAAGATATTCCTAGTCACCAAATAAAAATCCCATTAACAGGAGGCCATAGAAGGAAATCATGGAACCAACTGATTGGACAAGGGTTCACAGAAAGGAAACATGGTAAGGAAGGGGACCCTCTTTTGGATGCCATTTTGAACCATTCCACTATGATCTCTTCTAAAACAGGCAAAATCCATAATCTCAGCCAAAGATCTTCCTGTTTTACTGAAGAAATTGAAGCAAAGTATCGTATACTAGCTGCTGTGGTCTTTACAACCCACTTAATTGTATCTATTTGACATTCAACAAATTGTGGACATTTATAGTAAAGACATCACCTTCCCTGTACAGTCGATCTTATTTTCACTAGTTCCCAGGAGCAGATGACTCCATCAATTTTTGTCTCTCTCCCTTATTTTAAGTACGTGCATGTGGTGCCTTTTCTCTTATTTAAAACAAAATCAAACCAACAGAAACAAACAAATGTAACTATGCCTCAAATCCTGGTTTGATTCTTCTTTTTCTTTTAAAGCAGAAGTCTTTAAAAAGAGGTATCTAATATTCTAATTCTCTAAATATTAGAAAGCCCATTTATTCACATATATTTCTCAAAAGTTATTTATGCACAGAAGTAGTGAGTTCTTAGTTACTAAATATAAAAGTCAGTTCTTTTATTTTGTTTTGTTTGTTTGGGGACCACACCCACCAGTGTTCACAGTTTACTCCTAGCTCTGAGTTCAGGGTTCATTTCTGGTGGGACGAGTATAGGGGATTGAACCTGGTTGGCAACTCCCTGAAGGGCTGTACTATCATCTCCAGGGAACCCAGTCCCAATGCTTCTGTTTGATCCATTCTGTTTAATCAAACTGTACCTTTCACCTCTCTCCTTACAGCAGTGTTAGCAGGTCTTATACTCTCTGCACTCTGGTGTTCATAATATTCCATTTATTTCACTGTTTTCCTCATTTTCTGTTCTAAAGATACTAGAATTTTTAAAGGCTCAACTATTGGCTTTGTTTTAGCTTTGGGTTATCTATATTTAATAACTGTTATTCAAAGTTATGTTTCATATAAAATATCTATACTAAAACTCATCTATATTTTCAAATATAGGACTGGAGCACAGTGGATAGGGCATTTGCCTTGAATGCGACTGACCTGGGTTTGATTTCTCCGTCCCTCTCAGAGAGCCCGGCAAGCTACTGAGAGTATCCTGCCCACACGGCAGAGCCTGACAAGCTACCCATGGAGCTTCAATAAGCCAAAAACAGTAACAGCAATTCTCACAATGGAGACGTTACTGGTGCCTGCTCAAGCAAATTGATGAGCAGTGGGATGACAGTGCTACAGTGCTATATGTTCAAAATATAAACATATATGTGTTATGTATGTACATTTATGTGTGTGTGTTTATTTGTACTTCTTCCCCAATCCCAATCCTAGAAGTATATAGATATCTTATTATTAGTGCTGACCTCAATCTTCAGACTTGGGCTTTTTTTTTTTAATTTCAGCTTTTCAATATTGTACAAGTAATTTGGAAAATTGAAAAATTATAATTATAGATTATAAACAGCATTTCAGGGCAAAGAAAAGTATTCAGGAAGCTCATAATCCTGAGGCTGGAGCAGTAGTAGAGTGAGTAGGGCACTTGCCTTGCACATGATCAACCTAGATTCAACTCCCAACATCCTATGTGGCACCCTGAGCTTGCCAGATATAATACCTATGCTCAGAGCCAGGAATAAACCCTGAACACTTCTGGGATTGTTACCTAACTCTACAAAAAAGAAAGAGAGCAAAAGCACAATCACATTTTACAAAAACATTAATCTAGCCACACAATTATAGCTATAAGATTATTAAGAAATAATAGCATTACAACACAAGTTTGAAAATATTATTATATATCTTAGGGACATTTGATTGTATTGTCTGTAAGAAAACATTTTGCTATGCAATTTTTTAAATTTTTGATTTTTTAAATTTTTTATTTCTGGTCACACCCAGTGATGCTCAGGGGTTACTCCTGGCTTTGCACTCAGGAATTACTCCTGGTAGTGCTTAGGGGACCATATGGGATGCTGGGAATCTAACCCAGGTCGGCTGCGTGTAAGACAAATGCCCTACCCGCTGTGCTATCACTCTGGCTCCTATGCAATTATTTTTATTTAAATTTTGAAAACTGCTTTATTTAGATACTTATTATGAGGCAATAGAAACTGCTATAAAATGAATGTAGCAGTGTATATTACTAAAATCCCATTATGCATAACTAATTGAAACCAAAGAATAACCAATAATTTTGAAGGGGATCAACCCAAAATAGACACTACATTTTGCTACAAATAATGCCAAAGGGTTTACGAGTTACGACAAATGATAGAGCACTTTTTTAAATCTATTTGTGTTGCATATATTAAGCATTTATATACAAGAAGAACTCATAACTCTCACAATTAGAAATATTTGACATTGCTATAATTATTATGTAACTATAATGGTCAGGCACAATACCAATGTTTGATTTAAATCTAATATTTGAGCAAAACAGTTCAGTCCAAGTAATAATAAGAAAGATACAAAAAGTTAAAAATGTAATACAAAGAAAGATGGATTGCCTGGTTTTGCCATTCTATACATATTTATAATTTTTTCCTTTTTGAGGCAGCATACTTTTATTCTTCTGAAAATAAATTTGATAAGTTATAAAGCTTATTTATTGTTAGGCACTGATATTCTCTATACTAAAGTTAGCCAAATTGTTAATGGAAATGAAAATAATAATTATTTGTAAAATATAAAACTAGTTCTACTTATTGGAAAGAACTTTATGGATCTGGAAATAGCAACCAAAATAGAATGCAACAGTCTTACTACTAGATGGAAAAGAGATGATATTACAATGTTTGAAATCAAAGGTTAAGTAGAACAATGGCCACCGGAAACAGGGGAAATGCTCATATAACGGAATGTGTACCTTTATTCTCTTATTTCTAAAGCTAAATGCCAGTATCTGAAAAATAATTTTGTATTTTGTCTTTTTTGATCTGTTTATCAGACAATTCTAATCTAAGCAGAGTGAGGAGTCACCGAGAATCCTTATGTATATTACTCACTATGGTTTTCCCCACCTTCTACCCCACAACAAATATGTTATTTATCTCAGCATTTTAGTATGTACAACATTAAGAAATTATGTATATCACTGTTATTTTATTAGCATATGTCTCCTTAGATATAAGGTTCACAGAAATATTTTTTAGGATATTCTAAAACTTCTGTGAATAAGTGAGATAAGAGATAAGTGAGGAGTAGGAGGGTGGCCACCTCCCTACAAGCCACCTGGAGAGCAGAGCCTGGCAAAACAGTAACAAAAATGTGCCTTATTCCCCTGACCCTGGAGGAGCCCCCAATACAGCAGCATTGAAAAGGATGAGCAAGGAGAGGCTGCTAAAATCTCAGGGCTAAACTAGGCTGACAAAACAAAGAAGGACTAAAATGACTGTCTACACTTTTAAAGCACGTACACTGGCATTGGAAGCATCCATCGAAAACCTGATGGTGCAAGGGAAGAAGATCAAGTATGATGTCATTAAATTGATTGAGTCAAAAGGCATTGATCACATCACACCATTTTCGACACTGGAGAAGAACTCTTCCTAGGAACATTCAACAGTAGAGACATCTATGATTGTCGGTGTCCTCATCAACATGAACTTGGCCATGAACATTGATTCTTTCGAATGACTAACAATCCAAATCGGACACTTATGTTTGAATAAATGTGGCTCATTGATGGCAGTTTCTATCTTCGTTGTCTATGCACCAACATCCAACTACAACAAAGAAGAAATTGAAAAGTTCTACATGGAGCTGGAGAAGTTCTATAAAGAATTCCACACCTACTACAAGGTCATTGTCGGTAATTTTAATGCCAAGATAGGACCAAGAAGATTGCCCTAAGATCTCCACATCAGGACCCATGGCCTAGAATGAAATGAACCGTGTGAGAGACTTTCTGAGTTCATCATGTTGACCAAGACCATGCATGGTAACCTGCAGTTCCAGAAGGCCAAATCTAAACGTTGGACATGGGAGTATCCTGGTGGACAGTTTCACAACAAAATCGACCACATCGTATTCAATCCATGGTTTGGCTTCACCAATGTCACTGTTATCCCAAAATTCCAAAACGGGATCAGACCATCTTCTTCATGCAAAATTCTACTTCACAGAGCTGGGAGAAAGGGTTGCAAAGTTTAAGAAGAAAACTACCAGAGCAAACACCAACTGGGAGCTCTTTGCACTATTGAACAATATGGGAAGATGGCATCATTGACAACATCGATGAGGAATATGATCAACCAGTTCAGCATGTCCAGGATTGTGCAAAGAACACCTAGAGAAAGCCACAAAAATATGCCTGTCTTCAGAAACTCTTGAGCTCATTCACCAACGTGGTTTGACGAGAGCCTCAGGTAATCACAAGCTAGTGTTCAAGCTTGCAAAGCTGTGCAAAAAAAAAAAAAAGACCTCAAAGAGAGAAGAGCAGCAGTGTTAGCTGATGTGACAGAAGCTGGGAAAGGCATATGTAATGTCTGCCAACTATAAGACCAACTATTCGCCAACTATAAGACCAAGATGACTGCCCTCTGATGTCCTAATGGATCTATCACATCTTCCAAAGGGCAATGGAAAAGGTTATGCATGACTGCTACTCAGACTCTTCAATAGCTCCGTCTACCTGCCCATGTACCAAATTCTGCAGGATGGATATGTCGTTCCCAACATTCTCCCTTTGGAAATCCGATACACCATTTCCTAGCTAATGAAGGGTGCAGCACCCGGTCCAGACAAGGTCAGACCTGAACACCTGAATAATCTACTGCCAGTACTCGCCAATATACTGGCTCGGCTCTTCACACGCTACCTGTCTGAATGGAAGGTTTTGTCCCAATAGAAAACCAGCAGGACCATCCTATTGTACACAAAGGGAGACATCCACGACATCAGCAACTATTGCCTGATCTACCTGTTGTCCATTTTCTACAAGTTATTCACTCGAGTCATCGTGAATAGGATTGGCAGAACACTAGATGAAGGACAACCATTCGAGCAAGCTGGGATCCAAAGAGGATTCAGAAAGATCAACCATATCCAGATGGTGACCAAGCTCATTGAGGTTTCATGAGAGTTTATGATGGTGCTTTGTCTAACTTTCATTGATTTAAAGAAGGCCTTTGATGCTGTTGAGACTGAAGCAGTCATCTAAGTCCTAGCCAAACAGGATGTTCAAACCTCAGGATCAGGATCCTCTGTGAGCTGTGAGCTGTATTACAGATTCACCACCAGGATCTCACCATTCTACAAGGAAGTGATCATCAACATAAAG
This sequence comes from Sorex araneus, assembly GCF_027595985.1. Taxonomy (NCBI): domain Eukaryota; kingdom Metazoa; phylum Chordata; class Mammalia; order Eulipotyphla; family Soricidae; genus Sorex; species Sorex araneus. The sequence continues at coordinate 178,452,946 of NC_073313.1, forward strand.
AGAGGAATTCAGCAGGGCAACACCATTTCACCGAAACTCGTCAGTGCCATCCTCAAGAACGTCATGCAACAACTGGAATGGGTAGGAATGGGAGTAAAGATAGACAGCAACTACACCACCTCCGCTTTGCTGATGACATTGTTCTAATAACACCAAACATTAGCCAAGTGACATGGATGCTGGCCAACTTTGACCATGAGTGTGGAAAGGTCAGACAGCAGCTGAATCTCATGAAGACAATGTTCATGAGAAATAGACTAGTTCCTGACATTCCATTTGCTCTCAATGGAACGAACATATCCAAATGCAGCAGTTTTGTGTACCTAGGTTGAGAAGTCAACATGGCGAACAACCTGGCACCTGACTTGCGCAGGAAGAAGAGAGTAGCATGAGCGTCAAAGAGGTTGTTAAGAGGAAAAAGCACTTCCAGCTCCAGGCACATCTTTTTTACTCCACCGTTCTTCCTGCACTAACATATGTCTTGAGACCTGGGCACTACGAAAACAGGATAAGAATGCTATTTGGGTCTCCCAAAGAGGAATTGAAAGGTCTATGCTTGGAATATCACATTTCACTCAAGTGAAAGAAGGAATCTGGAGTTCCAACCTCCATCCACGATTGAGAATCAGGGAGGATGTTGTCTCATTTGCCAAGATGTCAAAAATCAGATGGGCCAGGCATGTAATGTGATTTGGAGACGACCACTGGACTAGAGTTGTTAATGACTGGATTCCACAGGATGTCAAAAGAACACATGGTTGCCCACTTATGAGACGGTCAGACTTCTTCGTCAAGACCCTGAATGAATGGTTTTAGGCTCTTCGTGTTCCTGGAGTGAGCAGACTCCATTAGGCTACACTAGCATGCAACAGGGGCGAATGGAGACGTTACTGGTGCCCTCTCAAGCAAATCGATGAGCAATGGGGTGACAAGTGATGCAAGTGATACAAGTGAGCTTCTATGAATGACCATAATCTAATAATATTTTCTTCTCTAATTCCTTTTTAGGCTTGCCACAAATATATAGATAGTTATGGCAATAAAAAATGAAAAGACGCAGAATGTTCTGAAACCTAGGGGAAATTATTGATTAGAAACATTGATAAGAATATTTGTATTTATGCAATTTAAAGACTGCACATGACTTTCTTTTTTAACAGTTAATAGAATATATGATGATGCAATAAGAACAGTAAAATGTACCAAAGACATAAAACTGAATATTACAAGCATTCTAAAATAAACTAGCATACCAAAAATACTTCATCACATATGATAGTATTGCTTATATATTTAGATCTGAATAAAATTAAAAGCCACTGTATTTTAAAGGCTATTCATTGTAACAAAATGACTGAAAATAGTACTACTTAACCACTTTATGTCAGAGCTACTAAAAAAGCATTCCAATGCACTTGTGTGCATAACATAAATCTCAAACAATTAGCTAGTGTTTCATTACCATAGTTATTTTACCACAAACATAAATTCCCATAAAATGTAACAAGCTGAAACATGTTGATGAAATATCAAAAAATGACTATAAATTGGACACAAATTATAATATATTGTTTGTAATTATTTTCCTTCTTTATTTGCTTTATTGTGGATTATAGTGAGCAAATGATAATATTCCTAATTCCTGACTTACTTAATTTTACTAATATCCACATTTCCCCAGTATTTTCAACTCAATATATCACTGCATTAAAGTTGGTGTGAAAGTAACATATGTTATCTTAATTCAGTTATTAGTCTACCTTTATCCATTCTTTCTTTCTGGGAGAGAACAAATTGTTATGAATTGGATGTAATTAATAAAGTGATGAGAGAATATGCCTACTTCCTAGATAGATGTTGAAATATTAATAAAAGAAGATGAGCATGCTTATAGATAATTAATGTGGAAAACCTCTGAAATTCAAGGCAAAGGTCTGGAGGCTTTAAGTGCAACAATTAAATCTAAATTGTATTAATCCTTTTATCAAATTTTGCTCAGTAATTGACTTAAATCTTATTAATATGTATATGTGTATACACATATGGTATGTATACATCCATATATTATCTGCTTCATATTTAGGAAGGGGAAATGTTTGGGTTTTTTGATATGCAATGTTTGAGTTATGATAGTTTTTTTTCAAAATAAATATTCAAACTGAGTTTTCAATGAAAAATTTGGATTATAGAATTTCTCATAAAAACTTTATTATCATTTTAATACCATGGTATTAGTAGTTACTGTTCGTCTTTTTAATAAGTTCTTTCCTTCTTTTTATCTTGGTTATCCTGGATAGAGGTTTATTAATTTTTATTGATGTTTTCAAAGAAACTACTTTGGTCATATTGATTTTCTCTATTGTTTTCCTACTTTTTAATATCATTGATTTTCTCTGATTTTAATTATGTTTGTTATTCTTCTAGCTCTAGGCTTTAAATACTTTTTTCTGACTTCTCAAGGCAGAAGCTTAGATTATTGATTTTAGCTACCTCTACTTTACTAACATAGGATTCAATGCTGTAATAGAGAATAGGCCTTTGTTTAGAGAATACTTTGAATATATTTCTAGATTGTTACCTTTCTTCTCCCTGAACCCAAACCCTAAGGAGTTGTTTTTTGACTCTTTGTTATGAAGACCTGGTGAAGTTCCTAGTACTAAAATGCATGGGAATAAAGGTGTTAAAACTTAGTCCCAAGGTGTTTCTTAATCATAAATTGTTCATACATCCTCCATTCAGTTTCCTTTTCAGTTTCTGTCTTCTGAAAGTATATCCACTAGGACTATAGATTAGCCTGCCTACAGTGTACCCAAAGTCTTAGAGGTTTCTTAGAAACGTTTTGATATCAGTTTGTTTAGCATTTATGTTTTATTTTATTTTATTATTCTAGGCCTATTTTATTCTTCTTTTATTTTTCTGCATAAAATTTCCTCTTCAGGTTTTTTTTTTTTTGCATTTCTGTTTTAAAGGTGGGAGTGACAACCTCTAATCTCTTCATATGTGAAGTTCCTCTTATTCAAATATAAAACTTTTTCTTTTTGAAAATTATGTAATGGCTATAGAATCTTTTATTTTTATTTTATTTTTTTGGGGGGTCACACCCAGCGTTTCACAGGGTTTACTCCTGGCTCATGCACTCAGGAATTACTCCTGGTGATGCTCAGGGGACCCTAAGGGATGCAGGGAATCGAACCCAGGTCGGCCTCATGAAGACAAACGCCCTACACGCTGTGCTATTGCTCCAGCCCCTATAAAACATTTTTAACTGTTTCACATCATGTTTCTCATGTTTATCTCATTGCTATGATCTCTTAATATAGACATAAGAAGTGACCAGAGATACAGTACAGTGGGCAGGATTCAATCCTCAGCACTTTATCTGGTTGTCAGCAATGCCAGGAGTGACCCCTGAGCACAGAATCAGGAGTAAGCCCCAAGCATCACGAGGTAACCTGAAAAATATATTAAAATTAGAAAAATTAAAAATATCAATAGAGATACTAGAATAAAATGATCATTCTGTAAGCAGATATAACTTAGTTATTAAGTCCTATAACTAAGCTTAAGTACAAGTGACTTGTAAGAGATTACATGCCAATACAATATAAATAGGCATATTTTAAGGCTTATTCTTCAGAAACTTACAAGTTTTTATATATAATATATATCATATATAAATATATATGATATATTTTATATTAGATATAAAAACTTACATGTTCTTATATCTAATTCCACATTATAAGAATAATGTTTTTATGACTATGTGAATGTGCAGTGAGACTGGCACATATCACAAAAAACAAGAACAACTAGGGTTAGCATGGGTGTGAGAGAGAAGGAGCCTTCATCTCCTGCAGGTGGGAATGCAGCCTGGTTTGACCATTTTGGAAAATATGGACAATTCTTTAAAAAGAAGGAATTGATCTTCCATGTGATCCAACAATTTAAAACAATTTAACTTCTTGATATCTTTACTAAGAGCCCAAAAACTATTTAAAATAGAAATCTGGGCCCCTTATGACCATTGCATTTTGTATCACAATAGCTCAAAATTGGAAATAACCCATATGCCCAGGAACAGATGAGTAGTCAAATATATATATATATGTATACGTATTAAATATATGCATGTAATGTGTTATATCTGATGTATATATGTAATGGAAAATAAATATAAGTAAAGGTGAAATGAATGCAATTTTCTATCACACTAATGAATCTGGAGTATCATGCTGAATTAAGTCAGTAGGAAATAGAGTTACAGATGCATAATGATCTCTGTCATATATGAGCTATAAAGAGATGTAGTAAGGAAACAATCAATAAAGACAACATAAACTGAGAAATCATTTTCTGTACAAAGCTTACCATGGCCAAAATGATGTGAGGGACATAAGATTGAGGAGAGAGATATTAGAACAATGATGCAATGGTGCAGTGTTTTATACATAAAACACTGAAATTAATAGTTTTTTAAATTACCATGCCAAAAACAAAAGTAATATGTGTGTTTATGTACGGATATAAAATAAAGTGCTACTATTTGTTGTTCCGGTTAATTTTTTTCTTTTTTGATTATCCTGTGATTGTCTGGGAAATCATTTACCTTGTCTAGGTGCCATTTTTCCATAAGTAATGTACTATTTTGAGTGATAAGCATCCTCAGTTTGAAAAATTGCTAGATATAATTCTACGTTCAAAAGCAATGAAAATATTTACATTTCTTTTCAAATATATATATTTATTTATTTTAATTAATACACCATGATTTACAAAGTTGTTTGCAATAAAATTGTTTCATGCATGCAATGTTTTAACACCAGTAAGGCCAACAGTTTCCCCAGGGCTCTCTGCCATTCCCCAGTCTGCCTACCTAATAAGCATATACCAAATTTATTTCATATCACTTGGTCCAACAAAACTTAAAGAAATTCCAAATGGAAATCACCTGCCTTCTAGGAAACCTGGCAGCCACCAACTTCCAGAACCCAATGAGAAGCCCAATGCAGGTTCAGTGACTGCAAATATCAGGCTTCCTTCTCATCTCCCTGCTCCATGGGGCCTGGATATCACACCCACGAACTGCCTCCAGCAGCAATTTAGCTCCTTAATGGCCATGATCCAGAGACACACTGGTGCCCGCTTAAGCAAATCAATGAACAACTGGGCCACAGTGCTACAGTGCTACAGATGATATATGATTTTAACCTTAACATAGTAGAGAATATCCATTAGAAAGTGCCATACCACAAGATGGAAGTTTCTCCAGTACTTCAAAGGAGCTCTTCTAACTCTTCTTGCAAAACTGGTTTCAAGGCTATGAATTCCCCGAGCTGCTGCCTATCCATGAAGTTCTGTGTAGTTCCTTCGAATCTGAATGATAATCTAGCTGGATAGAATATTCTTGGTGACATATTTATTTTGTTGAGCTTTTGTACTATTTCCTTTATTTTCTTCTGGCTTGTAGAGTCCAATTGATAGATCTGGGTAGATATGGAATTTTGTTTAATGTAGTTTCTTTTTTTATTATATATTTTAATGAATCACTGTGAAGTACATTTACAGATTTGCAAACTTACGTGCTTTCATTTCAGTCATACAATGTTTGAGTTCCCATCCCACCACTAGTGTCCATTCTCCACCACCATTTAACCCAGTATCCATCCCACCACCTCCATACCATCCTCCCACCCCACCCCGCCTCCATGACAAGGAATTTCCTTTTTCTCTCTTTTTCTCCTTTTGGGTGTTATGGTTTGCACTAGGGGTGTTGAGTGGACATCATTCGGTCTATAGTCTACTTTCAGCATGCATCTTCCATCCTGAGCGAACTCTCCAATTACCCTTTACTTGGTGGTTCTTTCTCTATAAAAGCTGTCTTTTCCCCCAGCATATGAGGCCAGCTACCTAGGCATGAAGCAATCTTCCTGCTACACTTCTCTATTATTCTTGCGTGTAAGCCTTGCATTCTGTTACTTTATATTCCACAAATGAGTGCAATCTTTCTATGTTTGTCTCTCTCTTTCTGACTCATCCCACTTAAAGTGATACTCTCTATGTTGATCTACTTATATGCAAATTTCATTACTTCATCCAGTGGCATAGCATTCCATTGTGTAGATGTACCAAAGTTTCTTTAACCACTCATCTATTCTCGGGCACTCATTTGTTTTTTTTTTTCCAGATTCTGGCTATTGTAAACAGTGCTGCAATGAACATACAAGTGCATTTCTACTATACTTTTTTGTATCTCCAGGATATATTCCCAGAAGTGGTATTTCTGGGTCAAATGGGAACTCAATCTCTAATTTTTTGAGAAGCGTCCATATGGTTTTCCAAAAGGGTTGAACCAGTAGGCATTCCAACCAGCATTGAAGGAGGGTCCCTTTTTCCTCACATCCTCGCCAATACCATTTGACTTTGTTCTTTTAGATGTGGGCCAGTGTCTGTAGTGTGAGGTGATATCTCATTGTTGTTTTGTTCTGCATCTCCCTGATGGTTAGTGATAGGAGCATTTTTTCATGTGCCTTTGCTCATTTAGATTTCTTCTTTAAGAAAGTTTTCTGTTCATTGCATCACCCCATTTTCTGATGGGCTTGGATGTTTTCCTCTTGTAGAGTTCAACCAGGGGCTTGTATATCCTTGATATCAGCCCCTTATCAGATGGATATTGGTCAAATATCCTTTCCCATTCTGTACATTGTATTTGTATTCTGGTCACGGTATCTTTTGAGGTGCAGAAGCTTCTTAGTGTAAGATAGTCAGATTTGTTTATCTTTGCTTCCATTTGTTTGGTCAGTGGCATGTCATCTTTGAAGATACCTTTAGTTTCAATGTCATGGAGGGTTTTACTGACCTTGTCTTTAATGTACCTTATGGATTCTGGTCTTATGTTGAGGTCTTTAATCCATTTTGATCTGACTTTTGTGCATGGTGTTAGGTAAAGGTCTGAGTTCAATTTTTTTTTTTTTGCATGTAGCTGTCCAGTTTTTCCAGCACCATATGTTAAATGCTTTATTTCACATTTATTACTCTCTTATAAAAGATTAGATGATCATATATTTGAGGGTTTGTGTAAAGATATTCCACCCTGTTCCATTGATCTGTGACTCTGCCTTTGATCCAGTACCATGAGGTTTTAATTATTACCACTTTGTAGTAGAGTTTAAGGTTGTGGAAGGTGATGCCTCCCATCTTCCTTTTCCCAAGAATTGCTTTAGCTATTCATGAGGTTTGTTGTTCCATATGAATTTCAGGAGTGTTTGATTCATTTCTTTGAAGAATGTCATGGGCATCCTTAAAGGGATCGCATTGAATCTGTATAATGCTTTGGGTATTATAGCCATTTTGACCGTGTTTTGGTTATAGCCATTTTGATGTTCCCATTTCCTCATGTCCTCTTTTACTTCGTGAAGTAGAGTTTTGAGGTACTTGATTTTCTGAGACATGATTGTAAATGGAATTGCTTTTTTCATATCACGTTCTTTTCTCCCATTATTTGCATATAGGAAAGCCATGAACTTTTGGGTATTGGTTTTATAGCCTGTGACTTTACTGTACAAGTCTATAGTTTCTAAGAGCTTCTTGGTAGAGGCTTCAGTGTTCTCTAAATATAGTATCATATCATATCATATCATCTGCAAATAGTGAGAGCTTGATTTCTTCCTTGCCTATCTGGATGCCCTTAATATCTTTTTCTTGCCTAAGCACTCTTGGAAGTACTTCCAGTACTATATTGAATAGGAGTGGTGATAGTGGGCATCCTTGCCTTGTCCCTGATCTGAGAGGGAAGGCTCTTAGTTTTTCCCCACTGAGGATAATGCTTGCCATAGGTTTGTGGTAGATGGCTTTGATTATATTGAAATCTATTTTGGTGAGAGTTTTCATCATAATCAGGTGCTGGATCTTGTCAAATGCTTTTATCTGCATCTATTGATATGATCATATGTTTTGTATCATTTTTTTTTGTTGATATGATGGATTATGTTGTTTGATTTCCAAATCTTAAATCATCCTTGCGTCCCCGGGATAAATCCCACTTGGTCATGGTGTATGATCTTTTTGATGTGTTGTTGGATTCTATTTGCTAATATTTTGTTGAGGATCTTCTCATCTGTCTTCATCAGTGATATCAGCCTGTAGTTTTCTTTTTTAGTGATGTCTTTGTTTGCTTTGGGTTGTAGGGAGATATGTGACTCATAGAAACTGTTTTGGAGAGTTTCTGTTTCTCTGATTTCCTGGAAACATTTGAGAACTAACTATAGGTCCTCTTTAAATGTTTGGAAGAATTCACTAGTGAATTCATCTGGGCCTGTGCGTTTGTTTTGGAGAAGACCTTTAATTACAGTTTCAGTTTTCTTGATAGTGATAGGTCTATTCAGATATTCCAAGTCTTCTTGGTTCGGTCTTGGGAGATTATAGGAGTCCAAAAATTTATCCATTTCTTCAAGATTCTCTTGTTTCATGGCATATGTAGTCTCTGATGATCCTTTGAATTTCTATTGTTTCTGTAGTGATGTTCCCCTTTTCATTTCTGATTTGTATTATTAGGGTTCTCTCTCTTTCTTTGTGAGTCTTGATAGTGGCATATCAATCTTGCTTATTTTCTCAAAGAACCAGCTCTTGTTTTCCTTGATATTTCAGATTGATTTTTTGGGTTTCCATGTCGTTAATTTCTGCTCTACGTTTTGTTATTTCTTTTTTTCGGTCTGGTTTGGGTTCCTTTTGTCAATCCTTTTTTAAGATCTTGAGCTATAAAGCCAAGTTATCTATGTGGGCCCTTTCTTTCTTCCTGAGAAATGCTTGCAGTGCTATAAATTTAATACGGCTTTAGCTGTGTCCCATAGGTTCTGATTGATAACTCATGTCTTCGTTCTCATTTGTTTCTAGGAATCTTTTGCTTTTTTTCTTGATTTCCTTCCTGACCCAGTTGTTTTGAGTTGTTTAATTTCCAGGGGTTTGATTTGGTTCACCTCATCTGTATGTAATTAAATTCTATCTTCAGTGCATCATGGTCTGAAAAGATAGTTAATACAATTTCTATCTTCCTGATTCTATTGAGGTATGTTTTGTGACTCAGCATGTTGTTTATTTTGGAAAATGTTCCATGTCATGGGGAAAAAAGTCTATTCTTTCTTTTTTTTTGGTTGTAAAGCCGTGTATAACCTATCAGCCCTCTCTCTTCTATTTCGTCCATCAAAGCCAGTTTTTCCTTGCTAAGTTTTATTCTTGTTGATCTATCTAGAGATCAGAGGCAGTGTTAAGTCTCCAATTACTATTGTGTTGCTAGTAATGTCCTCCTTAAAATCTGTTAGCAGTTGTTTTAAGTATTTAGCTGGTCCCTCATTAGGTGTGTATATGCATAGGAGTGTGATTTCTTCCTGCTGCATATATCCCTTTATTTATAAAAAATGGATTTCACTGTCCCTCCTAATCTTTTTTAACCTGAAACCTATGTTGTCTAATATTATATGGCCACCCCGGATTTCGTAAGGGAGTTGTTTTCTTGCAGGATTATTTTCTATCCTTTGACTTTGAGTCTGTGTTTGCTCTGACCATTCAGTTGTGTTTCTGGTAGGCAGAAGAATATTGGGTTCAGCTTCCGAATCCATTTTACCACTCTGTGTCTCATAATTGGTGCATTTAGACCACTGGCATTGAGAGAAATTATTGTCATGGGGTTTTGTGCCCTCTCTCTGTAAGGGTTTGTTGCACTTGTAGGGATTTTTCTTTTCTTACCGTAGCCCCTTTAGTCCTTCTTTTAACTTTGGTTTTGAGTCTATGAAGTTCCTGAGCTGTTGTTTATCCATGAAATAGTGTATAGTTCCTTCAAGTTTGAGTGAAAGTTTAGCTGGATAAAGTATTCTTGGTGAAGCATTCATTTCATTGAGTTTTTTTTTTTAGTATATCCCGCCATTGTCTTTGGGCTTGGAGAATTTCCTCTGATAGATCTGCTGTAAATCTAAGGGGTGCTCATTTGCATGTGATTTCCTTCATTGACCTTGCTGCTTGCAGTATTGTATCTCTATCCATAGCATCCATCACTCTGACTATAATATGTCTTGCTGTCTTTTTGTTAGGGTCTCTTTTAGCTGGCACCCTTTGGGCTCCTTGTATCTGGATGCCCACATAGCCCAGATCTGAAAACTTCTTGGAAATGATATCTTATCTGTGGCTTTTTCTTTTGGGTTGCTTCCTTGTCCTTCTGGTACTCTAATGATTCTTATGCTGTTCCTCTTGAGATCATCCCCTAGGACTCTGATTCACCCAGAGCTATTTTGAAGTCTTTTGCTATTGTTTGTTCTTGCCTGCAAGCTTTCTGCAGCTCATCTTCAAGCCACCTGATTCTGTCTTTGGCTGTGCCATTCTACTGTTGAGGGTACCCACTGAGTTTTTTATTTCATCTACCAAAACCTTTATTCGTGACACTTCTGTTTGTAGCTTTCTAATTTCTGTTCTCATTTCTTCCTGTATTTTATTGGCTGTCCGTTTCACTGTTTCTTTCATATCCTCCATTAATTTATTGGATGTCTGTTCCATTGTTATCTTGAGTTCATTGAACATCTTCAACATTTCATCTCTGAATTCTTTATCGAGAGATAGTATTTATGGCTGACCCATGTTGAGTTCTCTGGAATCTTTTCTTCATCCTCTCCTTGTGGTGGGGATTTTCGCCTTTTTTTCATATTGTTGTGGAATTGTAGAGATGGGACCTCCCAGTTCTCTATCACTATTCCCTCTTGCTAAGTTAATGTATTCTGGCTGAGCTCAGTTGATGGTAGTCGCCTTTTCCCCCTTCTACTATACCTCCTCCTTCTCAGGGGTCCTCTGTGATTTATGTGAGGTCTCTAGTGAAGCTTTGAAGGATATGATCTCTGATATTGGGCTTGTATAGCTTCTTGTGTTTACTGATAGTTTTGGTGGAATTGGAATAGGCTAGTGGGCTATTGCCCTTTTGTGATTGAGATGGCCAGGACATTCTCCACAGAATTTGGTGATGGAGATTCAGATGTAAACCCAGAGTCTTGAGAGGGGGAAAAATATCTGCAGCCCCATGAGGGGCAGCTGGCCCCACAGGAGGCCACACCCCTGTTGCAGAGGCCACGCTCCTGCCATCCAAGATGTTCCAGGACTGGGGCATTGGAAGTCGGGGAGTGCAGGTCCCGGTGGCAGAGCTGGGGTGTGGGGCAGACTGGGGACACACATCTGAGGAGGAGAGCGGCAAGGCTAGCAGGCCAGGGCACCTTATGTAGCTTCTTTTGTTTGATATTGCTCCTTTCAATATTCTGCCTCCATTTTGAGATTTTTGTCATTTTGAGTATAATGTGCCTTGAAGTCTTCCTAATTAGATTTATTTTCATTGGGGCCATTTGGACTCTTTGGATCTCAGTGCTCGTAACTCATAAGTCTAGAAAGTTCTGACTGATGACTTTTTAAACTATTGTTTCTCCATATTTGCCTTCCTGTTCTTTGTGGACTCGTGATTCTTACATTGTTCTCTTCAACTCATCCCATAGTTCTTTAATCTGCTCTTCATTTCTTTTCAGACTGTTTTCCACATTTTGCTGTTTCCTAGTGGTTTCCTCCTTCTTATCTTGGAGCTCCTCAATCTTTTGCTCATCCTTTGTTATTCTGTGCTACAGAGTTTCTATTGACTCTTTATATCACCTACCATGTTCTTCATTTTTGTCATTTTCTGTGTGTAGAATTTTTTTTTCCATTTTGACTCATACTTTCTTGTGCTTTGCTGATTACTGGTGCTATCATTTCTTTGAACTCTTTGAACATCCTCATCATAGTGTCATTTAAGACACTGTCTGAGCATTTACTGGTGTTGCTTATGTCTTCAGTGATAATGTTCTTGAGTGAGTCACATTCAGGAATAGAAATATTACATCCAGCTATCATCCAGACTGTTTATCATCCAGTCTGCCTTACTCCTAACCTGTTCACAATACTTGTTAATTTTTGTCCTAAGAGTTATGGGATAGGAAAATGAAGTGTTTGCTTTTTATTTACCAGATGATTGTTAACTTGAATTTTTCATCAAATAAAATTCCGTTGTTGTTAAAAAGAAAAAAAATAAGCTAACCCTTCTGCATGATGCTCCCTTTTTCCAGGTGAGGCTTACCTTTGGCTGATGTCATTGGGTAACAAGGAGGCAGAGCTCCAATGAGAGGAAAAGTCTCTCCCTCTCACGTGGGTCCCAACAGCCTTCACACCTGACCTGTGTCATTTTAAGGGACCACACCAAATCTCCTTCCTTATCTTCTGTTTCCCATCCACGATTTTAGGTGAGGCTCCTCTCCATCTGATTTGACTGGACCTATAGTAGATCTACTCAACAAATTACATGTTGCTTACAATTCTTCTTGTCATTCTGTGAGGACAGGCAGAAAATATAGAGAGCAATTTTTAATCCCTCAACACCTTCCCAGAAGACTAACTACAAAAACTCACCCCCAGCATAATAATAACATTAGGAAAATAAAGGGGAAAACACATTGAAGTCCACACAGTTCAATGAATGAAAACAATATCACCGGGGCCGGAGCGATAGCACAGCGGGTAAGGCGTTTGCCTGGCATGCGGCCGACCCGGGTTCGATCCCCGGCATCCCATATGGTCCCCCAAGCACTGCCAGGAGTAATTCCTGAGTGCAAAGCCAGGAGTAACCCCTGAGCATAGCTGGGTGTGACCCAAAAAGAAAAAAAAAGCAATATCACCAAGGATTTAAACAACATGAGTAAATCCATTTTATTTCCAATATCCCTATAATCATGACTGTATACAAGCTCAGCTGAGATAAAATTTATCAGAGATATTCTAAAGACTGCTGACTCATGGCTCCTTTTAGTAACCTTTTCTTTAACCCAAATTATCATAAGAACAAAATGGAAGCAATATTATATCCAATAAAATTTCTTTCTCTGTTTTGTATTTTGGAGAGATATATGAATTACACTGAGAGAAATTATGAGACATAGGGCCCACTCGAACAAATCAATTAACAACCGGACGACAGTGCTACATTTCTGCAGTACACCAAATCAATGACTGTAATAAAATCATGCTTAGAAGATTGTTCATTATATTTCAAGATATCCTCTTCCTGGAGCCTCCTGAGAAATTTGTTTTAGAAAATGCTTGCTTGCTAAAAATTTGGTTCACTTCTATCTTGTTCATGTGATGGTTGTAATGGATTGGCTTCCACACCTGACTTTCATTATATACAAATTGAAGTAAGGTTTATACATTTCAAATCTAACATACATGTTTACAGTTTATAGCAAGTTAAAATTCTTAAACATACTTACCCTATTTTTGTAACTTATTTGATTTATACTATTTGAAAAAGGTATTCTATGTAACATGACACTAAATAATTGTCTGAAAAGCATATATTCAAAAATAATTTCATTGTTCTTCAAAACACTCTTTGGAATGCGGCAAATTCCAAAATCATACTTAGAGACATATAATAAATTTGACAGTGGAAACCAAAAGCAATAGAACCACTTACTTTAGGGAAAGTTTATAGAAGATTTAAAAAAGAATCTTGATGAATGAATAGGTTTTATATGACTGAAGAGAATGGTGAGGAATTTCTACATGAGAACTTTTCTGTCAACGGTACAATACATTTATCATTCATTGGCAGTACAAGTCAGAAAGCATTTTTTTTTAATAGGGCGCCATGAACTGAAAAGATGTCTACCTGCTAAAGTATGACATCTAGCATAGCTACTACTCTCTCTCATGTCATCGTGCTTGGCGGAGCAAAAGCTGAATAGTAGGAGATTGAATCAGCTTAGCTTGACATTTTGAAATAGCTATGCATGATCTTAAAGTCCATCTGAAAAATAATAGTCATCTCTAACTTGCATTGTTTAGGTTTCCTATTTCTAGTGACAAAAAATAAATTTCTTCAATGAATTAAGTTTGAATTGGTTAAAACTTGGGAATTTGCTAGTATCTCTCTGCCTTTTTTGTCAATGATTACTAGTTGAGAGACAAATTTTGATGTAAGAAAACACATTTTAAAAGAGGATGACTACTCTTTAGTTAATTCCCCTAGATTTCTTGTTTCCATACAAGATAAGTCCTCGACTACAATTATAGAATGTTTTCTCATGCAAACTGATGAGTTTAATGAATTTGGGATAATATTTTTTTCTTTGTAAGAGGAAAATATCTTCACTAGCATGGTTAATTTATCATGCAGGTACATTGAAGTTTGAAAAACTGTCATCACCTGTCATTTGACAGCCATATACATATTGACATGGGCATTAAATCATGTAATTTTCAAAATGACCTGAGAATCAGATGTCAGTGATTCTGATTTATTGTAAAGGAAATTGATGCATATAAGCTCAGTGATTTTTCTAGTATCACCCAGTGAGAGAGTAGTAAGAAAATGATTTGACCCTAGATCTTCCTCTTCAGCTTTCTCAGCATCAAAAGACGTCATCAATATTAGAGCCTTCATGTAAAATCTCATGCCCACATTGAGTGACACTCAACGTCAATGCTTTCTGTCACAGAAGTTGCTAAATTTGAATCCAGGAATGAAAGATGTGATGTTTTTTGTTGCTGCTACCAGGAAAACAATGTCTTTAACTGCCTTAAGAAGACTGAAAGATTTTGTTTGAATTAGAAATGACTTGTAAGTAATTGCTAGATCATTTTTCAAATGCTTTTAACAGGTTACTTATATTAAATAACACCTATTAATAGTAATTTGAAGAAAATATGTCTAGGCAGAAGTTGATTACTGTTTTATTTTTAATTTAGGTTATTATCATTTCTTTCTAGAAAATCTAATTGCTGATCAGTTGTCCTATAAGTGATTGTTTTCTGCTTTACACACATTTTGAAATGATAACATGCTAAATGGTAAATAAATTGTGACATGCATACAAATGATAGAACTTAAATGGCTATCGCCAAGTTTAAATATTAGTAATCTAATTACCAACCAATATTATTTTATGTTTTCTGATATGCAGATAAGAAAGCTCCATTTCTCAATGACCCATCTGAAAATATTCAGATTATTTTAGTATAGAAAAAGTTACAGACACAATTTTGTTTTTTACATTTATTTATTTTCTCTAAACACTTTTCAATATTTGAAACAGTAAGAGAAAAAAAAAAAAAGAGCATCTCTTGCCAGCAAGCCTGGCTGTCTTCCCCAGGGCCCCTCGGAGCGGATGGGCTCCAGCTTCCCTCCCCACCCTGAGCAGAGCTCCCAGCGGCCAAAGATCACTGGAACCTAGCTACAGCCATACTTGAGGCCTCTCTCCATACTTTCGGACAGGCTTCACGCATGAAGGTACCGGCAGAGGAACCCAGGTGTGTGTAATTCCATCAACGGCCAGCACCCAGAGACTTAGAAGCAAGCTCCTAGAAGCGCAAAGCAGCCGCTAGATATCTTGTAGCCTACTTCTCCTTCTGGGAGAAACTGGCAAGCTTCTGAGAGTTTCCTGCCCACATGGGACAGCCTTGCAAGCTTCCCATGGTGTATTCATATGCTAAATCCAGTAACAAGCTGGATCTCATTCCCCTGACCCTGAAAGAGCCTCCAGTGTGACATCAATGAAAGAGCCGAGTTGAGAGAGACTTCTAAGATCTCAGGGAAAGGACGAATTGAGAGGTTACTGAGCCCGCTCGAGAAATCGACAATAAATGAGGTGTTTGTGATTTCATGATGAGCAAATATATTAAAACAAAAATATTTGAATCTACCATAAAGATTAGAATATGTCATGAATGTAGCTGAAATTGAGTCTCTATTTCTCTCTCAATTAATACATTTTCCTTTTTTTTTTCTAGACAAAAATCTCTGTTTTCATTTTTATGCTTGTTTGGGGATCACAACCAACAGTGCTCACATCTTGGCTGTGATATATAGGGATCTATGTATAGGGATCACTCTAATTTATTTGTCTTGGTTTGGGGGCCTGGAGTGATAGCACAGTGAATAGGGCAAGTTCAATTCCTCCATCCCTCTTGGAGAGCCCGGCAAGCTACCAAGAGCATCCAGCCCACAATGGCAGAGCCTAGAAAGCTACCTGTGGTATATTCGATATGCCAAAAACAGTAACAACAAGTCTCACAATGGAGACATTACTGGTGCCCGCTCAAGCAAATCGATGAACAATGGTATGACAGTTCTACAAACAGTGCAGTGCAGGTTTGGGGGCCACACCCAGCCATGCTCAGGGCTTTCTTTCTCCTGGCTCTGAGTTCAGGTGGTGGTGCAGGTCAGCTGCATGCAAGGCAAGCATCTTACTAGCTGTACTATATCTTTGGCCCCTTAGGGATTGGAGCGGACTGTTTTGTGGTTAAAGAGGACCACTTTGTGGTGCTGAGGATTTAATCAGAGTTGTTCACATGCAAAGCATGTTCCTCCACTCCTGTGCAGTATCTCTGGCTGAGAGACACAGTTTCTATTCATAATGACAATCATTGTTGCAATATAAATACTGTAGATCCTTCATCATCTATGACTTGTCTTCATTTTTTTATGATGTTTTAAGATGATCAGGTTTATTTGTTGTTGTTACATCATTTATTTTGCTTTCAAATTTTTTGTGACATTTGGTACCACACCTGACTGTAGTGAGAGTGTACTCCCAGTGGTGCTTGGGGAATCTGTAGTGCTGGGAATCTAACTGAAAGTATTGCATGCATGAAAATCTCTTTCACCCTTATACTACTTCTCCAGCCTTTGCTCTCAATTAAAAATTTTTTTCCAGTTATTTCATAACATTATGTTTTATCATTAAAATCTCCTTCAACACCCCAAACCACTAATTATTTCTCATATTTTTCCTTCTAAAATATATTATAGTGTTACTATTTATATTTAATATTTGGATATATAGAAAATTGATTCATATGTAGAATGAGATAGTATAAAACGGGAGCTAAATATAATAATAATTTTCCCATGTAAATATCTAGCTCTATCCAATATCATTTGTTGTAGAGACTATCATTTCTACAATAACTTTCCACCTCTCTAATACATATGTAGGACTGCTTCAGGGAGCTTGATTCTATGCCTTTGGTTACATTCAATTCATTTGTGGAATTTTTTTTCTGTCAAGCTATTTATTTTTAATCATTTTACATTAAAAATTGTATCTGTAATTTTTATTCTCCTTTATACATATTTTATATCATTTATGTTGTAGACTTACATATTAATCTCCATTTTAATTTTATGATCCTATTTCTGATTGTTAGAGTTTGTGCTTTAATTTTAATTTTTACTCAGACTTTATGAGATCATTCTCTTTTTGATTCCAATTTTATGGTGGAAAATCCAGGCTATAAATAAAGAACTAGATTTTAAAGTATTTCTTTCTTTATCAATTAAGTCAACACTAATTCTACTTAGTTAAACAATTTTATGTAAAATAAAATTAATTCATTTTAATGTAAAATAATGATCATGTTCCAAAGATCTTAATTGTTTTCACTATTTTTGGAGATTGACAAATAATAGTGATTAGGCAAGCTGTAAATTTTAAACATTTACAATAAATTAGACAACATAACTGCAGCAATAGACAACTTGAGATAAAGTGTCAATTATCTCCAAAGTAATAGAATACATTTTATGATACTTTTTTTATCTAAAGGAAATCATTGAATATTTTGTCATCTATCTTCTGAATTAAAGGAAAAATAAACTATAAAAATCTATGGTGACCTGGAGCGATTGTAGAGTGAAAAGTGCTTGCTTTGCATGAGGCTGTCCTAGATTTAATCCCAGTCCATCCAGTTAAATAGTCTGGATTTTCTGAAGTGACATGTGCAAACTTTACAATACTAACATACCAATAGGAGCACCGCGGATTGGATGGGAATGTAGTGTAAAGTTAAGTAAGCTTGGTTAATAACTTTGTAAGCCATGTGTTTAGATAAAGTGGAATAAAATAGAAAAAAATCACTCTATATTTACTACGTACTCAGTGTCAATAGGGCTGATGACCAGTAGCACAATAACCAATTTCAATTTCAGTTAAATGCCACTTCTTATTTTGTTAGACTTGATGATTTCTCCTATATTCTTAAAAAAAGTAAGTAGTACATTTCTATCAAACACCTTACTAAATATTGAAATACATTATAGTTACTATTATTATCATCATCATCATCATATGCTGGGCCGAAGCCAATTGTGCTCAGAGCTTACTTCTGGCTCTGTCATCAGGGATCATCACAACCTCGATTGAGGGGGCATATGTAATATCAGGCAAGCACCTTACACACCATATTATCTTTCTGACCCTTATTACAAGCTTTTGAAATGCATCTTTTGTTAGCCCCCAACAATGTTATAAGGGAGAAGCTAGAACTCTTTCCTTCATTTTTCCCCCCTGAATTCAACCAAAGTTCACTTTCACAAATTCAATTAATATTTGTGAAAGAATATAGGCATTTGCTTTTCTCATATTACTATGATAAGATCCATAATCAATATTTTGTTAAAATTATCAAAATAATAGATTTTTATATGATCATACAATTGGTCCTTATAAAAAGTAACATTTCTACTTTATGTGTAAACCCTGATTTTTCTCTCCACTCCAGTCATTTATTTTGTTTTATCATTTAATGATTTTGATTTTTTTTTTTTTGCTTTTTCGGGTCATACCCAGCGATGCTCAGGGGTTACTCCTGGCTTTGCACTCAGGAATTACTCCTGGCAGTGCTTGGGGGACCATATGGGATGCCGGGGATCGAACCCGGATCGGCCGCATGCAAGGCAAATGCCCTACCCGCTGTGCTATCGCTCCGGCCCCTTAATGATTTTTATTCTGACAAAAAAAGCACAGTCATAAAAATCACGTTAAATTTATTATCTTCATCTAATTTTTCTCTTAAAATATGTCGTTAGCATTAAATAAATTTATAATAATAATGGGCTGGAGCAATAGCACAGAGAGTAGAGCGTTTGCCTTGCACGAGGCCGACCCGGGTTCGATTCCTCCGCCCCTTTCTGAGAACCTGGCAAGTTACCAAGAGTATCTCGCATGGCAGCGCCTGGCAAGGTACCCCTGACGTATTCAATGTACCAAAAACAGTAGCAAGAAGTCTCACAATGGAGACGTTACTGTTGCCCACTCGAGCAAATCGTTGAACAATGGGATGACAGTGATAGTGACAGTGACAATAATAATGACCTTTCAACAACCTTTCTTCCTTGGGGAAGTATCCATATCTTGTGGTTGAGAGACATCCTCTTGAGGACTACATACTGGTTACTCAGCAGCAATGTCTTAGAAGGTATGCCTTCTTGAGAAGTAAAGCAGTTTAAAAGGATCACTTTTGTCTCCACATTAAGATATTTAATTTTTCTCAGTTATGAAACTCAGCCGCAGCTGTAAGCTCAATATCTTAATTAAAATTTACAAACAAAACAAAAATTACAAGAATTTGACATTTGCCATCCTTCCCTGTTTATAATTACAGTCCATTTTTCTTATAGTGTTCCAGTTCTGCAAATAGAACCAATTTTCTTAAGTAATTAGGTTGTCTATTTTGAGTAAATACACTACAGTGTGAGAAAATGTAAAAGAGTCTGTGTGACTCAATATAAATTGTGTTAATTAAGCACACTATTGTTTGAAGTAATATCTTCTCAAAACAACCACCAGAGATTTAGCTTTCCTCTGCAGTAATCAAGCAGTTGCTTGGAAGACTTAAGACAATTTAAGACTAATGAGCTCTAAGAAATATCAAGTGAAAAATTTATGTTTTCAGTGACTTGAACCCTCGTGAGACACAGATGAGATGGGGTCAATTGCAGTCCTCAGTGCCTCTTTCCAGGGCAGTCATCAGTTGCTACAATTTTGAGAATGTATCTGAGAAAAGAGAAGTAAACCTTTACTGAGCTCAGATTGTAAACTACGCACAAGGACATAGAGTAAATGAGACACAAGACATTTCTTCATTAGAGACTCCGCAATCCCCAATGGACACTGCTTTGTCTACAGATGGCCTACTTGAATTCAAGGTTAGAAACTATTAAGGACTCAGGAAAAGAAAATTAACTGCATTGAAGGTGTATGTGTGCGTGTGTGTGTGTGTGAACGCACACACATATAATATGCAAGAATAAAATATACATTTTAATTTTTTTTTTTTTTTTGCTTTTTGGGTCACACCCAGCGATGCTCAGGGGTTACTCCTGGCTTTGCACTCAGGAACTACTCCTGGCGGTGCTTGGGGGACCATATGGGATGCCGGGGATCGAACCTGGGTTGGCCGCATGCAAGGCAAATGCCCTACCCGCTGTGCTATCGCTCCGGCCCCATACATTTTAATTTTTAATAGATTTAAAGTCTGTGTTTTACAGTACTGTTTATAATGATTTCTCATTATAATTTCTCATTATAATTTCTTATAATTCCAACACCACACTTGTAACCAGTGTCCACACGTTTTTTCCCAAGAACCCCAATACCTGTCCCTCTCAATCATCCCTGAAACCACTCAATATTGTGGGAGACCATTATGGTGCTTTAGGACTTTGTTGTTCCCTTGCTATGTATTTTTAGTACCACAAACAATTTAATTTGCAATATATGCACACCTATGTTCATTGCCACATTTAGTGTAATAGGCAACATATGGAAAGAACCCAAATGCCCAACCAAGAATGAATAGTTCAAGAACTTGTGGTAAATATCACTGCATCACTGTGATCCTGTTGCTCATTGATTTGTTCGAGCAGGCACCTGTAATATCTCCAATGTGAGACTTCTTGTTACTGTTTTTGGCATATCGAATACACCACAGGTAGTTTGCCAGGTTCTGCTGTGAAGGAAGGATACTCTCGGTAGCTTGCTAGGCTCTCTGAGAGGGACAGAGAAATCGAACCCGGGTTGACCGAATGCAAGGCAAATGTCCTAATCGCTGTGCTATCGGTCTTTACATAGAAGAGTTGCCCACAAATCCAGGGGTTTAGCTCAGAACTTTCAATGCTGTTCCACTGGTCTGCAGTCTGATGCTGATTAAAAAAAAAAAAAAACAGGGAAAATTATTAGGATATACATAGAAAAGATTAATCTATGACTGATGCCCAAGAAGAACGAGAGATATATTGACCTAGGAAAATCAAAGACTAGCAATCAAACTTATTTTAAATTACATAGAAAATGGCTCAGACAAGCAAATGTAAATATCAAAATCATACAATAAATAAAAGTTGGAGCTTATTAATGCTATAATTTTATAAATTTACAAACTGAAAATTTTAATTCTCTTTTATAATAGAAAGAAATGCAATTTTACCCATGTTTAAATTTTGCCATATACAAAACTGCTTGCAAATGAGAATCTAGCTTTTTATCTTAAATATACATTCTAGACCATTATAAGAAATCCCCAGTGATATCGCTTCTCAGAGAACCTTTCTTGACCAGATATACATAGCGATAAGCAAATATTGTTAAATGAATAAACTAATAAAAATAACTTTTACTAGTTGACTTTTGAAAATGCCTTTAAACTGTAATTTATTTTTTATTAGGTCCCAAATTATCAGATAATTGATAATTACATTGAATCTATGTATTATGCTTCTTATCTCCCACCTTCTTACCTTGTGCAAAAGGAGAAATGCCTGAAGCAGAACTTGTTTCTTTGGTTCATAGACCAGCTGTGCAGGCATATCTGTTTTAACCTGTTAGCATATTAAGTATATAGTGCTGTTTATAACTGAATTTGGGTATTTTGTGCAGTAAAACTGATTAATAAAACATGTATTTTTGTCTTGTTTATTTGTTCTAATTACCTTAAAATCTCTAGAGGCTAGATTTATTATTTTCACACGAATAATTATTTGATGTTTGTGCAATCTCCCATTGAGAGGAGACAATTCTTCAAGACAGACTGGAAAAAAATGATAAATATCCTTGACATAACCATTTAACTTCAGTTTAATTATTAGAAAATGTTTTAAGTACTTTGTGAATAATATCAGCAATAAACATGTCCATTTTCCTTTGAATTACAGCCCTCCCATTTTTAATTTTATTTAATTATCTATAGAAATTATTAAACTAAATGTATACCTAATAGTTGGTATAAATCTCTGCATATTAAATCTTTTTTGTATCCAAATACTTTAAGGTGTATATTGAGGTACAACTTAGTGAGAAAAGTATACATATTCACCTAGTCACTTATGATTTAGTCACTAAAGATAATTAAAAGCTAAAGGTACTTGAGAAAAGAAAAACTTAGACCCAGAGGAGACTGAGTGATAGTATAGCTCATAGATCACTTGTCTAACACATGGTGGATTCAGATTTGATCCCTGGCATTTCATATGGTTCTTTTGAGTGGCCCCTGAGCCCCACTAGGGATAATCCCTGAGCACAGCCCTTGGGATCCCCCAAACATAAAACAAGTGAAAGTATCAGTCTCAGTGATTTTTAAAAAAATGGTTCAGTGCAATTGAGACCACAATAACTGCACCAACTCACAAAAATACACAATGTAAAATTATGTAATAGTTCTTCATTGTTTTCCTCTCCCCCAGGTTATATTATCAGTGCACTGGACATGCACTGGGGTATAGCAATTATGATTAACTAAGAATATAATCGTTAGAAGGCAATATAACTGGATAGTTATTGATGGGAATAATTAATCTTAAGACAAAATTAATAAGTGACTGAGTGCGATAGTTTAGCAATGAAACACTACATGAGAAAACCAAAAACGTTTTCTGGAAGGATATAAGGTAGACTCTTAACTCCTTTGGTGAGTAGATAAAAAAAATTTAGGTCCATTCATAGGCCATGATTTAAAAAAATAAATAAATAAACTGTGGTGAAACCTATTCCCAGCAGAATGTGTTTGGGAAAGAAAGATAAACTGAAGTATAAAATTCATAACATCCTGGGTAATGCATTTACAAATGTTAAGGGTTTGTTCCTGCTATTGTTTGTGTGTTGTTATTTGCTTTTAAGATTTTGGGTCATACCCAGCTGTACTCAGGGATTAATTACTCAGGGGTGGGCATTGTGGTAGAGCACAGAGAACCATATTCGAGATGGAGATAAAAAGAATTTGAGTTCTTAAGGCTTCAGAATAGCAGTGGGAAATATATGGTCCTGACAGGAAATGCTAAAATTAAGTTGGGCACAGATATTTATTAGTGAGGAGTCTAGGAACTTTCTTATGAAAATGTTTAGTATTAGATTATTTCCTCTTCTAAACTAAAAGACTTAAAATTCTGTTCTTTACCTCTCACTAATAAGAATTAATAGCATCATCATACAGAAATTTTGGTATCTTGTCAATTAAATATTTAACATTGGTGAATGTTGCTAAATCTATAAAAAAATTACCATTAGACAAGATCTTAGGAACTAAGGCTTTGAAGCAAGTTTAGGTTTCAGATGGAAATTCTGCAGTATGGTCAGTGGATATCATGACAGGAGACATATCTTTACTGGGAATTGATGTCATGTCTAGAGTATGAAAGAAAAGATATAAAAGATAAACACAATCTAGACCTTGAGTTTTCTGAAGTATGGCCATTACATTGGAGCAAAAAATTATATTCTTCTTTTAAAATTGATATTGGCATACATTGAACCAGCTACAGGCAGACTATCTGCTGACTGAACACAAATCCATTATGTATCACAAATTTAAAATGTGGTTTTTGTTAGACCCACTAAGTGATAGACTTAGTAGAAAAGTTTCTATCAAATTTTCGCCCTCAGATCACACAAAACAACTATATGAGGAATTCTCTGACAAGGAAAGAAACAGATATCATATGGATGAATAACTTTGAACTTCATGCCTATTTAAAATAGAAGGCAGTTGTGTATCATTTTATTCAGGATACCCTGGCCAGTGGTTAGTATGAAAACTGTAATACTCCAAAATTTCATATAATGGCACTGGTCATTTGCTTTATTTTGAGAATGAGAGGTCCAGGACTTGTAATTATATATTTTTAGGATTCATTGCTCAAAAGGAATGGGAGGAGATGTATTGAAGTATGGGAAAACTACATCAATACATGAAGCATAAAAATGGAACTACAGGAAATTAGATCAAACTGTTGATGCCATTGCATAACATATTAGTTCCTATCAAATGTGTATAGTAATGTCAATGGTCTAAATAATAAAATAACAAAATAATGTTGTTAGCATGAAGTAGAAGTTACCTGGCACTGCATACCAAAGTTGACACAATTAAGATATTACCAGAAGAGCTACATTGGATGAGATAAACATAGATGCAGGCACGAAATAGGGATCTTTCTTTCCATGCTAAATAACTGATAACTTCTGTTCTAAGTTCAATAACTAAAAAGTGATACAATGGCACTAACATATGGCAGGATCCCTCAAAAACAACATATAGCCTTTTGGTATCACCATTGATATTATTTTATTCTTCTAACTTTAAATTAATCTCCATGAAATAAAAATAAATTATTGATTGAAGTATTCCTTTATTATCCACAACATCTAAAGTAAAACTACTGAGAACTCACATGATCTGTTTACAAAGGTTCTTGAATAATAAATGAATCTACTCTTAAAGAACAATGTTCACTCTCATATATTATACCCAGAAGCTGATGGCCTGATGCAACATTGAAATCACCTAATGAAGCTGCCTATTTGACACCCTGTTAGCTTGTAATTGTAGTAGAAAAATTTACAAATTATCTGGTCTTCTGCATTTATCAACAATAATTGTGTAGTAAAAGAAAGTTGGGGCACAGGATTATATTTCAATATTTCACTGTTGTATATTATTGTGCATGAATAAATGGAGCCAAGGAAATATACAAAACAAACAACAACCAAAAAACGTGTATTTTCTCACTTGCAGTTCTAAGTTCTTAAGGCCCAGAACTTGTCTCCAAAATTGCAGTAAAAAAGTTTACAAATTATCTGGTCTTCTGCATTTATCAACAATTATTATGTAGCAAAAGAAAGACTGAAGATGTAGTCAAACTATAAATACAAAGGGCTGGAGCAATGGAGTATGACCTTATTAGCCTAATTAACATTAAAAATGTATTTTGACTTGGTTGAAAGATTGATTGGGGAAATTCTTTATAAAGATATATGCACATCCTATCAGACTTCCAATATATTGTCTTTGTTTAAAAAAAAGGTTCAAAAAGAAAACTATTTAGTCTTAATTAAAATAACTAATACAAGTAGTCATGGACATGGTTTGGGGTAAGTATATTTGTAAAAATAATCAAATAAAATAATCAACTAAAAGATTTTTGTACATTTTAAGTGGGACTCACTCAAAAAGAAGAAAATATAAGCAAAATAAAATAATCTCATAAATGTTTAAGTTAATTTATATCGATATAAAAAACCAAAATTCTATAAAAGTTTCTTAAGTATATAGAAACAAAATATATTGCAAAGAAGAAAAATAATAAAAAAACTTTCATAGGAATTACATTTAAAATTTCTTTGAAATACAATTTATTATAATATTTTACAGAATACAAAGCAAAGTCTTTTCAAGGTCTTAAGACATAAGTATTAAGTATTTTCTATACCATATTGATGAAAATGAAAATTGACAGAGCACAAGGAGTAAAAATATAGATCACAACTGAACATTTAAAAATGACAAATTATTGGACTGGAGAGAGATAATACAAGGCACTTGCCTTGTATCTACTGACTACTATTGGATATCCAGTAACACATATGATCCTCTGAGTATCATAAGGAGTAATCACTAAGCATAGAACTGGCAGTGTACCCTGTATACCACAAAGTGTAGCACCCCCACCCCTCAAAAATCTATGTTTTTGATCAGGGTTAATTTTTTTTAGATAACGATTTTATTTTTCACTGTTCAGGCACTAATCATTGATCACTCTTTGCTTCAATCCTAGGCATCTTCTAGCCTGCTTTGTGTCCTTTTATGGTTTACTTTCGTATTTTCTACTTCACATGAATTAATTTAAGGGGAGTAGGAGTATAAACAACACTTAGAGATATAGATACTGTAGCAAATGATCGTACATGATAAATTAAGTTTAATATGAAGTGGAATGGGATAAATGCTCCAAGAGATTCACTATAATGACACTTCAAATCTAGCTTCAACTCATTTTATTCATCAGTATTTTTGTATCTTTAGTTTGAGCATAACGTAAATATTTAGATAAAATCATGCATAATTTACATACAACACTCTTAAAAGTAAATTGCTTTTAGTAGAATACTACAGTTCTATAATGAGGAACAGTCATCCTCCTCCTCCTCCTCCTCATCATCATCCCTTTGATCATCGAATTACTCGAGCCATCTCAGTACCTTCTCCATTCGTTCTAGCCCTGAGATTTTAGAAGCTTCTCTTTACTCATCCTTCCTAATGATACCACACTGGGTGCTCTTTCAGTGTCAGGGAAATGAAACCCATCATTGTTACTTATCTTGGCATATAAATACACCATGGGGAATTTGCAAGGCTCTCCTATGGGGACAGGAAACTCACGGTAGCTTGCTAGGTTCTCCCAGAGGGAGAA
Source organism: Sorex araneus (assembly GCF_027595985.1). Lineage (NCBI taxonomy): Eukaryota > Metazoa > Chordata > Mammalia > Eulipotyphla > Soricidae > Sorex > Sorex araneus. The sequence continues at coordinate 178,479,518 of NC_073313.1, forward strand.
CTAGGCTATAAGATATCCTGGCCTCGCACTTCCAGGAGCTTGGTTTTATAGTCTCTAGATGTTGGCCATTGGTGGGATTACATGGCCCCGGGGGCAGTCCCTGGGTGTGACTGCCTAGCTAGTGGAAAATGGGAAATCTGGGCGGAAGAGGCCCGGTTCTGATCCGAGCAGGCTTGGAGGTCTCAGCCCTGGGTCTCCCATACCTGGGTCCCTCTGCCAGTTCCTTCATGCGTGAGGCTCATCCAAACGTGTGGAGAGGGGCCTTGAGCATGGCTGTGGCTAGGCTCCAGAGGTCTTCTGCCAAGGGAGTTCTGCTCGGGGCGGGAGGGAAAACTGAAGCCCACCCCTTCCAAGGGGCCCCAGGGAAGACAGCCAGGCCCACGGGCAAGAGATTCTTAATGTTTAACAGTAATCATATGAAATATATCTGTTGTGTGCCTGCTCATATTTTTTCCCCTTGCATTTCATATATATAATATGTGAGTTCATAGATCCACATAGATGCATATTTGATTATATATAACATATTTGTGATAACATGGACTTATGCTTAAACATAAATCCATCTATCTATACATATAAACATATATCTATGTATGCATATCTATACATGTACACAAATAAATATATATCTATGTATACATCTACCTACACATATACACATCTATACAAAAGCATATATAGTATGTATCTAATTTTTATATTTTAATATTTAATCTTCTACACTTTTAATTTAATTGTTTTAATTTAAAGGTATTTTCTTGGAATTATTTTTCTGAATTTAGTTATGAAATTATTTTAATATGAAGATTCCTCCCAAGGCCATAAATTCTCTGAGGATAAAATTGCTCAATTCTAATGTGAAAGTGAAGATTATTGACAGATGTATGAGTTCATATGACTTTTTTCCACTCAAGGATAAAAGAATGATGAATGATTAAAAAAGACTGATAGTTTTATATCTATCAACAGAGTTTCATCAGAACAAATCAGCATAGCATAGAATCTTTATCATAAAGTTTAAACTGTTATTATTTTTTAATCCTGATGGAACTCAATTTAAGTTGAGAGATTTCTGTGATGGCATCACTTTGACATACTCTGGTGAAAACATATAAAAATGAAAGTTCAGGTTCTTACACTTAAACTTTGCCTATGCCGTCTCAAGTATCTAGATATATGAAAACATATGATGATTGACTGACATTTTTATTTTTCAACTAGAAACTCTGGCAGAATGTTGACCCAGCCTTCATCTGTAAAAGCCCCCTTTTCTGAACTAGAATCTTATTTTAGAATGATTGGCATATCTAGAAATTACACATTTTTTGAAATGTCATTTTACTGAGCTGTGAATTTGGAAAAAAGAATAAAGAAACTGTCATACATTTATTCACAAATGACAATAAAATATGAAGGACAGGAAAGAACAAAATTGTGTGGGGAAAGTAAGCATGGGACTCTAACATGTTGGTAGAGGTGTGGTTTCTTTTCTTTCTTTTTTTTTTTTTTTGCTTCTTGGGTCACATCCGGCTATGCTCAGAGGTTACTCCTGGCTCTGCACTCAGGAATTACTCCTGGCGGTGCTCGAACCCAGGTCGGCCACGTACAAGGCAAATACCCTACCCGTTGTGCTATTGCTCCAGCCCCAGGTGTGGTTTCTTTACCTATACCATGGACCCGAGATAACTCTAAGATTCTTACCCCCACTACAATAACCAATTATAAAAATGTGCCTATGTAGGAGCTAGGCTGGGGGATGGGAGGAAACTTGGAACAGTGTTTGTGGGATTTGTGTTGGAATAGTATATGCCTGAAGCTCTGCTTTGATTAACTTTGTAGATCATGGTGCCTGAATTAAATTTTTTTAATGTTCCATCCATAAGTGTAAAAATCAACTCTTCTATACTTTTATTAATTTTAAAGAAATTTTTAGCTATTAGAATAAAACAGTGGGTAGAGCGTTTGCCTTGAATGTGGCCAACCCGGGTTTGGTTCTTCTGTCCCTCTCGAAAAGCCCAGCAAGCTACCCAGAGTATCTCGCCCACATGGTAGAGCCTGGCAAGCTATGTGTGACGTATTCAATATGCCAAAAACAGTAACAACATGTGTCACAATGGAGACGTTACTGGTGCCCGTTCGAGCAAATTGATGAGCAAGGGGATGACTGTGATACAGAATAAAAGATTTTTATTGTTATTCTACCCTAATTTCAAGGAACTTTACATTTAGAAAATCTTGTGACAAGTTGGAAAAATAAAATTATTTGAGGCCTCATGCGAATGGTTTTAGTAATAAACTAGTTTCTGTTGAAGTACAATTTTTGTTAGAATATTCATCTCTATGGTAGGAATTTTGATCCCTTTACTTTTTATCATCACTGCATTTTAGCTACGTATTCAATATATATCGAGCAAAATGAGAAAAATTAAGAACCTTAGGCACTGTAAGAAAATTTGTAACACTTCCTCTTAAACTACTTGAATATACACACATACCACATTTATTTCACAGAATTTCTAAAATTCAAAAAATTCCTTATAAATACAATTGTCATCATTTTATTTTTATTTTGTGTTTTCCTCTGATGTTGAAAGTATAATGCCAAATGATTAAAGAATAATTGTTATAAAAAATAAAATTTCTATAGTGGTCTGTAAAAAACTAAAGTTCGCCGAAGGGCGTGTGCACTCACTGGCTCTCCAGGCGGCTCTGTCTCACCGCCCACGTTCGGTGCTCTGGAACCATTGTGTATGGGCTGGATCGGGACAGCTGTTGGCCAAGGAAAGGCGAAGGAAGAACAAGGACCAAGCTGGTTGCTGATTAGTTACCGTTTATTCAATCTTCCATCTTTCTCATCTCCCGCACTCCCAGCTCCAGCCTCTCTCTGGATCTACTGCAGCCTCTCTTCTCCTACTTCTCTCTCCACCTTGCCCTCTAGGCTACACCCAGCCAGGTAGCAAAATCAACATAAGAAAGCCCTTCCTGAGGGCAGGGCATTGCAAAGCCCTTCCTGACTCTTAAGGTTGTTTTTTTTTTCTTTTCCTTAGTCCAAACACTTATTAACATCTTAATACTAGTTATTTTTGTATGGACATAGCAAGAGATACATTGAGGCTTGCAAGGCAGCTCTCCTGACAACATCTTGCCACAGGCTCAGACCATAGCACTCAGGCCAGATTAATCACTCCTAACCCTAGCAGGGTCCAAATCTAGTTATCACTGTTTGAATCATGACAGCATTTGTCCATGATCAAGCTCTTCACTTATAGTTAAGCATTAGGCACTTTGGCCAGGCCCATCTCGATGCCAGGGTAGCACAGAACTCACTGCTTGCCCTAGGTCCGTCTCGTCCCTCGTCCGGACCGTGATTTTTGAGGGTGCTAGGAAGTAAGGGCAGCTGAGGCTTTGGTTGAGAGAACAGATGCCCAGAAGGAAAATATGTAGAGTCAAATGACTCCCAGGTTATAAAAGCATAGCATTTGCTAAGTCTTCCTGTGTCCATACAAAAAGAACATTGCTCTAAATAAACTATGCAAAGGACTCAAGGAGAAGAGAAAGCAATATTTACAAGTCAACAGAACACTAAGAAAGATGCTACAAATAAACAAAGAGGAATGGGAGCACTGTAACAGGAGTAACCCAATAAACCTAAACTACCTGAGGCTATGTTATCCTACAGTGGTCTTTCCTAAATTTTAACTTTTGAGCATCTAAATATACTTCTGGATCAATTAATATAGAATATAGGTTAAAAAACTATTTTAAAATATATGTGCATATATATATTTTCTGCCATACAGCATTACAACACATGTTCATTCACAGTTTGGCACACTTAGATAAAAATTTTGAAGTCCTGACAAGATAGGACAAATGAAATGATTTTAGCATGTTCATTTAACTACTTTTCTCTTAAGACCCTTATGATCACTTAAGGTGAATATGTATCTACAAACATGGACAGAGTTGCTATGAGGAATAAAGGTCAGAAGCTAGTTATCAGAAGGGATTAGCCAGGGCCTTCTGAATATTTACACAGGTAGGGAAACTTCCTGGAACTAAAACTTCTTATGACCTGTGATCTCATCTGAGAATTGAAATAAAGATAAACAGATTTTTATAAAATAGATAATGATTCCTTAGGGGTAGAGGATGCTACTTGCTGCTGCATATCTTATCCTATGGTGCAAATACCACTTGAAACCATGACTTTTCCAGCCAGGAAGTTATACAGCAAAGGTAAAGTTATGAGAAAACAAAATCAAGAGCATGTAAAAATGGTCAGATAAAAATCTTCACACCATGTCATGTAGGGCCAGAAAATTCTTGGATCAGCACAGTTTGAACTTCTCCTGCAGCATCTTATTGTCCTTTTCTCTCTTTTTCTTAATAAAATATGTTATTGATTTGCCTTGGGCATGCTAAAAAATCAATCTCTCGAAAATATAAGGGATGAGAAAACACAGAGCAGTCATTTATTCATCAGGTAATCTAACTATACATATACTTTCTATAAACACACACACACACACACAAACTTGTACACCTGCAAATATAAAATTAATTTAAATCACATCCAAACAAGAAATTCCCAAACTTGGATGTATAAACTTTAATTTATATAAGCCTATTAATGCTACATTGACAAAACTGGAGAAACTATAACCCCAAATACCCACAAAAGACATTCCTGGATAAAAGGAAAATGATTGGTAGAATTCTAGATGGAAATTTACCAAAAAATAAGAATAAGAATGAAATAAGTATTAATAGACTACTTAATTAAAGAGATTCTGACTTGGTCAGAGTAGTCCAACTTCTTTCTTTCTGAACATGTACATTCTTATAAACCAGTGCCAGGGACTAATGGTAAATTAAGAATTGAATTCAAAGTTAAAATCAAAACAAACAAAATCCGAATTCTTCTGAATTTGGACAGGCAGTCTTCCTTATCTAACCTTTTCTCCCACTGCCTAACCCTACTCAGGAAACTTTGTCTAGGTTAGCAGATAAATAAGAGATTTTATCAGCCCAGAGGGAATTATTGATCTTTGCAGGGTCAACCTTTTTCTGTGACCCAACCTTTCTAGAAATGTACTTCCCTTTCTTTTTCTTTATCAAAATCACTTCTTGTGACCAAATGTCGAAGATGGTTACTTTGAAGACCCTGAATTCTCCTTTTTCTAAACCCCATGCTTGTAGCCAAATAAAACTCTTTGTCAACTCATCACTGAGCTTCTCAATTGATGGGACCTTAGACAGAAGTGGAAGCAGACCTTTGAGGCAATGTTCAAAGCACACTTTAATTTCCTTTGTTGGGTAATACTTTAGATGGATATGAAATAAATTTGTATGATGGTTAAAAAATATAATGGTTAGGGGATGGAGTGATAGCACAGTGGGTAGGGCATTTGCCTTGCATGCAGCCAACCCAGGTTCGATTCCCAGCATCCCAAATGGTCCCCAGAGCACTTCCAGGAGCAATTCCTGAGGGCATGAGCCAGGGGTAACCCCTGTGCATCGCCAGGTGTGACCCAAAAGCAAAATAAAAAAAATATTTCTCATCAGGTAATTTTTATATTGTGAGATATATGTAATAAAGTTAAAAAAATCATTAAAGTATTTATATGTGGAAAAGGCAGAAACATTCCATGTTAGAATGATGGCAAGTGCCCGAACTACTGTACTATCTCTCAAGCCCCAAGGAAAGGGAGGATTTTAAGTCAGAAAGGGAGTGAGACAAAAATCAAAAGACAAACACATAGATTATTTAGACAAAAAACTCTTTGAGAGAAGGAAGTAATAGGGGTGGGTCTTATCTGAAATATTCCCTACTATCAATGATGAGGGTATTCCTGGTTTGTTTGTTCAAATTTAATTTTTTTGAGTAGACATTTCAGTTAGATTAGGTATTCAGACTAGATAGATTTGGCATAAGTTACTCCATTTTAGTTTCCTTCCTTGGATTCATGGATCAACTAAGGAAATTCTAAGTGTATGTCAAAAACAATTTAATACAGAGATTTGATTACACACTGAATGGAAGAGTTGGGAAGTAAACAAATAGAGAAATAAAGAAATTACAATCAGTGGGTTCTCAAGAATAATAAAAAATAAAAAGATTGATTTTAGTAGATCTCAGGGGAGACAGACACCCTGCAAATGCTAGAATTTTCACATCAGATTTTGCCACTGGAGAAAAGATACCACAGAGTTAGAGGTACTGACTGTGGCTTGGAAATTAAAGGCTAAAAAATGTAGCTTTATTTTTATCTGTATCTCTCTCTGAAATCACCTGCTATTGTCTGAAACATGGATGACAGAAGCTGATGCTGTAACCGTAGAAATAGCTCTTAGAAGTCATTCCACATGACAGACTTTGCACACCATGGAAAGGGTCAGAAGGCCCTGAGGACTTAAATACTTATAAAGCCGCTAGCTATTTTTATGACAAAAATATCTTATATCTTGCAAGATACTGTTTTAGTCAGCATCCGCCAGTAAATATGCATCATTTTCATCTGGAAAAATTCTAGTATCTTAGATGTCAGGGAACATAAATCTTCACTGAGAGCTCAGTGGTACAGTTTAAAAAAAAGTCTTTAGCTGTCATATATGTGTCATGACTTTTACTTTTCTGCTTTAATAATATATAAGTGAAACATGAAACTCTATATCTCATAAAACAGCTCTTCAATATTTAATAGTATTCAGATGTCAAATATGCTAACTGTATAAGGGCTAACAATGATTTCAGTCAACCAGACTTTGGTAGTATTCTTGCTTGTTTTGCCTTGCTGAAATTTCTGATTTTCCTCATTCCAGGGTTAAGAAATTACGTAAATTGTTCTGTGAGGAATCTCAGAAAGTCCATCAAGAGGAAATAGAAGACACTTGAAACTCATAGAAAAGATAAGGGGTTCTGAAATCTGAGGAATATGAAGTTGACTAGGCTTTAAAAAAAGAGAACCAAAAAGTTAGATACCAAAGAAGTTTTAAGAATTATAGCTTCATTCAAATGAATACAGAAGAAAAAAGTCTCGTTGACAATTCACATATAATAATTTGATCATTAGTCCTCAAGAAACTATAACCAATAGTATTCTTTTGAAGACAATTTAGAATAGCCACAGTCTTTTACTGTCAGGCTGTATGGTATGCTCATTAATGTCTTTACAGGATATGGTCCCACCAAGAGATTGCTTGGGAAATTCATTATCAAAACCTTCTAGAGCAATTGTCAGAATTATCACTAATCTCTACTACCAACTGCTCAAGACAAAACAGACTCTGCCAGGAGAGGTAGGACTATTTTTTAAGTGTGATATTCACAATGACATTTTCTTTATAAAGGATCAGCATAAAATACTCATCCTTGTATTCATGATCCATCATTGTTTGAACCTAGTCACATCTTTATTTCTTACTGTTCTTAAGAAAGTAACAGTGATAAAGCATTGTTACTTCGATGCATGAGGCAGTATTCCTTTCCATTTTTCTACACTTTTCATTTATTTCACCCATTCAAAAACCAATGTTAAACACTCAATTGAAAAATGCATATAAACTAAAAATTTGATATGTGAAATCTTTTTCAAAACCAATTTTAGTAGATTTCTAAAAGAAAAAAGAGATATTCTTGATTCATCCTGATTTTTATGCACAAACTTACTTGTATTCCTACCCAATTTGAGTGCAAATAGATATATTCTAGAATATTCCAAGTGGTTCTTCACTGGAACATATTTTCTGGGAGTTGCACTAAAGCCACTTAATTTTAACAAAGTAGATAATGATTAAGAACAAAGACTGATTTTGTCTAGCCTATGTTTTTCTTAATGTAGTATGGTGCAACCAAATTTTCAATGCTTACTTTAGCACATGTAATTTTATGAAGTAATTTTGTAAATATGATGCTAAACTTTCTATGAATAAAATTTAAATTTAGGTGGTCGGAGTGATAGTACCACAGGTAGGGCATTTACAGATCCGGATTTGATCCTCAACAATCCAAGTGGTCCTCTGAGCACCAACAGGAGTAATTCCTAGTTCAGAACTATGTCTAAACTCTGAACATGAACATTGCTGGAATGACCCTAAAAAATATATATTTGTAAAATTTATATATATATATATATATATATATATATATATATATATATACTGGACAGGAGCACAGCGGGTAGGGCATTTGCCTTGCATGCAGCTGACCCAGTTTCGATTCCTCCATCCCTATAGGAGAGTCCAGCAAGCTACAAAGAGTATCCTTCCCACACTGCAGAGCCTGGCAAGGTACACGTGGCGTATTTGATATGCCGAAAACAGTAACAACAAGTTTCACAATGGAAATGTTCTGGTGCCCGCTCAAGCAAATCAATGAACAACAGGACGACAATACACACACACACACACACACACACACACACACACACATATATATATATACACACGTATATATGTATATATATATACGTGTATATATATATCCATTGGGACATATATCCTCCGACATCCAGATTGATCTATCACATCTTCTAGAAAGGCAATGCAGAGGATTATTCACGACTTCTACTCAGATCTCTTTGACAGACATGTCCACCTGCCCTCATACCAAATTCTGCAGGATGGATATGTCGTTCCCAATGTCCTCCCTTCTGAAATCAGACACGCCATTTTGTTGGTAAAGACGAGTACAGCACCTGGTCTGGACAAGATCAGACCCGAACACCTGAAGAATCTGCCACCAGTACTCATCAATACACTAGCCAGCTCTTCACACGCTGCCTGTCTGAATGCAAGTTTCTGTCTCAGTGGAAAACCAGTAGGACCGTTCTGTTATACAAGAAGGGAGACATCCACGACCTCGGCAGCTATCGACCAATCTGCCTGTTGTCTGTCGTCCACAAGTTGTTCACTCATGTCATCCTGAATAGAATAGGCAGAACACTAGATGAAGGACAACCATGCGAGCAATCCCGGTTCCGAAGGGATTCAGCATGATACACCATATCCACACAGTGACCAAACTCACTGAAGTTTCACAAGAGTTCAAGATGCCACTCTGTCTAACGTTCATCGACATAAAGAAGGCCTTCAATTCTGTTGAGACTGAAGTGGTTCTTGAAGCCCTAGCCAAATAGGGCATTCAAACTCAGTATATCAAAATCCTCTGCAAGCTGTATTGTGCACTCACTACAAGGAAGTGATCATTGCTATAAAGAGAGGGGTGCGGCAGGGTGATAACATTTCACTGAAATTCTTCAGTACCAACATGGAGAACATCATGTGACGACTGGAATGGGAAGGAATGGAAGTGAAGATAGATGGTCGGCAATTACACCACCTCCGCTTCACTGATGAAATCATTCTTATAACACCAAATATTAGCCAAGCGTCACAAATGCTGGCCGACTTAAACCAAGAGTGTGGAAAGGTCGGATTGCAGGTGAATCTCAACAAGACAATGTTCATGAAAAACGAACTGGTCCCTGAAGCTCCATTTGCTCTCAATGGAATGAACATCTCTGAATGCAGCAGCTATGTGTACCTGGGTCAAGAAATCAACATGAGGAACAACTTGGTGCCAGAACTGCGGAGGAGGAAGAGAGCAGCATGGAATGCCTTCAAGAGTGTAGAAGACGTGGTTAAGAGAACGAAGAAACTCCGACTCTGGGCACATCTTTTCGATTCCACCATTCTTCCTGCACTAACATATGCCTCAGAGACCTGGGCCCTGCGCAAACAGGATGAGAACGCTATTAGGGTATCCCAAAGAGGAATCGAAAGAGCTATGGTAGAAATATCATGTCTCACTCAAGTGAGAGAAGGAATCCAGATTCTGACCTCTGTCGATGGTCAAGAATCTGGGATGCTGTCTCTTTTGCCAAGGCATCAAAAACCAGATGGGCCGCTCATGTAATGCGATTCAGAGACGACCGCTGGACTAGAGCTGTTAGTGACTGGATTCCACGTGACGTGAGAAGACCTCGTGGCCGCCCACCAACTAGATGGTCAGATTTCTTTGTCAAATCCCTGAATGAATGATTTGAGGCTGTTCCTTTTCCTGGAGCAAGCAGATATCATTGGGCTGCACTAGCACGAGACAGGGACAAATGGAGACGTTACTGGTGCCCGCTTGAGCAAATAGAAGATCAACGGGATGACAAGTGATACAAGTGATATGTATATACACATATATATAATTAAAATATATTACAAAATTACAAAATTGAAATATTAATTAATGAGCTCAATGTTCTTTATTTCAAGTCAAATCATCCCATGTAGTTAGAGAGCATAGTGTTTTAAAAGCAGTGGAACACAGTTCCATGTCATTTTGTATTAGAACAAGTTTTTTTTAATTATTTTTGGGGGGGAAGGTCACACCCGGCGATTCACAGGGGTTACTCCTGGATCATGTGCTCAGGAATTACTCCTGGCGGTGCTCGGGGGACCATATGGGATACTGGGAATCGAACCTGGGTTGGCCGTGTGCAAGGCAAACACCCTACCCACTGTCCATCACTCCAGTCCCAGAACAAGTTTTATATAGTGTTAAAAGATGCAACAGGGAGACAAGAGATATAGCATAGGGATTGATGCACTTGCCTTGCATGTGATTCCAGTTAGATCACCTGTACTTCACATAGGTCCCTAAAATATCCAGTTATAAACTCAGTGCATAGCCAGGAATAATACTAAAGCACCAATGGGTGTGTCTCAATTCCCCTATTTTTTTTTGGGGGGGGGCAAAAAGAGAAAAAGGGAATGGTTGGCTGGAAGATATGGGGTATTTTTTTGTTTCTTTGTTTAATTTTGAGGGGACATATGCAACAGTAATTTGGGACTTACCCTTGCCTAGGTGCTCATGAGTGAGCACCTGATGTGCCTAAGCGATCCTGCCATGCCTGGGATCAACACCAGCTGTCCTGTCTGCAATGCATCCACTTTGCCTATTCATTTTTCTTTATTTTTCAAGTTGTGATTGAGTCCATTTATTTTATTTTATTTTATTTTGTTTTGTTTTATTTTATTTTATTTTATGTTGGTTAAGCCACCTGGCTGTGTTCAAAGTTTATTAATGACTATGCCTAGGAATCACAACAGGCAGGATTGGGCAAGCAAATATGGTGTCAGGGGTTGAACCAGGTACCTTACCTGCTATACTGTCTCTACGGCCCTGGTATATCTTTATAAGGCTAGTAACTTCTGTTTCGTAGAGTCAGGTAATCTAGTTATAGCTGAGTTGGAAGGCTATAATTGGTGGAGTTTAGGTATCCTTGAGAGGTGTTCCTAAGAGCAAGCTGCCATGTTTAAAGGTTTTGTTTTTTGTTTTTTGTTTTTGTTTTTGTTTTTTTTGCTTTTTTGGGTCACACCCAGCAATCCTCAGGGGTCACTCCTGGCTCTGTACTCAGGAATTAACCTTGGCCATGCTCAGGGGACCATATGGGATGCTGGGAATCGAATCCGGGTCGGCCGCGTGCAAGGCAAATGCCCTACCCGCTGTAAAGTTTTGACAGAGGAAGGGATACTAGTGCAGGCTCCATTCTGTGGGTCTCAGTATATTGATTATCTCCCTATTATCACCTATCATATAATTGCTAGAGAGTTATATATGAATTGATAGAGCACGTACTCAAAGTATTATCCTTCTTACTATTTGTAGCCACAAAGGTGTTTAACCTTATTCATCTATTGATGCTCAAAAAATATGAAAATCACTAGGCAATCTAGCTTCCTGAGAAATTCTAATATAAACAAAATGTACCTATAATCATAATCTCTGTTTTGTTGCCTTGCTTCATATACAGTTAAATCATTATTGCAGTATTTAACTACATGTATTGTGTTTGAATAATATAGTAATACTCTGCACTAGGAGGATAAACCCTGTTCCTTTGTTCCTCTTTGTTGACAATGAATACTTAAGACAACTCCAAAAAGCACAAACAATGTGGTATCATCTATTACATGACAGGATAATGAGAAATTTCCCCTCTCTAATATGGAAGTAATGACAAAACAGAAAGCGAAGCATCAGTTCTTGATACAGTTGAAGATAAATGACAGACCTGTAAGATGAGTATAGTGAGATATAAAAATATAAAATGTTTTCTTTTTGTCTTAAATTCTACAGCTAGGGAAAAGTGAATAGCAATAATGTCATAATGAGTTTTATATAATCTATAATCTACATATAATCTATCTCCTTGCTTCTTGTGACCTGAAAGTGTGAAATAGACAGATAAAATGAAAGAATAATTTAAAACATGGATAGTACCTAAGAAATCTCCCCGTGGTGGTAGGGAGAAAATGTTTTCAAAGCATAGAGAACTTCCCAAACATAGGTAGAATGTAGAAGAGTTCCCTGTGTCTGTTTCTTTAGAACTAAGTAAGGGTAGAAATAGCGGAAAGTAATCATTTTCTTGTGCATTCCAGAGCAAAAAAAAAAAAAGTGGGGGGTTTAAACAGCTAAAAGGGAAAAAGATCTGTAAGTAGTCTGTCTTAAGTACAAGAAAAAGTGAAGGAAATCCATTTATGCCCAAAGTACCACCGTTTTACTTCCTCATAACTAGGTTGTTTGTCAGGATATGGAATTCTAAAGACAAAATTTTACATCATGTCATTTAAAAGAAACATTAAAAGACACTCTTGCTCTGTGTTTACTTCTTACACAACCCAGGGATAACCTCACTTTTTTTCTATGCTTCTTTTCATAGAATTGCTTTCTTGGCCAAATTCTTCATAGAAGTAGATACATTATATAAAATATAGCAATTCACAGAACATTTCCCAAACAAGGTTCTCTTTATTTTCTTCATCTTTTGGGGGCTTTTTTCTTGTATGTTTAGTGAACCAATGTAGTATTTTATTGAAAAAAACTGTAGTATTGTATTGAAAAAAATTAGAGAAATGTAAGGGAAGAGAAAGAGGGAGAGATCATGTGTTCAAGAAAAACATAAGTTTGTCTAGAGTTGAAAAAAGCCTAAATGTTTTCTTCATTGATTTTTAGTGCCTGGAATCTGTGGTCCAATCAGAGGGAAGAGAGGATGCCAACAAGTCAGCAGAAATGAGTGAGATACATGTGAAAGCCATGAAACAGTCTTTCTTAGGATGAAAAGCCCAATTTTAGGATCCCACAATCTCCAGGAAATAGGAGTATCTCAAGTGATCATTATACAGTAAATATATAGTGAACATATTTGAAAGAATCATAAAAAATTAAGTTGAGGCTAGAATGTATATTTTTCCCTTTTGTGAAGATAGACTGGTACCAGTAAAAGAAGAAATTAAATTATCATATCCCAACCTGAACTGGAGGGCTAAATTATTTTCCGGTGGCTTTTGTTTTTTGGGATGTGGGCCAGTCTCTGTGGTGTGAGATGATATCTCATTGTTGTTTTGATCTGCATCTCCCTGATGATTAGTGATGCGGAACATTTTCTCACGTGCCTCTCAGCCATTTGGATTTCTTCTTTGGGAAAGTTTCTGTTCATTTCATCAGCCCATTTTTTGATCGGGTTGGCAGTTTTCTTCTTGTGAAGTTCAACCAGTGCATTGTATATCCTTGTTATCAACCCTTTATTGGATGGGTATTGTGTAAATATCCTTTCCCATTCTGTAAATTGTCTTTGGATTTTGGTCACTGTTCATTTTGAGGTGCAGAAGCTTCTTAGTTTGAGATAGTCCCATTTACTTATCCCTGTTTTCACTTGCTTGGCCAGTGGAGTGTCAGCTTTGAAGATACCTTTGGCTTCAATGTCCTGGAGGGTTTTGCCGACCTTGTCTTCAATGTACCTTAGGGATTCTGGTCTGATGTTGAGGTCTTTAATCCATTTTGATCTGAATTTTGTACATTGTGATAGGTGGAGGTCTAAGCCAATTTTTTTGCATGTAGCTGTCCAGTTTTGCCAGCACAATTTGTTAAACATGCTTTCCTTGCTCCACTTCACATTTCTTGCTCCCTTATCAAAGATTAGATGATCATATATTTGGGGGTGCGTGTCTGAGTATTCACCCCTGTTCCATTGGTCTGCAGCTCTGCCTTTGTTCCAGTACCATGGTCTTTTAATGACTACCGCTTTGTTGTAGAGTTGGAAGTTGGGGAGGTTGATTCCTCCCATTTTCATTTCCCAAGAATTGCTTTAGCTATTCGTGGGGGCTTATTGTTCCATATGAATTTCAGGAGCGCTTGCTCCATTTCTTTGAAGAATGTCAAGGGTATCATTATAGGGATCACATTGAATTTGTACAATGCTTTGGGGAAAATTGCCATTTTGACAATATTAATTCTTCCAATCCATGAGCAGGGGATGTCTTTCCATTTCTTTGTTTCCTGTTTTATTTCCTGAAGTAGTGTTTTGTAGTTTTCATTATACAAGTCCTTTACCTCCTTAGTTAAGCTGATTCCGAGGTACTTGATTTTTTGAGGCGCAATTGTGAATGGGATTGCTTTTCTCATGTCACTTTCTTCTCTTTCATTATTTGCATATAGGAAAGCCATGGACTTTTGGATATTGATTCTATAGCCTGCCACTTTACTATACGAGTCTCTTGTTTCTAAGAGTATCCTGGTAGAGGTTTTAGGGTTCTCTAGATATAGTATCATGTCATCTGCAAATAGTGAGAGCTTGATTTCTTCCTTTTCTACCTGAATGCCCTTGATATCTTTTTCTTGCCTAATCGCTATTGCAAGTACTTCCAGTACTATACTGAACAGAAGTGGAGAGAGTGAGCATCCTTTTCTCATCCCTGTTTTAGAGGGAAGGCTCTTAGTTTTTCCCCATTGAAGATGATGCTTGCCGTAGGCTTGTGATACAGGGCTTTAAGTATATTGAGGAAGGTCCCTTCTATAGCCATTTTGGCGAGCGGTTTCATCATAAACAGGTGCTGGATCTTGTCAGATGATTTCTCTGCATCCATTGATATGATTATATAATTTTTATCTTTTCTTTTGTTGATATGATGGACCACATCCCAAAAAACAAAGGCAACCGGTGTTGGCATGGATGTTGGGAGAAAGGGACACTCCTACACTGCTGATGGGAATGCCGACTGGTTCAGCCCTATTGGAAAACAATATGGACGATTCTCAAAATGTTAGAAATTGAGCTTCCATTTGACCCAGCAATACCACCTGGGAATATATCCTGGAGAGGCAAAAAGGTATAGTAGAGATGGTATCTGCATTTCTATGTTCATTAACACTGTTTGCAATAGCCACAATATGGAAAAAACCAAAGTGCCCCAAAACAGATGACTGGCTAAAGAAATTCTAGTGTATCTACACAATGGAATACTACGTAGCTGTCAGAAAACATGAAGTCATGACATTTGCATATAAGTGGATCAACATGGAAAGTATCATGCTGAGTGAAATGAGTCAGAAAGAAAGAGACAGACATAGAAAGATTGCACTCATATGTGGAATATAAAGTAGCTGAGAGGTACAAACTTACAATGTTTCAATTTCTGAAAGATATTTCTCTGGACTTAGTTACTAAAATACTAAAATACAGAAATCCAAAACCATGAGGCTGCTAGTGCGGCCTCTCGACCTCATATCTCCTCATTCTCGGCAATGGAAAACAAATCATCAAATGCTTTCTTTTCAGCAGATTGATTTTAGGGAGGAGAAACTCCAAATAAATAATAGTGAGTTTTTTGTTGAAATATTGAATGTAATCAAAGTAAAGTAAAAGTAAAGTGAAATTTACCAGTTACACATGCGGGGTGGAGGGCTGGGGTAGTGGGGGGAAGGTGGGAGGTATACTGTGATTCTTGGTGGTGGAATATGTGCACTGGTGAAGGGATGGGTGTTCGAGCATTGTATAACTGAGACTTAAACCTGAAAGCTTTGTAACTTTCCACATGGTGATTCAATAAAACAATAAATAATAAAAAATAAATAAATTATTTTCCAATGTATTTATTAATCCACGAGTAAATATTTGCTGGGGTACTATAACAGATACTTGAGATATGGAAATGAGCAAATTTGTACTAAAGAACTTGAGTACAAAAACATAGTAAAAAAAACTTCAAACAAAATTAGAACAAGAAGCTCTATTCATGAAAGTGATACTATCTATAGTGAGAATACTAAACATGAAGCAATTGAGAAACTGCAGAAAGAGAAGTTGACAGGATTCGAAGAAAAGTACAGCTTGAAATGCTTCGGTAGTTCACCAATGCAAATTTAGATTTACTTAATTGGGTTTGAAATGCTACCTTTAAAATACTTTCCTGTGCCAGAGATATACTATAGCAAACATGATGCTTGTCTTGCACATGGCAAAATTGGGTTAGATTCCCCATAGTGCATAATGATCCACCACTATCCTCACCAGGATTCCTCCCTAAGTGTTTAGGAAGTGTAGTAGTAAGCCCTGAGTGTGGCTAAGTCTGATCCCAACACAAAATTAAATAAGTTATATAATACTTTCCTCAGAATTCAGTATTCCAATCATTGTTATTGCCTTGGGGGCAAAGTCTAATACTACTCACTTTTATTTTTTGTATTTATACTCTCACATTTGCTTTCCTTAAAAATAATTTAATTTTGTTTTAGTCCTTATGCTCTATTTTTAATACGACTTTGTTTTCATTCATGTGCCAGTGATATTTTCTTTGAAAATCTAATGTTTTTTGAAACAAAGTGATTTTGTTTTATAAATTTATGAAAAGTATTACTTTACCTTTCTTGGTTCATTCTTTCAGTCAAGTGTTGAATTATTTGTTTTTACTTCAGTGCCTTATCTTTTGTCTCTTAATTGATATCACCTTGGCTTTTCCCCTAATATGCTCATTTCTAATTGCATATTTAATTTTTGTTATCCTGTACTGTAGTTTAACTTTCAAAATCCATCCTTATTTTTTGAGTATTATTTGTATGATATCTTTTTTCTTACTTAGTGGCTTTGATATCTTATTTAAATCTGAGCATATTAATTAAAGTTTTAACATACTGTTTTATTTTGACTTTGAAGGTTTCCTCCATATGGCTGTGAGTTCTATTTTGTAATGTTTTCCATAGAATGGCTAATGACCATAAAAAAAGGCAAAAAAAACCCAAACTCCCAAAATAGCAAATTGCTATTGAGAATACATAAATTCATTTATTGCTGGCAAAAATACAAAATGGTAGTCTCTTATGAAGAGAGTTGTTAGTTTCCTACATAGCTAGTCATATTTTAGGATGCTACCCTATCATTTTTACCCCTATATTTTACTCAACTAATTGTACTTACTATACAAAATCAGAAAAGCAAATCTTATAGGAATTTTATTAAAAAGTATTAAAAATAGGAATCAACCTAGATGCCTTTAATTAAATGAATGAATAGATGGTGGTGCACCCATGTGTAGTGGCATCCTATTGAGAAATAGCAAGATAACAATGAATGCAACTAGATGGATGGATCCTACAGTTTAGTGAAAGAAAGCAATATTAAAAGGTATGAGTCAAATGACCTGCTAGGGAAAGTTAACTTACTGAGATGACACATTGCTGTCCTTTAAATCATCAGGAAAGGGAGGAACTTTACTTGAAGTGAAGGACTAAAGAGTTTTAGAAAGTGACACTCATTTTACAAAATGTTGCAATGGAGAACACATGCCACTACGAATAATCTTTAAAACTTTACATGTAGAGTGAATCTTCAGGTATGCAAAATTGTACATAGGAAGGAGAAATAGTGTATGAATTAAAGTGCTTTCCTTAGTTATTGCTTTTTTTGGCCCAGACATAGTTTTGATCTCTGGTACTACATATGGTTCCCTGAGCACTGCCAAGAATGATCCCTGAACACAGTTTGGTGTGGTTCAAAAACAAACATAAAATTTTAATTATTTAGAAACTTGAGGCATCTCAGGATAGAATGCAAAATGGTGAAAAGTAATTCCATTGAGTGTCTGAAAAAGGGTTCAGGGGAAGGGCCTATCTCACATGCGGTTGATTCTGGTTCTATTTCTGGCACCATGTAACATCGACCAAGCATGTCAAGGTCGCTCCTGAACACAGAACCAGTAAAAGTCCTTGAACACTCCTGCATGTGCACCCTCAAAACAAAAGAATTTCACTGTTTTTCACATATGTTGAATAACTCAAACTGTTGTGAGGAAAATGTTTCAGAGGTAAGTATCTTCATAAATGATAGAATTTGCAAGAATAAAACTAGAAAGAAATGAACATATTCCCTATACCACACCTATCAGAGTTGGTTTGTAGAGACATAAAGACTAGTCATTTCGAAACCACCAAATGTGTATAAAAGAATACAAACTGAGATACACAGTGGATGGTGGTAGCCACATTTGTTTTCTACTTTGCTGTGGATTTCAGATGGGCAAGGAGAGAAGGTTTGTATTTTTAAGTGGTGATTGAAGAGATTTGAAGAGATAAGAACTCTTGTTTCAATTATTATAGACACTACTCCCTACAAATAGAAAAAGTTATACACATGTGTTTTAATGGTTGATATATATACACTTAACATTTCCTTCATCTGGTATCTAATGGGGCCTAGAAGTCATTCAGTAATAAACATGCTACAGAAACAAGCATTTTCATCATAAGAAAAAAATATTGCGGGACTGGAGCAATAGCAAAGTGGGTAGGGCATTTTCCTTGCACAAGGCCGACCCAAGTTCGATTCCCACATGGTCCCACATGGTCCCCTGAGTACTGCCAGGGGTAATTCCTGAGTGCAGAACCAGGAGTAACCCCTGTGCATTGCCAGGTGTGACCCAAAAAGCAAAACATAATTGCAATGTGGAATAGTGCATGTTAATCTTTTTGGTGATTATTTCACAATATATACATAGATCTAATCATTTATACTATGCATCAACAAATAGGTTATACATAAACTATATTTTAGTAAATCATATATCCACAACAACATTCCCAGATGGATATCCTGTCACCTCTATTTCCTATAGCATGGGAGAAAAAAAACTCTTGTATAATGTAATTATTTTTTATATAACCTTCATTTATCCCTTCTGATAAACCTCATATATCTGATATGGGGGTCACTTCTAATATCTGAAACTCTATGACAGAATGACTTGTTCTCTGGTTCTATTTCAGTGTTGTGGAATATGCTTTATCAATTATTCATTCATTTCATTTTTCTTGGTTTTAGGATTTTCATTATATTCACTTCCTGTGATATTTTTATAACTTAATTTTTCTCATCTGCTTACAGTGTTTATACTTTCAAAGAGGAAATAAATTTAACTATCAGTTCTTAGGTTTATTTTTAAATGTTCAATATGAATTAAGTTTAAATAAACATTAAGCTGTATTTTACTTGGCATGGGATTTAGTTTCTTTTGCCAAATAATCTATTTTTTTATAAATTTATTGAGAAAATAGTTTCATTCATCCAACAAATGTCTATTTGAGAATTTACGATAGTCTAAGCAATATAAATGCCACCCAGGCTTCATTAAAATATTTGTCATTTAAGTAAAGCAAGAAATTATTAAAGAGTGTTTAATAGGTAATGACTGCAATTGAATAGTATATCAATTTAGCTGCTGTCTATTAGGTGAACTGGAAAAGCACACTAATTTCAGCAGAGAGATCAGGTAAGAAAATAATCTGACTGAATATAAATAATTATAGTAATTTGGACAAAAGTGTTGTTAAAGGGTCTAAATAGATAATTTATCATTTGATTTTTGTGTGAGATCATAACTTAAGAAAGAAAATTAGAAAGAAATTAAGAATTAAAGGAAGAAAAAGGGGAAAGAAAATATTTTAAAGTGAGATAGAGGTGGTGAACTTATTTACTTAATATTTTTAGATGAAATTATGGGTACTGATTGACTTTTTAGTACTAAAAATGAAACCAGTGTGTTTCCTAAATTTTCTAAGTGAGTATGTTTTTTGGGGAAGGGAAGCAAGGGAGTATATTTTAAGGGCTATATTTCATATATGTGTTACACTCTAGTAACTAGTAAAATGAATTGCAATAATATTTAAGCAAAGTCCCAAAGCTAGGGCTGGAGCAATAGTGCAGTGCGTAGGGAACTTTCCTTGCCAGCTTGTGACCAGTATTTGATCATTTGGATCCTTTATGGTCCCCTGAGCCTTCCAGGTCCCTGAGCCTTCCTGAGTGCAGAGACAGGAGTAAAAGCCCTGTGCTCCCCAAATCAAACCCAAAACCAACCAAACAAAAAAGGAACAAGGCAAGTGGTATTCAGTTAACACCTTTTCTATAGTTTCCTTGTTCTTAAAAATAAGACAAGATACACAGTCCTATAGATATAATAATATTTGTCCAAGTAAAGAACCCTCACGAGTTGGAGAGATAGTAAATTAGGGAAGGTTTTCCCCTTACAGGAGGCCAACTCAGAATTAATCCTCAGGATCATGAACCTCAAAGGACCTCTGTGATCGCCAAGCACAGAACCATGCAAAAGTAAGCCTTGATGAATGCTGGGTGTGTTCCAAAAGCCCTCAGATTTTGAAAAAATGATGAATAAAATAAAGAATTCTCAAAGAAAAGTTTAGAATCTAACTAAAAAGAAAATTTAAGCAAATGAACTATTTACGAATATAAGCTTAAACATAACTTTCACTTTGCTAGAGAAGTTAGCTGGAAATCAGAAACAATTTTGCAGGTGACACACAGTTTGGACATATTTACATCCTAAATCGTTAATTAAACAAAAACCTAGTAGGTAACTGATTATTCAAAATTCTGTTTTCTATGAAATCTCACTGAATATTGATGGCTAGAAATAAATAGTTTTATTATCAGATTTGTTGTGTATGAAAACCTATACTGCTGATGAGGTGTTTTTTTTTTATCCATAATGACAATGATTACAGTACTCCAGTGCTATAGAAACCATTCAAAAGTCTCTCATGCTGAATTACATCCGGTGAAAGAGAGTTGTACTTAATTCCTGTAAAGTACTTACTTTACTATTATTTTAAGATTATGAGATTTCACAAATTTGCATAAGAGTACAAATGCTATTTTTAAGATTTATTTTTTGTTTGTTTTCCATGTTTGGTTAATTGAGTTTAGCAAAACCTAATATAGTGTACTGTTCTATACAGTTCGTCAAAAGCAGTGATCTATATAGGAAACACATATCTATAATTAGTAACCTAGTAGGTGTAGTTGATTAAAAATGTAAAGTTATTGATGATGTAATGAACTAATAGGTTAATTCATTAAAAATAGTAAATGTATTGATGATATACTAAGGAAGAAATGCTAAAGATAAATAAAACCCCATGATTGCATCCAACAGCATTCTTATATCACCGAATTCTACTGCAATTATTTATTTGTTTTTTGAAATATAGCTTAATGAAATTTTATTGGAAAAGCAAGAAGGTAAAGAAAATTGTCACAGATGCTTTTTCAATATTCAGGGCTTTACTCTATAAGGTTTATATACTTTTCCCACATAGGGATAATGCTAGGATGTAGAATTGCTTTAAACTTTCTCAAACAATCCTCCAGCACATAAGTATACGCATAGAGACACAAATACATGCACTCACACACAGACACAAACACCACATGCAACACACATTTATCCTCTTTGTTTTCTTGGCAACAAAGGGTGAAAAATGTTGCTTCATATAAAGTTATGAGTGTTCATTCATGACAGAAATCATGTGTATTTATTGCCTATAATATATTTTCAGTAGAATTTCTGATTGTGATTGCAGCAATCAGTATATATTGAGCATGGCAATTTTTCGTAACAGTGTT
This sequence comes from Sorex araneus, assembly GCF_027595985.1. Classification (NCBI taxonomy): domain Eukaryota; kingdom Metazoa; phylum Chordata; class Mammalia; order Eulipotyphla; family Soricidae; genus Sorex; species Sorex araneus. The sequence continues at coordinate 178,501,267 of NC_073313.1, forward strand.
TTGCCAAATTTTGACACTTTCTCTGAAAAGATTATATTTCTTTTATTTTTAAGTTGATGTGAACATTCTCAGGATGACATCCAAAACTAAACTGTAATGCTTCATTGGGAAACTAATAATTCCCCTGGTGGCACTCACAATAGGGCGCTGTCACTTGGAACTTTAACGTCACTATAAGAGACAGCAAGAAAGTACATTTATAAACGAATATGTTGGGTGGAAATCCAAAAGAATAATGTAAAACGTGCCTTGGTATTTTAAATATTTACTTAGATATGTCTTCTACAGCAAGCCTCAAATATGATAACCTGGCAGGTGATTAAATCTATTTTAAAGAATGTTAAATAGGGGTATTATTCCCTTAGGTTTAATCACTGACTTCACATGTATAATTTTATTTCCAATTTTAACCAAAATATCAGTTAAAGAAAAATGCACTGTGTATTGTCAGTAATAATATTTCAGCACACATATTTATCACTTATTAACTCTAATCTCATGGGCAGAGGAAGAACCATTTCATTGAGAGAGACATGTTTTCCCTTTAGGCATTGAAATAAACTATAATCACTGTTATCTAGACTTAACTGTCTTCTGTTACTAAAGTCATAACTTTAAAAGAGGCTTTTGGACACACAGTAATGTGGTAATGGAACATGATGGTTCTATTAACATAATCACTACTAGTGCAAGAATGGATCTTCTTACTAGTTTGTTTACAGTTAAAGTGCCTCTGATGGATTTCTGGAGGCTAGACAGTTCTACAATTAACTAATGGGATCAGAAGTTAGAGTTTTTCTGGGTTTGTTCCCTTCCATTTTCTTGTCTATTAAGCAATATCTTTCATTACGCTCATCTATCTCCAGTGAATATGTGGGATCTATGTATTCTTGAATTTTTCCCTGATAACCTATTGAGGTTATAAAATGAGAAGAATTTAGTTCTCAAGATTTCCCAGTAGACCCCATTTCTCTGATGTCTATGGGCTTATTGAATCTCATCAAGTACCAACTATTTCAATGAAGTGGTACTAAGACCCCTGACACCTAGATAATATTAGCATATTTATGTAACCAATAATGACTTTTGAGATTTTTTCCTAAAAATAAAAAAAATATCTTTTGCATAATTACTGTTCTCTGGTAATTCATAATGACTGCATAGCAGGAAGTTGGAATTGAACCTAGGAGAAAAGGGGAAAGCTTGTCTTGCTTCTTTCACTGGTGAAATGAATGCAACTATAAAACTTCAGTCCTCTGAGGGACTTTAATACACAATTCCCAGTAGAAAAATGAGGAAACCAAAGTTTCTGAGGAAGAATAGAGTTTAGAATTGAAGAACCAGATAGCATTTTATTTTCAGCTGCACTTTGCATCATTGTTAACCCCTGGTTAATTATGTCACTGAAAATCAGGTGTGAAATGCATGCATATTGCCTAGTTCTTGGAGGTCCACTTGCTAATGACTATCAGTAATCCACTTTCATTTAACATATGTACTTTCATTTAACATATATTGAAATCACAGTGTATGTATAGCTCCCAGATTTACTTAGGTATCTTTTATGTTCCTAAATTTTAATTTCTTTGCTACATGCAAGATAAAATAGTATTGAGTTTTAAGCAGTATTTCAGTCTTTTATTGTCAAATAAAAGAGAAGATATCATAGAGAGGATATCAGTCATGTTGTGGTCTTTGACTTGCTGTTTTATTTGTGATAATACCACATATTTTAGTTCTACTTAGCAACCATAAAACATCTATTTCACTCTATTCATTGAAGTACAGAAACTTTAAAATGATACTTTTTGTTGAAATATTTTATATAGTTTATTAACATATGTAAAGAAATTGTAAGTAGAAATCAACAAACTTGCAATCAATTTACTGTAAATAGAATGATAATTTGCTATTATGTTTAATTTGTTTAATTACATGATTGTTAATTGAGAAAAAAATGCCCTCTCAATTCTGTATAATAAGTATAAATATGAAGCTACTTCTACATTCATAAAAAAAATATCTAAATTTTGTTCCACATGACCATGACAACTCAACCATGAACAAATACAGTCCTGAGATTATTTTAAAATATTTTATCTGCCTATAATATTTAAGTAATTGCTTAATATATTTAAATATTTAATTGAGGAAATGCATTAATCCATCTATACTAGATATTTTTCAATTTAGCTCACAGTTTAATGGAGGAAAACAGAGAAGAACAACAGCAAAGGTAAACTCAAGAATTAATCACTGACATATGGCAATCAGGTAAATCAACCTAGAAATAAATGTGTTGAGAAATCCTTTACATCCAGAGTGGCTTCACTATTCAGTTATGTGAGATGCTTGTGCTTAGGAAGATAGCATCCAAGACCTACAGCTATCAGCATGCAGTTGCCTTAGCATTTTTACCTTCTCCAATCAAAAGGCATAAATGCAATCTGTTATGACACACATATATTCAGCAGAGATGTTCAAACTGCACTTACATTTTAGTAACTGGCAAAAAAAAACACTGAGAAAACCCTCAAATTTCTGTGTTCCTTTACTTTGAAACTTGCTCCTTAACTTTTCCCTTTATCACAGTGATAGCTAAACTGTTCCAGTAAAGTCATAATAAATCAACCACATTTAGGACTCTGCTGGTTTCACTGAGAGTTTCAAGAGACATAAAATGCCTTCATTTTAACTTTTACTTTGAAACTTACAAAAGAGTATGATAAACACAAATTAAATTGTGAAAATTTATGAGACCAAGATCTGTTATATAAGTGAACTGAAGTCATTATAAATTTTAAATAATTATGACAGTTTACAGGATTATTTTATTGATCTGTCTGATGCTATGATGGAAACACTACGGATTGGCTAGTTCTTTAACATTTATTTCTCAAGTTCTGTAAGCTGGGCATTATTGCCTCATTTTTGGACAGATCATCCTTACAGGCTCAACTCACCAATGGTCTCATATCAAAGTATTACTATGTCAAGGATTAAGTTTTCAATATATAAATTGTGTTAAGGTGACACTGCTACCATGTAAGCTCACTGCCCAGTAAAATATTCTGGATTTTCTGGAGTGACATCTCCAAACTTTACAATACTAACATCCCAGTAGAAACACACCAGGTTGGTTGGAAATATAACGTTGAAGTCAACTAAGCTCAATGAACAAAAATATTAACACAGAAAGCTCACAAGAATAGCTTAGTAAGCCCTCAGATAAAGACTTACTGTCCTGGTTTTGATAACTCCATTAGCCAGATGATGGTAATAAGTAATATAAAATACATTAATCCTTCTATGGGGGCAGATTTGAAGCGTGGCTCAGAAAATATGGACCATGGTGGTGGGAAGGTCACAGTGGTGGTGGTATTGGTGTTTGAATATTGAGTTCCTCTAAGAAATTTATTGTGGACAAGTTTGTAAACCATGGTGTATAAGTAAAGTAAAAAAATATATATATAATAATTTGTATAGTTGAACAAAAGACAAGCATGTATTTTATAGAAGATGAGATTTTCAGTAAGACCTATTTTATACACGCAAAGGTTCTTATGACCATTACAATCACTGTCACTGTCACTGTCACTGTCATCCCCTTGCTCATAGATTTGTTTGAGCGGGCACCAGTAATGTCTCCATTGTGAGACTTGTTGTTACTGTTATTGGTATGTTGGATACGCCATGGGTAGCTTGCCAGGCTCTGCCCTGTGGGCTAAATACTCTCAGTAGCTTGCTGGGCTCTCCAAGAGGGCTGGAGGAATCGAACCCGGGTTGGCTGCGTGCAAGGCAAATGCCCTACCCATTGTGCTCTGGCTCCAACCCACTGTTATTGTCAAACAGAAATAAACTACCATGATTTATTTTAATTTTTTTATTATTTATTATTTATTTATTTATTGTAATGGAACCCCATGAGGCACAGTTACAGACTTACAAACTTTTGTGGTTTATGTTTCAGTCTTACAACGATCGAGTACCCATCCCTCCACCAGTGCCCATTCTCCAACACCAATGTCCCCAGTGTGCCACCCCCATCCCCACCCCATCCTCCCACCACACCCCGGCCCAAATCTGTGGCAGGGCATACCGTTTCTCTTGATCTCTCCTTTTGGGTGTTGTGGTTTACAAAAGAGGTATTGAGTGGCCATCATGTTGATCTATAGTCTACTTTTAGCACATATCTCCCAGCCCCAGCGGTCCTCCAACCACACTTTACCTGTGTGTTCTCTTCTTTCTCTGAGCTGCCTTTTCCTCCAGCAGGTGAGGCTGGCTTCCAAGACGTGGAGCAGACCTCCTGGTACTTATCTCTCCTAATCTGGGGTGCTAGTCTCCCATTCTGTTACTTTATATTCCACAGACGAGTGCAATCTTTTTATGCCTGTCTCTCTTTCTTACTCATTTCACTTAACATGATACTTTCCATGTTGATCCACTTATATGCAAATTTCATGACTTCATCTTTTCTAACAGCTGCATAGTATTTCATTGTGTAGATGTACCAATGTTTCTTTAACCAGTCATCTGTTTTTGGGCACTCGGGTTTTTTTTCCAGAGTCTGGCTATTGTAAACAGAGCTACAGTGAATGTACAAATGCAGATTTCATCCTGACTATACTTCATTACCTCTCCGGGATATGTTCCCAGGAGTGGTATTGCTGGATCAAATGGGAACTCAATTTCTAGTTGTTTTGAGAAAAGTTGATACTATTTTCCCAAAGGGCTGAACCAGTTGGAATTCCCACCAGCAGTGAAGGAGAGTCTCCTTCTTGCCACATCTGCACCAACACTGGTTTCTTTTGTTTTTTTGGATGTGGGCCAGTCTCTGTGGTGTGAGGTGATATCTCATTGTTGTTTTGATCTGCATCACCTTGATGATTAGTGATGAAGAGCAAGTCAGGTGTTACATACATAAGCTTCCACAAGTTTAAAAATTTTCATGCAGAAATGTGTAAGAGCTCACAAAGAGATATGAAATAATGTACCATTGCTTCCATTGAGGCTCTGATGACAGTTGCATTTCATCACTGTGTTGAATGAAAGATATCTTGTTATTTTTCAGCTTTATAAAATCTAGTATTCTTGAAGTTAGGAAACTAATAACTAGCAAATTACTTAAGCAATGAAGTTGGGCTAACATATATTACAAAAGGATTTTGTGAAGGTAAAAGTGGCCCAGAGAAAAAGTCCTGCTGGAGCTATCTTCTTTAGTCTTTTGTTAGTCACATTTTCATTAGGCAAACTATTACTTACATCTGTACTATTCTAGCTACTGAAAATACATGAGTCTGAATGCACAACTTTCAAAAAACATTCTCCTTAGTAGTGGGAACCACCCATAAAATAGTCAAGCATTTTAAATATTAGATGATAATATTTTAGAGACAGAATAGAAACAAGCTTAAATTTATTTTTCAAATATACACTAGTTGTTTGAATAGGTGGTAATTTAAATGCATAAACTGAAAATGTAACAAAAATATAACTTTTATCACAGCTGATTTAAAAATGACCTCCCTGGTCTTTTTTTTTTTTTTCAGAACTGTTTGCCTCTACAATTGTTTTTCAGCCTTTGACTTTGAGCCTGAATATATCAAGATTGTTCCCATGTATTTGATGTACTCAGCAGACTGTTGGGTTCAGTTTCCTTATCCATCCAATTGTTCTGTGTCTCTTGATTAGGCCATTGATACGATGTTAAATAATTGAGATGAAATAATGTATTTTCATAATTTTGTAGAAGTTATGAGTGTTTGTGAAGTTTGCCTTTTCTTCTAAAGAAGATCCTTTAGTGCTCTTTGCAAAATGTTTCAGGAATATGAAGTTATTGTCATGATTTTATCTATTAAGTTTTGTATAATTCCTTCAAAAATGAAACATAATGTATACACATAGAGTATTCTTGGTGAGGCATTAATGTCATTAAGGGATTTTTTTGTTCCTTACTATATCCCACCATTTATTTCTGGCTTGCAGAGTCTCATTTATCAGATCTTTGAAACTAATGTTCTACAAACGAGACTCAAACATAAGATAGTCTATGATACTTAAAATCCCATGTTCAAAAGGCAAGAGATATAGCTCAAATGGAGGAGTATGCGCTTAGCATGTGTGAGACTCTGAGTTCCATCTGTAGCACCATCTAACCCCACTAGTCCTACCTGTTGATATCTTAAGTGCCAACATCCATAGCCTCTATACACATGATAAATTTTACATTACATGATTCCACTGTAGCACTGTCATCCTGTTGTTCATCGATTTGCTCGAGCGGGCACCAGTAACGTCTCCATTGTGAGACTTATTGTTACTGTTTTTGGCATATTAAATATGCCACCGGTAGCTTGCCAAGCTCTGCCATGTGGGTGGGATACTCTCGGTAGCTTGCCAGGCTCTCTGAGAGGGACTGTGCTTACTCTAATTAAAAAAAGGATTAATCTAATTTTATAAATCAAAAGCTTCAAGTAGATAAAGATGAGAACGAATGAGAATTATTTTTAGTCTTTGAGTACTTAAGGAGATTCCATTTCTTTGTCTATATTTCAGAATTTCTATCAATGATTCCTTTTGCTATTTCCCCCCATTTTTCATAGGAAAATATGTAGTACTTACTCTATGCCAGCTCCACTGGTATATGTTGAGCATTTGAGTGACAAAATAATTTCTCTCTAGTTGACAAGTCAGCAAACTGAGAAAAACTATACTTGAGGACCCTCATCGTTCCTTAAACAAGCTAAATGGTGAGACTCTAAATTTAAAGCTGGTAATACAATGTGGCCATTGGAGGAAACTTGAAACAACATAGATGTATATTGAACATGGAAAAGCTATGCTTAATTGAGGATGAGAGACCAGATAGTAAAAGGCAGTCTATAAAGTCACCCCATTAATTTCCTCTTTTTGGCATGGTAAACAAACCAGTATCATCCTTATCTTTATTTGTGGTGGACTTAATGACTTGCTCTAGTGAAAGCAATTATGACAAAATATTGGGATGTTCTCTTTGATGATTTTTTACATAACACTTTCTTTCATATTTTCCTTTTCATGATTTCTATCACATTCTCCTTCTGTGGCAGCCACCTGTCCTGGTGTGCGCTGCCCAATGGATATGCCATATGGCAAGCAATGGAGGGAAGTTTCTGGACAACAGCCAAAAAGGAATTGACCTCCTCAAGACACAGCAGTGAGGATTTGAATCCTGGTATCAATTACATGCCGGTCTTGGATGCAAACCCTTCTTAATCAACACTTCAGAAAAGACAGTAGCTCTGACTGATAACCTTGGCTATAACTTTCTAAAAATGTTTAACGATTGTTCAGCAATGCTGCATTCAGATTCTGGGCCTGCAGAAACTGTCAATTTTTTTTAATTTTAATCAATAAATTTCAGTTAATTTCTTACATATCAACTGATGACTAACAAGACAACAACAACACACGTGACCTATTGTAACAAATGGAATACAGCATAAGAAGAACTTTCCTATGTGAAACTTTCCTATAAAGTCCCTTTCCTATATGATATCACAAGCCACGTAAAGGTTGGTACTCACTGAAAGCTAAACAGTCTTCAAGTGATCCTAGTTCAGGTAGCAGACATATGGCTGAGCAACCAATTTCCAGATATTTTAGTCATCCTCATTTATTGTAGCTTCTCAACTGAATTAACAGGCATAGTAAATAGGGAGAGAGAAACCATTTAAGCTTTGTTTGAATTCTTGGTCTACTGAATTCATTAGTATAATAAAAGTTTAGTTTTATGGCACTACATTTGGAAGCAAGTTTTCACATACTTTATTCTCTAGTAAACAGTTTTGAGTCTGGCAATTGCCTTTCTCTCTACAGATTAAGAAAGACCACGAAAAGCAGTTTTCTTTTAACTGACATAGGACCACAGTGCATTTAATCATCTTATCCCTTGGGAAAATAACACTTTCTGTCTTGCTCACCAACTCATAACACAGTCTCAGCTCGGACCAGAGCTCGGCTCCGGCCGAGTTTCGACCCGGGTGGCCATGCCTTTGCACAGCCGGTGGATGTGGAACGAGCAGGAACTAGAGACAGCTTTAGGATTTGGGGTTCCAGCAAGGGCTTGCAACCATGTATGGAGACTGTGAACTAAGCTTTTGCCCCACGCTGGCTAATGGAGGAAATACCCTTCCTTCTTGGTCTCTCTCCCCTCCAGGAGAAGGCGTGGTGTCCGACATTTTGTGGGTCCTTTGAGCAGGTATGAACTTTTGGCTCGGAAAAAAAAAGGTGCTTTGAACTTGAAATAGCCGCGGGTTACCGGGGCAGTCTCAGCCCGGGTCGGAGCTCGGTTCTGGCCGAGTTTCGACCCGGGTGGCCATGTCTTTGCACAGCCGGTGGATGTGGAACGAGCAGGAACCAGAGACAGCTTTAGGATTTGGGGTTCCAGCAAGGGCTTGCAACCATGTATGGAGACTGTGAACTAAGCTTTTGCTACATGCTGTTCCAGGAAGGGAAATGATTCATTTTCCAACTTAAAATCTCCATGGACTTAATTACTATAATACAGAAATTGTAGACTTTTTATCTCTTCATTCTCATCAGTGGAAAACTTATTATCAAATATTTCCTTGTCAATAGAGCTGTATTCTTGGGGGATAAATTCCAACAAAAATAGTGAGTCTGTTTTGAAACTCCAACAACAATAGTGAGTTGTGTGTTGAAATCTGGAATGTAATCAAGGTAAAGAGAAAAGGAAGTGAAATTATCAGTCACGCACGGCGGGGGTGGCGGTTAGGGGGTGAGGGGTGGGATGTATACTGGTTTGTTTTTGTTTTTGTTTTTGTTTGTTTTTGTTTTTATTGGTGGTGGAATATGGGCACTGGTAAAGGGATGGGTGTTTGAGCATTGTATAACTGAGATATAAGCCTGAGAACTTTGTAACTTTCCACTTGGTGATTCAATAAAATAAATAAAAAAAAACTCATAACACAGTATATTGACCTTATCTAATACACCCAGGATATCATGAAAAATGGACTAGTGAACAAATTTTCAGTACTAGAAATTTTAATTGACAGAGATATGGTAGACAGGAGAAAATAAATCCTGAGAAAATGTATTGGTATGCATTTTCTAAGACAGGGTAAGTTATTCCTTCCATGGTGAATGATACATTGCTGCAACTGATACCCTATAAGTAAGAAGCATAAAGAATCTGGTGGCACTCTTTAGAGAGGTATATAGCTTATGATGTTGTGATACAATATGCTATTTAGCAATTAGGGTCCCAACAGATATGTATCTGTGTAAAAATATTTGCCTTGAATATATCTGTCTCAGTTCAATATCCAACATTGCTAGGAGTAACAGTTGGACACATAATCAAGAGTAGCCTCTGAGAATTACAGCATGTATTCTAAAACCTGAAAACTAAATAAAATAAAATAAAATATTCACCAAAAACCCTCAGAGCTTTCCATTATACAAAAAGGTCTACCCTTGTTTCAAAGTAGGCCTCACAATTTATATGTTGAAATACCTGCTGAAATATTTGGTATTAGGATTTGGGGCTGTGGGGTTTTCTTACAATGTTGGAGTCCTTATTAACATTTTTCTTTTCTTTTTCTTTTTTTTTAAATTTTATTGAATCACCGTGAGATAGTTACAAGCTTTCATGTTTGTGTTACAATCTCACAATGATCAAACACCCATCTCTCCATGAGTGCACATTCCCCACCACCAATATCCTGGGTATCCCCCCCCCCATTTCCCACCCTCCCCCTGCCTCTATGGCAAACAATATTCCCCATATTCTCTCTCTACTTTTGGGCATTATGGCTTGCATCACAGACACTGAGAGGTCATCATGTTTGGTCCATTATCTACTTTTGTCTCCCATCTCCCCTCCCATCTGGTTTCTCCAGCCATCATTTTCTTAGTGATCCCTTCTCTATTCCATCTGCCTTCTCCTCTACACTCATGAAGAAGTCTTCCAGATATGGGGCAATACCCCTGGCCCTTGTATCTATTGTCCTTGGATGTCAGCCTCATGTGATGTTACCCTACATTCCACAAATGAGTGCATTCCCTCTATGTCTGTCTGTCTCTTTCTGACTCATTTCACTTAGCATGACAATCTCCATGTTTATCCATTTATAAGCAAATTTTATGACTTCATCTCTCCTAACAGCTGCATAGTATTCCATTGTGTAGATGCATCAAGGTTTCTTTAACCAGTCATCTCTTTTAGGCCACTCGGGTTGTTTCCATATTTTGGCTATTATGAACAGTAATGCAATTTTTATAGAAGACCCAGAGTTTTCTTATTCCCTGTGCTAGGTGAGAAACTAATGGGCAGAGAGATAATATTCCAAGTACAGAGCTTGCCTTGCAACTGTTCCAACTGGACTCAATCTCAGGCACCACATACAGTTTGCTGAGCACCTCGAAGAGTGCTCCCTGATGGGCTAGAACAATAGTACAGTAGGCAGGGTTCTTGTCATGCACATAGCTGACGTGGGTTCAATCCCCTGGACCTTATTTGGTTCCTTGAGACCTATCAGGAGTTATCTTTGAGCTCAGAGCCAAAAGTAAGCCCTGAGCTTTGCCATATATGACCCTAAAACCAAAACTAAAACCAAACAAGCAAAAAGAGTGGCCCCTGAACACAGATCCAGGAATAGATTCTAGCAATGCCAGGAATGGCCTTCAACAATCCTTTCAAGAAATGAGCAGTATTTGTATCATGCCAAGTAAAATGAGTCAGAAAGAGAGGGACAGACATAGAAGGACTGCACTCATTTGTGGAGTGTAAAATAACAAAACATGAGACTGACACCCAAGGACAGTAGGCACAAGGGTCATGATAATTGCTCCATAGTTAGAAGCCTGCCTCATGAGCAGGGGTAGAAGACAGCTGAAATAGAGTAGGGATCACTTAAATAACCATGGTTGGAGGGATCGGTCTGAATGGGAGATGTGTGCTGAATGTAGATAAAGGACCAAACGTGATAACCTCTCAGTATCTGTATTGGAAATCATAATGCCCAAAAGTAGAGAGAGAGTTAGGGGGAAATTATCTTCCATGGAGGCAGGGGGTGAATGGGAATATGGAAGGTATACTGGGGAGATTGGTGGTGGAGAATGTGCACTGGTGGAGGGATGTGCGTTTGATCATTGTACAAATGTATTTCAAACATGAAAGCTTGTAACTGTATGTCACAGTGATTCAATAAAATTATTTCAAAAAAATTTGTCTTTGACCTCAAAGAGCCCTCAACAGTCTAAAAGCATAAGACATCCTGATGTGGAAATTCTAGACTCCGAAATTATGAAAATAGATTTCCCATTGCTTATAAGTTACCCAATACATGACATTTTAATCATAATAGCCCAAATGGACTAAGAAAGGCAGAATCAAGATAAAAAAGGGAAGGTTCCAGGAGGCTCAGTAAGCTAACATGCCTCTTGACACATGTGGCTGTGTTGATCCAATGGTAGTTAAAGAATGTGAGGCAGATAAAAAGTGCTACATGAAATTTTGTTATATTCCTATGGAATAATCACAGTGCACTCCTTTAGAATCCGGAAATAAAAATCTTTCTGTGCTCTACATTTAACTATTTCCATTGGTTTTTAGTGTTCTATGGTCTGGAAAGAGACTGCTAGTTTGACTATTGGCCATTTATTTCCATCATCTCTTATGTATTTTGCAATGTGCTAGATTACAAATTTGGTTGAATTTTGCAGAATTTCAGCATCAAGTATGAGTAATATATAAGATAGAGTTTCAAGCAAATTTTGAAGTAATGGACATGATTGATGATCAAGTGGTCCTCTTTTATCTGAACCCACACCTTTAGTTTTATGGGTAATTCTTTGTCACTAGATGATTAAGAAAGCAATTTGATCACTTTCTAAGCAAAGACCAAGACTGAAGCCCAACAGCATATGCAGAAAACTCTCTGGAGGCAGATGGCTTAAAGCAGCCCTCTTTTGCCACAAGATAGACATTTTCCATTTCTCTGCATATCTACATATTTTCCCCTTTGCCTTGCATTCTTATTAACTTTCTTATAGCATTTTTTCTCATTTCATTCCAACCATTCTTGTTAGGTCAAAAAATGAGATGCAAATTCATATTCTATCTTCTTATTCTCTGGATATGTATATGTATATATATGCATATTGGCTTTAATCATGTACTTAACACTCTAAGGAAACTATAATTGTCAAGGTAAGTGTGAAATAATATACAATTCAATTGGCATTTTTTGGGCTTTGTGTTAGAATCATTTGAGAGAGTGACCAGATTTTTCTTCAGGAAACAAACTCCTCTATGATAACATTCACTTTCCTAATTTAATGATACATTTCCCCCTCCATTCCATTCTGCTTTGGAAGCTAATCCACCACCACTTGCTTTTAAAATTGTACTCTTTTAGGGCTCAGTTCAAAAATACACAGCTTTTTCTTAAGACAGTAATAACAGTCATTAAGCTTATAGGTTCTGGATTCAGACTATATGAATTTAAAAATAGCCTTCACCATTTACTAACTGTATAGTCATGGAAAAATTACATAACCTTTTAAAATCATGGTTTTTGCTTCTTTAAATGGGATATAATAACATTACCTATTTCCTAGAGTTGTTACAAAGATTAAACAAGATAAGTCATGTAGAGTGCTTAGCACTCTTCCTGGAATCCAGATAATAGTTAATAAATGTTGGCTATATTTAGCCATACATTGCTATATACTCTTTATGGGCAATCTCATCTATTCTAGTAGTGACATCTCACATCTATATGCTAACAACTTCCTATTTAAAGCTCTGCTTCCAGTTTCCCAAACCAGAAAATTATGGGTCATCCTTGGTCATTTTTTAAATTTTCATATATAGCATAGCTAACATTTGTTTAAATTTTATCTTATTTTACTCTCAAATTATATTTAAATCTGACAAATCTCCATTTTGAGGTGACTAGTCAGTTTCAAATTATCATAATTTTTTATTTGCCTTAACTTCTTCAGTAGTCTCATTTCTATCATGTTTTTCCTAGTCTAACTTTTACACTCAATAGTGTAATCTCTTCACATTTTTCTAGTATAAATGTGAAGTCAAAATATCATTACTTAAGTCAAACTTAAGGACAATTAAGACTTCCAATACTTCTACACCATGGCTTATATAAAATGTGGTATTTAAAATAATTAGATAAAGAAACATAATTGCTTGAAAAGGAGGGTGTCTTATATTATACGTATTCCAAAGTTTAGGAAGGAGAGGGAAAGAGAGCTAATATGAAGGGATTGTGAGAAAAGAGACAGATTAGAAGCAACAAGTCCAAGGGTCAGGGCACATCAGAGGTGTAAAGGAATGACAGAACTAAATATCTATACTAGAGTCAGCAACACTGAAATAATGAGACACAAACTTCAGTTTGATACTGATCCAAAGTTTATTTATTATTTTTCCTTATCACTCAGAATTTCTATTTTAGGCCTCTTAAAAAACTTATTTTAGATATAGAAGGTATTGATTTTTGGTGTTTATCAGATGTGTGCTCATATTAAATATGTGCTCATATCAAATATACAGGTATGTGTAAAATAAATTGGCTAATGCATTCTGAAAATTTCCTAAATCTCAAAGTCTGGCTCATACATTATTTTTCTTCTGAATTCACAGAAGTTTCCATTTTTCCTCTGGATCCTTTCCTCTATGCCTTTGGGACAATGATAATGACAGTTTTTTGCAAGACAACTCCCCATTTTTTTCCGAGAATTCTCCCCAGTCACTAACATCCTTGTTACTTTGTAGTTTTGAAAGAGAGAGGCTTTCTTTGGTTTGTTTGGGTTTTTTTTTTTTTGAGCAGGGTGTTGTTTTTTGTTGTTTTGTAGTTGTTGTGGGGCCACACCAGCAATGCTCAAGGACTTACTCCTGGCTCTTCAGCCAGGGATCATTTGCAATAGGACTCAGGGGACCCTATGGGGTACCATGCTATATCCAAACTTTAAAAGGTGCCTGCTAATATGGCAGGCTGGGGAGAGGCTAGGAGAGAGAACCTGGGAATACTGTTGGAGGGAACTTGACATGGGTAACTGGATCCATGATAGAATATTATACATGTAAAACCCAGCTATGCATAACATTGTAAATCATCATATTTTAATCAAATAACATTAGTGAAAAAACACTAAAATTAGAAAAAATTCTAAAAAACATGTGTGTGTGTTTATACACAAACTTGTGTGTGTTTTTACATAAGGCAGAATCTTCTGTCCACACGCCAGGCTGTCTTCACTGGGGCCCTTTTGGAGGGGGGCAGATTGAGTATCCCTCCCAGCTCCAAACAGAGTCCCGGCAGCTGAAAACTTCCAGAACCCAACCACAGCCATGCTCAAGGCCACTGTGCACATGTTCAGACAAGCCTCACCCATAAAGGAACCGACAGAGGATCCCAGGTATTCAGGATCCATGGCTGAGATCTCCAAGCCTGCTCCGATCGGATCGGGACTGGGCCTTCTCCACCCAGATCCCCAGTTTTCTAGTAGTTTGGCAGTCATACCCACAAAATGCCCCTGAAACCATGTAATCTCATCAACAGCCAAGATCCAGAGACTATAAAACAAAGCTCCCGGAAGAGAGCGATGCAATTTTTCCTGGAGTGTGTGACCTCATTCACAATTGTGCAATCTCTTTATTTTTATTTTTATTTTCTTCTCCCCACAGAGCAGAGCCTGGCAAGCTACCCATGGCATATTTGATATGCCAAAAACAGTAGCAACAAGGTGCTCTTCGTGTTCTTGAAGCGAGGAGATACCAGTGGGCTACACTAGCACTCAACAGGGACAAATAAAGATGTTTCCGGCGCCCACTCAAGCAAATTGATAAACAAAGGGATGACAGTGACACAATGATACAGTGATTTAGATATAAATTTGTATATGTATAAGTATATATATACATATTTGCATGTGTACCTGCTTATATTTTAAACTTTTATGAAATTATTTTATTCTTTAAGTGGTTCCAATCTCTGATGGAAATACGTGATTTTCTAAAATAACAATTTTTAGTTGTTAATGAGCCTTTATAGAATCAGAGAATTTGACCCCTAGAGACTGATAATTTTCTAGCCTAATGTGCATATCTTTGAGAGGACAGGATTGGACTCTAAGGAACACAAGATGATAATGCTCAGAATATCCTTGTCTGTCCACTGAACTTGAACATATTTCTCTAGTCTGATAGAATCTTGACTGTGTTGCTACTGAACAGAAAACAAAGCAAAACACTGTTTTATGTTTTGTTTTGTGTTTTTTTAAAGAAACTAAATTCATGTATGCTAATTATCAGGACATGAGTCTAAGCTGAAAATCTAGTATTATCTGTTATAGGATGTTTTAACCCAGCACTTGCCTTGCTGAAGTAAAGGCAGGCTTAGACTTTATGAACACAATTCAGATTCAAATATTACTGTAGATTTAGGAGCCTTTCATTGTGGCTATTAAATTATGAAAATATTTTTGATGCTAACTGGACCTTTTGTATCACATACAAATGCCGATATAAAAGAGATGATTCTTTGAGGGAGCTTATTCCATTTCTAAATTGAATTCATTCTCTTCCAAAAACTGAAAGTTGAGAGGTTGGATGTACCTCAGTATCTTTGACCGCTTTCACTCTAGCGGATGTTACTTCAGGCCCACCACAGGGAATATTTCACTGTGAGCTTTGTTTTCCCGATTATGTGTTGGCAGTACTAAACTGAAAGTTTGAGCTTATTTCCCTCACTTTCTCCTGATGTACAAACCTCAGCAAGGCGATTTTATTATGTAATGCAACTCCTCCTAGAAATAGGTGATTCTGTATTTTCATTCTAAGTCCTAAACATGATATATTTTTCTGATTAAGTTACATGGTTATAGAAAATTACTTTTTCCACCCAAGAAAACCTTGCACTCTTCTAGATAAATGACTGGAGTGAGAATAGAAGAGGACTAAAAAAGTGTAAAGATATGGTTGCTGAATGAGGGACACTTTTTATAACAACAGAGAAAAATCAAACACTGGCACCTGGACAGACATGAGAAACGGGCAGAGGATAAATGATCTTTTCTTTTTGAAACTGTTTGGTAAGCTCTTCCTTTCTCCTTAAAAACAGAAAACTTGCCGGTGTCAACTTTCCAAGCTGCTGTGAGCATTTTAAATCAATTTCACTGCTGAGCCTGTGTTCACACTTGTCTGTGACACAGCAGGGCTGGCCCAGACTTCCACACAGAATACTTCCAACTGCCATCCACATGGTGAAGACTGAGCCATGTCAGGGACAAGAGAAGTTGCTGAGAACTGACTGCCTTGGGCTGTGTCTGGAACTAAGGGCTGAACTGATTTAGACAGGACTTAGAATAATACAGGATGCTACTTTGGGGATCTAATTAATGCCCATTCTGCTAGGGAACCTCAAGAAGGCAAATTCTGTTCAACTGTATCACATGGATCTTCTGGGAGTGTACTTCCTGAAGAATTCCAGTCTATCAGACAAAGCCTCAGCTCTGGAAGCCAGTAAAGTCAAGTTGAACTTACTGATTGTGTCTTTGTTGTGCCTGAATTGATTACTAGACTTTGCAGAAACAAACATACAGGAACTGGAGGAGGAATCTGCATTTTTTTTTATAGGGTCCACAGCCAGTATGCTGGGATAAGGCCTTTCCTAGATGTGTTTGGTCAGTGGTATGGTTCTTTGGTGCTTGTGCTTGATGGTGGGGTCCTTGGAGACATCAGAGCCATCTCACTGGTGCCAGGAGGTGGGAGAGATGTGACCCCTTAAGAATAGAATATAGGCCATCATACATACTGGTGCTATGTCATACTATTAATTTCTAACTCCCTACATTGGTTTTTAAGAGGATTTTGTTTTTAAAATTATATATATATATGTATATATATATATATATATATATATTGTTTTTCAGGGCTGGAGCAATAGCACAGCAGGTAGGGTGTTTGCCTTCCACGCAGCCAACCCAGTTTTGGTTCCCAGCATTTCATATGGTCCCCCAAGTACCTGAGGGAGTAATTCCTGAGTCCATTAGCCAGGACTAACCACTGTGCATCACCGGCATGACCCAAAAAGCAAATATATATATATATATATACATATATATATGTATGTATATATATATATTTTCACTAAGTAAATGAATGCTTTTAAAGATTTCTAATAATATTATTATTTCAATAGCACTGCAGCACTGTCATCCCATTGTTTATTGATTTGCTCGAGCAGGCACCAGTAACGTCTCCATTATGAGACTTGATGTTACTGTTTTTGCCATATCAAATACTCCATGGGTACCTTGCCAGGCTCTGCCATGTGGGCGGGGTACTCTTGGTAGCTTGCTGGGCTCTCCGAGAGGTACAGAAGAATCGAATAAAAAATAAATAAGATGCTCTAATAAATGCTCTAATAAAATGCTCTAATAATATAAGTATTATATTTTACTAGGTCTTAGCAATAATAATATTTTTTCTGTTATTGTGCTTTGGTCAGAGGAAAGGAACGAAGTCTTTTATAAAAAGAATCGTAACAGTAGATGTAGAATATCTATTCTTGGGCAATCTTGAGTGCAAGACTAGCCCTGACCTGGAAAGAAAACACAGGGGTTAGGCACTTGTTTTGTAGCTGACACGGATTTAATTCCCAGTACTGCACATGGTCACCAACACTGTCAGGAGTGATTCTTGAACAAAGAAAGAGCCAGGAATCATCCCTGAGCACTGCTAGGCGTGACCGCAAAACAACAACAAACAAACAGAAAAAAGGAATGACTCTGAGTTATCTGTTAACAAGATTAAAAACCTGAGATGTGGGCTCATCATTACCAAAGCTAAGTAAGACATTGCCCAAATCATCTGAATAGCACTCTTTAGACCAAACACTTGCTTTTCTTCTCATCTGAGAGGAAAAATGTTATGTGACAGCCAGAGAAAGTCTGTAAGACAAGCTCCTGATAAAACTATCGTCCACAAGTCTCCATTGAGAAAAGTGGCATCATTCTACAAATGTCAGAACAGACTGTTGGGGAAATTATGTGTTTTGTTTGACTCTACCAGACAACAGAAACTCATGCCTACTTTCCTTGGTATTTACTGCACTTGTATTATCCCTTTGCTGGTTTAGATATAGATAGTAGATAAATAGATAGGTAGATAGGTAGATAGATAGATCGATCGATAGATAGATAGATAAGATACGATAGGTATTAAGTCATCAGAAAGAGTATTTTTACTGTTGTGAGATACACTTTTGCTGTTTTCACTCTTTTGTATTTTAAGTTACAAAGGACTTATCATTTTTAATTGTCAGTTGTTTCTACAAGGTCAATTTAAGTAATATATTCCTATGAAATAAACATAAATTGCATTTTACTAGCCCAGAACTGTTTGAAGCTGGCTGTAGGAGTCTGCACAGAAGCGCAGAGCCCTGGGATGTGACATAGAACTCTGATTATAATGAGTAATTCTCCACCTTGAATACTTAAGCCTACACCCCTAACTTAGCATGGGGCACAATATCATGCATGATGAATGTCTGAGCACGCTCATTTTCTGTGCCCTTTCCTTGAAAGTTAATACCTATGTATAAGCTCCCCATGAATATGTATAGACTCTGTATAAGAACCCAGATATTGTGCCTGGCCTTAGTATCTGCATTTGTTTACCAGCCATAGACAGGGAAGTTTTAAAAACCTACACATATTTCTCACATTTGTGAATTCTAGAAGTCTGACGTCAATATGTTAGCAGACTTGGTTTCTTCTGAGACCTCTGCTTAGATTGCATATGGTCACATATTCATTGCCTCTTCCCAAAAACTTTCCTCCTTGAATAACCCATAATTGTTGCTATGCATGCCCAAATTTCCCCTTTGCATAAAGATACAACTACTTTTGGATTAGAATTCAATTTGGCAACTTTCTTTTAACTTAATAACCACTTCAAAGACTCTATCTACACAAAGTAATAACTGTGATTAGAGCTTCCATATAAGAATTTTAAGAGGAATATAGTTTAACTCTAAGCTGTATTCTTTTGTTGTAATGAATTCCTTCATGAATATAACTGGAAACTGAGGCTATGATTCTTCCTAGTAAATCATCAAAACTGGGGACAGGTAATGTAACCTTTTTTTGTGCGTGAAGTTTTATGACTGACATGAATGAAAAGTATTCTTTGATTTTGTGTGCTAAATGCACCCCATATGAAATATAGTTGTCAATTTTGTTAATCATGTTATATTTAAAGTATTGTATTTCTCAATTCCTTTTGTTTTTAGGTCAATTTAAAAACTTCCTTATTGATTAATCATTTATTTTAAGTTGATTATGCTGGTTTTTCTTTATTTTTATAAATATATGTTCCTTATTGTTTTATAAGGTTTATTTTTAATAAAGTTGAAAAGTTATGTAGAAATTCTTTACTCTTGTTTTGGAGAACATGGAGGAATCACATTAGCTATGCTGAGGGCTTATATCTGACTCTGTACTCAGGAAACAGCCCTGGGAGTTCTCAGAGGATCATAGGCAGTGACTGGAGACTGAATCTGGGTCAATGGCATGCAAAAATAAATTAATTAATTAATTAATTAATTAACATATATAGCCTTATCCCCTGTACTACCTCTTCAACCCTACTTTTTTGTAGAAAAGAAAAATGGGTTTTTCTCTAACAGCATGCTGGGAACACTAGTAAACTAAATCAATTAATCCAAGGTAAGATTTCAAAATGGTTTAGAGTTGCTTTGTTGTCAAGAGGATTTGGGAGGAAATTTGTTGGAAGGCATAAACTAGACTGCTTCAGATTAATCCTTAATTTTGTGATTTGCCTTTCTGGGATCCAAAGTATATTTTGTCATCTGAGCACCGTGAGGCCTTCAGTAAGTAGCTCTGATGTATTTCTCAGACATTCAGCTTATTTTCTCAAATAAGAGAACCCACAGAGAAAATACTTCTCAGTTTTACTTCTCTGAATTTCAAAGTATTCTTTTGGAACTTTTTTCTCAGATGTTTTAATCTATAAGCTCTAAGGATATACAGTTACATTCTATTAAGAACTGCTGATAATCCTCAGTAGATAGATAATTCTCAACTAATCAGCATGGAAACAAAGGTCGATCATAGCCTTCATTTTTCAGTTATCCAGTTTTATTTTCCTTCTTTTGAAGATTTATGATGATGGTCAAAATGTTTGTGAGAACCCTTGGAGGATTCCTATGACTCTAGGTCTACGTCTTCACATGCAGAATTAATTTCTGAGAAATTAATTTAAGCTCTTAGTCTTCTTGAAAAATGACTACCTAAATTATTTTAAATGTAATATCACATAAAAAATATTTCAACTTTATTATACAATCATTGAATAAAAAATAGCTCTTATAGCTAAAAATTATAGAAATTTCTGTGGGAATAGAGATGTTTATACAGACATAGCTATTCAATGTATTTCAAATTGCTATTAGTTATCTTAAAACTGGGGAAAAAGTGTGAGTTCAGCAGTGGCCAAAAAGAATATTGAAGGAAATACAAAGGAGATAAGTCACTCAATTTTAAAATGTTGTTGACCCTTGAACAATATTAAGGTTAGAAGTGCTAAACCGATGTAGTTAAAAATGCATGTCTTACACATCATTCCCCCAATCTTAACTACTAATAGCTATTACAAGAAACCTAACAGATAACATATAAAACTGAGTTACACATATATTGTCTATGTATTATAAACCACAGTGCTACAAAATAACTAAGTCAGAAAAAAAATAGAATGTTACTAATAAAACAACAGGGAAGAAAATGTACATATGCAGGGCTATACTATATTTATCTATACTTTTAAGTTTATATATTGTAAGTTTATGCCATCTGTTTACAGGAAAGTATGCATATTAAAAAGTATGCACATAAATGGGCATGAGTGACTCAAATCTATACTGCTTAAATGTCAACTGAGTGAATTTCCATGGATTCTATGTTGCCAGTCAGAAGCACTGTGAAAAAGAAAGTTATAGGCCTCTGCTTGTGAAGCCTCTTTTATTCTTTATCAACTGTTTCAAATAACCATTGTCATTCGCAGCTTATATTTCCATTGGATTCATATATGGCTAATTATTTGACTGTCACTCTGAGCCAATATTAATCTTAAATATTTATACTATGTTACTGAAAAAAGTAAATTATTTGTGGCCAGATCAGATCTCCAAGATCAGGCAGGTATATCAGGACTCACTGTTTAGAGACTCAAATTGAGAGAAAATCTTTTCAATTTTTTTCTACCTTTTGTAATAATTAAATGTGAATATAGTTTTCTCTGGTTGTGTGGATTCAAGAGTAGCACATTTTTAATATACTTGATTACAAGCCAAATTTTAAATATTGATTGTAATCTGAATAATTCCTCTAGATTCATATTAGCTAAATAAAATACTAAAAATCTTTAATTTTTAGTGTTTCTTGTACAGAGTTTTAAATGCTTAAAATAATATTAAATATACTATGTTATGGTCAACCCAAAGATATGAAGCATGCTGAACAATTCTGCAATTTAAAAATAGCAAATATTAGGAAATGGAAATGTATTTATCTTTTATATTATTTTCCCACTCATTAATACTATTATCTTGTCTAATAAGTAACTTAGAAATAGTTTACCTTATCTATCTGAATAAGAAAATGTAAGACATTGATACCTTGGTAGACCTAGTTCTTATTCAAAGGAGTAATGACTTTAGAAGCTGATTATATTAAGATAATAGAAAATACTGAATAGTCTATCTTTGTTTAGCTTAGTTTACTTAGTAAATTCACGCACCTATCCATTTATCTAACATCTACCTATTGATGGAGTAAGAATCTCCTAACTTCTTCAATATCCTCAGTAGCATTCTGTTCATATTCATGGTTTCATTCTGAAATAAAACTGAGGAGGCAAGTTTCTATTAAAAAATACATATTATTAATTTTTGTTTTGATTAATTATCCCTTGCTTTGGGGCATAATTATACATTATGTAATACAAAGCCAGCTAAAAGGAATTTCTGAAACCACAGCCAATTTACCTATATTGTCTGCTATAGTCATTCTTTTGCTTATAATGGGAAATATTTGTGCTTAATAAAATTTCATCTGACATAAATGTTAGACATTAAAATAAGTAAACAGAAAGAAATGACTTTTTCTGTTTCTCAGTGAAAGACAAATACAAATTAGCAAAAATCTTTAATACCAGGGCTCATCTTTTTCAACAACCTTGTTTTCTATATGTTTCCTGCTACTAAAAAATATCAGCTATGTTTCTTGAAACATGATAAGTTACATGGTTGATGACAGGAAAAATTCACTTTGTGCAAAAAATATATTAAATTCCAGAAGAAAAGATTCTTTTGAGAAAATTTCAGGCACATTGCTTTCTCAAACCTTGACATCTACATACACCATACCATGTCCATCATTGAAGTTCTATTGTGATCCAGAATCATCCAATATATATCCTATTTATTGATTACACATACTCCCATCCTCGTACCTTCTGATAAACATCATTTTGTTGTTAGAATCTAAGAGTATGTTTTTTAGATATATAGCTTGGTTTGCTTTGATTCTGAATTCAAACAGCACTAGTATTTTTCCATCTAACTCATTGCACTTAGCATAATCTCTATCCATATTATTACAATTGACAAGATTTCATATATCTGATAGTTGATATATTGCACACATACATATATCTAAAATTCCTCCTTTATCCAGTCATTTGTTGATGCCCTTTTGCTTCCATATCTTAAGCACCTTTCCTTATTTTGGTGAACATCATAGCAATGAACATAAATTGCATTCATTTATAAACACATGTTTTTAACAATATCTATAAAATAAAACATTCAAAACATTGGATTATATATCAAAAGGTTTTCAAGTTGCTAAATTTGTGGATACAAAAACTAGCTTAAAAATGATATAAAAAAGAATAGACAAAATTATTTAAACAACAAATGAAATTTATATTTAAAAACAAATGATCAGTTTCTGGTTAAAATTTTCTTTGTGAAATCAACCTAAACTAATGATTCAAACCATGCATCTTTTTTTGGTGACAGAGAACCTATAACTATTTCTATTTTATAAACTTACTATACATATATTAGTTCTGTAAATGTTCCACAACACATGTGATTTATCAAGAAAACTCTATTACACTGTTATTAGAGTGTATGAGATAAGAGTGAAGACATGGTATTGAGGTTTTAAAACTATGTTTACATATATGTCCATAATGATATGTTTGAT
Source organism: Sorex araneus (assembly GCF_027595985.1). Lineage (NCBI taxonomy): Eukaryota > Metazoa > Chordata > Mammalia > Eulipotyphla > Soricidae > Sorex > Sorex araneus. The sequence goes on from NC_073313.1 coordinate 178,524,595, forward strand.
AATAAACATATTCATATGTTTGCTGTCTTTTATTTAAAACATTTAAAATATTCAAAGTAATTTAAATATTTAATTTGAATTTTGTTTAATTTGAGAAAAAGCACTTTATCAATTTTAAAACAATATTGAAAATGCCCAAGTTTATTTAGAGTTGATCATTTTTACTTTTAAAAATTGTTTATAATTTTTGCTGAAATGAAATTCTTTTTCTCTAACACCAGTATTTGTGTTCCCTATAGTATTTTAAAAGCATTTTCTACTGAGTTCTAGTTAAAGTACTTGAGAGGTGATTGGTTCATTATTTATTTGTTATTGTTTTGCAAAAACAGATGTTTTTCTGTTTGTTTGGGGGTCACACCTGGTAGTGCTCAGGATTTACCTCCTGGCTCTGTGCTCAGGCTTTGAGTTCTGTAACGGGTGCTGGGGATTAAACCTGAATTGGCCGTATGCAAAGCGAATGCCTAGCCTATTTCTCTAGCACTCAAGAATTTAAAGATTCTTAGAGGATGCCTGGGAAAGATAACAAATAATATTCCTGCCTGGCCTCTAGAGAAGTTTTGCTGTTGACTCCTGGTTTCTGTTTTTCAATTCTAGATCTTCTGGAAAGCAATAGACCTATTATAGTCAAAACCACACAGAAATGTCAGAAATAATCAAGACAAACCACATTATATCCATGTAGAAATTGGCTTGTGATCAGCAAGGAAATGATTTAATAAGCTGTGGCAGAGCTGGTAGTCATACCTCCATTTTATTCAGCCCATGTCAAGAGCTTTTACTATCACTTTGTAATTTTGTCTTTTTGTTTTCTTGACCTATGGTACAGCTCTGTCACCCACTTACTTGTCTTCCTGTCTGTCTTGTCACACATTTCTTCAGATTTGTACTGTTGACAGATTTCACAACAGTATCTATGGAAGGATTTTATTTATTGAAACTGCATACTTACAAATCATTTATTGTGTTGCTTTAAGGTTAAAAAAAATAGACTTTAATTTTGCTGGGAGTTCAGGTTTCTCTGTTTTCTTATATTTTTCCAAGACTTGAACACCTAAATCTAATAATGAAAAAATACCTTTAAATACCAGATTGTTACTGACACTATAAATCTTAAATGTCTAACATTTCATTTGTGTCCCTAGATCAGGATGCCTTGTAGGTTATTCATATTTTTTATTAGATTTTTCATGAGATTGAAGGATAATATCACTTTAAAAATAGTTATTTCATATGTGAAGCATAAAAGTAAATGATTTAACTAAATAAACCAATATTAACATTTCAGCTTTAAAACCATATTAGTGGGTGCCAGAAGGAAAAAGGAGAAAGATAATGGGCAAATTGGGTAAAAAGTAAAGACTCTATTGAGATGGATAGACTTGGGTTTCACTTTCATTTTAATTGAAGTAGTATTCTATTATATCACTATCTAGGTTTTCATTATGCATTATTAATAATTGGATTTTTGTGAACTTTACTGTGTTATATGCAGAAGTTAATTTATAATGGTAAGCACCTTAAGCTAAATTTTCTCATAATGCCACATTACCACACACATTATCATATTTGTGATGTGATAATATCACAAATATAATAATGATATGACAATATGATAATCATTGTGGTGCTGGTGGTTTGGAATATGTGGTGAGTGCAGGAGGTAGAGTTGAGGAAGCTGTGCTCCCTCTTCTCTTTGTCACCACATTTGTTCTGCACTGTGTAGGAAGTGGTCCCCACTGTTGGATGCCTTGTTCTTACTGTTCCTGAGCTGCCTGGACATCCCCACCTTATTAAGTAATCCTCCAGGGATCCTCCTCAAGGGGAAAGTGCTTCAGAGAGACTGACCTTCAGTTAGAGGGGGAACGACAGCACCAAAAAAGGGTGTCATCTCCCCATAAATTGTAAATGAATCATTTCTCCTTCCATAATTCCAACCATCTCAGGCTTGGCATTGGGTTGTCCTTTTTTCTGTAGTGGAGATCTTATGCTAATTGAGTTATACCCACTACAGGCTCCCTGCACGTACCCAATTCTACAGGGGCACTCCCAGTTCTCCATGTTCATGTTTTACTTTGTGAGAAACAGAAGATTCCTCAAATGATCATAGAAAAGGGGGGGGGGGCGCGGTGAGAAGCAGAAGATTCCTCAGTGAGATGCTAGGAAAAGGGGAATATGAGAAGCAGCTAGCTCACCTCTTCTCAACCTGGTTGTAAAAATTGTAGGCGTAGCTCTGGCCAAGAGGGATAAATGATTTGACTGAGTAAACTAGTTTACAGCAACAGATCCAGAGAAGCCCCTGCAGGAACATAAGTCCAGGGAAGGAATTTCAAAGAAGACCATCACCATTCCCAACTCCCCTGGTAACCGCCTTAGCAACAGACTTTTATCTAGGTAGAAGCCCATTTGGGGGCAGGTTGGAGAAACCCTATAAAGGCCACTTTGAACAACGAAAGGGCATGTATATGCTGCCCAAACCCATGTGCTGCCTGTGCCCACGTGGCCAAGCACATGTACCCGAGCACATGCGTTGCCCGCATCTCCCTTAGTTTTTTACATCCCCTCTTGAGGTGTGTACTTTCATGCTTTCATTTCATGTCTAGCTGATAAGATGCTTTCTTGATGTATGGGAACTGGGAATGTCTTCTGAATTGGGGAATTTTTCTTTTTGATAATTTGCTTTTGTATGCCTTCATTCATTTTGGACTCTTTGTAAGTTACTTTTGCCTTTGGTATTGTTTTTCTTCCAGCTCTGACCTGACTGCAAAGTCATGAAACACCGGCCCCAGCTAGCTGGAATAATAAAGTCTTGGTGTGTGGTTTGCAATCCCGCTGGACTCTCTGTCTCTCTGAATACTGAGGGGTGGTCTCAGTCCTAACAACTTCTCTGTTAATGCCTATCCCCCCTCCCTAAATGAGCACTCTCTCTTTCCCCATATTAGCCCTGTTTGATTTCAGTAAAGAACTTGCTGGCTCTCTACCTATGACTGGCTCTTCCATCCATCAGCTGGGGGAATGCCTATGGGTCCCGAATGTGCAGTGACACCTAGTATCCAAGGTTTTTCCAAGCCCTGAACTTGGGCTGGAGCAAGGCATGGCTGCTTTCAGGAAAGGGCATTTCATTCTAACTTCAACAAGAGGCCTCTGCTGCCCCTTACAGAAAGGAATTTCAGGCAGAGGTGAAATAATAAGGCATTTTTAATTGAGAAACTTTGTGAGAGGATAGAAAGGGGGAATATGTATTTCAATGAGAACATGAGTTTTTCCAGAGTGGAAAAACCAGAAAATGGCTTTTGTAAGAAGGCTGTATATGACTTCGCTGAATTGTCTTGGTCTGGAGTTTTCTGCACATATAAAAATAAATCTGTATTCTATCCCAGAGTAAGGCTTGAACTCCTGACTTTTATTTCATATTCTTATCGCAGTTTAAGATAAACTTCTCTTTTGCTGGTGGGGGAAAAAAATCCAATCTTTCTCTGAATGGCCCCTCAGATTTTCCAATTCCAGAAGTTTTCAATTCCAGATCATCTTAATATCATGAGTTCCTGTTAAGTATTTTATTTTTCAAATGCTCTTTATCATAGGCCCCTATCTATCTGTCTGAAACATAAGTATAATAATATATTTGATAGTCTTAAAGTGGTCCCTGTCTTCTGATGAATGAGAAGTGATATTTTTAAGAGTGATTACAATTTAGGTTTAATCCTCTTAAGATAATATATGGGCACGTTTTTTAAAAATATATTTTATAGAAAAAATATTGATCAAACAAGTAATGAAATGAGAACACTCCTCCAATGCCAGGATGGAAGGAAGGAAGGAAGGAAGGAAGGAAGGAAGGAAGGAAGGAAGGAAGGAAGGAAGGAAGGAAGGAAGGAAGGAAGGAGGGAGGGAGGGAGGGAGGGAGGGAGGGAGGGAGGGAGGGAGGGAAGGAAGGAAGGAAGGGAGGGAGGAAGGAAGGAAGGGAGGGAGGGAGGAAGGGAGGGAGGGAGGAAAGGAGGGAGGGAGGGAGGGAGGGAGGGAGGAGGAAGGGAGGGAGGAAGGAAGGAAGGAAGGAAGGAAGGAAGGAAGGAAGGAAGGAAGGAAGGAAGGAAGGAAGGAAGGAAGGAAGGAAGGAAAGAAGGAAGGAAGGGAGGGAGAGAGGGAGGAAGGAAGGAAGGGAGGAAGGAAAGAAGGAAGGAAAGAAGGAAAGAAGGAAGGAAGGAAGGGAGGGAGGGAGGGAGGGAGGAAGGGAGGGAGGGAGGGAGGGAGGGAGGAAGGAAGAAAGAAAGAAAGAAAGAAAGAAAGAAAGAAAGAAAGAAAGAAAGAAAGAAAGAAAGAAAGAAAGAAAGAAAGAAAGAAAGAAAGAAAGAAAGAAAGAAAGAAAGGGAGGGAGGGAGGAATGAAGGAAGGAAGGAAGGAAGGAAGGAAGGAAGGAAGGAAGGAAGGAAGGAAGGAAGGAAGGAAGGAAGGAAGGAAGGAAGGGAGAAAGAAAGGAAGAAAGAAAGAAAAAAAGGAAGAGAGAGAGAGAGAAACTTGAGTTCAACCTAGAGTCCTGCATTGGATCTCACTGAAAACAAGTTCACTGAAGAATTCACCCATCAATTCCAGAAGAGTCACATAGTAAGTAGAAAAAGGAGCATGAATGAAATTTACAATCAAGGAGAACCCTGCTAAGGCTGGAACCATGTGCTGGAAAAATTAATGTTGATCTTAAAAAAAAAAAGTTTCCAAGGCTTAGAATTCTTATAAAACCTGATCTGCAGTCAAGGACTAAACTGGGCAAGATACTCAGGACTAGAAACACAGCAGGCTGCACATCAATGGCCTTCTGCAAATAGATGGGAATGCCAGCTTTGATGCAAACAGAGGGATAAATACTCCATTCTAAGGCAAGGGTGGAACAAAGTAGGACTGAATGACATCTGTTTGTTCCAACTAATGATTCCCTTCCAATCCATATCTAAATGACAGCAGGTAGCCTAAAGAATACCTAAATTTAGAATGGCTTTCAGAGACTAAAGGGAAACATGCCATAGACTTTTATTGGCAGCTGTGCTCAAGAACAGCCCTTCATAGAATATGTGGTTGGATTCCAAGTCAGATGAGGATAAGAGGGGACCAAGAGGGCAAGATTAGTCATCTGGGATGGAAGTTCGGCTAGGTTGTCCCCTGACAACCTGGATGACATTGGTCCTGCCCATCTGCATTTAGAAGATAATCAACTCCACATCCTTTGACCTATTTTAATGACCAACATTTTTGGAACATCATAAAAAAAATGCTTACCCGCTTTCGTTTAAAAAAAAAAGTATAGAAAGGGGAGGCTTAAGCTTTTCTCTGGAATCCTTTTAGAAACTCTTCTCATAATCTGGGACCTTCCCTCTATATTTTACAGTCTTTCCCCTGCACTAAATAAAGTCTTCTGAATTCAGCTGTTCGCTCTTCCTTCTCTTGTTTTAAGTCTTGGGTATTTGAAGACAAGAATCTGTGTTTCTGAACCTGCTATGACAATGAAATGTGGGGCTGTAAACTTTGAACCCCACACTCTTGGGCAATGAATGCTTCCTAGGCCAGATTGTGCTTAGCGATACAGATTCATCAGGCACTGACAAAAACAGATATCCGATAAATACACAAGTTAGTTTGGTTCTACAAGTGCTGCTGGGTGCTTGTGACAAGTGCCCATTTGCTTCCAGGTTGGTTCCGTTCCAATACAGAGACATACCTAGACAACAGTAACTTAAAACTCTGAGATGCAGTATTGCTCTGTCAGACACAAGGGCTACAACTGTTGTATTCTTACCACAAATTCCCAGAAATTACACAAAGTGCTACAGTCTCTGACTATAATTAAGACACTAGAATCCCTAATTTGCCTCCCAGGCCTGCTCAAAAAGTTGTCTTTATCCTTGGTCCTCACACAGCACCAGACATGATGAAGAAGAGGGCTTCACATGTATTAATAGATACAGATGTTGCAGGGGACTCCCCCTAGATTTGGGAAAATAATAAAATTTAAGAAAAATCCTAGCTCTGAAGTAGCCCAAGGGCTTGCTAATCACATCCCTCAAAGATGCAAATGCTGAGTTCTTTGGAGATGGAAAAACAGATTGCCCTTAAGAAAAGGAGAACTAGGGGCTGGAGCACAGCAGGTAGGGCGTTTGCCTTGCACTCAGCCGACCAGAGTTCGAATCCCAGCATCCCATATGGTCCCCTGAGCACCGCCAGGGGTAATTCCTGAGTGCAGAGCCAGGAGTAACCCCTGTGCATCGCCAGGTGTGACCCAAAAAGCTAAAAAAAAAAAAGAAAAGAAAAGAAAAGGAGAACTAAAGATCTGGAGAAGAATATGAAAGGACTATGTAGGGTACAAGGTTTCATTGTTGCAACAAGATCCAGATTAATTTTTATGTTTTCACAGGACTCCAGGCCAAAACCGTTTGGAAGAAGCATACATAACCTTCTAAAAGCTATTTCCTGTCCCTCCTCCACTCCCAACATACACATACACTTTAGAAAAACCTTGTTTGCTCTCTCTCTCTCTCCCCCTCCAAAGACACACACACACACACTTCCCCAAGTAAATTTATTTTGATAAAAATAATTTCTCAGTATTATACCATCTCCTGAAATGCTTTTAATCAAGGAAAGGAGAAGAATTTGGGATCCTTTTGCCGAGGATAAGACTTAATTTCTTTTCTTGCAAAAACCAATTTCTCTCATTAGCCTGAATCTACTTTTCTCTGACAATGAATTCTATTGATGAACGTCTATTAGTCTATTCCATAGCTGTGCAGAAGAAATGGACTTGGGGCGAGCTTGACAGCTCTCTTGAGAAGCTTGAGGTACCCAAGCATCTGTGCTGTGTATGTGCTCAGAGTGGACTTGACTAGTCAGGACCCACTTCAAATTCTACCCCAAGCAGCTGAAGCAAGCAAGCAAAATAGTGTTGTTTTCTTGATGTTCCCTTCACTTCACCCAAGTAGCAAACAGACAGCCAGGAAGGTCCTTAAGCTTACTGGTAGGTAGTTATATTGCTAATGTTATGAGTGAGTTACTTAGCTAACAGTGGGTCTAATAGCATGAGAGAGAGCAACCTAAAAGAGCCAACCTTGCCCTGAGGCTCCAAACTTGGTACCAGTACTAATTTATGGTGTAAAAATGCTTTGCTGAAATTTTGTGACAGCTCACAATGTGACAGCCCAACCCCTTTGTCTCAACCAGGTAGGGTGGAGGCAGTATAAGCCAGTTAGGTGAGCACACACTACATCATTATATGGCCATTATAATATCTTAACAGAGCAAAACTCATACCCACAAGCAACTTGACAGGTTTATAATTACTTTGGCAACCCATAAACATGACCAAATATGCTCAGGATTTCAGACCTTTTCCCCAATAGAAAATTTTTCTTTTACCCCAGCAGTGCTTTACCAAGACATACATGTTCAGTGTACTCATAAAAAATAAAATTATTATTTCCTTGACCCCACACAAATAGCCATTTAAGTTTGAATTTCAATTTAGGAAAATTCCTGATTGTGAATAAAGTGAAAATGCTGAAACTTTAGAATAAAAAGGTGGTAAGTCTCAAATTACAAATGAACTAAGATCTCTGTACTGCTCCAATTCATACACGGACCTGTTTCCAGCAACCTGTGTGTCTATCTTCATTGTGTGACTGTTAATTCTACCACCCACAAATGACCAGAATAACTCATCCCCAAGGGTCAGTAGACACACCAATTTTCTGATGTGAAAGAGCATAACGCTTTTATTACCCATAGATAAAAATAATTAAGTTATTAACTCAAAAGATTAGCACCTTTTAAAAGTGTTTCCTGCTTAGCTCTCCCATTCATACTCTATTTCTCATACTGAATATTTCACCAATAATGAGCTATTGGGGTTCCTCACTCATGGCACAGAATAAAATAAAGTTTTACTTGTCCTTCGGGATTCTTTCAAAACTATGTACTTACTGAATTTAGCACAGATTTCAAGAAAAACCCTTGGCAAAATCCACTAACTTTTGAAAAAAGATAGTGTCAAAGTATTAATTTCACATATGCATTGCCTTATTGTTTCATTTTATTGAGCTGGTAAACTCCGTTGCATTGCAACTTTAAGGGTACCTTTGCAGTAGTTCGTTCTCAGTGTCTCAGGTCCTATTTCTCACTGGGTTAGTGTAAATCTAGAGAGTGTCCCTACACTGGTGGGTTCTTGGTAATTATATGAAAGAATTGCACACAAATAAAGTTGATGGGTCTGGCTCCCTCCCCAGATGTCCAGGCCTCTCCCTTACCCGTGATAAATATCACCAATCCTGTCACATGCTACCTACTTGCCTACTTCCCTCTCATGAACAATGACCAGGTCCTGTCCCTCTGCTGCTCTCTCTGTTCTATGTACACTCTCTCTGTCCGGAGTACGCTTTCCTCAGTCTCCAGCCACAGCCATGTGCATGTGGGTGAGACTCTTGTGCTTAAGACCTGTCACTGAGCCTCCCACTGGACCCCAGCGGTTCCTGACCTGGCTTTCCCAGTCTTGGGTCACAGCCACGTGCTCATGGTTGAGATTACTATGCTCAGAATCTTTTTGTTACCTGGGCATCTGAGCCCTGATTGAACCTGCCCTTGTCTGGCCAGAAGTAGCCCACTTGTACTGAGCCCTATGTCTAGGTGCACAGCCCTCTGTGATCCTTGGGAGATGGGAGAGAATCCAGAGTGTATGTGCAGAGAGAGAGAGAGAGAAAGAGAGACAGACAGACAGAGAGAAAGAGAGACAGAGACAGAGAGTCAGAGACAGAGAGAAAGACAGAGACAGAGACAGAGACAGAGACAGTTCTGGGAGCTTCCCAGTCATCCTGTGACCTATTCTGCTTGGCTCCCTGTTCCATGGGAAAAGATTTAAAGTGACATGGTGCTCCACAACTCAGCTCCTGCTCTGTCAACTGCATTCGACTACGCTTCTATCTTTCTATGTTCTGAGTTCGTCTCAAAGGCAATGGCACTCATTTTTCACAAATTTGTCATTTAACACTATAGACAGAATTTAACAGGAACTTTTCTTTTTATTTATTTTTTTATTTTATAAAGTAGTTCACATTATTTAATTACATTTAATATTTAAACACCAATCCCACTACCAATTCCAGTTCCCACCACTATATTTTGGATGTTTCCATCCCAAACCCAAACCCCTGCCCCAAAGTAGAACTGAAATAATATGTTTTGTATTGTCTGTTATGAAAAAATCAATGAAAATACTACAAAAGTTTCCTTAGAAGAAAGAGTGTGAAGACTGTTGTATTAATCCCTTTGATAAGAGATCACTAACATATCGTTAAAGGTTGAGCCTTGTGTGTGTATGTATATATATATGTATATATATGTATATATGTATATACACATACACACACACAAACACACACATATCACCCATATTGCAGAGCCTGTCGAGCTACCCGTGGCGTATTCAATATGCCAAAAACAGTACCAACAAAGTCTCAAAATGGAGATGTTACTGGTGCCCGCTAGAGCAAATCAATGAGCAATGGGAGGACAGTGACAGTGATACACACACACACACACACACACACACACACACACACATATATATATATTGTGTGAGCTTATATATATGTGTGTATGTGTATATATATGTATATCTGTAAAAAATAATGTTTCCCTCTAAGATTGATTGCCTAATACCTTGAGCCCCATCAAATGTGGTGCAGTGCTCTTGGAGTACGGGTAGGGTGTGTGGTATGAAGTGTCTCGGCAGCATGGTCCAGGAATAGGGTCATTCGTGCGTGAGGAGTGTGGAGAGCTTGTGGAGAGTGGCTGTGCGCATGGCAGTGGTTGAGTTCTGGAGATTTCGGCTGCTGGGGCTGAGTCCCTTGGGGCAGGGAGGGGTCTCACCAACCCATCCCTCAGGGGTTCCTGAGTGAAACAGCCTGGCACTGGGTCAGGAGGCATGTTATGATCTCTTGGGAGAGAAGGACATGTGCCTCTAACAAGGAACTTTGTTTGTCTGTTTATTTGTCTAAACTAGGGTGCAAAACTCCTAAAGAAGAACTACCTAAAACAGGTAAAAGTTAACTACAAAAAGCAAGCAAACGTAAAGAAGTATTGCAAAAATATTATCTTAGTATATACATGCTGATCAATTTTGTGGAAATTTAACACAATACATGCTATTGGATTGGCACCTATATTTCTGATCTAGCAGGGTTACAAAGGTTACAAAGAAGAAGACAGAGAGGCAATAAGGTAATAAACTAGTCTGAACATCCCCTAACAAGAGGATAGATCTGCCATTTTTTGAATAAAATTCCTGCTCTTTCTTTCTTTCTCCAGGTCACCAGACACCTGAGCCACTGTTTACATTAACAAGAACATTAAGAAGAGTTCGCAGGTACATTAAAAGCAAGGACTCGGATATTTACATAGCTGTGGCCATAGGGTGATAATCAGCAAGAACCTTCACCATATAGTATTAAAGTCCTGGTAATCTATTCCACTCTGGCAGGACATTTAATGCCTGGGCCCTGGGCACACATTTACAACACTCATTGTCTAAACTAAACTAAACTTGTTTTTCCCAAGGGATTATTGGGCCTCTGGGTTTTTTATTAAGGAAACTATTTTCCACAAATGTGGGGTTTTAACAATCTTTCTATTATTTTTAATGTGTCAATTTAGGAGCAATACAAAACTAAAGATGATATATGAATATTGCAAAAGTCTCTTAAGGGAATATAATTCAGGTTTGAAGTCTTTTTCGAGATTCTACCTGATATTAATTAAATCAGAGTATCTGGAAGAAATAAACTCAAAATTCCAAAGAAAAAAAATCCACTGTTTAAAACTGGGGATGAAAAGAATAAAAAGAAGTACAGATTAGATGATTTTTAAAGAGCAAATAATAACAGAATGAGAGGTGTGGGTTTTTTTTTTTTGCTTTTTTTTTCTTTTAGTTCAAGAAGTGGAAACATTCCAGTTTAATCTCTAAAATGCATTTAAAACCCATAAATGGAAAACTATTGCATATTTCTGACCGAGTCTCATCTGATTGCTTGACTTGCTACTCTAGTAAATTGAATATTGGTTAATTGCATACTTTATCAATCTAAAAACTGCATTGAAGTCCAGATGCTCTTTAAAGTGTAATCATTCTAGATAAATACTGTTGCAGTTTCCATTTCAATTTTTGATCACATCACAGTAATATAATATTTTCTCATTACATTTCACTATAGATCTTGCCCTGACATTATTTTCTAAACTTGCTTACAAATGCTTCTTTCAAATAGTATTCCTTATAAAATGTACATTTTTTAAAGTGGGAGCTCAAGCAAGGTGACATCCTTTCTAACCAAAATCTCTTTTAAAGTCATAAAAATCAGTCCATGTCAATGGAATAAGGAACATGTAGAATAACCTTCTGCAAAGTTGCCTTTTGAAATGTTATGTTTCCAAGAACAAATTGATTAATCAAAATCTTAAAATATTTTCTTATATTTTGTTTTGCATAAGGATATGTAGGTGAAGTTTTGCAGCAATATAAGAAAATACAGAATTTCTCTTGGAAAATAGGGACATCACCATATAAATTCACATAACCATTTAAAAGTGCTTTGAGTTCATTTGTATATGATAGTAGTATATATATAATTTTTAAATACTTATTTATGTAATACTATCATTAAAAATAAATGCTATTTTAGTCAGATATTTAGTACAGTTGGTAAAGGTATTTGCTTTGCACATGTCAACCATGGTTCCATCCCTCATACGCATATGACCACCCCACTTCCTGATCCCTATCTGAGCTCTGTTAGCAGTGATCCCAGGTGTGTCACAAAAACTACCAAAAAATAATGTATTTTTTATAATATTAATTTAAGAAAAATGTTTTAAATCACAAATCACGAATCACAAAATCCCGTTGATCGTCCAGTTGCTCAAGCAGGCTCAGTAACCTCTCCATTTGTCCTATCCCTGAGATTTTAGAAGCCTCTCTCTTCTTGGCCTTCCCAATGATGCCACAGTGGAGGCTCTTTCAGGGTCAGGGGAATGAGATTCAGCTGGTTACTGGCTTTGTCATATGGATACACCATGGGAAGCTTTCAAGGCTGTCCAAAGTGGGCAGGAAGCTCTCAGTAGCTTGCTAGTTTCTCCCAGAGGGAAAGGTAGGTTATAAGATATCGCTTTTGGGAGCTTGCTTTTAGGTCTCTGGATGTTGGCCGTTGATGGAATTACACACACCTGGGTTCCTCTGCCCGTACCTTCATGCGTGAGGCTTGTCGAACATGTGGAAAGAGGCCTTGAGCACGGCTGTGGCTAGGTTCCAGTGGTCTTCAGCCACCGGGATCTCTGCTTGGGGCGGGGAAGGAAGCTGGAGCCCATCCCCTCTAAGGGGCCCTGGGGAAGACAGCCAGGCGTGCGGGCAAGAAAAATGGTTTAAATGCAAAGAAAAATATCTACACTCTCCCTTTGGGCTGTTAATCTTACTATCATTATTGCTGTTATTTTTGTTTTGATTTTGGTTTTTGTATTTTTTTAAACTTTTTATTACTGAATCATTGTGAGGTACAGTTACAAACTTATGAACTTTTGTGTTTGTGTTTCAGTCATACAGTGATTGTTTACCCATCCCTCCACCAGAGAAAGGATGCCTATTCTCCTCCACCAATGTTCCCTATTCCTCCCACCACCCCCATCCCATCCCCCCCACCCCACCCTGCCTCTGCAGCAGGGCATTCCCTTTTGTTCTCTCTCCTTGTGGGTGTTGAAGTTTGCAATAGAGTTTTGAGTAGCCTTCATGTTCGGTCCATGGTCCACTTTTAGCGCACATCTTTCAACCCAAATGAGTCTTTGAAACATCCTCTACTTGGTTTTCCCTTCTTTATCTCAGTTGCATTTCCCCCCCAGCGTGTGAGGCCACACATAGAGTATCATGTTAAGTGAAATGAGTCAGAAAGAGACAGACATAGAAAGATCGCATTCATCTTGGAATATAAAGAAACAGAATGGGAGACAGTGACCAAGAGTAGTAGAGATAAGGACCAGGAGGTCTGCCCCACAGCTTAGAAACTGGCCTCACACGGTGGGTGGAAAATGCCATATATTTCCTTTTCTGCCTTTTTATTCTTTCTTTGATTTTTTGGCAAACAAGCTCGAGAGTTTCTGAAGACAGGCATCTGTTTGTGGCTTTACTGCTCTCAGCATTCCTTGTGCAGTCATGGAGGTGCTGAACCAGTCGATATTGTCAATGAGGGCATCTTCCCACATTGCCGCAATAGTGCCAAAGGGCTCCCAGTTGGTGGTCATTTTGGGAATTCTCTTTCTTTTTTTTTTTTGCTTTTTGGGTCACACCCAGCGATGCTCAGGGGTTACTCCTGGTTCTGCACTCAGGAATTACTCCTGGCAGTGCTTGGGGGACCATATGGGATGCCGGGAATCGAACCCGGGTCGGCCGCGTGCAAGGCAAACGCCCTACCCGCTGTGCTATCGCTCCGGCCCCGGGGAATTCTCTTCTTAAACTTAAACTTTGTAGTCCTTTCTCCCCACTCTGTGAAGTAGAATTTTGCATGGAGACAGTGGTCGGATCCTGGCTGGAATTTTGGGAAAACAGCAACATTGGACAGACAAAACCTTCGATTGAATATGATGTGTGCAATTTTGTTGTGGAACCGTCCACCAGAAGACTCCCATGTCCAACATTTATATTCTGCCTTCTGGAACTGTGACTTACCATGGATGATCTTGGTCAACATAATGAACTCAGACAGTTTATCACCCTGTTTGTTCCATTCTAAGCCGTGGGTCCCGATGTAGAGTTCTCTAATGTTGAAAATGGCGTGATCGATGTCTTCTTGTTTTGGTCAGACCAATGATGTCATACTTGATCTTCTGCACTTGCATCATCAGTTCCTGATGGATGCTTCCGATGCCAGCATATGTGCATTGAAAGTAGACAGTCATTTTGGTCCTTCTTCGTTTTTGCCGTCTAATTCGTCCCTGAGATTTTATCAGCCTCTCCTTGCTCATCCTTCTTAACGCTGCCGTCTTAGGGTCTCTTTTGTCATCAGGTAAATAAGAACCATTGTTGTTACTGTTTTGGGCATATCAAATATGCCACGGGTAGCTTTTTGCCTTGCATGCGGCTGACCTGGGTACCATTACCAGCATCCCATATGGTCCCGTGAGCACCACCAGGAATAATTCCTGAGTGAGCCAGGAGTAAACCCTGTGCATCGCTGGGTGTGACCCAAAAAGCAAAAAAAAAAAAAAAATATTCCCCACACTTATTTTAATTTGACATTCTTTCACTTCCTTTCAATTTCTTTTATTTTGCTAAATATCTTTTTAGGCATTTCTTTGTTCCAAATTTTCCTGTATATATTAAAAAAAACCCTCATTTTATTTTCCTAATTCTTTCTTTTTAATTTTTTTTTTTATTTTATTGAACCATCGTGAGAACAGTTACAAGGCTTTTAGGATCAAGTCTCAGTCATACAGTGATCAAAAACCAATCCCTTCACCAGTGCACATGTTCTACCACCACGAACCCCAGCATACCCCCCCCCCCCACAACTTCCCCACAGCCTGTGTGACAAATGATTTTCACTTTACTTTCTCTTTACTTTGATTACATTCAATTTTCGACAAAAACCCACTATTATTATTTGGAGTTTGTACTTCAACAATCAGACATGTTGAAATGGCATCATTAGATCATATGTTTTCTATTGCTGATAACAAAGAGCATGTGATGTTGCATGGTCGCAAAAGTGGCCGCCTATTTTTGTGATTCTGCTATTTTAGTAATTAAGACCAGATGTATTTCTGCCAGCAGCTGCTGCATTCCGAAATTGCTTTGTGTGTCTCTGGGATCATAGCGGTTCAAGGTCGGAGGAGCTGTTCATGGAGAGCCATTCGGAGTCTCATTTGTACGGGGAACAGAACTGGTTCTGCCCCACCCCCATCACGAGATTCCCAACCCGTCCCATCACTGCAGGCTCCTACATCTCAGTCCAGTTGGCTGTGAAAGATGGCGGTCACCATGCTGCCAAAAAGGGGAAAAAGCCGAGGGACAAAAACCCTTCCCCTCCCAATATTGTGTGGGGCCCTAGCTTAGTTTACAGTTAAGGAGTATACCTGCCTGCCACTGCATTTCAAGATTGGTTACTGTGACTCTGGAGTAATGGGTGCTCAGGGGTGGTAGAGCCATTCCTGGGCAGATTTTTGCATATCTGAAAAGATCACGCGGCCGACAGGCCGCGCGGTTTGCAGAAATTGTCCCAGTCCCACATACTGGAGCCATGTTAGCAGAAGCTCAGTGTCGCTGGGGCTCGATCTGGAGAAGGTGGAGAGACGGCACCTTCTCCGTCTGGCTCCCTGGTGTTGTTGGCCCGGTCTGGGGTCCAGAGCATTCTTTGGCGTGCGGTGTCCGACGGCACAGATTCTTCCCTGTTAGGTGCCCTTATTCTTTCTTTATATTTGTTGCTTTTACATTTTTTTCTCTGTGACAGTTTGCAGTATAAATTTTGTGGACATTTCACAACTTTTATATCCCAGTGGCTCGATATGTGTAAAAATCACTTATTCACTCTTATGCTTAATGTTATGAGGTTTTATATAACAAACACCGGAAAACCATAATCCACAGTCCAAGTTTGGCCAGAATTTAATTTTTTAATGGATTACAGGCTATGATATTTCCCTTTATTTAAAATAGTTATTTTCTGGAGTTACAGCTAAGAATAAAAGTAACATTCAATTTCGAATTTTTGCCTGAAAAATCAGGTATTTCACAAACATCTATGAAAAAATTGCCATGAAATTTTCTGCCAGTGTAGAGAAATAGCTCACATAGTAGAGCACAGGCACAGCTTATTTTACTCAGCCGCGCTTAGGACTTTTTGCTGGTTCTGCATTCAAAGACATTCCTGGTGGTGTTTAGGGGACCATATGGGATGCCAGGGATAAAACCCAGACCAGTTATACACAAGGTTGTTCAATTTCTTTAGTCACTATACTATCTCTCAGGCCCAAATATACCTCAACTTTTTAATTTTCTCATATCATTGGACATTTTCATTGTTTCCAGATTTTAGAAATTGTAAATAGTACTGCTGCAAGTGCTGGTGTGCAAATGTATTTTAACTTATTATTTTGTGTTAGTGTATATATGTCAGGGAGCGGATTCATTGGGTTATATGGTAAATCTATGTTTAGTTATTGAGAGGTGTTCAAATTGTTTTCCATAGAAACCGAACCAGATGATATTCTCACTAATAATGAATGACACGTCTTTCCCCACCCCACACTAACCCCTTTGTCAACCCTGTTTCCAACTTTTTATTGGAAAATGGTCATTCTTACTAGTGTGAGGTGAAAACTAAGTTTTCTTTGATTTGCATTTCCACAATAAAATGTTATGACTTTTAATATGCCCATAGTCATTCATATATCTTCTTTGAGAAAGCATCTATTCATCCCCCATCCCCACCGTTGATGGGTTCTTTGTTTTTTTTGTTGTTGTTTACTCAATATATTTTATTAAATTATACCTAATATGAAAGTATTTCATCCAATTGAATTACTATTTGTGTCTGGATGAGATAGAAGCAATATCATTTTTTGAAGTGTACATAGATATCCAGTTTTCTTTCTCCACTTAATATATCGAGAAAATTTGTCAGGATCTCTGTAGATATATCTGGTGTTTTACTCCAAAGCTTTCTATTTAGTTTTATTTGTCTGATAAAAGCTGTTCTTTTTATAGTACTATAATGTTTTTATTACTATACTTTTTTTTATTTTTTTAAAATTTTTATTAAATCACCATGTGGAAAGTTACAAAGTTCTCAGGTTTATATGTCAGTTATACAATATTCAAACACCCATCCCTTCACCAGTGCCCATATTCCACCACCAGAAACCCCAGTATACCCCCCGCCCCCACCTCCTACCCCCTACTGTATAACTAATGAATTTCACTTCATTTTTTCTTTACCTTGATTACATTCCATAATTCAACACAAAACTCACTATAGTTGACATAACTCTCTCTCTCTCTTTTTTTTCCTTTTTCCTTTTCCCTTTTTTTTTTTTTCTTTTTCCCCCTCATCCCCCTTCCTGCGCCTCATAGTATGGTGTACGCCACGCCGCATCGGCCAGCGTGGGGCTTTTGCTTAGTTCACAGTCCAGAGGTGGCTGCTACATTAAAAACCTTCAATATTTCAAAAAAACTTACTGTTATTATTTGCAGATTCCCCCCCAAGTCAGACCTGTTCAAATGGAACCATTTCACATTGCTGACAATTATAAATGTTAAGTCGCGCGGACGCTGCTGCGTCCACTCGGTTTTGGATTTCTGTATAAAGTCCAGGGAAAATTCTTCCAGAAATTACATAGCCCAGCTCACAGTCCCAGTGCATTGCTGTAAGAAGTCTCTGAATTCAAAGTCTTTAGGCGCAGAGGGTCCGATTCGCGCTCAGTGGCTCCGGATTTATCTGGGCCGAGGGTGTGCCGGTTACGCCCCCTTCCCATGAGTTCCTGGGAGCCCCAAAAGTAAAATCCGAATACCTGTGGGTTTGGAGTCGCAGAAGATGGCGCCTGCCACATGGGTGCCGCCAGCCCGCCGCTTTCCGTGCAGGAAGTCAGGGTGGGGAGGAAAAAAAATCCACCCCCGGCAGCACAGAGTTGTAGCCCAGTTTGGTGTCCCAGTGCATCGCTATCGGGTGCTGCTCTGGATGCCTGAATGTGTTACATCTTTGGAATCAAAGTCTTTAGGCGCAGAGGGTCCCTATTACTATACTTTTAATGGTTAAACTCAAGGAGTAAAATTTATTTTTATTTTTAATATCTGCAAGGTCTATATTTCTATTCTATATTTTAAAAGAATTTCAGGATCATTAAGAATAATTTCTGCGCCCTGCCTCCTGGGTCCCTGGTGGTTCCCAGGCACCGGTCTGGCCTGGGTCATCCAGCATCCATCCAGCCACGCATCCCATTACCGCACCTCCCTGCATGGCTGCCCAATACCATCCCTGTCTCCAGGTAATCGGAACACTCCCCGAGCCCCACCTCCCGAGTCCCTGCTGGTTCTCATGAGGCCAGTCAGGCCTGGGTCCTCCAGCATCCAACCAGCACGAGAGGATAGTGGGGGTGTGGACTGTATCTCAGGGGGCGTGGTCTCAAAAGGGGCATGGCCTCCTGCTGGACTGGCGGCCATTATTATTTCTTGCTTTAGCATAGTAGGTATAGTCTGTTTCTTTCCAAATCACCCTAGCCATCTCAATCACTCTATTCCAAATAGCCCACTAGCTTATTCTAACTTCACAAAACTATCAGTGAATAATAGAAGCTGCGCAAAACCTTCATAAAGAGAACATAACCTTATACCTTCAGTAGAGGCCCCTTATCAATAAGAAAAGAGGGCCTGAGAGTAAGGAAGAACTCTAGAATAGGAACAAAGCTGCCATCAGCAATAGCACAACCAGAGCCCCCCTCCTCCCACGGCAAGAGGGAATAGGAATAGTAGGAATAGACAACTACAAGGTTCCAACTCTATAATTCCACAACAATATGAAGAAGCAGGGAAAATCCCCTCCACGAAGAGAGGAAGAAGAAAAGATTCCAGAAGCCTCAATAGGGGCTACTCACATCTATGACCTCTTAGATGAAGAATTCAGAGAGGAAATCTTGAGGATAGTCGAAGTACTCCAAGCAACCATGGAACAGACATACAATAAATTAAAAGAGGATATAAATGAAACATTGGAATGGTCCACCTTCCAAATGCAGGAAGAAATGAGAGCAGAAATTTCAAAGCTATGAACAGAAGTCACAAAAATAAAGAAATTGGTAGATGAATTAAAAATCTCAGTAGGTGCTCTTAACAGTAGAATGGCTACAGCTGAAGACAGAATCAGTGAGCTTGAAGATGAGTTGTGGAAAGCTTAGAGACAACAACAAATAATGGCAAAAGACCTCAAAATGGCAATAGAGTGAATCAGAGTCCTTGGGGATGACTTTAAGAGGAACAACAAAAGAATTATTGGAGTACCAGAAGCAAAGGGAAGTAACCCCAATGAAAAAAACAGTGAAAGACATCATTGCTAAGAAATTCCCAGAGCTGGAGAATGCAGGCATCCAGATCCAAGGAGTGCGAAGAGTACCATCAACAAGAGACCTGAATAAAAGGACTCCAAGGCATATCATAGTCAGAATGATGGATGCTGTCGATAGAGACACAATACTGCAAGCAGCAAGGTCAAAGAAGGAAATCACATACAAAGGAGCACCCCTCAGATTTACAGCAGATCAATCAGAGGAAACTCTCAGAGCCTGAAGACAATGGTGGCATATAGTGAAAAAACACAATGAAATGAATGCCTCACCAAGAATACTTTATCCCGCTAAACTCTCACTCCAACTCGATGGAACCAAACACTATTTCTCGGATAAACAACAGTTCAGAAAATTCATAGACTCAAAACCAAACTTAAAATAAGGTCTAACAGGGCTACTGTAAAGACAAGGAAGAACCCCACAAGAACAACAAACCCCAGAAAAAGATGACACAAAACTCCAAGACAATAATCCCTCTCAATGTCAAAGGCCTAATGCACCTATTAAGAGACACAGAGTGGCAAAATGGATCTGGAAAGTAAACCCAAAAATTATGCTGCCTGCAAGAAACACACCTGAATAGCCAGAACAAGCACAGACTCAAAGTAAAAGGATGGAAAACAATCCTGCAGGCAGACAACTCCCTCAAAAAAGCTGGAGTGGCCATACTAGTATACAACAACATAGATTTCAAGCTGAAAAAATATTAGAAGGGACAGTGAATGTCATTTTCTATTTATCAAGGGATATGCACAACAGGAGGAAATCACACTCTTAAATGTACATGCACCTATTGAACGACTGGCTAAATACTTAAAACAATTCCTAACAGACTTTAAAGAGGACATTGCTAACAGCACAATAGTAGTCGGAGACTTCATCACTGTTTTATTACCTCCGGATATATCAATGAGAACAAAACTCAGTAAGGAAACACTGACTCTGAAAGAAGAAATGGAAGAGAGAGCCCTAATATACAGGGCTTTACACCCAAAAAAAGAAAGAATATACATTCTTTTCCAGTGCACACAAAACATTTTCCAAAATAGACCATGTACTGGTCCACAAAACATACCTCAATAGAATCAGAAAATATAGAAATTGTATCAACCATCTTTTCAGACCACGATGCGCTGAAGAGAGAAGTTATTCATGGACAGACACGGAGAACCAAATCAAACACCTGGAAATTAAACAACTCAATATTGAACAGTGAGTGGGTCAGGAAGGAAATCAAGGAAGAAATTAAAAGATACTTAGAAACAAATGAGAATGAAGACACGAGCTACCAAAACATATGGGGCACAGCTAAAGCCGTGTTAAGGGGAAAATTTATAGCTCTGCAAGCATTCCTCAGGAAGGAAGAAAGGGCCTACATAGATAGCTTGACTTCACAGCTCATGATCTTAGAAAAGGACCAGAAAAAGGAACACAAACCAGATTGAAGGAAAGAAATAATAAAAAACTAGAACAGAAATTAACGACATGGAAACTCAGAAAACAATCCGAAAGGTCAATGAAACCAAGAGCTGCTTCTTTGAAAAAATAAACAAGATTGATAAACTGCTAGCAAGATTCACAAAGAAAGAGAGAGAGAGAGAACCCTAATAAACCAAATCAGAAATGAAAAGGAAGACACCACAACAGAAACCAATGAGTTTCAAAAGATCATCAGAGACTAATTTCAAGGTCTCTACACCATGAAACAAGAGAACCTAAAAGAAAAAGATGAATTCCTTGATTCCTACAATCTCCCAAGACTGAACCAAGAAGACCTGCAATACTTGAAGAGACCCATTAATATCAAGGAAATCAAAACTGCAATCAAAAGTCTCCAAAAAAACAAAATCTCAGGTCCAGATGGATTCACTGGCGAATTCTTCCAAATATTTAAAGAGGACCTGTTGCCAGTTATCCTCAAGCTTTTCCAGGAAATTGAAAAAACAAGAACTTCCCAGACAGTTTCTATGAGGCACATATCTCCCTAATACCAAAAGCAAACAAAGACACAACTAAAAAGAAAATTACAGACCAATATCCCTGATGAACACCGATGCGAAGATTCTCAACAAAATATTAGCAAATAGGATCCAACAACTCATCAAAAAGATCATACACCATGACCAAGTGGGATTCATCCCGGGGATGCAAGGATGGTTTAATATTTGGAAATCAATCAACATAATCCATCATATCAACAAAAGTAAAGATAAAAAAGATAAAAATCATATCAATTGATGCAGAGAAAGCATTTGAGAAGATCCAACATCGGTTCATGATGAAAACTCTCACCAAAATGGGCTTTGGAGGAACTTTTCTCAAGATAGTCGAAGCCATCTACCACGAACCTATGGCAAACATTATCATCAATGGGGAAAAACTAAGGGTCATTCCTCTAAGATCGGGGACAAGACAAGGATATCCACTCTCACCACTTCTCTTCAACATAGTACTGAAAGTACTAGCAATAGACATTAGGCAAGAAAAAGATATTAATGGCAGTCAGATAGGAAAGGAAGAAATCAAATTCTCACTATTTGAAGAAGATATGATACTATATCTAGAGAAGCCTAAAACCTCTACTAAGAAACACTTAGAAACAATTGACTTATACAGTAAAGTCGCAGGCTATAAAATCAATACCCCAAAATCCATGGCCTTCCTATATGCAAACAATGAGAGAGGAAAGGGACATGAAAAAAACAATCCCGTTCACAATCATGCCCCAGAAAATCAAATACCTCAAAATCAGCTTCACTAAAGAAGTAAAGGACCTCTACAAAGAAAACTATAAAGCACTACTCCATGAAATTAAAGAGGGCTTGAGAAAATGGAAACATATCATCCCTGCTCATGGATAGGGAGAATCATCATTGTCAAAATGCCAATACTCTCCAAAGCATTATACATGTTCAATGTGATCCCTATAAGGATACCCATGAAATTCTTCAAAGAAATGGATCAAGCTATCCTGAAATTTATATGGAACAACAAATGCCCATGGATAGCTAAAATAATTCCTTGGAAAAAGATGATAGGAGGCATCACCCTCAACAACCTTAAACTTTACTACAAAAGGGTAACAATTAAAACTCATGGTACTGTAATAAAGGGAGAGCTTCAGACCAATGGAATAGGGTGGAATATCCCTACACACAACCCCAAATGTATGATCATCTAATCTTTGTTAAGGGAGCAAGAGATGTGAAGTGGAGCAAGGAAATCCTCTTCAACAAATTGTGTTGGCATAACTGGACAACCACATGCAAAAGAATGGGCTTAGACCTCGATCTGACACCATGCACAAACCCCAGATAAAAATGGATTAAAGACCTCAACATCAGACCAGAATCCATAAGATACATGGAAGACAATGTTGGCAAAACCCTCCATGATATTGAAGCTGAAGGTATCTTCAAAGATGACACTGAACTAAACAATCAAGTAGAAACAGAGATAAACAAATGGGACTATATTAAACTAAGAAGCTTCTGCACTGCAAAAGACACTGTGACCAGAATACAAAGGCAATCTATAGAATGGGAAAGGATATTCACCCAATATCCATCCGATAAAGTGTTGATATCAAGGGTACATAAAGCACTGGTTGAACTCTACAAGAAGAAAATATCCAACCCCATCAGTAAATGGAGTGAGGAAATGGACAGAAACTTTTCCAAGGAAGAGATACTAATGGCTAAATTGTACATGAAAAAATGCTCTTCATCACTAATCATCAGGGAGATGCAGATCAAAACCATGAGATACCACCTCACACCACAGAAACTGGCACACATCCAAAAGAACAAAAGCAACCGCTGTTTGAGAGGATGTGGAGAGAAAGGGACCCTTCTACACTGCTGGTGGGAACGCCGATTGGTTCAGACTCTTTGGAAAACCATACAGACAATTCTCAAAAAATTAGAAATTTAGCTTCCATTTGACCCAGCAATACCATTTCTGGGAATATATCCTGAAGAAACAAAAAAGTATAGTCAAAATGACATCTGCACTTATATGATCACCGTGCACTGTTTACAATAGCCAGAATCTGGAAAAAACCCGAGTGCCTGAGAACAGATGATTGGTTAAAGAATCTCTGGGTCCATCTATACAATGGAATACTATGCAGCCTATGCAGCTGTTAGAAAAGATGAAGTCATATCCTTTGCATATAAGTGGATCAGGGACCCTCTGCACCTAAAGACTTTGATTCCAGAGACCTACCGCATTTGGGCATCCAGCACAGCTTTTTACAGCAATGCACTAGGACTGTGAGCTGGGCTACAACTTGTGCTGCCCGGGGATGGCATGGAAAATGGTGGCGGCAGCAACATCCACATGTCAGGAGCCATCTTCTAAGAGTCCTAACCCAGAGGTATACGGTTTTTACACTTGGGCCTCCTAGGGAATCATGGGAAGTGGGTGTAACCAGCACTCCCTCGGCCCAGGTAAATTCGGAGCTGCTGAGAGTGAAACGGACCCTCTGTGCCTAAAGACTTTGATTCAGAGACCTAACGTATTTGGACATCCAGCATACCTTCTTACAGCAATGCACTGGTACTGTGAGCTGGGCTATGCTATTTCTGGCAGAATTTTCCCTGGACTTTATACAGAAATCCAAAACCATGCGGCCACGGCCATGCAACTTAACATCTCTTAATTGTCAGCAATATGAAACGGTTCCTTTTTAACAGGAAATTTGTGGGCGGGGAACTCCAAATAATAAAAGTGAGTTTTTGTTGAAATATTGAAGGTTATTAAAGTAGCAGCCATTTCTCTGGACTGTGAACTATGCAACTGCCCCACGCAAGCCGAGAAGAGGAAATATCCCTCTTTCCTGATTGTTTTCCATTTTCAGGGAGAAACGCCGCGTGGCATCCACCATACTATGAGGTGCGGGAAGGGGGATGAGGGGGAAAAAAAGGAAAAGGAAAAAGGGGAAAAAAAAGGAGTTATGTACTTGGAGCAGTGGGGCTACATATCTCTTCATTCTCAGCAATGGAAAACTAATTATCAAATGCTTCCTTGGTATTAGAGCTGTCTTTCTTGGGGGGAGACTCCAACAACAATAGTGAGTTTTGTGTTGAAATATGGAACGTAATCAAGGTAAAGAGAAAATGAAGTGAAATTCATCAGTTATACATTTAGGTGTAGGGGGGCGGAGTCGGGGGGTATACTGGGATTTTTGGTGGTGGAATATGGGCACTGGTGAAGGGATGGGTGTTTGAATATTGTATAACTGAGACATAAGCCTGAGAACTTTGTAACTTTCCACATGGTGATTCAATAAAAATTTTAAAAAATAAGTGGATCAACATGGAAAGTATCATGCTAAGTGAAATGAGCCAGACAGAGAGGGACAGACATAGAAAGATTGCAATCATCTGTGGAATATATAATAACAGAATGGGAGACTAATACCCAAGAATAGTAGTATATAATACCAGGAGGTTGGCTCCATAGCTTGGAAGCTGGCCTCACATGTTGGGGGAAAGGCATCCCAGATATATAAGGGAACACCAAATAAAATGTGATTGGAGATCCTGTGAGGGAAGGGAGATGCCAAGATGCGTGCTGAAAGTACACTAGAGACTAAACGTGATGGCTACTCAATACTCCTATTGCAAACCACAACACCCAAAAAGAGAGAGAGAGAACAAATTGCAATGCCCTGCCACAGAATCGTGGTGGGGTGGGGGGATGGGATTGGGGGGTGGGAGGGATGCTGAGTTCATTGGTGGTGAAGAATGGACACTGGTGAAGGAATGGGCTCTCGAACATTGTATGAGGGAAACACAAACACGAAAATGTGTAAATATCTAACTGTACCCTCACGGTGACTCGCTAATTAAAAAATAAATGAATTAAATAATTAAATAATAAAAATAAAATAAAATAAAATATCAAAAACAGTTAAAAAATAAAATAATCTTTCATCATCCTAAAAAAATTTGGTATAATATAGCTAATAAATGCAGCTAATGTAGTTCTGTTAAATGTCTTTATACACTATGCTACTTGTATGATTAGAGTGATTATAAGCCAAAGAAATCTATTCTTCAAGAACTGCTAACCATTAAATACTATACATATTTCAAAGAAATAAAAGAATAATTTCTGAATATTGAGTAATAATCACTTGAGAACCTGTCCTAATCTGGAGTTTTGTTTTTGAAGAATTTTTTCATAACATTTGAATTTTTTTACTTGTAATTAGACTGTTTAGATTTTCAACTTCCTTCTTATCCAGGGTCAGAGAATTCTATTATTCTAAAGATTTCTCTTTTATTTCTAGGTTATGCAGTTGATAATAATAAACTCATACTATTTTGTATTTTAGAGTATCTGTTATAATATTTTCCCCTTTTATTTCTTATCTGACTTATTAGTATTTTCTCTCCTATATTCTCTATAGGTCTAGCTATGTGATTGATACTTTTATATTCTTTTAAACATCTATTTTTATCTACCCTTTGTTTTACTTAATTTTGTACCATTAAATTCTTTTATTTGTTTCATTACTTACTCTTTTTCCACTTATTTCAGGGTTCATTTGTTTTCATTTTTCTACTTTCTCAAGCTGTGAGGTCAGGTTAATTATTTGAGCTATTTTTTTATGTTTCCTGACGAACTTCTCTCTTCTTTGTGATCTTGCTCTGTCTCAGATTTTTGACAGTTTGTGTCTTCATTCCCATTCATAGTCAAGGAATATTTTAATTTAGTATTTAATTCCTTTTGTACTCAAAATTTGCTCAGTGGCATTGGTTACCAAATGTTTGGACCTTTTCTGGCTTTCCCTTTGGGGTTCATTTCTACATCTATGGCATTGCATTGTGGTCTTAAAGGAGACTTGATTTGATTTATATTTTTTTGATTTTATAGACACCTGAAATATATCCCAGGATCTATCCTGCAGTCTGTTCCATGTGCACTGGAGAAAAAATGCATAGTTTTCTTCAGGAGAATAGAGGTCCCTGGAGATTTTTTTTAGTGTTAGTTCTTCAAATTCTTCACTAGAACTTTTGTTTACTTATTGATTTTCTGACTGATTGATAATTGTAATGATGAGTGGGGTGTTAAAATCTTCTACATTACTTTGTTGCAGTTATTATATCTCTTCAGGTCTATTAGAAATTTATTAATGGACTTTGCTGCCTCTTCATTTGCTGCATAAAAGTTATAACTTAAGTCACTTTGATTTGTTGATCTATCAATCACTATGTAATGTCTATCCTTATCTTTATTTATTTCTATATTGACATCACTATTTCATCTAATAAAAGTATGACCATCCTGTGTTTTTGTTGGGGGCTGTTTGTTGTTTATTATATGTCTGTTTTCTATTCCCTTTATGGTCTTCTTGACCTTTCACATTTAAACTGTGTTTATTGTGAAGATTCAAGTGTGTCTCTTTTATTTATTTATTTGTTTGTTTTTAATTTTTTTATTTTATTATATTGAATCACTGTGATAAAGAAAAAAAAACAAAGCTTTCAGGTTTAATTCTCTGTCATACAATGATTAAACCCTCATCCCTTCACCAGTGCACATGTTCCACCACCAAGAACCCCAGTATACCCCCCTCCCACCCAGCCCCCACCTAAGTAGCTAATGATCTTCATTTTATTCTCTATACTTTGAATACATTTAATATTTCAGTAGAGAACTCACTATTATTGTTTGGAATTTTCCCCCAACAATCAGGCCTGCTGAAAAAGCATCATTTAATAATTTCTTTTCATTGCTGAGAATGAAGATTCTATGAGCTCGCACAGCCGCTGTCACGGCCACGCAGTTTTGGATTTCTGATATTTTAGTTCAGATCACAGTCTAGATGCATGTCTGTAAGAAGCCGCTCTGGGTGCCAAAATGGGTTAGAAGACCTCTTGGATCATAGTTTGTACAAGCAGAGGGTCTGTTTCTCAAGCAGCAGCTCCGGGTCTTATCTGGGCCGAGGGCGTGCCGGTATGCCCCCATCCCATGATCGCCTATGAGCCACAGCATTGCAAAGTTCCTACCTCTGGGTGGAAATCTTAGGGGGTGGCTCTTGCCAAGTGGATGATCTGCCGCCACCATTTTCCATGCAGAAAAACAGGGTGGAAAGGGAAAATCCCTCCCCGGGCTGCACATAGTCATAGTACAGCTCACAGTCTAGTGCATGTCTGTAAGAAGCTGCTCTGGGTGCCAAAATGGGTTAGAAGACCTCTTGCATCATAGTCTGTACGAGCAGATGGTCTCCAAGTGTGTCTCTTTTAAATAGCAAAAACTTGTGTTTTGTTTCCTAATCCATGCATGCACTCTGTGCCTTTTGATAAGAAAGTTCAAGCCATTGACATTTAAAAAAGTTATGCAATAAAGGATGAATTACCATTTTCTAGGAGTATTTTAGCATTTTTATAGTTTCACAATTTTTTATTGTCTTTTATTTTCTTCAATAGTGTCTTTTATGTAGTGATTAACTTCCATTTGTCTCTTCCTGCTACTTTGTTTGAAATATATTGGCTCTGACATCATCAAAAAACTTACAGCTGAAGTTTGAACTTTGGCTTATTGTGTAGGACCTGATTGTCTGAACAAAACTGCGCCTGAAAATTTGAGCAAGCACAAAATCTCTCCAAGCTGTTGCCTGGATGCCAGTCTGATGTGCTTACCTCTGGTACTGTGGTTGTACTTTGATGAAAAATCTCCCTACTGTGATGGATTCTAGCTGTACTCCTAGGGTCAAAATATCTGTCCACACTGATTCTGTAACTCTATGCTTACCTTCCCATGTCAGGACACTAACTCACCACATATTTCATCACAGTGCCTCCTTTTCCATCATCCTGTGGTGGAATTCTCTTCCAATCACTTATTTGTTCACTGTATCACTGTCATCCCATTGCTCATCGATTTGCTCGAGTGGGCACCAGTAATGTCTCCATTGTGAGACTTGTTACTGTTTTTGGCATATTGAATACATCACACATAGCTTGCCAGGCTCTGCCATGTACGTGGGATACTCTCGGTAGCTTGTCGGGCTCTCCAGTAAGGACGAAGGAATCGAACCTGGGTTGGCCACGTGCAAGGCAAATGCCCTACCTGCTGTGTTATGCCACTGCAATTGCTTCTATGTCTTTGGGATTATACTTTCATTCTGATTCCACCATTGCCCGAGTGTCCCTTTATGTCTCTCCACTGTGTGCATTCTGTACCCTGTCTAAGCTCTTCTCCCATCTGTACGTACTAATCCTTTGATTTTTCTTGCCCAAACTACTCATTTTAGTATCTGTTCTTGCCTCTCACTCTCTCTCTCTCTCTCTCTCTCTCTCTCTCTCTCTCTCTCTTTCTCTTTCTCACTCTCTCTCTCCTCCTTGGGAAGGTGGATCATGGATCATGGAGGGCCCCTCCATTCTGTCTCAGTCTGTTCTCTGTATTTTCTCCTCATATAAGGCTACCAGACCTTGGGTTTGAGTCCACTTAGAGCCCAGAATAATATCAACTCAAGATTACTCAGTAATTGTATTTTAAGGGAAACAACAACTTCCAAACACATTGTCATCCAGTTTCTAGGTATTTTACCTTTGTAGGAAACAATGTTTAACCTACAATAGCCCCTGCCCTATTCTGGATAACTAAAATACTTTACGTGCCACATGCAAATCATATTCAGTTTCCATCCACCCAAGTGTTAACTCTCCTAGAATATACTCTAAGTAAAAATAAAATATCATCATCATCATCATCATCATCATCATCATCATCATCATCATCAACATCCCATTGATCTTTGATTTTCTCAAGCGGTCTCAGTAATGGCTCCATTTGTCCTAGCCCTGAGATTTTAGAAGCCTCTCTTTACTCGTCCTTCCCAACAGTGCTACATTGGAGGCTCTTTCAGAGTCAGGGGAATGAGATCCATCATTGTTACTGATTTTGGCATATGAATACACCACGAGGAGCTTGCCAGGCTCTCCCATGTAGGCAGGAAACTCTTGGTAGTAGATTGCCTGGTTCTCTGAGAAGGAGAACTAAGCTATAAGATGTCGCTTCTGGGAGCTTGGTTTTATAGTCTCTGGATGTTGGCCATTGATGGGATTACATGGCGCTGGGGGCAGTTTCTAGGTGTGACTGCCTAGCTACTGGAGAAAGGGGGATCTAGGCAGAAGAGGCCTAGTCCTGATCCAACCAGGCTTGGAGATCTCAGCCTGGGTCCCACACACCTGGGTTCCTCTGCCAGTTCCTTCATGCGTGAGGCTCCTCTGAACGTGTGGACAGGGGCCATAAGCATGGTTGTGGTTGGGTTCCAGAGGTCTTTGGCTGCCAGTGCAGGAAACTCAACCCACCTCCTCTGAGGGGCCCAAGTGAAGACAGCCAAGTGCAGGGGTAAGAGACTCTGCGTTGCTCTCTTCCAGGGAGCTTGGTTTTATAGTCTCTGGATGTTGGCCATTGATGGGATTACACGGGGGGGGGGGGGGGGGGGCTGGGGGGATGAGGGGATGGGAAGTTTGTATTTGATGGCTTAGCTACAGGAGAATGGGGTATCTGGGCAGAAGAGGAGGAAGAGGCCCAGTCCCAATCCGGCAGGCTTGGAGATCTCAGCCTTAGCTCCTGAACATTTATATACAATGAAATGTTATTTAGACACCAACAAATGAGGGGCAAGGTTTATTTAGACACCAACAATGAGGGGAACAAATTCCACCATTTTCTGACAATCTGCATGAATCATAAAGGAATTCTTTTTCCAAGAAGAAAAAGACTTCTTAGAGAGGAAAAGAAGTTGAAAAATACAGATTGATTAATTTATGGTTCATTTCCAGTTGTTTCTAACCAGAAGAGAATCATCATGATCAAAAGCAATATTTTCCAGGCTTGTAGATTTCAACTTTTTTTTTCTTTTTGTGTCACACCTGGTGATGTACAGGGTTTACTCCTGGCTCTGCCCTCAGGAATTACCCCTGGCAGTGCTCAGGGGACCATATGGGATGCTGGGAATCGAACCCAGGTTGGATGCGTGCAGGGCAAATGCCCTACCCACTGTGCTATTGCTCCAGCCCCAGCTTTCAACTTCTTACAAATTAGTTCATTTTACTGCCAGTCAGTAAAGTCTGGTTTTAATTGACTAAGGGAATTAAATATCTAAGAATGTAGTGTAGTTAAAAAAATAAAATTAAAACTAATAAGGGAGTAATATTATTCTACTTAGGAAATTAACCAGATTTGTAGACTGAGTCTAGTTTGTCACTCTTGGGAAAAATTATAGTGAAATATTTGTGTGTGCAGTGTGGTGTGTGTGTGTGTGTGTGTGAGAGTGTGTGTGTGTGTGTGTGCATGTCTAGAGAGTGTGTATGTGTGTGGCTGCGGAAGGGGTGATACTTGATGGGCCACACCTGAAGGTGCTCAGGGGTTATTCTTGCTGGTTTTCAAGGAGCCATGTCCAATGCCAAAGATTGCATTTAAACTCTGCACGATCCAGCCCTGATCATCTGTCTTACAAGTCTGTTTATGAAGTTTCAGGATTTTTCGGAATGTTAGCAGATTTTGACTCATTCATTCTTTTTGGTAGGATATTATCCTGAAATAATACATTTCATTATTATAATAAATAATAGAATTTGGTAAAAAATGGACCATAGTAATTATACAACAAGTAAGGTGCGTGTCTTCCATGCAGCCAATGAGGGTTTTCTCCCTGGCACTCCAAATGGCTCCCAGAGCACGTCTAGGCACAGTCTCTGATCACAGAGCCAGGAGTGAGTAAGGCCTTAATACTTCCAGTTGTGTCCCTGCCCCAGCACAAAAAAAGGAAAAAAAATGTGCATTTTAAAAACCTCTACCATATATGAACATGTTCCTGGCTCATTTATGTTATTTTTTATATAACAGTATATTTTATATTTTGTTATGTTTTTGTTATTTTTGTATTTTAGAATATTGCTTTTTATGTGTGATTCTTTATGTGTTAAGTCACTTAATGTAATACCTCATATAAATACCATACATTTAAAGAGATCCACATCTCATCATTCATATCAGGGTGACACTCTTGATGCTTTTAACTTGAGCAAACTTTTTAAGAGTGTTTGTGTATTCCCTGACTGTTACATTGAAGTAGGCATATGATAGATACTCATATGTAGAGGAAATCCTGGTAGAGTTGTCATAGGTTCCAACAAGTGCAAAACTCAGTAAACAAATTCATAAGCTTTTTAGGTCTAAGAACAATCACTCATGTCCTGATGCTCTATAGTGTAGTTACTGTGTTCGCTCTGCTAATTTTCTTGATCAATTTTCCCCAGTTATTTTTTGTTTTACTTGAATTTATCTTTTATTCATGATTTATTAGCTTCATTAGCCTACTTCCTGTTTGAAGAGTCGACAAAATTTCATAACGTTTACTAATTTTTCAATTTCCTTCTTTCACTCAAAGTTAGAAGTTTTTATTCTAATAAAAAGTCATGTTTGTTGTGGTTTCTTTTTTTAAAAATTAATGTATGCCATTATTTTCTTCTATGTATGTCATGGAGATCCAGAACATTAACAAAGGCAATTATGGCCAGTTTTTTGCATGATAACCTCATCTCTCTTGCTGGCTTCTGCTAAGAAGGTCGATCAAGTCCATATGTCATAGTCTAATCATTTTTAGCAAGGTGTTCCACCATCCCTTGGTCTTCCCTCTATCAGTTCCTGATCAGCAGTAAGTTCCTTAATTTTGTCATTAATAGACTGAATATCCCATATAATTAACATGTAGCTGATTTTTGTTTATGCACTCATAAATTTATTTTATCTTTTGCATGTGACCTTAGCAATTAGGAGTGACTGATGAAAAACTTAACAATTTGGTCAGAAATTTACTCAGCTAAACATAAAACATTATCACTTACAAGTTTTAATTTCCAACAAATTTCAGGTAGGTATTTTGCAGCTGTATAGTGATACTTTTTCTCTAGTATATAATTCAAATTATGTCTCTTCTTCTTCTCTAAGTCTTTTGATTTCTATGAAAAGTTATGCTTATAATGTGCATTCTTTCTAGTATCTCATTTCTCATACCTTTTTGAACCTCTAGCATATTCAACTTTAGTATTCCCAGTTATATTTGCTTTATAGATATAGATTGTGAATATTAGGCACCTAAAAATTCTTCCAGTTTACTGCTGGACGATTACCCAATTGCAAAGCTACACACACACGCACACACACATATATGTACATATATGTATATATGTGTGTGTGCGTGTATGTACATATATATTGCATATTTTTTCCATCATGTTTAGAGCATGTTCACCAAAATAATGTACTTCATGATAACTTTGCTCTCATCCTAACAATTCTTGGGAATGTAGTTCAGACAGCTTGCTGCTGGTCTATTAATCTGGTGGCATATGTGTTAACACATCTAATCTGAAGATTTCAAAATAGAATCTTTCCATAATGAGACTTCTACAACCCTGCTGATTATGGTTCTGCTATTCTCCTTTTGTTTATTAAGACAGGTGCAACTGTCTTCTCTTTGTATGCAGTCAATTGGAGAGAAATTAGTGAATTTCATCAATGTGAACTTCCGGAATTGGAAAATCCACTGTTATCTCTTTTGATAATTATAGTTTCAGAAATGAAATAAGCTTTAAAAGTAAAGAGGAAGGAAGTTGCAATTGCAATGATGAAAATTTCAATTGACTGAGAATTCACACAAGGCAAGAAGAAATAGAAACTAATTGTAAGTTTAATTGCAGGGAGAAAATATCACTGTATGGGATATAGTGATCAAATAGCCTTTCCCCGTTTTATTTATATCTGAGAATGAAGTCAACTGATTCCTTGCACATAGGGACTTCATCTATTTACTAGGAAAAATGAATTGATTATATATATGTATACATGTTTATGTTTATATAATTGCAAGCACTTAAAATGATAAAAGGGTTACTAACCCATTATCTAAAAATTAAAATAATTGAGATAATATATATGTATGTTCACCCTTTTAAACTTATCTTTATTTATATACCTTGGTTACACTGATCTGTTACAGAGGTGCAATGTTGCCACACCATACCCCAAATCAAAGTGTCAATAGCTCTTTTCCACAAATTATCTATAAAAACCTTTTAACTCACTTTCTATCTCCTCTTTTACCTCTTGGTAATCTCAGTTCTGTAGTCACTCTAAAGTATTTGCTTAACAAGAAAGCTTAACAAGAAAGGTTTTAACTGTACCTCAAGGTGATTCACTAATAAAAAAAATAGAAAAACCCTTCAACCAGAAAAAAATATAATAAAGCATTTGCTTGTTTTTTGTTTGATTTGGTTTGATTTGGCTGGAGGGACATGGAACCTCCTAAATTGTATCCAGGAGACACAATGGCTCCAGCATTGATTATTGAGCAGCAGGGCTGACAGTTCAATTCAAGGGCCAGAGGATACTATTCTGATCTGGCTTTGTGGTATGGGAACTACCCTGGTCATCCCAGGAGTATGTGGAGGCCTCTATGATCCTCTGAGGACCTCTAGGTCTGCACCATGCAATGGTTGGGTGAACATGTGGCACAAGATATCAAACCTGGCTCGGTGTATACCAAACCATTGTATATATTCATGGTGGGTCAAATGCTTTTTACAAAAGGAGTCATCTATTTTTTGATACATTCCTTAACTGATTACGATCACCGAGTGTTTGTATTTCGCCAATGACTTATTTCACTCAAGATTTCCCAGAAACTCTATCCATTCTGTAGCAAAGGTAAACGTTTCTCCTCTATTAGAGCTGAGTAGTGTTCCAGTGTGTTTATATAATGCATCTTCATTATGCTCTCAGTATGTGGGCACTTTGGAATGCTTTGTTATCTGTGCAGAAACATATATATATGTTTTTTTTTGTATACCTAGAAGCAGAACTTTGTATTATATGTATGATAGTTCCATTTTAAAATGTCTGAGAAAGCTTTTTTTTTCCTTTGTAGAGGCTAGATCTGTGTCGATATCTACATATATGATTTGAATGAGGTTTTCTTTTTCTCCAAATACTACCAGTACTTATTGTTTCTGGCTTCAAATACATGTATATATTTATATCTATATATACATATGCATATACATATATATATGGGCTGGAGCGATAGCACAGAGGTAGGGTGTTTGCCTTTCACTCGGCCAACTCGTGTTCGATTGCTCCACCCCTCTCAGAGAGCTTGGCCAGCTACCGAGAGTATGGTGCCCACATGGCAGAGCTTGGAAAGCTACCTTGGCGTACTGGATATGCCAAAAACAGTAACAATAAGTTTCACAATGAGAGACGTTACTGGTGCCCACTCGAACAAATTGATGAACAACGGGATGACAGTGACAATGATATGTATATATAATGCATATATGTATGCTATATATAATAAAATATATGTTTTATGCATATATGTTATTATCACAGGTGTGATATGATATCTTTTCATTGTTTTAATTTGCTTCCCCCCCATAATTTGAAACTTTTATTTTTTCTTCCAAATATTGTGACTAGGAATTGCAAGACTATGCTAAACAATATATGGGATGTCAACATAAAAATGAATCAAATTTTGAAATTTCCTCACAGGATTTTACATATTTTAAATTTAACAATGATTATAATATTTTATTTTTTATTTTTTAGTAATTCACCCTGCGATACAGTAACAAAAATTTCATTTTTGAACTTTGATCATACAGTCATCCAACACCCATCCCTTTATCAGTGCACATTTTCCAATACCAAAATCCCCAGTATTCCCCCCTTCCCCATTTTCCATACCTCCCCCTGCTTGTGTGGCAGACAATTTGCAAGGTATCCTTTCTCTACTTTACTTACCTTTGATATTTCAAGAGCAGTCCTACCTCCCCTTATATCTGCCAAAAATACAATTGCTAGACAATGTCTTTTGTATCGCTTGTTATGGATATAATATAATGTTGCACAGTCGTAAAAGTGGTTGTGAGCTTTAGGAATTCTAAGATTTTAATAGTTAGGGTCTGAAGAAATTGCTGCTGAAGGTTGCTTGTGTCCGAGATTCCTGTGTGTGTCTCTGGATCGAGGTCACGTGGGAGCTGGTGCTTCCTGCTGGCTTCTAGAAAATGGCTACCGCTGGAGTTCTTAGAGGGCAGGTGGAGGGACAACACTTGCCCCCATCTGGAGTGGCACAGCAGAGAAGGCTTATTGCAAAGTCCCGGGCCATCTCTGCCACAAGTTGCTCTGGTCCGAGATTTCTGTGTGTGTCCTGAACATATGTTTTTGAGTACATGTGATAACAATCTCTAGTCACTGCTCAAGTTATTTGAACTGGGATGCCACATCAACTGCCAAACAATAGCAACTGTAAACCATGTGCAAGAATCCAGACCAATGAATATACTCTCAGGGATCATTTCTGCAGTTCATTACTAGAGAAGTTTCTCTGATTCTGCAGAGCACCCGAAACCATGAGAGGAGCCAGGGATCATCTCCTGGGCATGAAACCTGTTCTAGTTGTTGCTTTTACAGCTGCCTTTTACCATTGATGATCATTCTTCTCTTCCCTAGGAGAGGGTGAGGATGCATTCTGAGTATTGTTTTTTGGTTTTTTCGTATATCAGGAAAGGTCTGGAGAAATGGTCCTGGTTCCCACATACCAGAGCCATGTTTGTAGAAGCTCCTGGTCACCGGGATTCCATCTGGAGAAGGCGGGGAGACTGCATCTGCTCCATCTGGGGCACCTCAGTATTATTGGCTCAATTTGAGGTCCGGAGCATTCTCCGGTGTTGTGGTGTCTGCCTGCCAGGATTCTTCACTCAACAATGATTATAATTTAAAGTAACTGTTTCACTTTTGGGAATGTATTATGTAGAGATTAATATGGTCATAATAATTTTATAAAACATTTTGACACAGTATTACTTGAAACTGCAAAAACCTAAAATCTAATATCTTCAATAAAATCAGAAATACATTTAAAATGTCAGCCATCCAAGTGCTAATCAGGCCCAACCCTGCTTAGCTTCCAAGATCAGATGAGATTGGGTGCTTTCATGGTGGTATGGCCATAGACAGATGTGAAATGGTACTATATTTAGAGAAGCCTATAGCTTCTACCAAGAAGCTCCTAGAAACAATAGACTTGTAAAGTTGCAGGCTATAAAATCAATACCCAAAAGTCCATGGCTTCCTAAACACAAATAATGAGAGAGCAGAAAATGACATGAAAACAGCAATCCCGTTCACAATTGTGCCTCAGAAAAATCAAGTACTTTGGAATCAGCTTAACTAAGAAGGTAAAGGATCTATACAAAGAAAATTATAAAATGCTACTTCAGGAAATAAAAGAGGACACGAGGAAATGGAAACATATCCCCTGCTCATGGATTGGTAGAACTAACATTGTCAAAATGACAATACTACCCAAAGCATTATACATATTCAATGCAATCCCTATAAGGATACCCATGACATTCTTCAAAGGAATGGACCAAACACTCCTGAAATTCATATGGAACAACAAACTACCGCAAATAGCTAAAGCAATTCTTGGGAAAAAGAAGATGGGAGGCATTACCGTCCCCAACCTTAAACTCTACTACAACAGTTATAATTAAAACAGCATGGTACTGGAAAAAAAGCTGAGCTGCAGACCAATGGAACAGGGTGGAATATCCTTACATACACCCTCAAATATATGATCGCCTAATATTTGATAAAGGAGCGAGAAATGTGAAGTGGAACAAGGAAAGCCTTGTGAACAAATGGTGCTGGCAAAACTGGACAGCTACATTAAAAAAAAATGGGCTCAGATCTCTACCTAACACCATGCACAATGTTAAGATCAAAATGGATTAAAGACCTCAACATCAGTCCAGAGTCCATCAGGTACATTGAAAACATAGTCAGCAAAACCCTCTACAATATCGAGGCTAAAGGTATCTTTAAAAAGGACACTCCATGGGCCAACCAAGTGGAAACAGAGATAAACAGATGGGACGACCTCAAACTGAGAAGTTTCTGCACCACAAAAGACACAGCGAACAGAATTCAAAGAGAATTGACAGAATGGAAAAGGATATTCACCCAATACTCATTCGATAAGGGGTTGATATCAAGGATTTGCAAGGCACTGGTTGAACTCTACAAAATGAAAACATCAAACTCCACCAGAAAATACGGCGATGAAATGAACAGAAACTTTCTCAAAGAAGAAATCTGTATAGCCAAATAGCACATGAAAAAATGCTCTTCATCACTAATAATCAGGGAGATGCAGATTAAAACACCAATGAGATATCACCTCACACCACAGAGACTGGCCCACATCCAAAAGAACAAAAGCAACCGGTGTTGACGTGGATGTGGGGAGAAAGGGATTCTCCTTCACTGCTGGTGGGAATGCTGACTGGTTCAGCCCTTTTGAAAAACAATATAGATGATTCTCAAAAGATTAGAAATTGAGCTCCCATTTGATCCAGCAATGGCACTTCTGGAAATATATCCCAGAGATGCAAAAAAGTATAGTAGAAATGTCATCTGAACCTGTATGTTCATTGCAGCACTGTCTACAATAGGCAGAATCTGGAAAAACCCCAAGTGCCCAAGAACACAGGACTGGCTAAAGAAACTCTGATACTTCTACACAATGGAATACTATGCATTTTTTAGAAAAGCTTTTAGAAAAGCTTTTAGAAAAGATAAAGTCATGGAATTCGCATATAGATGGATCAACATGGAAAGTATAATGTTAAGCAAAATGAGTCAGAAGGAGAGGGACCGACGTAGAAAAAAATGCACTCATTTGTGAAATACAAAGTAACCAAATGAGAGACTAATGCCCAAGATTATTAAAGATAAGTACTGGGAGGATTACTCTACAGTTTAGAAACTGGCCTCATATACTGAGGGAAAAGGAAGTCAGTTAGAGAAAGGATCACCAAGTTAATGGCGCTAGGAGGGTCAGCTCGGGATGGGAGACGCACCCTGAAAGTAGACCATAGACTGAGTATGATGGCCACTCAATACCTCTATTGCAAACCACAACACCCAAAAGGAGAGAGAGAGAGAGAGAGGGAGAGAGAGAGAGAATTAGAGAGAGAGAGAGACAGAGAGAGAGAGCAAAAGGGATTTCCTTGCTACAGAGGCAGGGTGGGTGGAGGGGTAATGGGGTAGGGATGGTGGGAGGGATGCTGGGACCATTGGTGATGGAAAATGGGCACCGGTGGAGGGACGGATACTTGACCATTGTATGACTGAATTTTAAGCACAAAAGTTTGTAAATCTGTAACTGTACCTCATGGTGATTCGCTAATAAAAATAAATAAAATAAAATGTGAGCCATCAAATGTATTTATAATTATGTTCTATAAATATAATTTTTGTTTTTGATAACTGTATCCACTCTAACAATAAATGTAAAAGTCAGAATTTACTTTAGTAGTAGGGGAGGTATTAGTTCATTGTCATTGCCTGTTTTGTTTTGGGACCACAACTAGCAGTGCTCAGGAGTCATTCCCAGAGATGCTCACAGACATGTGGTGCTGAGGTCAAACCTGGTTGTTTGTATGCAAAGCATGTGCTCTAGCCCTTTTAACGTTCTCTAATCTGAAGTTGTGGATTCTTATTTAAGTAGCACTTATTTAAGTCATCCTGGCTCTTTGGCACAATGAGTAAATATTGATTTTATTTAGCATTTTGGGTAATATGGTAGAAAGCTATGATTCCTGAAAAAATTTTAACAGGAAGTTTATCAATTTTCAGGCTAGATCACATGTTACCTGAAAAGGGAGTAATGAGTAGAGAAGGAGTCTCCAGCCTGCAGA
The DNA here is from genome assembly GCF_027595985.1 of Sorex araneus. Taxonomy (NCBI): domain Eukaryota; kingdom Metazoa; phylum Chordata; class Mammalia; order Eulipotyphla; family Soricidae; genus Sorex; species Sorex araneus. The sequence goes on from NC_073313.1 coordinate 178,563,516, forward strand.
AACAAATACTAGGCCATTTTCTTTTCTTTTTTAATTATGGTTTTTTAGATTTCAACAGGATCTTTTTTTTTTTTTGGCTGTGCTACAAAGTTACCTGAATTAGATATAATGTGGGTACTGGGAGTGGACAAGGCATTTCTCTTTATTCCCAGAGGCGAAGTCCAGGTAATTTGTTAGGATGGGATCCTTCTTACAACTATGGCCAGACCTTTCTGAGTATTTAAATAGACACCTTGCAGGGAAACAAAGTGTACATGGGTTTACTCTTTATCTTGCACATTGATTCTACCAGCAGACCAGCAGGACGTCTGGACCAAGAGGAAGAATAGTCCAAGTAGCCCCCTTCCACTGCTAGAATGGTAGTCAGAGAACATTGAGTCTTGTCATCACTTTTTCTGTTATGTGGAGGGCTTGTAAATAATTTTATTTTCTAGTTTGTCTTATTATAGCTGAGTTAATGACCATTCTGTCTTCTGCTTTCCATCTTTAAGAGTTCTTAATTATTCTGTGGATATTTTTCAAGGTTTTGGATGTTAATTAGGTAAAAAAATAGTGAAACTATTTTATATAACTTGTAATAGATCAAAAAGCTCTTGTGTCATTTTAGTTTACAGATATACTATAGTTTTATTGTCTTTCATACACACACGCACAAAAGCATACCTCATTCCCATAATGACTTAAGTTAGAGAAACAATCAATTCCACAATGTGTAAGGGTATTAGAAAAATTATCTTTAACATAAATGGACACAAAATCTTTTGCTCAAAATTCATGATACAACTGTAACAGATATACTTTGTACTCTGACACTACTCTTCAGACAAGACATTTTCTAGCAAGTAACAAGGGCTGATTAACTCTAAATGCAATAAAATCTTTTCTGCTTTTTTCTGTTGACCTTTCCCCTTATGGCAACTGCAGCTCATTTCAAGTCTGAGATATTTCTGTAGCATGAATAAAAGAGTAAAAGTTTTAGAATTTATCTCTTACCTCTATATTCTCTGGCTTTCAAACGAATCCTTCAACAAATTTTAGTGGTTTCTTGTTATTCCCTTACTCACAACCAACGAGTAAAAAAAGTGAACATACTATGGTGATGTCTGGAAAAGAATATTTCTAATATACCGTGCCTTATATTGGAGGTATGTATAATATTCTATTTTCAGAAAGAGAGACTTAATTGAAAAAAAGACAGATTTTTTCAGGAAAGAGCAACCTGGGTTTCTGTGACTTCTTACTTTATTGTATTTTGTAAATCTCTTGAAGCTCTATTTTCCCATCTGTCTAATGGAGACTATTTGTCTCCATGTTTAGGATGAATAGTAGGATTCATATAAAAGAACATTACACCATAAGAATTTAATCAACACATCCATTAAGTTTATCTGAAAAATGAAAAAGATATATAACTAATAGCTTCCAAAGAGTTCTCCACAATGGCCTTCCTAATGTCATTTAACCAAATACCGTAGAATGTTTGATGCATTTTATATATTTAAGTACAAAAGCCCATTTCATATACCTATGCACAAAATGACCAAGAATTTTGTCCTATAGCTACTCAATGGTCCATGAGTTTAAATTTTATTTGTTTATTCTTGCCTACCAAAAGTTTCCTCCCCTCTTAGAATTGAAACCTCAAAATATGAATGCCTTCAATACTGAGAGATTCTCTATTCTGTACTCTGTACTCTGTAATCTGTAAATCTGTTGGATTACTTCATCCTTAATAATTTTAAAATTTTTTATTTATACACTTATATTTGACCTTGAAGTTGAAAGGGTATGCCTTCCTTTGTATTTTATCTCTCTTCCGTATCTCACTCTCAAGCCTTCTTTGATAGTTATAAATTCCCATGTTATGATTCTCTTTTCTGCTTAGTCATCTTGCCCTTGACATTAAAAAAAACTTTGCGGTTATGATATAGGCAAGATTTCTCAGAATATTAGCACTAAAATACTAAATAGAGTCACTATACAGGTCCTCTAGACAAGAGCAATAAATAATGCCTTAGGATGGTTGATCATTATAAGAATTTGGGAGCACAATGAAATTTATATAATTCTAGAGAAAGATAAACTTGGATAATTTAAAAATGTTATTAACTGATGACTTTATTGAGATCCAATTTCTATAATAGACATATCTGGATTCGATATGGCCAAAATAAATGTTTGTGTGAGTTCAGAAAGGCAGAAGCATAGTGGTATGCATTATTCTCTGAAGGTAAGTCAAATGAGAATTTGTAGTTTTTAGTTAGCTCCAGGTTTTTTTGGTTCACTCACTTTACAGATCTATGAACTGGATCTTCATGATTGTTAGTTCTGCTGATCAATATAACTTCCAAGTGCAAAATATGACAGTTTTATATAGTTATTCCTCAGATACCCTCAGTGGTCATAATATCTCAGTGGGGTATGCTCAGTTTATGATCTTTTTCTGAAAACTTTGATTTTTCAATCTGCACCATCTTTCGGGACTAAGACTTCCCACTCATCGTCCTCTTATGGCCTTTATTTTTCAAACTCCTCTCTGAACTGTGTCATTTCTAATTTCCATTGTAAACCATTCTTCTCCTACCATTTATCTTTATTTAACAATGGTCATAATGGTAATTTTCCCTTAATCAAAATGCAGAGACACAGAAATATTCTATTTTTTCTTACTATAATACTATAATTACTATATATGTTTATTTTAATTCTGATGACAAAGAGTATAGCCTCATGTAATCACTGTATCACTGTCATCCCGTTGTTCATCAATTTACTCTAGCGGGCACCAGTAAAGTCTCTATTCCTCCTAGTCCTGAGATTTTACCAGCCTCTTCTCATTCATCTTTCCCAACAATTTGGAGGCTCTTTCAGAGTCAGGGGAATGAGACCTATTGTTACTGTTTTTGGCATATTTAATACACCATATGTGGAAAATGGGTAGAAAGTGTCTTTATAATGTGTCTGGAAAGCAGCCTGGAGCGTGGCAGTGGTTGGGTAGTGGAGGTCGTCGGCTGCCAGGGTTGGGTCCATTGGGGCAGGGAGGGTTCTCACCCGCCCCCTTCTGAGGTTCCTTGAGTGAAGACAGCTTGGCATTGAGTCCCTCATGTAATATGACTACATAAAAAAGTAGGATGGTTAACATTGGCAGGCTTTTTAAAACATCTTACTTTGAAATAAGTCAAATAAAAGACTATAATTTTGAAATCAAATGCACCAGATTGGACCCCGTTTTTCTCATGATCTGTTTGGGTATTTGTGTATCAGCCAAAACCCCAGTGTGTTTATAGGCAAAATTTGGATTATAGTTATTTCAAAGAATTGTTGAAATTGCTTAAGGCATTTACCAAATGCCTGGCACAATGTAGGGAAGACTACCATTTACTAGTTCTCTGTCTTACCATGACACATATATTATTCTATTTAATGCTACTCAATATATTAATTTTATAATAGTCACTTTCTGAGTAGAAAAATTTAAACTCAGGTTTTCTTCCCTATAGACTGGATATCTGTACTAATATAAATAGCTGTCAAAAGTAAAAATTCCATTTAAATGATTATCAGAAAAACATTAGCAATTTTTATTAACCATACTAAGTGAATAATGTGGAGATGTGAAATAGGCAAGTAGCTGGGTAACACAAAATTTCATTTACCAAATGTTTGAGTGTAAGTCACATGCAGTTTCCCTAGCAATTTATTTCCTCACTCAAAACAATGAACTTGTTTTGTACCTTCTCAGTAAATGAATAATGCAGAAAACTGAAGAAGTTCTGAAGGCTAATTGTAAAACAGAACACATTGACCTTTTAGTCAAAACATCCCTCTGATAATTCTCAGTGCATATAATTTCCTTGAAGCCAGATATTAATAGACTTTTCTATGAGAGATGAATGAACTCGCTTCAGTGGAACTAGTAAGTAGACACAGCTATCAGAAATATTATTTTGTTTGTATTTGTTTGAGAACTGCAATGGGCTGTGCTCAGGGCTTACTCCTGGCTCTGTGCTCTAAGATCACTCCTGGTGAACATACTCTATGTGTGAAATTGAACCCCAGTTGGCTGCTTACCAAGCAAGCTCCTTATCTACTCTATTCTCTCCAGCCTGCCTATGTAAGTTTTGTAATCAAACAGGGCTCTCTTTTAAGTCTGGCACCTAATATTTGTGCATCTTTGATTTTTTTCCTAATATTTTTAGAAATATGACACACAATTATTGTGCTTCAACCTTAGGACCCCTTTTTTCTTGAAAAAAATTAAAGTGCAGCATTACTGTAACTTGCAGTAAGAGCAATACCTCACACAATTATAGTATTGTCACTATAACTGTATTAGCATTGAATTCTGATACTCTCCTTATTTTTAAAAAAATGGGTTTCTTCAGACAATTAGTGATTAAATGTGAATTAAAGATTCAAGCACAAAGTAGTGCTTAGTTTAGGAAGATAAGTCAAAGGAGTGATTTATTTATTTATTTATTAAGAATTTTATTTTATTGAATCACCATGTGGAAAATTACAATGCTTTCAGGCTTAAATCTCAGTTATACAATGCTGAAACAACCATCCCTTCATCAGTGCCCATATATCCCACCATCAAAACAAAAACAAAAACACAGTACACCTCCCATCCCCCTCGCCCCCCCACCTTGTAACTGATAAATTTCACTTTACTTTCTATTTACTTTGGTTACATTCAATATTTCAACACAAACCTCACTGTTATTGTTAGGAGTACCCCACTAGAGTCAGACCTGTTGTGAAGAGATATTAGGTCTACTGCGGCCGCGCGGTTTTGGATTTCTGTACTTTAGCAACTAAGTCCAGGGGGATTTCTTCCAGATATTAGATCACTGAAGCTTGTAAACCCCATCTGTGGTCGTCATAATATGGCGGTCACCACGCCCTTCACCCCTGGCAAGGAAGAAGCGAGAGAGAGAAATACCTTTCCCCTCCTGGGCAGTCATGGGGCCGCAGCTTAGTTCTCAGTCTGGAGACATTCAGTGAGGAGCTGCCCATGCTGAAAAATTTAGCTGGGTCTGGAGCCACACTCGTGCAGCTGTGGGGAGGCCGCACACACGTGTGGCCCCCAGGATCACATCTTGGCGGCCCAAAGGAGTGATTTAAATAAGCCACTTTAGAGGTTAACATTACGGGGTGGGGGGAAACAGGGTAAATATGTCTGTGTTATCGTTGCAACTTTAATGAAAATCTACAATTATTTCAAATTAAAAATGTGAACTCTCTAGTTTCCCCGTAGCACTTCATCGCAATTCCATTTCATTTACTCATCTAAAATAAGACTACTGGAGATACGTTATGTTAATAACTGTAGCACTGTAGCCTGTTAATAACACTACCCTAAAATTCCAGGAGAAAGCAAAGACAGAGTGTCATCTCTAACATGAGAAAACAGAACAACACCGTCTACCACTCTGAACACATCTTTCAATCATTCAGTCTTCAGTAAGAGGCACACTGGTCAGCTGACTCCCATCCCACACTAGATGAACATGATCCCACCAAGAAATGCCAAAGTGAGAATTCTATAGTATCCAGAAAAACTACCTTCAGAAACTGAAGAAAACAAAAACCAAACTATATCATGATTAGTTTTGCCATTTACGCTAGGGGAATCATATATGAAGGAAGAAACTGAACATTAATATAAACTAATGTCAAGGATAATTTTCATGGCACAAAATGGAGAAAATGTTTTACAATACACAAACCAAAAGTTTATAAAATGGCAAAGACTTCCTGAATATGTGCTTAATGTCATCATTAGGAAATTAGGGAAATACATAGATAAATCACAAGAAGTCGCTACAACATGCCTATTACAATGATAAAAATTAAAATAAAGCGAACAAATAAATATGACATATCAATTTCTCTGCAACTGGAATCTCATATGATTATAGTGAAGTGTATATTAAAAATTTAAAAATAGTTCATATCAATTAAATTGCAGCATTACCCTATGATTCAGTAACCAAATGGTTATGCACAAAGAAGGTAGATTTTACTCTATATCAACACAAACACATGGAAAGACCTTCTCATTTGTCCAGTCTTCTATAATTTATATTGCATACTTCATATATCATTAAATTTATTTTTAGACGGTCTACTTGAAAGATACTATCCTTTATATTATCTCAAAGCTATGGAGGGAAGCATTGAATATTAAAAACAAAGAAGAAACGAATAGAATCAGTTCTAGGCCTTTAGATTCCTAACCAGGTGTTTTTTTCTGGTCAGACATCAAAGTTGCCGAAATGTGTTTCTCCAAATTTTAGTGACTTGATATTTTGAAAATACCTCTTTACCTTTTAAAATTTTTTAAATAGGCATTTAAAAATACCTATTTCCCCCATTAAATATTTTTACAATATTTTTTCTCAGTGTTAATTCTGAGGTTATTTATTTTCAGTCTTAGAAAAGGGTGTCATTTATTCTTGAGATAATTGGCTAACCTGTTAAGTTCAATATTTCACATCAGAATTCTATTTCTATTCTCTTTCTGAAAAAAAAATTCTTAAAAATACATCAACAAATCTCCTGCTAAGATTCTGCTATGGAATTGCTCTCGGAGAATCTTAAGAAAGGGGCAGTATTGTTTCTTCCTATCAAGCGTCTCCCTAGGGAAAATAAATTAGGTAAGATAGTAGGTCAACTTTGAAGTCACTCAAAGCCGATGTGTTGGCACCATACGGATTGCTTTTCTTTAGCGAAACAGACATTTACCCTTCTTCTTTTCTTCCAGAAAGGAAGAAAGACACACAATGAAATTTAAACCACATATAACAAGCAATATTATCAAGCGTCCTCAGTGCTATGCTAGTCTCTGAAGACGAATAGCAGGTCTCTTCTCACTCAAGATCCAGTGATTAACAGGGACTGAGAACACTGAAGAAACACCAACACCTCCTCAACCATTTGGGCTCGTGACCCAAATATTCTCTTAAGTCTTTCCCTTGACTCAATGTTTATTGGAGAATAAACTCAATTAAGTGGGAACAAGATGATAAACAGGGACTGCAATAGAATTTGATTTTTTTAAAAAGATAATATAACTGATGAATACCCTTAACTAAAGGGGATGGCTCATTGGAAAATAACACAAAGAACCAGAGTCTGTGGATAATCGGTATCAACCTAAATAGCCGGGGAGGGGGAAAGAAAAGAAGACTGCTGCATGTATGCTCACTTCCATATAAGCTACTAAGCAGAGCTAGTTTTAGGGAAAGTCTGAGGATTTTGTTTCATGGTTAGTTAAATCTCTTTTGTTATAAAACACAAAAGACAGTTAAGAAGAAATACTATATCTTATACAATAATGTCAGATATCGTTTGGAGTCTCAGACAAGAAAAAAAATAAGTAACATGTTAGCAAAAAAGCTAAAATGAAGTGCTAGGGTTTCATTAAAGCATTTTCTTGGTGCAATTTTATCACATTCTTGTCAGATATCCCCTTCTAGACCAATTGAAAGAAAAAGAAACAAGCAAAAATATAGGCTACCTTTGGCGAATGCGACTCAATTACTACTCTTGGATTAAATAAATGATTTGTGGTAGTGGATTTATTTACACTGTAACTTCTACATTTGCTACTGATAGGGTGAGGAAATTCCTATTAAAGTAACGGTGAGACCACACTCCAATTCTTTCCTGGAATTTCTGCTGTTTTTGAAAGTGGGGTGCCCAAATGCCCTGAAATCACCAAAGGTGTTCTGTAACTTGTGGATACCAGGAATCTGCTCCAGTTTCTGTAGGTTATAATGCAGGGTTTGCATCTTGATACTTTTGCTAATGATATTCTTTATAAAATAAAATATGAGACCCAGTGCTCTATGTATTTTACTTATAAATTGAAAAGAATGACTTTTACACTTGTTATATCCCCTTTTACTCTAGGAAATTATAAATTCAGATCTAGACTCTATAATCTGACTACCTGAAACTACTTAAATATGTCTTAAATGAGCAGTTTGTAGGAGTAATATCTTTGTCAAATTTATTCACCACTGGTTGATCTACTCTTACATTAGTGATGGACAGATACAAATAATCAATATTAACTGCATTTGCAGCATTATTCTAATTTGTTTGATACTAATTTATTATAAAATAGTGTAAATAAAGAATAATTTTTTTAGGGGCTGGAATGATATCACAGTGAGTAGGGAGTTTGCCTTGCATTCAGTCAATCTGGGTTTGATTCCCAGCATCTTATATGGTCTCCCAAGCACCACCAGGAGTAATTCCTGAGTGCAGAGCCAGGAGTAACTCCAGTGCATGGCTGGGTGTGAAACAAAAAGAAAAAAAAACAAAGAATGATTACTTTTTCACCAATAATAAACTCCTGGTGGTGTTAGAAGGTAAGTTGAATTTGAGCATTTTAATTCAGAATAATTCTTTCAATACTCTTTATTTATTTATTTATTTGTTTATTCATTTGTTTGTTTGTTTGTTTGCTTATTTCCGGCCACCCCAGCAGTCCTCAGGGCTCACTTCTGACTCTCCATTCAGATCACTCCTAGCAGAACTTGGGCTCAGAAAACTTGTGGAATGTCAGGGATAGAATATGGGTCAGCCTCATGCAGGCAAGTGCCTTACCCATTGTACTAGGTTTCCAGCTCCACTACATTTCACTTGTATCACTTGTCATGCAGTTGCTCATCAGTTTGCTCAAGCAGGTGCCAGTAATGTCTCCATTCATCCCTGTCGCATGCCAATGTAGCCCAATGGCGTCTGCTCGCTCCAGTGCATTAATATATATATATATATATATATATATATATATATATATATATATATATCACCTAAGGGTAGAAACTTTACCCAACATCCTTGCTCTTTTCATATCAAGGTGTGCTTTGTTTTTGATGTGTCTTAGAAAACTGAATAAGTGTGTATGATAAAAGAACATTCATCAAAATTGACCTATTATTAAGAAGTTCAAGAATAAAAGAATCTGAGTGGATGTCTTTGGGTATGAGACAAACTTGAGAAAGAGAGCTACAGTGTGTTAAGTTCTATTGTTCAAATTATTTCATTCTTTTCTTTCCTTAATGTTAAATATATGTTCACAAATTAATATGTAATGTTTATATATTGCATGATAAGTAAATTGTCATTGTCATCTTGTTGCTCATCGATTTGTTCGAGCGGGCACCAGTAACATCCCTCATTGAGAGACTTATTGTTACTGTTTTTGGCATATTCAATACACATGGGTAGCTTGCCAGGCTCTGCCGTGCGGGCTCGATACTCTCCGTAGCTTGCTGGGCTCTCCAAGAGGGGTGGAGGAATCGAACTCGGGTCGGCTGCATGAAAGGCGAAAGCCCAACAGCTGTGCTATCGCTCCAGACTGATTCCTCCGTCCCTCTCGGAGAGCCCGGCAAGCTACCAAGAGTATGGAGCCCGTGCGACAGAGCGTGGCAAGCTAACCGTGCGTATTTGATATGCCAAAAACAGTAACAATAAGTCTCTCAATGAGAAACGTTATTAGGTGCCCGCTTGAGCAAATCGATGAGCAACGGGATGACAGTGACAGTAGTGATAAGTAAAACCAGTGGACATATCATGTGATCTATTGAAATTATACAGAAACCCATATTAATTATATACAACATTTCTCTTCCTTTTAAACATAGGTTTATATACTGGCATATAATAAATATATAGAAAGATATATTTGTGGAAGTCTTAATATTTTTAATGAGTATTATATTTTTATTGTAGTTTGTTTTATCCGGTTATTAATATTGATAGCTTTTATTTCAGATTATCTTATCTAGCGGATTTTTACCTGATTTATTTTAATATTAAAAAATTTATTTTGCACTATTTATTTATCCATATAATTATAGATAGATATTTAGATGCTCTTAATGCTTTACCAATAAAGTCCTCAGTGACTTTGGGGAAATATTTTTCACATAAATATTTATAGACTGTTAAATTTTCTATAGAATAGGTTTTCAAAATTATTATTCAAAGGATAACATATTTTCTTTTGACTTTAATAGATTTATTCCAGTTATTTTTTTTTCAAGCAGCATTCATTGAATGATGCTATCAGTTCCTTCTAACTTTACTAATTTTTTTATTTTTTATTATTTTTTTGTCACACCAGGAAATTCTCATGTGTTACTCCTGGCTATGTAGTCAGGAATCACTACGGGATGACAGTGGGATGTGGGGAGTTAAACCTAAGTAGGCTGCCTGCAAAGCAGGTGTCCTCTCTCCTATATTCTCTGGTTCCCCTAAATTTAAAAAACAATATTGTATCTCCTGATTATTTCACTGTATTACTGTCCTTCCTTTGCTCATCAATTTGTTCAGGCAGACACCAGTAATGTCTCCATTTGTCCCTGTCTCAGGGGAATAAGGCCCATTATAGTTACTGTTTTTGGCATATCGAATACATCACGGGTAGCTTGCCAGGCTCTGCCATATGATATTCTGCATTTCTCTCTTCTAGGAGCTTTGTTTTATTGTCTATGGATCTTGGCCATTGCTGAGATTACATGGCGCCGGGGGGCAGTTTGTGGGTGTGGCTGCCAAACTACTGAAAACCTGGGGATCTGGGTGGAGGAGGCCCAGTCCCGATCCGAGCAGGCTTGGAGATCTCAGCCATGGGTTCCGCATACTGGGGTTCCTCTGTCACTTCCTTCATGTGTGAGGCTCATCTGAGCGTGTGGAGAGTGGCTTTGAGCATGGCTGTAGCTGGGTTCTGGAAGTTTTCGGCTGCAAGTTTCTGCTTGGGGTGAGGAGGGAATCTCAACCCGGCCCCCTCAGAGGGGGCACTGGTGAAGACAACTTGGTGCGTCGGCAGGAGATTCTGCCTCTCCATTGTTTAAGGGGTTAAATTCTTAAATGATGCATAAATTTGAACAATGTTTTACAAGTGTATTTTGCTGCAATTTAATTTCTGAGAACATGTAATACATACATTGTTGCTTTAGAAACTTAAAACACAACTTCTGTGCAGTGGTATTATTGGGTATCATTCACATGGATATAGACATTGTGAGAATAGGGCCATAGGTACGGTATTCTGTTTATCAAAGAACGATATGAACACAGCTGTGTGGGGCAGACGAGCTGCTGGCAAAATGTCAGAGCACTCAGTAGCGTTCTTTGACAGAGTAGATCAATGTCTTTCTGACAGAATATGAGGCATTTTCACGCAGATAAAATGAATCGTGAAGTCTGAAAGGAAAAAAAAATGCTTAAGCATTGAAATAATAAACCTGGAGAACATTGCTTTTTTAACCAGACTGGGAAAATTTAAGAAGTGAAACTATTAGTAGAATAAATAAATCTCCCAAGTAGTGGTTTAAGAGACAGATTTTCTTACATAAGTCTAATGTAGTAGCATAAAAATGGCAAATCAAGTGTAGCCCCATGTCAATTCCAAACTAGAAGGTGTCACTTCCTTTTCAGAAAACCATATAATGAACCGAGTCTCCTTCGTAGCATCTTTGTGGGTATGGATCTCCTGACCCAGAGGAACACTAGATATTGACACAAGACACATGCTCACTGCTTCCTCTTTCTTTCCTAAATTGAGGAATCTTAGGACCCCTGCATGTTTCAATCTCACGTTTGGTTTGCAGTATAAATCTAACTGAACAAAATAATCTATGGAAGCTTCTTTCATTCTTTGAAACCGTGCTTTACCCCAAACCCCAGATATTTGCTTTATAAATGTGGTGGGCTTAGAACCCTCAAAATCACTGATATAATCATTGATTTAAGCATGACTCAACTTGAGCAGCATCTTATTCTAAGCTCCTGAGCAAGAAGTCACCTTTCCTCTCTGGGCCCCTTACAACAGAGCTGTCACTGCTGGAAGCTCTGGGCACAGCAGGCTAACTAATGCAGTTCCCTCTGCTTGGAGATAGGTCAGCTTAGAAACATGCTCCGGGTCTCCCTGAACGACCTGATTCAAGGCAGGATAACCTTTCAACAGAGAGAGTCAAGTAATAGCAGGAAAAAGCCAGTTCTCTAGAGGAAAATTACATAAAAAAAGAATGATTCTGCTGCCCTTTGGAGAAATTAAAGTTGGACAAAGATACTCTTATTTTTCTCTTCAAAAGAAGACACATTAACTGAGTGGGCAGCTTCCAATGTATTAGACTAATTTGACTACTCTAGTTCTCAGAGGATGAGTGGAAAAAAAAACAAACTTGTGAACTATAATGTCACTTCTGATTTACCTTCCTGTAAACTAGGTAGTGTGTCATCCAGAGGAGTCACTTTGTCACTTTTCATTACCTAATTGAAAAAAAATGGATGCCTTTACTTCAGAAAATGCTGTCTTCTCTTTAAAACCAATTATGACACAAGTCAATTTAGAGTACTAGTAAATGTCCCCATAGTGTTTATTTGTGAATATTTAATTAAGCAAAAATGGCATGAAAATGGTTCAAGAGACATGTCAAAAATATCATGAGGATGGGTTTCTTTGTTAAGATGCCACTGGTGAGACATGCTATTTACAAAACAGATTGTTGGCAGCAAATTATAAATTAAAGTAGCCTCACTGGGAAAATCTCTGAGAGAAAATGATGGAGATGCAATATTGTATAGTTTTCATCCTTTTGTAACTTTATCTGCTTGTTTTAAATGATATTTAATGCTTAATAATGCTCTAATAAACCTATATAGCTATTGTTCTGTGAAAAGAGTGCTGCAGGCATAGGTGGTATGCACTCATGTGTGATGAATAGGAAAAGAGAAGATTTAATTGTATATGTGGGAGAGAATGTCAATATGCTTTTACAGGTTAAGCTACACTTTGTTATGCATGTATTTGGAAATGATATTTTCTAACAAGTGATCATTTAAGGTCAAATTTATCTGATCAATATTAGAGCAATTGCATTTTTTATGAAATAAAATCCAAGTTACTTTGGAATTTTTTCTTAAAACTTAAATTAATTTGTATGTATTTGGGCTGGAGCGGTAGCACAGCGGGTAGGGCATTTGCCTTGTATGCAGCTGACTCGGATTTGATTCCTCCGCCCCTCTCAGAGAGCCTGACAAGCTGCCCGTGGCGTATTCAATATGCCAAAAACAGTAATAACAGTCTCACAATGGAGATGTTACTGGTGCCTGCTCGAGCAAATCAATGAGTAATGCAATGACAGTGACAATGATGTATTTTCATTTTTTTTAATTAATTGAAAACTTGGCATCAGTTTTTCAATTGGCCCAGCAGCTATTTGGCCCATCTAAAGGTCTGTGAGGTTTTGACTATACTCTTATTCAGAATCCTATTCTTCCAAAACTAGGGTGTGGTAGCTATGCTCAAAACCTATGCAATATAGTGAAGTTATAAATGTAGAGACAAAGATGCTGAATATTTCAATATTCCAGTTGAAAAGAGACTTGCAATAATGCAAGAATTGAAGCAGAAACTACATGTAATATGTACTCATAAAAGAAAGCACAAAAACTAACCTGGAAGAATAAACTTTCAAAAGTGAAATAAATTGCATTTCTAGAAAATTGGAAACTTTAAAAATCTTCAGTGGGTATTAAGAAATAATTGTGTCTAAGGGCCAAACAAATAATGTAGTTTTTCATAAAAGAAATGACTTATATATAAAAGGTTGCTGGGCATCTAGCAGGGGTCATATCAGGACAATTTGTTTATAAGAGGGTTTTATTTCCTAATAAAGCATTGGAAGAAATTTGAAAATAAGGAGCACAGAAGTTACATGATCCATTTTGGATAGTGATGAGATCTTGTGGGAGCCAGTTATGCACTGAAATGTGGTGGGAGTCAGGTAAAACTGTCTAAGAGTACTTTCAGTAGAAAAATATTGAAATCAAGACTTCGTTTCCAAGAGTTCTGCTAGGTCTATGACATTTCATCAAAGTTACTGTATTTGAGTGTATGGAGTTAATGTTCAGTTAGTAAAATAGAGAAAAAGAAAAGGAGTAGCTCAGACCAAGTAATCTAGAGTCATTCAGGTGAATCTCCAGCTGCTTTCAAGCCACAAGAATGACACTTTCTCACATGATTTCACAGCCTAGGCTCAGAATTTTGATTTCTGGATTTGTGCTCTGGATGATGTCTTCAGAATTGTACTTTGCAGAGAAAGGGAGCACATGTGTGTTTACAGCGATATCATTTTATCAATTTGCTTCTTACCAGTATCATTTTGGGGGTGCTTCATTTTATACATTTTTGTCTGCCTCCCCTCCTAATTAATGGAAGTTCTGTTCAGAAAATTTTCAAGAGTCATGTGCATTTCTTATATGTTAGTGATTATTTATCCCTTTAAGCAAAAAGTTTCTTTACAGATATTTCTCAGGTACTCGCTCCTGATTTTGGTTTTTACTGAGTCCACTGAGGGAATATTCCATATGCTCTTGGATTGAGAGGGCAGATTTGTGAGTTATTTTCATAATCACAGAGTCCTTATGTGACCTATCACTGAATATTTTTATCCTAAGATGTTCGCGAAGGATTTTATCATGACATCTTTTAATTTTTTATAGTCTAGCCACTAACAGATTAAAATTTAATCTTAGTAGCTTTTAAGCATTCATGTGGACTGAAAGCGCTCAAATCGTCAAATCTTAGCTTGAGTTTGTTTAATAGTTCTCTCCTTAATATACCTCTTTCCTTTTTTAAATTTTACTGTAAGCAGTTAGAAGAAACCCGACATCCTTTGTAACAGTTTACTTGGAAATGACTTCAGCTAAATATCCAATAGCATCATTTACACAGTTCTGCTCTCCGCCTAACTGCAGGAAGCAATTGCATTAGGCTGATTGCCACTATATAAGGCTTTTCTTTCCTTCTCTGTCATAGCGTGTTCTGCTTTTCCTTCTGAATTTTCAGCACCAAAAATTTAAAGATTCACATTTCTACTGTTAGTTTGTGTATAATGATTTAGAAATTCTTTAAGATGACTCATGTTTTTCTATGACACGTCTCTCTATTCTTTATTCCCGAGTGCACACTGGCAAAATCCTTAGCATTTGAAATCCTATTAACAGTTTGCTCAAGGGGACCTGGACATTTCTATCATCTATCTCAAATTTCTAAAGGTCTTTTGTTGCAATGCCTAATTCCCAAGCCACTTGTGCATTTTTGGGTACTTACTACAGCATCCCACAAAATTTTTTTAAATTTTGTTGCTTTTATGAAGCATTTTCACAAATTTATTATGTAAATTTGTTGGACAACACTAGATTTTCTTTGCTACTCCCTCAGGGAGCTTAAGGTTTATTGAGCCACTCCCACAACAGTGCAACTGGGGCACACCCAATTTCAGCAGGCACTAATAATCCTATATTGCTTTTCCCTTTCCTTTCTGTCATTTGTATGGTTTATTTAGCAATGACCTTTTTTGTATATACATAGGAAGACAGTTGATGCTTTTCTGGGAGTTAATTGACTCTAAAATAATGTTTACTACTGGGCATCCGTATTTATTGACAAAACCCTCTGTTGCCCTTTGTTCCTAGCACTCCAAGAGCTGGGGCAGACGAGAGACTGATGGACATGGCAACTGTGAGCTACCCTGGCATTGGAATGGTCCAGGCCAAATGCCATAATACTTAACTATAATTTAAGAGCATCGTCATGGACAAAATCTGTCATGACTTAAAAAGAGGTATCTGAATAAGGGCCCTGCTGGGTTAGGACAAACTAAACTGGTCTGAGGACTGTGGTCTGGAATATATCATGAGATGTCCCTAAGTAGAGCCAAACTTTAAGGTTAATATATCTCTTACTATGCTCATACAAAATGACATTGCTAGAAATATTGTAAGAAATAAGTTTACTATGACTGTTTTAATGGATTACTAGCTGAGGAAAGGAGAAAGAAATATACACTGGATGGAATCCCACCTTTAGGCAGATCTTCTAGTCACAGTCACTGTCATCCCATTGTTCATCGATTTGCTTGAGTGGATGCCAGTAACATCTCCATTCATCTCTGACACACTCTAGTGTAGTCCAATGGTGAATTGGGGGCTCTTTCAGGTCAGGGGAATGAGGACTGTTATTGTTACTGTTTTTGCCATATCGAATATGTCATGGGTAGCTTGCCAGGCTCTGCTGTGGAGACGGGATACTCCCGCTAGTTTGCTGGGCTCTCTGAGAGGGATGGGAGCTTTTGGGGAAGCCTCTAATCACCTTTACAGGTGTTCCCAGTCGAATCTCCTAGTAATCTTGAGTAATCTTCTCATATGAGATTTTCTCCTTGAGTTAATCACCTGAAGGGATGGCCTTTACCTCTTTTTGTTATGATAATGTTTAAACCCACCTTTGTATCGCTATCCTAGATGATTCCTTAGAACTATGTTGTGACGGGTAAAACACAGTACTACTTTGATAGAGAAACTTGTAGGTTGGCAGAGAGACTTGTAGGAGGTAGACTGGACTCTGGGAAAGAGATGCTGAGAGGGAGATGAATACTAGATGCTTAAGACTAGATGCTGAGGTCCAGATGCTGAGGATGAGAAGGTCAACAATGAGATGTTGAAGACAAGGAGGAGAAATGAAACTTTGGAGACTGAGATCTGCAAGGAGATTAGGATGATGGAACTCTGATGACCGTGACTATGGCCAAAACGATGCCTACTACTGCTCCATTAAGGGAGAGATCAGCCCATACACAGGAAGAGAGAGAAATAAACTGACTGTCAACCAGCCTGTGGTTTCTGTGTCTCCAGGTCTCCCATTCCTCTGCCATTCTCCCCCCACACTCACCACCCCTGTCCTTCGCCCATCCGGACTGGGGAGATGGCTCTTGGCCAACCAAATGCTTGAGTACTGTGTGTCCACCTGTTTGGACCCACCGTTTTTCTTAAAACGAAAATTTTCATAAATTAAGACACAAGGTCAGCTGTCCAACTTGGGTCTCAATAAGATAACACTGAGGTATCAATTGGAGTTCATTCCTTACAAGAGGCTCTAGGTAAGAATTAATTGCCTAGTTGTAGCATTTGTTTAGACCTTTTTCTTTTTTATTTTAACTAAAATTGTTAACCAGTATTTACAACACCATTCATTAATCATACTCTTCAAGAATATATCATTTCAGCACAAATCCAACTCTGGAATGTATACTTTCCTCCACCAGTGTCCCAAGGACTCCTCCTACACATACCTCCACCCACGGAGCTAAGTTTTATAGACAAATTGTTCATTTCTGGTGACTTTGACCATTTGTAGTCACCTTGGTATATTTATTTTTTGTCATATATTTGGCATAGGTCTCTATCTTGCTTTGATTGTAAAGGTGGTGATGTATATATAGATCATTAGAGCTAATCGCCTAAGTAGTCTCATCCAAATTTGTAGGAATGATACAGAGATCAGGCAGCATCTTATCTTCATGGAATTCATCCTTGAAATGAGTCTTGGGAGAAGCATTAAGAAGAGATTTTTTAAAAGTTAGAATTAGAATTAGATTAGAATTCCACAAAAATTTAAATCAATGATCACTGTATCACTGTCATCCCATTGCTCATTGACTTGCTAGAGGGAGCACCAGTAACGTCTCCATTGTGAGACTTGTTGTTACTGTTTTTGGCATATTGAATATGCCACGGATAGCTTGCCAAGCTCTGCCATGTGGGTGAAATACTCTTGGTAGCTTGCCTGGCTCTTCGAGAGGGGTGGAGGAATCAAACACGGGTTGGCTGCATGCAAGGCAAATGCCCTACCCACTGTGCTATCATCGCTTTAGCCCATAAATCAATTATAAGTTGATAAAATATTTTTTAAAAAACCTCTATGTCTCTTCACAGGTATATTAATATATATAATATTATGAATAATTTTGTGCTTATACATTCTAAGATGAATTGGATATATCCTCCAAATGTAAAATATAGTTAAATGTAAATAAAATTATAGAAAAATGTTTTATTGTGATTCACCTGACTGTTTTGTAACACTCCTGGCTCTATACTCAAGAACCACTCCTGACGGTGCTCAAGGGACCATATGGAGTGCCAGTAAACAAAGCAAGATAGTCTCCGTGTAAGGCAAATACCCTACTCACATTACTATTGATCTGGTCTGGAGAGGTAAAAGAAATTTAAGGTATTTGAAAAGCTTATAGATATATGAATGGTGTTTTATCCCAAGAAAGAGAGCCTAGACTTTATACTAGAAGTCTATAAAGTATATTAGAATAAAAATATTTATTCTAGATACTGCTAAGTGTCTGCATTAATAAGTAAAGGATTGTAATAAAAATCTCTGCATATAAAGCAGAATATATGATATAGAAAACAGAATACATGATCAGACATATAATATTCAATATACATGAAATGTTAATTCACGATTGCAAATGTATATGATCCCTTAACAGGAAAATATTGAACAGAGCTTTCTTAATCTAGTAGAGGACTACCATAAGTGATACCAGTGGTTATCATTGGTTGTGTTTCTTCCTCATGGGAATTGCTGTCACAGGTGAATGTCATATTTGATGCTAAGTGCTGAGGAGTTTGTCTTGACTTTTAAAGAAGCTCTTTTGAATGCTTCTTCCAAGACTGGAAATCCAAGACTGATTTCAAGACAGAATTCCATAAGATGCTGCCTGTCCCTGATGCCTCTCGTTCCTACAAATTTGGATGAGACTTTAGTTGGGTAGCATATTCTTGGTGGTATGCTTCTTTCATTATTTTTTTCTTTTGTATTATACCCCACCAATCTCTTCTGGTTCTTAGAGTATCATCTGATTATCTGCTGCAATTATTATGGGCTTTATTTTTCTATGAATTTCATATTATGATGTTTTTAATATTCTGTCTCTCTCATTGGATTTTGTCACTTTGGGTTCACCGTGTCTTGCAGTTTTCTATTAGAGTTTGTTTTTGCTGTCATTCTCTGGTTTTGGATCTTGGTGCCTATATTATTCAACTCTGGGAAATTATTATCTGATTTAGTTGAACTGTCTATTTATTAAATGCATCTTCCTATTCTACAGGGCCTCTAAAACACACTGTTCCTCTTGACTCTCTGCTATACTGTTAATTTCTTTTCAGATTTCCCCCCCACCTATTGTTATTTATTAGTGGTTTCTTTCACCGCATCTTGGAATTCCTTCATCTTTTTCTCAGCTGCTGTTATTCTGAGGCTCAAAGCTTCTATTGAGTTTTTCATATCATCTACCAACTCTTAATTCTACTTATTCTTTTTTAATGCCAGCACTCATATTTTCTTGTACTTTGCTGACAATCGGTGTCATCATTTCTTTGAGCTCATTAAACATCCTCACAATGGTGTCACTACAGTCCTTGTCTGAGAATTTACTCAGCTTGTTGGTTCCGGTTGAGCTTTCTATGCTACTGTTTGTGTTCACTGAATTTGGTGGGTGTCTGTGTATCTTCCTTATGTGATTTGCTTTGCTCTTGTTATGCTGAGGGTAAATCATTGTAATTATCCCACCTCACTGATCCTCCTCCTCCCTGCCTCAACTTTCTGAGGAATTTGGTTGAAATTCTCCTTTTCTATTCCTGTCCATTTGTACCCATGGATAAGAAATTTACATGAGCAATGTTAAATTTTAGGAGAAGCTGTGCAGCTGGACCCATTGAATTGGCAGGGGGCATTTTAGAGGTTGGAGATTAAACTCACCTGGTTGGGTATGGCATGGACCAGAAACTTGGGAAATTTGGCAGTGGACTCAATGAAATGGACCCCTTCTGTACCTGTTATATCTTTAACTGGCCACAGCTTGGAAAGTATATCTGCTTTTATTAATTCACATGTTTATATTGAGTTCAGCCGTATATTATACAATTATTTCTTTCTCCAATTGCTCTTAATCACATTCATAAAATTACCTCTTATTATATAAATTATTTATTTATAGATACCATGGATTAGAGCCCAGAAAGTTATTTATCTTGATGTGGAATTGGAGACATTGTTTTGAACAGTACATTGTGGAAATTATTGACCTAGATAAAATTAGAAGTTAATAGGATAAGTGATGAAAATTTTCTGTTAATCATAAATGGGGTAAAAAAGGCAGAGAATCCTGAGTTTTCTAATTTAGTATGTTAAGAAATAAAACTCTTGGTTGAATGAGTACTTACATTGATTATAATAAACAGATGTGTCTACATTTTCTACTATGACATTTTACAACTAGTTAATAATTTCAGGTGCCAAAGAGGACTAAATGAATTTTTAGGGAATTTTTAAAAGCCATTTCCAAAGAGAAAATTGGTGTGAAACTCACTTTCTATCTAACCTATTCACCTTGTATAGATGTATTTCAGGAGATGTGAAGTCAGTGTACCTTCATATAAACTGACACTAACAAAATTAAAAGAATTCAGAAATTGGAAGAAGAAAATAAGATTTGTTCAAAGGCTGACTAGAAAGCATGAATAGTAAAATCTCTGGAACTTGATTGAATTTTTTAAGTTCTGAAAAAAGTAATTTTAATTTAGACAAATGAAGCATATTTTAACAGCTGATCAGATTACCTTACCCAAAGCCATTTTCAGCCCATTTCTTTTCCTGTTATCTTAACTACACAGATTTGAGATCTAAATCTATATTTATTTTCTAGTCTGCATTCTGAAGAACTAGTTCCCAGTTCAGGTCTATAAGAAATGATTTAAATCATCTATGCAATACAATTGGAGCACATTTTATCTTCTTGATTATACCTCACCATCTTGCCCTTCCTGCTCCCATAGATAGGAAAACAATTCTTAGAACTGTAAGAGATGTCTCAGTTACTGTAATGTTACTTTAACGAGAAGTGCAGGGTTGCTTTTCCTGACACCATCAAGTCAACAGAAACTGGTTGTCATTTAAGTCATTACAGTTGAATCTCCTTTGAGATTGAGTCTAATCTCAGCATATTTCTAATAAAGTCAGGGAAGGACTTTTAACGATGTTATTTTCATACAAATATTTAGGGAATTGAATGGATGTTTAAGACTTGAATTGGGAAGAGGGAACATCTGATACCTAGTAATTGAACACACTGAACTGTTGAATAGCATTCTTGTAGTTAGATCAGGGCCTCTGTTATGCATAGAGAACGCTGATCTGAACAAAAGGTTATGGTGCAAGTCAAATGCAAGTTATTAGGAGCAAAACAGAATTATCAACAATAACAGGAATAGAAATAAAATAAATGAAGAAAGCTATGTAACCAGAGAGTAGAAACTGTAATGAACTTGGAGATAAGTAATTAATTCTGTCTAATTTCCATCAAGCTTGCTCGAATTGAGTTGTGTTAATGTTATGGATACATATACATATATATGGTTATGTGTGGATATATATGGAATATATATAGATATGTACATATGCATGGATATAAATGAATATATATGAATATAATTCTTACAATTTTTACAAATTGCCCTTTCATTGAGGATTCATTCATGAATAAATTTTGAAAAACATCTTACTTTTGTTGGGTTCAACCTGTTCTCTGAATTTGTCAGTGGCCCACCTGTCTCCAGTAAGATCTTACTCATTTTAAATAAACTATATGAGAAATTATTCATACTAAGCAAACCATAAGAGAACTAGCAGAGTCAAGGAAAAATGTCAGGGTTAGAATTATTTATTTGGAAAAAGGTATGAACAATAAAATTTCACATTCTATAAAATGAAATCTTTCCCACCTGTAGCATCTGGTATCTTAAAATACCTCAGCAAGAATCCAGATTGCGCACTCAGATATGCTCCACCTACTTTGTGTGCAACTAAGGGAATAATTGAGACTATTCTGGTTTATAGGGGTAGAATAGATTCTGGTTATATTGGATCATTACTTTGTTAAATGGTTGTGAACAGTTTCCACCCTTCCTTAGGAACCATCACCACTAAAACTCTACTTCCTCCATTTGGTTGTTTGATTTGGGTAATTCCGCATGCTCCATAAGAAACAATTTAGTATGTCTGTGAGATAGATGGCAGGGTGTGAATTTTTTCTCCTGGGAAATTTAACTTGAAAATTCTTTTTAATGCTAATAACAGATACTCATTTTAAGGCAGGCATATTGATGGAAGAATACACTCCTAAATCTGATTTTACAGTTTGTATATACTTTGAAGGAATTTTCCTACCTTATGGCCCTTAAAGATGCGCTTTCAGTTGATCCAAAGTATTGATAAAGTCACATGTATATCCTCTTTACAGATACCCTACACATCTAGTCTATCAAGAAGACATAAAATAAAGACACTTGCTTCCAAGAATATGGGAAGATATTTGGCTGATATAATAACAGAGAATTTTTTATCATAAATTTTCTAGAAGGGGCAAATAGAATCACACAATAGGTTAAAAACAGAGACTCTCAGCTGTGATCAGAGATCTGTAGCAATAGAAGGATGTGTGGAAAGCCAGTTAATAATTTGAAATCAATTTAAATGTGACTCTGGTCTTACTGCCTATACATCAGTAGTCTTCTCCAGAAACAAGTTAGAAGATGTCCTTGAAAAAATGAGAGACAGAAGCAGAGAGATAGTACATGTGTTAAGGTGCTTGTATCTTCAAAAAAAATTAAAACAAATAAACAAAAAATCCTCCCAAATCAACCTAAGTAGACAAAAGGAAGCATACCTAAGGTGGGGAGGAAGGAATGAGGAAAGAGCAGAGAGCAAGACAATGGTGGAGGGAAATGACACTCTGGTAGAGGGTGTGTTGCCAGAAGGTTACGGTGTATGAAATCCTACCAGTAACAGTTTTATAAACCACATAAAACATGGTGCCTAAAATAAAATTTGAAAAAAAAGGAAAAATAAACGAATAAGTAGGAAGAAGAGGAAGAAGAAGAAGAAGAAGAAAAGAAGAAAAAGAAGAAGAAGAAAAAGAAGAAGAAGAAAAAGAAGAAGAAGAAGAAGAAGAAGAAGAAGAAGAAGAAGAAGAAGAAGAAGAAGAAGAAGAAGAAGAAGAAGGAGGAGGAGGAGGAGGAGGAGGAGGAGGAGGAGGAAAAGGATGATGATGATGAGGAGGAGGAGGAGGAGAAGAAGAAGAAGAAGAAGAAGAAGAAGAAGAAGAAGAAGAAGAAGAAGAAGAAGAAGAAGAAGAAGAAGAAGAAGAAGAAGAAGAAGAAGGAGGAGGAGGAGGAGGAGGAGGAGGAGGAGGAGGAGGAGGAAAAGGAATAGGAGGAGGAGGAGGAGAAGAAGAAGAAGAAGAAGAAGAAGAAGAAGAAGAAGAAGAAGAAGAAGAAGAAGAAGAAGAAGAAGAAGAAGAAGAAGAAGAAGAAGAAGAAGAAGAAGAAGAAGAAGAAGAAGAAGAAGAAGAAGAAGAAGAAGAAGAAGAAAGAGAAGAAAGGGTAATAGAAGGAAGGAAGGAAGGAAGGAAGGAAGGAAGGAAGGAAGGAAGGAAGGAAGGAAGGAAGGAAGGAAGGAAGGAAGGAAGGAAGGAAGGAAGCAAGGAAGGAAGGAAGGAAGGAAGGAAGGAAGGAAGGAAGGAAAGTAACACCTTTACCTAGCAGCTGATTAACAAAAATTAATCCCTTTCAGGTTAGATAATTGGGTATTTCATAAAGCATCTCATTAAAGTACCCAAATATGGTCAAAACCTTAAACCACAGGTATTTGGGGAGGGGAGTGAAAGGAATAGTGAAGATAGGAAGTCCAAAACCTTGAAAAGAGTTGAAACAAAGAGAGTGTTTTTCAATACCTTCAAAATTCTAGAAACTTTTAAGTACCCTTAAACCTCCACTTCCTGTCTTTGCTACTTTTTCTTTTCTTAAATAGTTTATTTTAATCCCATCCAGTTTCCTAGTTTCCTTTACTTGCCTTTTCTGCCCTTTAAAGAAATGCATGCTTTAAATATTCCATATTTTCATGGAAAAAATGGGGGAAGACACAGAACCAGGGAAAGGGGGATTATTCATGCCTATGCCCACGCTTCATTAATAGTCAGCAAGGAAGAGAAGACTTCATTCACAACAAATAGAAGTAAATTCTGTTGCAAACAAAAATAAATAAGAAAATGGAATCTTTTGTAAAGTTTCTGTAAAGGAGAGATGTTTTATTGACACATTTTGGGCATCTGACTTGCAGAAATTTTCTTGGTGTGTATTGTTTTAAGCCTAAAATAGAGGCAATTTATTATGGAAATAATAGGAAAGCAATGCAGCTAACATATATACTATACAAAGTGAATTTATTGTTTAATTAATTATGTTCTTAAGTGATTTCTTATAATCATGAGATGACAGAATAATTCTTGGTCCCCAATTTACCTATGCAGCCCAGCCTCATGGGTCATTTTCTGCACTGCCTCCAAGGCTTGTATTTGGATATCTAAAGATGCAGTGGTAGGCACAGAGGTATTTTGTTTGGGATGTTGTTTTGGGCTTGTGGTGCTTGGAGGACATGGGTTTCACCAGGCAGGGGATCTAACTTAGGGTCCCAAGCACATAAAGCTGAGCTCTAATATTTGAACTATCCCCCCAGCTCTAGTGGTGTATTTTGTGAATATAAGCAGAATGAGATGAGAATTATCTATGGAACAAGTGAGAGATGCATGGACTTGATTAATTTGATTTTCCAGTAAAAAAAAAACTGGAAGCAACTTATTAAAAGTTGTCAATACCGTTTCTTTTAGAAAATTCCAGGGAGTTCTTTCACTGTATCACTGTCATCCTGTTGCTCATCGTTTTGCTTGACCGGGCACCAGTAACGTCTCCATTGTGAGACTTGTTACTGTTTTTGCATATTGAACATGCCACAGGAAGCTTGCCAAGCTCTGCTATGTGGGTGGGATACTCTTGGTTGCTTGCTGGGCTCTCTGAAAGAGGCAGAGGAATCGAACCCAGGTTAGCTCCTTGCAAGGTAAATGCCCTACCCGTTGTGCTATCGCACCAGTCGCCCCCTCTTTGAAAGGGGTTCTTTCAATTTTGATATTTGGGGGACTGGATTGATGCTATAGCAGGCGGAGTTTACCTTGCATGTGAACAACCCAGGTTAGATCCTGGTTCCAGATCTGCTTCCCTTAAGCCCTGCTGATAGTGATCTTGGAGCACAGAGTAAGGAGAGAGCTTTGAGCACAAATGGGTATTGCTTGATAGAAATAACAACAACATGGGTTTCTTAAAAAAAAATTGGTAACTTGAAAGTGTTAATAAATTCGAAATTTGGAATTGGAGAACTCAGCAAGCACTGTTATTTTGAACTGCTTTTTAAAAGTTTCCTTTTTTTCTTCTCTCTCTCTCTCTCTCTCTCTCTCTCTCTCTCTCTCTTGTCCACACAGCATTTAAATTGGTCCCTGAAATACCACGGCAGTAATTGCTGACAGCTTCGTGTTGAACATGCAGGATGTGATGTGCCCAAGAAACTAGGAATTGTCATTAGTGAGGACTTCTCTGGTTGCCTATTTAAACTTCAACCCTGTCAAAACTACTGATTATCCTGACTTACTGCAGTTTTGTCCTTAGTGCAAGCCACAATATAACATTCAAGTAATGAGTACTTGAACCCCCTTGTTTGATGTTAGACTGCTGACAGCTTTTAAACTTGATTGCCTTGGCTTTTTTTTTACAGTTCTACTCCTAGTCAAGCTGACAAGAAATTCAGGGTACTCCCTGTTGGCACCACTGGGGAATTCAAACCATGCAACCCCTTACCCACATCGGAGAGAATTCTACCTGACTCCCACCCTTAACCACAGCAAAGACCCGGGGCAGGATCTTTGCCTTATGCTCTCAGCCACTGCAGGCAGACCTGCCAGCCCCACTCTGCTATCTGTGAAGATGTGTTATTTGATAAAACTCTTCACACGTCTTTATGTGTGCATTTAGCAGCATATGTTTCACATTTGAAACACAACTTTGCTAGGAATTTTTCTGGATATCGCATGTTTACTAGACTAAAAATATATTTATTAACTTATTATTTGTCATTCCTCATACTATTACATTCATATGAGGACATAATAGAACATAAATTATATTAGAACATTTATATTAGAACATAATTCTCATGAGGAAAAATAATCGGCTATTTATTGCATGCCCCCAAATGTAACGCACCTGGGTTTGGCAACATAGTACACAGTCTAAGGTGTGCTTGCCTCATAGGCAGTCAAGCCCAGTTTAATCCTCAGTACTTAATCCTCAGTACTGTGTATGGCCTCCTGAGCACTGCCAGGAGCAATTCTTAAACTCAGAGCCAGGACTAAGCTCAGAGCACTAGCGGCTCAACCTCTTCCAAAAGTAGAGTAGTTATACACTATAGTCAGTATGTAGTCAGTTGGTATTGTGCATTTGTCTGTTCATGAATTATTTTTTTCTTTGTAAATATTAAAGGATCAAAAATAATTAGTTAAGCCATTTGCTTATTTTGTCTTTTGCAATGAAATATAATAAAACAAAAAATCAAAATGATTTCATAAACTCACAGACCTCAAATAACTGAAAGCAGATTACACTTTAGCCAGAGTATAATTTAAAATAAAGTAAATATATTATATATTTTAATCTTTTTAAGAAGTGTCTGTTGAGAACCAGGTGCCAGGCATTATTATATGTCCTTATAGACAAATATGGGTCTGGAGATCATTTAGCTAATACACTATTTTTACAAGACAGTAATTTTTTCAGGTTAAGATAGTGTGGCAAAGTGATAGTGGTAAGACATTTTCCTTGAATGTAACTTACCTTAGATCAACCCTCAGCATTGCATATAGTTCTACCTGAGCATTACCAAATGTGATCCGTTATCAGAAGTAAGCCCTGACATGACTGAGAGTGGCCCCACAAATAGAAACAAAACAAAAAGTGAATATATTGGGTTATGAACTCTAACAGTTTAAAAGTTAAAGACAAAATTTTAAAAAATAACTCCTTAATTAGCTTTCTAAAAATATTAGTCATTTTTATCCAATTATCCAATATCTCATTGAGAAAGAGTGACGATTACTATTCATATTGCCGGTATTTACTGGAGGAAATTATGTCTGAATCATGACCAAAACTAAATAATCATAAGCTACTTTCTCTTTCCAAAAATGACTCAAGCAATATTATTACCAATCGTGACCTGAAAAGTCATGTGCTTAAGTGTATTACATGATAAAATGTTAACTGAAACAGTGGGTCACCCTTTGTAAAAGAAACTTTGGGTATAGTTTCCTCATAAAGAACTGTCATGTGAACAAGACTATTTTTTTTAAATATTAGAGTTTTGAGATGTGTAGCTATTATTCTTTCCAGGCCTTGACAAGCCTGATCAGTCAGGTAAACGGGATATGTGTTTTCTTTTAATTTCTAATAACATCAAACATATCATCTCCAATGGTGAGAATCTTGACATTGCCAACCATACTGACCACCCATCACCTTCAATAAAATTCCTAAGTATTATTAGATAAAAATAAGTAGAATTTTTCAATATTCTCATTCTTAGACTGTGCTTTTAAAAATGCCCATTCATTACTGACTGAACTTGCTTGGCAATTTGAGTAAACAGAATGCCAAATATTTCAAAGAAGAGCAAAATATCATTATTGAGTGTTACTACTCTAATAGAGAAGCAAAAATAAAGGCCCTGCCTTAAACATTTCTATTGCTCAGTTGGTTTTCTTCTCATTTTTCATTAGCTGCGGGGAATTGCCCTCTAAATGACTAATTAAGACTGGTGTCCTGAGGTACCCAGCACTCCTAAGTGATAATTACTAGAGATTAAAAGCCAAAGACCAAAAGGCTTTAAAGTGTTTAATGGGGCAAAGTAACAAGGCTGATGTATGTACTTCCTGGGTGTGTAGCAGAGATGGCCTAGGAAACATGGTTGAATCAAGCTTTGTAGGAAAGGTTTCTCTTTCAACTCATGCTGCTTGAATAGCAAGGATCTCAGGGAGGCAGCAAATCCACATTTCAATTATAGAAGCAGTACTTGAAGAAAAATGAGAAACTGTGGAAGTAGTAGTTCTTAGAGATTTGATAATAAAACTATTTAATATCCTTTGATATAAATCTATAATATGGTGATAATGACCCTATGGCTACATTGCTGAGTTAATACTACAGGCCTTTGGAATAAGCCCTGGTGCTTATTATGTTGGCACATAAAGTCCTAGTGACAAGCTAATGGATCAGACTATTTTTTAAGTATTTTTTAAATTTTATTTTATTTTTATAAAGTTATTCACAATAATTGATTGCATTTAATATTTGAACACCAATCCCACCTTTACACCTTCCCACCACCATATTTTAAATATTTTCATCACAAACCCAAAGAATCCAAAGCAGAATTGAAGTAATTTATTTTGTAGTGTTTGTTATGATTAATTCAGTAAAGATGATTCAATAAAGTTTTCTTAGAGGAGAATGAGTGAAGATTTGTTGTATTTCACCCAGTACCCATTAAGTCCTTCTATAAGAAATTAGTAACATGTTGTTAAAGGATAAGCCTTGTGTGCATATATATATATGTATATATATATATGTATATATATATATATATATATATATATTTCCCTCTAAGATTGGTTGCCTTCTACTTTAAACCCCATCACTTGTGGTGTGCTACTCTTAGTGTATCAGTGGTGTAAAGATGCTGTGTGGTTGCACATTCGACTGCATGGTCCAGGAATAGATCAACTCCTGAGTGAGAATGCTGGGACTGGCTTTGTTGGGGCACGAAGGGGAACTCACCCACCCACCACTGGTTGCCCCAGAGTCTGGAGGCATCTCTATGGTTTATCATTAAATTCCCAAGAGATTTAATGTTGAGTCTGGATCATGACCGATACTGAGAGGCAGTTTGTAGGCGTGATCGCCAAGCTGCTGGAAACCGAGAGACATGGGGAGACATCACCCACTTTCTACTCCATCGAGCCTGGAGTTTTCAGTCAGAAGTCCTGCATACCTGGGTTTTTCTGCAGATTCACTCATGGTTGAGGCTCGTCCAAGAATCAAGCCACGTTTGAAAGGTAGTTTGACTCAAATAATAAGTATTGTCATTCAAAGACCCTGTTGGATGTGGGATCATTTGTAGTGTTGTGGATTGAAACCATATTGGCAGGGACATACAAGGAAAATGCCTTAACTGCAGTATTATCTTTCAGGCCCCATAAATGAACTATTTCTCAGGACCTCTTCCATCTTATATCTGGAGAACAAAACCCTTGAAACTATAGGAAAAGGAAAGTTATCATAGCTCTCTTTGTTTCAGTTCCTAGTAATATCTACATTTCTCTAACCCTGAATGTGATACAGTTTATGTTTATATTATAAAGTGCTTATGTTTTATAATATTCTTGATGTCTTTGCCTAAGGTGTTGAAGGGTTAGTACTAGCATTACAAACAAAATCCTGAGATGAGGAAATTTAAAATGAACTTAAAATCAATATCTAAAATATTTTCACAGCATCATTCTTATTTTAAAATAACGACTTAGTTTGTTTCTATCATAAATCTACCATAGTAGATAATAGTGTTGAATATAAAATGAGCAATACCCTATCCAAGAGAGAAACTAAAAGAAAATCTATTAAGTGCTAGTAAGTAGCACAATCCTTGGGATACCTTTTCTCTTTTTTTTTCTTTTTAAATTACTGATACAGGCCACATGTTATTTAAGTAGTGTGTATGGATTTAGGGGCACCAGAAACTGGAAATTGATATGAGATATATACAACCATACTTTTTTCCTTCTCACACTCTTCTATGCAGGTTTATTTTTTTTTTTTCTGCTGAGTTTCACTGGCAAAGGAAAAGCGGCAATGGATATCGCGATTTGGGAAGCTGCTTTCTAATTTCAATGTTCAGCAACCACGGCACTTGCTGAGATTTATTTGCAGCAAGGAAATTGTTTGGGGAACATAATTTTTACAGGACATAACAGCACTATGTGCTTTTCACAGCTTCCACTGATAACATTTGTGACACTTCAGGGGAAAGTGCAAACTTTTATAGAGCTACAATACAGGTCTCTTAAGGAGACTCATTTTAACTCAGTTAATAAAAGGTCTCAGAGTATTTCCCTTTTTTTTAAAGGCAAAGCATGGAGACCATGACATCAGACAGTCTATGTCTGAAAATATATTTCCATGAATTCCAGAAGAAAATGTGGTTAAAAATGGTATATTATATCAGACCACAGGGAGACTTTGTGGCTTAATTTTTTAAATCTATATCCTACTTACTTTATGTTTTGAAATTATATAGATAAAATTATAATTTTATTTTGTCTTATTGTTCAAAACAACTTTTAGTTTGAAATAAGATTTTTTAAAAAAAGAAGTAGAGAAATAAAATATAAAGAACACATTTGGAAAGGATGGGTAACAGTACAAAATTCTTAAAGAGAAAATTTTTTATATGTGGACATAATATGATAAAAGAATAATTTAATGATGATATCCCAGTGATATCATGTCTAAATGATGTTGTCACCACTAGACAACCACACTGTGAGGTTTTTGTTTGATAATGACTATCCCCACCTATTATTCTGGAAGAGGTACAGAAAACAACTGTATACCATTAAACGTTACTTTGGAATTGGTTGCATTTCAGTACACTGTCCACTCTGGCAAAAGAAATAAAATGTCATTTTATATTATAAAGTCTTTATAATTTTCCCCAAATTACCAAAACTGAGGACTTGACATTTAAAACATAAAAGAAAAAAAAAGTAGGAAGAAAAATATCCTATAGAGTTGGTTTCCAAGGAAAATTACTTTCTAAAGGAAAATTTCCATATGTAATATCCAAATTTTGATGTTTATATATGGTAGCCTACTAAGTAGTTCTTTTGAGATGCTCTAGCAGGCACAGCATAGAAGGTCTTTGAACTGCATGAATGAAGAAATTAGAACTATCAATGATAAATTGAGATCTGCGTATATTGACTTCTCGAGGTTCACAATAATTGATTGTTAAGCTTTCAGTCACTCTGAAAGCTCCTATGAAAGACTTGTTTGTAGGCACAATTAATAATATTAACTCATAAGTAAATGAGATTAAAAACAAAGATGTTCACTTTAGAGTACTTATACTTATATTTGAAAAGTAAAGAAAATATTAACCTGACCCCCTTCACAAGAAAAAATAGAAAAATTCCTAATGTATTCCATGCTCTTTCATAATGATATGTATAAAGGTTGATGTTGTATAAATAATAAAAACAATAGGAGTAATAAATACTCAAAATATTACATCTTAAAAAATAAGAGATTCAGAACAAAAACAATGCACATTTTGACTTCTGTTAACATGAGTTATATTCATAACAAAGTTGAATAAAATTTGATTAGAAATGAGATAACGAACTGTGAAAAATTTGAAAAGTTAAATATCTTTTTTCTTCTTCTTTTTTTTAAAATTTATTCTTTTATTGAATCACCATGTGGAAAGTTACAAAGCTTTCAGTTTTAAGTCTCAGTTATACAATGCTTGAACACCCATCCCTTCACCAGTGGACATATTCCACCACCAAGAATCATAGTATACCTCCCCCCCCACCTCCCCAGCCCCCAACCCCGCATGTGTAACTGGTAAATTTCACTTTACTTTCACTTTATGAAAAGTTAAATATCTTACCCATGCCTTTGTTTTTAAACATAAGATTTAGAAAATAAAAAGTTCGAATTGCTACTTCAATTTCACCTTAATTACATTCAATCAAGTATGTCAACTTATCTTATCTATGTACTTTGGTAAATATTCTAACATATCATATATATATATCATTCAAACATATTCTTGACGTAATATCAAAAAATACTTTAAAAATTGGGGCTATATGGGCAGTGCTCAGAGTTCACTCCTAACTCCTTGCTTAGGAATCCTGGAGGGTTTTGGGTTCCATACTTGAGCCAGGGATAGAATCTGAATTGGACTCATGCAAAGAAAGTATCCAACCAGTTATTCTATCTCTCAACCTCCTATTTTGGGAATGAAATTATGCCAAGAACGATATAACAGTGCTAGGCTAAAAACATAATTAAAAAATAATGAATCTATACTAAATATTATTTAAATTAACATTTATTGAAGTTGTCCTACTTTCTTATAACAAAATTAAAAGCAAATATGAACAGATGGGTAAAGAAGTTGTAATATTTGTACATATTGACTATTTTTCATATTTTTTAAAAATAATGAAATCCTGCCATTACAAAAAGAATGGATGGTCTTAGAGTACATGATAATTACAAATAAATAAATCCACAGATAAAGGAAAATACTGGGCTTTAGTATAGAAATAGTACATATGACTGTTCATATATGGTATATTAAGAAACAGAAGAAATAATATTAGACTTTAAACTAATGAGTCAAACTAGCAATTACCAGAGGAAATGAGAAAGGTGAAGTAGCAATAAGTAAAGAGATTAAAAATATCATTTGTTTGGTGAAGGACAGAATTGATCTTTTAATGGTGAATACAATACAATTATACAAATATGAATTGTACATATTAATATGGAAGTGAAAGCTATAGAATATCCTAATAGAAGGTTATTTAGCATTTTCAACAAAAAAGCATAATGTATACATTTTAGGTAATAAAAGTAAACAAAAAGCTGACCTTGTTACTAAATTTGACATAAAATAGATTTTTTTAATATTGTTACTGAATTTGTATAATTATTATTCTCAAATTTATTCTCAACTTAGTAATATAATATGAAAGGAAATAATTTTTATTTATTTTATGATTAATAAATAAATCCAATTATAATTTAATTAACTGAATTATAGTATAAATGTGACTAAATTTATATTATTTATATTATATCCAGGAAATAGTGAAGTTTATAGGGATGTTCAAAGCTTCACACATAGAATGAAAGTAAAAATATTCAAACCTAATTATAACTGCATATTCAGCATTCCTACACATTACTATTCTATGTATACTTGCAGAGAAAACACGATGGGAAATAGAGAAAACCTGAACTGAAAAACAATGCTTTCATACAGTGACTCATTTTCTAGGATAATCATGTGAATATGTAAATAAGCTTTCCAAGGTAATATAATATAAGGGTGAATGGAGCTATTGTCTAGGTAAGAATGTAGGTCCATCAAAATGCCTGGGCCATTTGGTAGAAATTAATATGGAAGGGAAAGTATTGAAAGTTTTCAAATATTATTAGTGATTTTTTTCCTAGCTATGTAGAGACATAATTGGCAAATAAAGCTGTATTTGATGGCAAGACATAAAAATATATAAACATACAAGGCAAAATGATTCACAATCGAGTGAATTAAGACACCATCACCTTTCATAAACCATTTTTTGTGAGTGCACACATACAGAGAACCTTTAAAATTGACTCTTAGCAAATTTCAAGTACTTAATTCACTATTATTAAATTAGTTACCATATCCAAAATATCTTCCTTATATTTCTTTATTTTGGCATCCCATGTGGTTCTCAGGGTGCCCAGAGGCCCTTCCCAGAAATCCTGGGACAGCTGGCCTGAACTTCAACCTGAGGGCCCACAAATGCAACACCATTAAATCTCTAAGGTGCAAGGGATAGACCAGACTACACCAGGAGACTGCAGGTGTTGTATCCAGCTATGGCCAAGGGACCGTGGTAAAAGTTTCAGGGATTGAGCCTGTCAGCTACTTTCAAGGCACTTGCCATAACCCTATATTATCTTCCCAATCCCGTAATAAATTTCTTATAGCTTAACATTGTAGATCTTTTAACCAACATCTCCCTATTTCTTCCAATACTAACTCCTCGTATCCTGCATTTTACTAAAATTAATGAGCCAGAGAAATATGTCTAGCATAATTTTATAATTAGAATCTCAAAATATACATATATAATCATATACATATGTATTTAATTCATATATGTTTACTTATATTTATGTATACATACAATAGAAAGAGAAATGACTTAGGTGTTATAGTACAAAACTATCCTCCAGAATGAAGAGAGGAGTGGCCATTAAGACATAATTTCCAAAGAGCCAGAAGAAGCAGTATGTGATTTGAACAGTAACAGTTATATTTTGAAATGCACAATAGAATGTCAAGACATCAATCTTGAATAGTTTGCTAGGACCAAATTATGACACGGTTATTAGTGTTATAGAGTGAGCAAATGTAGAGCTCTCATAAGTCCCTGAAAACTTTTGAGAAATTTCTATTTCACAATAACAGACAAAACTATTGTACACTCATCATGTGTGTACTTTAGAACTTCATCACAATATGATTGTGGAAGCAAGAAGTAATTAGGTATGAAAAACAGGCTTTGTTAAAAAAAACAGGCATGCTTTAAAAAGAGAAAATTTAAAAATCATATAAATTCTATTGATCATAGCCTAAATTATGAAAATCAAAAATGATCACAAAAGAAGAAAAGAAATCTGGATATAAGCATTGTTAGTATTTGCATAATATTCTTCCAGCTATTTTCTATATTTAATTATAATGTATTTTATGAAAATGCATTATGAATTATTTGCATAACATTTCTCTTTTAGGAACAATACTAATTCTTTAATTTGTTTAAATCATCAGACTTGACATTCTTCTTTAAAAAATAAACAGCTACAAGTATTCACTCCAGTAACAATTGAACGAATCACAAAAATAGAAAATTAGCTAAATATAAAAGAAAAGGTATTGTAAACACAATGAAAATGCACACACCATTATATAAAGCACAGAAATGTTAACATTAAAAAGAGATTAATCAGTTATATCACTATAAATCGATAAGAGCAGAGAGAGGCAGATTGAGTGAGTAGTTGCTCATGAGTGCTTTCCCATAGAATGAGCATAATGTTGTTCAATATACCTGAAAACACATCTGGCATATTATAGTCAATTTAGTCACAATTATAGCAAGAATAAATCTTAGAACTTAATGAACAAATAAAACTTTTACAATAGATTGTCAATGATAATCATGTCAATATAAGACCATAGCTCTTTTCCTTATTTACCTTATTCACAAGAGTCTAGATAAAGAGAAGGGTGCTACAACAACCTCCAACTTCCATGTGTAAAGGGCCTGAATTCTGAATTCTTTTATTTTATATTTATTTATTATTTATGTGTGTGTTTGTGTGTGTGTGGAGGGGGTGGGAGTTAGAGAGACCTTTTGACACATTCCGTTAGACAGCTTCTCATAGCCACATATCCAACCTGGAATTTCAATTTCTCAGGAGGGCATCTTCTGTCCCCAAGCCTGCTTCTAATAGTTCATACGTTTTCCAGCTGTTGCAAAAGCCTGGTGAGATTTTGTCCTGTGCATTCTTATATAAAATGGGAGAAAGGGCTATCAAGTCCACAAATGAAAAGAAAACTCTAAGGTATGAAAATTTATTGGGTAAAATTGATCTTTAAGAGACATAAACTTCTGCAATATCTTAACATCTGTTTTCATTTCCCTCAATACTTCAGAATTAATTTTCACCCTCATTTTTATTACTTTCTTCATTAATCAATTTTCTCATTGCAAGAAGTTTTGCTGTAGATGCCTTATGCTAATATTCTAGCATCCAATCCAATTGCATTTGGAGATAGAAAATTATGACATAAATAAATATTATCAGAGTAGATTATAAATCTCTAGAGTTGTTTTAGTTTGTTTATTCTCATTTTGTTACTATGATTATCATTTTACAAATAAACCTTGAATGTGATTTTTATATTAAAATATACTGTGTAAAATGTTCTCTTATAAAATTCGTGGAAACACTCCAGATATTACTAATAAAATAATTTTCTAAACCATTTCTATATACTCTACCAAGTGAAATTGTGATACTTCATATCATATAATATATACTTATTATATATTATAATATATAATATTATGGTGGGTAGTGGAGGTCAAGTGCCGGGGTTGGGTCCCCTGGGGCAGGGAGGGTTCTCACCCGCCCCCTTCTGGGGTGTCCTGAGTGAAAAACTGCTTGGCATGGAGTCCTAAAGCAAATAATTTAAATATAATTTAATTGCATTACTATATGTTATATTGCACAGTATTTGTATTTTATATTATTTATATAATTTTATAAACCATTTTAGTATATTATACATAATTGTATATTATGCATATTTTATATTATGCATTTTTAGATTATATTATTCAGTTATATTAGGTAATATTAATATTTTTAATCATACTTAAAGGTCACCTATATCTACTTTTTAGGCTAAGAAGTTTATTATTAGTCCAAATATTCAAGATTTAAGTACTACAAGGATATAAATTATTTTATTCACCCAGTGTGTGATATTTGGTCAAGCATTTTAAATAGACTTTATTATAAGAGTACCAGAGCTTATACAAGAAGATATGACCTATTGATGTTTATATCATGGTTATACAGAGCTTTTAGGCATTTAGTTATTTAGAATAAACGAATACAGTAGAGTCACTGAATTAGCTTGTTGAATTTTTTAGTTTTGATACACTAACAAAAAATGCTTCAAGTTTAAGCACTAAAGTAGTACATGAGTATATTTCTATAATTCAAAAATAAATTGTACTTCTTTAAAATCTTTGCTGCATAATAGTCAAACATCGATAAACATCTATTTTGTATTGTTTTCTATCATTAGAGAGTTTGGGTAAAATATTAAATTCGATCTTTGTACTTACTAGTATTTTCTGTCAGTCTGTAAGAAAAGTTATTATGGACAGCATCCATAGTTCAAGTAGCTCTAGGGATTTATTTATCTATTTATTTTTGTTTGGAGGCCACATTTAGCTGTGCTCAGGGCTTCTCTTGGCTCTGCACTTAGAGATCACTCCTGGCAGAACGCATGGGACAAAATGGAGTTCCAGGGATTGAACAAGGGTAGGGGAAGTGCCTTCTCTCTGTGCTACCTCTCTGACCCCATGATTTTTAAAGTAGAGTAAATGACATGAGGTCCATTCAAGCTATAGTGGACTGAAGTTCAAATTTTCTGACTTATTGAGGGAAAAATTGCTTGTAAAATAAAAAAAAAGTATTGTGTGACTTGTCTTGTTACTTTAGAAACTGCCAGGATAGTGGGCAATAGCAGATGGTTACATACACACAGACACACACACACATACCTGTTCTATATGTTTTTTACATATACATATATATGTGTGTGTATAGATTTATAATGCAAACTGCTCTAAAATGATTTCTACTAGTACCAGTTCCAAAGATGCTTGTTAAAGAAACAGGTATTCTTTCTATAGCCTCAATTAGAAAACCTGAGTTCAAAGAACAAAGGAAAAGGACATGGTATTCAACTCATAGGAAGAACTCAGCTACCAAGAATCAATTCAGTGAAGGTATTTTAGAGGACTTGATGGCTGACATAAACTTGTATTTTCTTCCATTGATTTCCCATTATAAAAGGTCTTTTCTCTCAGCTAATAAGAGTGAAGAGGAAAGAAAGTGGGAAAGTTTTGATCCTGTGTTGAAGACAGATGGTATATGCTATGTTCTGGGTAGACAAGTGAATGTGGATGTAGTGTGCAAAATGAAATATGCTTTCAATTTTGCCACTGCAAAGAAAACAGATTGAAAACTCAGGTGTGTTCTGGAAACTTTATAGCTTAATATCTGTTTCTTCCTTTACTCCTCTTTTTTTTCTGTGATGGCCACTACAAATTGCGTATAAAAAGGTAACAATGAACTATATATCTTTCTTCAGTATTAACCTAACATAAATGGCAAGCAATTGTTTATAATTTCTGCCATAGACAATAGTCTGCACAGTGAGCCCATTCAAGGTTGCTTATAATAATATGATTAATGAGTGAAACACACTTCTAATTTGTCTACTTGTATCATGAAAAATTTATATTGTACTTTATCTGATCTTTGAAGACAAATAACATATTGTGAGAAGCATTCTAAATAAATCCCTGCCCCATTTTTTTGTAACTGAAGCTGAACATAGTAGTTTATTCATATTGTAATAAGTTTAATATAGAAAAATAAATTGATTTTATAGGGAACTACTTGGGGATAAATAACTTTGCAGAAACTTTATATTTGGTTTAATAAGGCAAGGTCTTTTGAAGTATTGTTGTTAGATTTTAAAGGACTTTTTATTTATTAACTTTTTTCTCTTTACAATTTATTTAGTAACTGTTATTTCTTTTAATAATGGAAAATTCTGTTACTTCTTCCTATGTTTTCTATTCTGCTCACAGATAAAAGATATTTTTATCCAAATTCTTAACTTTTTTGGTTGCCTTCCAGATCAGAATCTCCCCAGTGGTGGAGAGGTTGACAATCCGTTTGACCAATACCCAGAACATTGTCAGTGACAGGCAAGGTCAAGTTCCAGATATGCAATCACTTTCTATCCTGTCATCTAAGCATACCTGAGCCCACCTAGGATTATTATTGCTTTTAATATTCTTTAGTTGTTATTATTACCATTTTGGGGTGGGCATCATGGAAGTGTCTAAAGAGCCTGCAGGACTATACCTAGTGATGCTGGATGCTCAGAAAACCATGTGGTACAGGCATCAAATCTGGTCTGGTGCCTACTATGTTAGCACCCTAACCATTGTACTATCTCCAAAACTCTTCCTATAATTATTAATCCCATTGATTAGGAAACTAAGTCACTCTTTTCAAGGGTAGACTTTAGGTGTATTTTATTATTGTTCCTTTTTATGTGCTTTATTTCCTTTGTGTATATCAGAGTTATTTTGTCAACTAGGATCTTAGAAATGGGATGGGTGATTGCTCAATATATTGCAAGCTAGGCTGCTTTCTGTATTTTTTTAATGAAGATTCCACATTTATTTGGACTGACCATTTACTGTTCTATTTTTGAAATTCCAAGTAGTTTCTTATATCAGTTAAGATACCCTTCAACTAATGACAATTTATAGATAAAATAAATAGTGGATCAAGGAGGATTTGGGGTTGGTGTTGTTATTTCTATTGTTTGTTATGTTTGTATGTTACAAAAAAAAAAAAGCCCTAGAGCTAAAGTGATGTTGCTCAGGGCTTAAGAAGATACTCAGTGAGCATACCAGGAATAAAGAAATAACTGATGAGTGAGGCAACAATCTAATGAGGCAGCTAATTTTGTGGAACATAATATGGATTGTGTTTTAGACCTGTTATCAGTACTAACATGTATTTATTTAAGTGGAAAGATAAAAATGCCTATATTAAATTCACGAGTCATAATAATAACACAACTGTAAAAGCTCTAAAATAATTAAAAACATTTTATTATGATTCTGATTAATATTTATACCAATGCAAAGTTCTTCTTTCTTTGTTCTTCCTTTCTCTCTTTCTTTCTTTCTCTTTCTTTCTCTCTCTCTTTCTTTTTTGTTTCTTTTTTTCTTTCTCTCTTCTTTCCTTTCTTTCTCTTTCTTTCTTTCTTTCTTTCTTTCTTTCTTTCTTTCTTTCTTTCTTTCTTTCTTTCTTTCTTTCTTTCTTTCTTTCTTTCTTTCTTTCTTTCTTTTGTCCTTCCTTTTTCTTCCCTACTCCTTTTCCTCCCTCTCTCTCCCTCCCCTTTTCCTCCCTCCCTTCCTTCCTTCCTTCCTTCCTTCCTTCCTTCCTTCCTTCCTTCCTTCCTTCCTTCCTTCCTTCCTTCCTTCCTTCCTTCCTTCCTCCCTTCCTCCCTTCCTCCCTTCCTTCCTTCCTTCCTTCCTTCCTTCCTTCCTTCCTTCCTTCCTTCCTTCCTTCCTTCCTTCCTTCCTTCCTTCCTTCCTTCCTTCCTTCCTTCCTTCCTTCCTTCCTTTCTTCCTACCCTCCCTTCTTTACTTCCTTCTTTCCTTTCTTTCCTTTCTTTTTTCCTCCCTCCCTCCCTCCCTCCTTTCTTTCTTTCTTTCTTTCTTTCTTTCTTTCTTTCTTTCTTTCTTTCTTTCTTTCTTTCTTTCTTTCTTTCTTTCTTTCTTTCTTTCTTTCTTTCTTTCTTTCTTTCTTTCTTTCTTTCTTTCTTTCCTTCCTTTTAATCTTCTTTCTTTATTTTCATTTTGGGATATGCTCAGAGGAGTAGAGGGTCTGCTCCCAGCTTGGAATTCAGAGTGCTGCCTGTCAACACCCTGAAAAATAATTCCATGGGGATTGAACTCAGTCTTCTAAATGGCAAGTGTATGCTACAACATTTTGAGCTATATACCTGGTCTCTAAATATGGCTTTAATGTTCAGAGTAGAAATCAATATGCTGAGCAGATCTAAGAAAAGTAGCAGATACTAATCTGTTAATGAACCATGGCACATAAATTATGCAATGCAAATTGTAATTCAAACCATGGGTCATTAAAAACTTAGTAATCAAAAGCAAAGAGCAGAGATTGAAGACAGAGTTACTGAAGAGTAATTTTTAGTGAACTTAACTTCTAGATGTTTTTATCTCTTGTTTTATTTCAAAAATTACTGTAACTTATTTTTAAGAAAATCACGATGTAAGTTTCAGTCCACAAGATTAAAATTTTGTCTTGGTGGTGTATAGAGAAGTGTTAACAATGAATCATGTCCCCCAAAGTATTGTGTGAAATATTAAAATTAAGCAAAATGCCAAAATTTGTTGTAGGTATTGTTGTACAATAGTTATTATGTAATAAAATTATTTATCAACACTATGAAGCCAAATTTTTAAGAACAATTGCGTGCAACCAACTGAGTGGAGAGGACATTCATAAACTGGAAAAACATGTTTGCGAATTATATCTGATAGGTATACATTTGTACAAGGCTATAAAAAGAGCTCCTACAACTCAGCAATAATTCAAAGTGCTCAAGACAAATTCAAAGTAAATCAAAACCACAAAAGCGTTTAATCTCATTCCCTTTTGAATTACTACCAGAAAACAAAACAGAACAGAACACAGCAAGTTTTAGAGAGAACGTGGAGTACTTAGAATACTTGTCTATGTCATGCACAGATAATGTAAACTGCTCGAGGAGTTGAAGACATAGATTCTAAGAGAGTTTATTAACTATCTCTGCAATTCCACTATTAACCAGTAATTTTACTTACATTTTCCAGGGAGGAAAATCTTTTCATTTTCAGTTGTTCAGTTCAATCTGAAGCTAAGAGTGAAACAACATGAGAGAGGTGAACCAGATAAAAAGCATAAAATTTATATTAGGTTTTAATTGCATTGAAGTTGCAGAAAAGAAGCATTGTCCAAAAAGGAAATGGATTTGAGGGTTTATATTCTACTTACAAAAAATAAAGACTTTGTTGATCAGTCAATCTGGAGAAATAATTAAGGACTATATGAGTGAATCTAATGGGAGACTTGAATTATTTTAGTAAGTCAATAAATTTAGTTAGTAAATTTGTGTAAATTTATGTACACAAAGCTTCATATTGATTCAATTTTTCAATGATAAGACTCACTCTGCCAGTCTTGGTTTAGGATAGTCTTTATAAAGACTATTTGTGCCATCTTCACAAAAGGAAAATCACTCTCTGCTTTAGGCAAATAAATGAAGGAGATAACTCCTACACATCTATTCTCAGTTGCTTTAATTTAACAAATATGCCAAAATAGCATATTTTAAACTAATATTTCATGTTCCTCTTTAGTATATAATTAAAGTAATTTAAATCAGATCACCAGCACATAATTGCATACTCACAATTACAGCAAAATTATTCATAGTAGTTAATAGTTAGAAGTCATTAAAATATCTGTTCATAGATGAATATGCAGATAAAATGTGGCATATGCATAATCACTGTATCAGTGTCATCCCGTTGCTCATGGATTTGCTCGAGCGGGCACCAGTAATGTCTCCATTGTGAGACTTGTTACTGTTTTTGGCATATTGAATTCACCATGGGTAGCTTGCCAGGCTCTGCCATGCGGGAGAGTTATTCTCAGTAACTTGCAGGGCTTTCCAAGAGGGGCGGAGGAATCGAACCCGGATTGGCTGAGTGCAAGGCAAATGCCCTACCTGCTGTGCGATTGCTCCAGTCTATATGCATAGTATTTAATAATATTTAACTTTACAAAATAAAATATTTAAAAAAAATATTTGTACACACCAGGGGTGCTCAGGAACAATATGTGGTTCTGGCAATTGAACTTAGGTCAGTTATGTGCAAGAAAAATATCTTATCTTCTGCAACATCTCTCCAGTCCATAAAATAAAGGAAATAAAACACTATTAAAACACATATAAACTTTGAAGGCATTACATTATGTTAAAAAATGCAATTACTGGCATATATGCTGCCTGAGCCCATGTGCTGCTTGCGCCCACGTGGCCAAGCCCATGTGTCACCCAAGCAAATGTCGCCCGAGCACATGTGTTGCCCGAATCTCCCCTCTTGAGTTGTGTACTTTCATGCTTTCATACTTTTGAGTCTAAAGCTCAGTTATGTGTAGGGGTTTCCTCCACCCTTGGAGAAGCCCGTGTTCTCTCTTGAAAGCATTACTCTTACTTCTCTCTTTCTTATTCCTTCCTCCTATCCTCAAAAGCCCCTAAATAAAATCTGATTACTTAAAAAAAAGTAATTACTAAAGGAAAATACTATATGACTGCACTTTTTTAAAGGGGCCTAGAAAATCAAATTAATGAAGATGGTAGGTAGAATGATGAGAGTTAAAATAAATAGAAAATCTAGTGAAAAAGTGAAAAATCCAGTTAAGAAAGAAAACGTAATGTAGAGATCTGATTGTATAGTTAGACAAATTAAATAAAAATAGTATTTGCCCAGGAGTAACTAAGTTGGGCTGAGAAGAGGCAGCTAAAGGATATGGGCTTTCTTTTGGGAACAGGTAATAAAAATGGTGTGATATTAATTACACAACGTGGTGGATATACAATTTATTTAATTGGACAGCTTAAATAACTGGAATTTTACATGAACTTTATTAATTACTCGGATATACACATAAATAATGCAAAATCTTTTCACCAGTGTTCATATTATTTAATACCATAAAGGAAGATCTGAAGAACTTATAGACAAACCCTCACCAGTAGGTGTTCCTGTGTCTCAGGAGTCTATAATCAACATATAAAGAAGCTCAGTTGACACCTTAATTTTTATCCTAACATAAATAGCGATGTCTCACACATGCAAAGTTTTTGTAGTACCAATTGCATAGAGTTGAACAATTTTATGATGATCTAAAAACTGGTATATGAGGCAGAAGATTCAGTACAGGACACGAAAGACTGGCAATATTTACTCCTGTAATATTGTGTTATTACTGAAAATGAGGGACTCATGAGTAAATACTATAGAATAGAGAGGCTATCTGCATCTTTCAACCTGATTTACCACTCCCTATAAAGTAGAGAAATGGAAATAGGGAGCCCAGAGGAAAAGAAAAGAAAATACAGGAGGAAAGAGATTTTAGAGTATGACAGCAATTTGCATTGAGTTAGTTTATGGAGAGGAATGGTTTTTAATAAAAGGAGATAGCAATGTTTTTTTCTTACAGCAGGAGTCAAGGAATATAAACTATTATTGATCCTATAGATCTGGATTATGGAAAACTTCAATGTTATCAAGGTAGGATTTGGTTAGAATCCCTTTCATATAAGAACTATATTTTGGAGGCATATTTGGGAAAGATCAGGATTTAGAAGTCAGAAGTTATTGTCATTTTATAACCTGTCATTTGCATTTAGGTCTCATATTTTGTACTGGTCTTTTGTAAAAATGCGCATCTGCCACATGTCTGATACTTAATACTTTGTGAAAAGAGTAAGAAAAATAGTTAAATTCTGACATTATTAGGTCCATAGAAAAAAAAAAAACTAATAATGTCTGCCAAGCTTCTAAACCTTAGTCTTTATTAAATAATGAAGAAAAACAATTTGGTGGGTTTCCCTAAGCTAATAATTCACTTGGTGAGACCAAGCCTGAAGGATTTTGTAGCTATTACTGTTACTTTGAATCAAAATTTAGGTCTGAGGGAAAGTGGCTAAAAAGAAGTGAAGTGTTTGGGGTTGGGAGTCGTTTGCAGATGGATAGATAAGCAGAAAACATTGATCTCGATCATAGCAAAATTACACGTTGAAAGAAAGTATTAGACATTTCTGGAAAGTCCTCTTGTTTTGCTTGTCAAAACTGTATTTTCTATGAAAAATAAGTCTCAAGTACTATTTATTATGAAGTCTCATAGTTAGTATTAATTGATTATCCCTTCCAACAACTGAACAGGTACAGGGAATTATTCAATATTTAATATATGTCATTTTATAATGATACTTTCCTCTAACATTTTATAGTAAAATAGTTTCTCTGAGGATTTTTTTTTTTTGCTTTTTGAGTCACACCTGGAGATGCACGGGGGTTACTCCTGGCTTTGCACTCAGGAATTACTCCTGGAGGTGCTCAGAGGACCATATGGGATGCTGGGAATCGAACCCGGGTTGGCCGCATGCAAGGCAAACGCCCTACTCACTGTGCTATTGCTCCAGTCCCATGAGTTTTGTGTGTGTGTGTGTGTGTGTGTGTGTGGTTATTGTTGCTTTTTATGTCCAATTTAAACAATGTATAAACTACAACACTTCCTCATGGTAGAAAAAATTTTGAGTATTCATTAATATGTAGGAAAAAAATACAAAGTTCTGTTTTCATTGTTTCAGTTGTTCTTTATCTCTCTCTTAATGCCTTTATTTACCAGGTTTTGATCTTCAGTTAAATCT
Source organism: Sorex araneus (assembly GCF_027595985.1). Taxonomy (NCBI): domain Eukaryota; kingdom Metazoa; phylum Chordata; class Mammalia; order Eulipotyphla; family Soricidae; genus Sorex; species Sorex araneus. The sequence goes on from NC_073313.1 coordinate 178,608,079, forward strand.
CAGGTTCCAAGGCCCTGGAAGAAATTCTGAGACCAATTGGCTTTCTTGTTTTGCTACTCTGACAATCATCATGCTTTTCCTTGAAGTCTTGCTTTATTCTTATTTTTCTTGGTAGCTGCCTAACTTATTTGATGCTAATCCCTAGGTGCCAGTGTCAAAAGGGTTAATTGACTTGTCTGGCTCATCTGTCTGCCAAAACATCTTTATCTGTTGTAGGAAGTCTTTTATTCTCTTCCATGTATAATCTTCATGCTGCCAGTCATAATTTGGGCATATAAAGGTAATTTTAGAATATTTCATTTACTTGGGTGATTAAAATTCAGTGAAGCACACAGAAAAGTCAAACAAGCAGTTCATTTGCTAGGTTCTAAAAATAGTTTGTTTGTTTTTTTCCTGGTCACACTCATCAATGCACAGGGGTTACTCCTGCCTCTGCAATGAGGAATTACCCCTGGCTGTGCTCAGGGGACCATATGGAATGCTGGGAATCGAACCCAGGTTGACCACGTGCAAGGCAAACGCCCTACCCACTGTACTATCACTCCAGCCCCTCTAAAAGTCATTTTAACGGGTTTTTGTTCCACTGAGTTAATGTAATTACCAGTGGCCCTAGTCTTGTGTAGAAATAACCTGAATGAGCCCAATACTCGGTAAATTATTACCATGGAAAAGCCTTCTTAATTTCTAGGATATTCACAAACAGCATGGAAACAGCAATTGAACAATTGCCTACAATATTGTATCTACACACCATAATTATATGATGTCAAGCCTGCTACTAGTTTTTCTAAGCCTTGGAGATATTATAGAAAGAATAAGCACTTCTTCAAACTTAATGAAGGCAAGAAGAAAGGTTTTCTTCTCTGCAGATCATCTGTTTTTTCTTCTGCCACTTTCTAGCAAGCATTTTGTATTTCTTTGAGGTAACAATTGTCATTGTTTGTTTTACACTTACTGACTCCATAATAAAACAAGTACCCAACTCTGTATCCTAGCAACACAGTGTCTTTTTTATTTGTCTCTCTTTCTTATTTATTAGATGCTCTGGAGCCTTTTCTCAAGCTATTAAGGGACACATAAGGCTAATCTAGAGCAACACACTTCATCTTGATCTAACTTACTGGAAATCAATAAACATTACCATGGATTATCCACCTCAAAAAAGAGACACTCTTGGCCCTGAAAGATACCAGGAGACTGGGAATAACTCCAAAAGCAGTGTTAAAGTAGACAACTTGAAGAAAACAAGGCTACTGTTTAGAAATGGATGACAGGAGAGAAAAAGAAAAAAGACATGCCTCCTTCTCCCTCAGGCTTCAGTTCTCAGCTTCGTAGCACAGGCCAGGGTCCCAGGCTTGAGGATGTAAGAGCCAGTGAAAGAAAAGTGACCCTACTCTTTCCTAACAAGCACTAAGATTTTCAGCACGTTACCTAAGCTCAGGCTTATGCAGGATCAAACTTTTAAACAATTCAGTGTCGGTGTTCTAAGTAGACTTATTGTGTGATTTGGCACTCTGCATATATTTCAGGTGTGACCACAAATCACAAGACCAACTATCTAAGTTAATGGCAGAGGATACCTAGACGCAAGGTAAGTAACCCAAACTCAATCTATGAGTACTATATCTTAGCAGAACAATGCTTGAGAAAAGTAGCGTGAAGAAAACAACATGAAAGTCAGGCTTCGATGGGTTCTGTCACAAGACTAGAAAAAAGCAAATGCAGTTTAATTCTTCTGGAGCAAAGATGTAGGGTGTTGGGCTACTGTGACTGGCACATCAGAGCTAATTGTTTAAGTTTCTGCAACTTTTCTGACTGATTAGTTGATATACTATTGTGAAAAATTAATTTATAAATTCATGATAAAAGTTACATTAGAACACTGAGAATTATGTCCAATTGACACTTTGCTGGTGGAATCACAAAGTGATGAACCACCTTGGAAAACTGGTGGCTTCATTTTTTTTTCTTTTTCTTTTTTTTTTTTGATTTAAGGATGATTTTATTTTACTTTTTGAGTTCTTCCATAGTTTTGACATTTTCTGTAATGAATATGAATTCTTTTTGTGATTACATAAAATAATATTAAGTCGTATTTATTTAAGAGATCACACTAATAATATTAAAAACATTAATTAATTAGCTATTATCTCATCAATATGATTGAAGAGGAAAAAGACTTTCATTGATTTTTATGAAATTAGTTCATTGAAAAGATTAAATGGATATTTGTAATTGCATAGGCATAATGTTGGTTTTAGTTTAATATATTTCTTTTTTTTTAAGATTTCATTATTGAATCACTGTGAGATAGATCTTTACAAAGCTGCTCATGATTAGGTTTCAGTCATACAGTGTTCCTCCACCAGTGTACATTTCCCTACAAAAACCCTGGTGGCTTCTTATAAAACTAAAATGACTTGTCATAAAACAGCAATTCAATGCAGAGAACTAAACACATGTCTACAAAAGATCTCCATATACACGTTTATGGCAGTCTTGTTCATCATTCCCCATATTTAGATGCAAACAAGATGTATTTCAATACATCATTAAATTGAATCTTGTGTACCCAGACAAGAGTTTCATCATTTCGTATTGCCTAAACAGTATTTGGGGGCTTAAGGATGATTCTCACAAATCTTGGCTAAGCGGATCAGTGGTTTACTGCAAGAACAGAGGATGTGGTATTACTATGTTACCTCCAGAATACATCTAGATAAGTTCTGGGGTTATGTTGTATAAGGGATGGAGGTGATGTCAGGCGAATGTAATGCATAGGCATTAACCCCTGTACTTGTCTCCACCCCAAGGAGGAATGTGATGACTAAACTTAAACTTAAAAAGCTCTATACTGTATGATTCTAGATATGTGACATTAAGAAAAAGAAAATCTATAGACACAGAAAAAAAGATGAGTTGCCCTTAGGCAATAGAAGGGAGTGAATAGGAAGAGTAAAAATGAGTTTTGAGAACTGTGAGAATACTCTATAAATATTATGGACTATTTATCATCATACATTTGTTCAAACATATAGCATGTACATTAAGAGTGATTAAAGTGACGCTAGTGATTAAAGGGACATTAAAGTGACTGAATTTTGAGTAAAATGACTAGGCTTTGAGTCATTTTGACATGTCAGTGAATGTTCATCATGTCAAAAGTAGCTTTTCGGTGATCAATTTTGATAATAGAAGAAGCTAAGACACCAGGAGGCATAATAGGAAATCCCTTTGCTTTCCTTTCAATTTTATTTTAATCTAAAAGTTCTTCTTAAAACTTAGCTTAAAAATACATTTAAGGGGTTGGAGTGATAGCATAGCAGGCAGGCCATTTGCCTTGCATGCAGCCAACCTGGGTTCGATTCCCAGCATCCCATATGGTCCCCTGAGCACCACCAGGGGTAATTCCTGAGTGTAGAGCCAGGAGTGACCCCTGTGCATTGCCAAGTATGACCCTAAAAGCAAAAAAAAGTACACCTAAAACAAAAGTAATAAATAGTCATAAGTAATATTTTCATAGTATCCTATATAAATATTGTCAATAAATTCGTTTTATTTATTCCAGTTGGCAAAGGCTAAAAATAAACTTTTCTTGGGAGGGTGGTGAAGAGATGATAACTATGTATTTTTTAGTACAACTCTCATATCCTATATGCAAACTATATCATTATAAAGCCATAACTATAGATGAAAAATTAAAAATTTAAGTGACTTTGCCAGGTTGCATGGTAAGTCACTGCACAAAGATGGGATCTGAAGTCTCCAGATTCTAAATTCACAAATATAGTTCTGCCTCCACACTCCATTTTTCTTTTCGAATATTTGGTTATTTCAGGTAAAAAAGAAGGCATTGTGTGTTTTGTCTGAGACACATCTAAGTCCCTGTGACTTCCGGAACCACATACAGTACTTTCCTCAGGGGGACATAATAACTCCTATGCTTATGTTATGGGTCTATTGTGGCAAGACTAAGAAATGAAATGGAAAGTGCTTTGAAATAAATATAATCCTATTATAATTTTAAGGAATATTTTTTATTAAATGCTCTTAAATTTTATCACCGTTTCTCAATTGTGTTGCTAGTAAAAAGACACAAATGTGTCAATTGCTGGGGATTTAAAGAGACAAGTAAATTTGGACCTTGCATTTTCTGCCCCATGCTCTCTTTATTCAACTGATTTGACTCATTTTATAGGTACAGGGGGCAAATTTATAGCACAAGTGAAAGTAAATGGTAAAAGTACAGAGGAAGAGAGGATGATTTGGCACCTTTTAAATAACAATAAGTCATTTGGGGACTGGAGCAATAGCATAGCGGTTAGGGCATTTGCTTTGCATGCAGTTGACCCAAGTTCGATTCCCAGCATCCCATATGGTCCCCTGAGCACCTCCAGGGGTAATTCCTGAGTGCAAAGCCAGGAGTAACCCCTGTGCATTGCCGGGTATGACCCAAAAAGCAAAAAAAATAAATAAATAAATAAATAAATAAATAAATAAATAAATAAATAACAATAAGTGATTTATCTGAGGATTATGATAATAAAAAACAAGTCTTGAAATTAAGTTTAGCCAATAGAAAGTGAAATGTTTATTTATAGGCAATATAGAAGGTAATATAGAAGGTTCTTGGGTTGTGCATGTTGGCACAGCGGTAGGAAAGTTCAGAAACATCATGGTTCGTGGTCAAACCATCAGAGGTTTGTAAAACTCTTGATAATCTAGAACTTTATAAACATAGGGCTTCCAGTGTATCTTGACACTTCAGGATGTCCTGAAGTGTCAGATTTAAGGAAGGACTCAATTTTTCTTGGCCTTTGGATAGCCACTGGCTGGGTCCAAACACTGAACTCACAAAGACAGAATAACAGTTGGAAAGATATTCAAATGTACTTAATTTGTTCTCAGGGACAGGAAAGTCTTAACAAAGCAAAACCTAGAACAGAGTTGATTATTTTTCTGCTAGGTTTCATGAAACATAGAAGGAATGTGAATCAATGGGGGAAAGTTAACAAAATCTCTTTCTTTAAATCTCGAGTCCCTTTCATTTTTCAGATAATAGAAGTTCTTTCCTTAGGTTATAAAAAGGATACTTCTTATAAGAAAACCATATTACCTTGCTTTAGCAGGAAAATTCACAGTGGCCATATTGCTTCTGTTGTTTTCTTAAACTCCTTCAACATTACACTTAAAATATTCAACATGATAAGATGCCCTATTCTAGAGTAGCCCTCCTTAAGAAGGTCAAATTTGAACATGCAAATATAAACAGAAAAAAAGCAGTAAAGGAACAACAAGTAGCCAAAAGCAACTATTGAACAAAATGTATTGGAACATTGTGGCTTTTATAGACTTAGGGAAATATGAAACAATACCCACTGATATTTTGCACTGATATATGAGTGGCAGATATGATCACCATCACATATCATTAAACCCCTATTAGCGAAACAAAACCAAATAAATAAAATCAAACTACAATAATTAGAGAAAATAAATTGTGCTACAGAAGATGAAGAACAACACAGAGCTGAAAAGATTTTAAAAAGTATATAATCTTTAAAACAATGTATCAATTTCTTACACAATCTAGCATGCCTTTATCTTACAACTCACTAAATACAATTTTATCTTTATATCCAGCAGGGACAGAAACACATGACACATAAATACTTTCATAAATATTTCCATGTAAATATTTGCAACAATGTTCCTCATTCCCCTGATCCTGAAAGAGCCCCCAATACACCATCGGGCTACACTAGCATGCAATAGGGACAAATGGAGACATTACTGGTGCCCACTCAAGCAAGTTGATGAACAACAGGGTGACAGTGACAGTGACAGTGAAATATTTACTATATCTTTACTCCTAACAATGCCAAGAGGGAAATAGCCTAAATATTTATCAACTGGTGAACATATAATATTGTTGTACCCAGGTAAAGACTATGTTCATCAAGAAAAAGAAAAGAAGTACTACATGAATGACATGAATGAATATAAAAATCTTTATGTTAAATAAAGCAAAAAATTAAAAAGAGGAAACATGTAAAATGAGCTTACTATATGATTCTATTTTTATTATATTCTGGAAAAGACAAAATTTTAAGAAAAAGATTTTATCATTGGTCACTAGGTGTTAAGAGTAGGAACAGGACATTAATGATTCATGGAAAGGAGGAAAGGTTTGGATAATGCCAGAAATATTTTTTATTCTAATTTTAATTAAGATTCAAAATTATATTTTTTCTTACTCCACTGAAATGTACAACTAAGAACAACAATTTTGTTGTATTGTCATATCTCAATGCAAATTCATGGGATATGTCAAAGTAAGAGAGAATACAAAGATAATCTGATTGAATAGTCTCCGGTCCTCTAGTATAGCTAAAGGTTACAAAACAACCTTTTAACATCAGTTGTGGGCGACATACATATTAATAAATGAAGGCAGTTCTTAACTATAAGGACAGATTAGCCTTCACATTTTAGTTTACTTTCTGTGGGAAGGTAATTCCAAGCTGTGCTCAGAGGCCCTCAGAGCCACTCCTGGCAATTCTCATCCAGCTGTGCAAGTCAGGTGTGTTCAGTACACAGATGTGTTTCGCATCTAGTCCAGCAATGCTCGAAGTCATCAGGTTTATACCTAGTGTAGGGTGGGAGGTGGGTGGAGGTGATATTTTATAGAAAACAAAACATGGAGCCTCTACATGCCAGACATGCACTAAGCCCTTAGAAAGATGGCTCAACTGGAGAAGTTTTTTGTTTTTTGATTTTTTAATTTTTCATTTTATTGAATCACCATGCTATAGAACATTAAGAAGCTGTTCATGATTGGGTTGCAGTCATATAATGTTCCAACACCCATCTCTCCACCAGTGTCATTTCCCAGCACCAGTGTCCCCAGTTTCCCTCCTCCATCCAGCCTCCACCCCAGCAACCATACCCCACCCCAACAGCCTTACCTGGGGAAGTTTTAAAGTCAATATTGCTAGTTAAAATCTGTAACAGTTAAGTCATGCTCATGGGTGATAGAAGCACTGAAAAGAAAAAAAGGAAAAGACTTAACATGAAAAGGGTTTGGAATTATAGATCAAAATTAAGACATACAAAATCATGACCATGTCTGAATCACTAACAGGATTTCTGTAATCCAGTAGTGATATTTATGTCAGGACACATTTTGAGAATCACTGGTGATAAAGATTTTACTTATTTATTGATAGATTCATTCATTCATTCTCATTTAGAAAATTGTGTAAGAAGACTGGGACCACTCCCCGGCCATGCCTCCCCGGATCCCCACGGTTCCCACTAAGCTGCCCCATCTCCCGTCGTCCAGCAGCAGCCTGGCCCCGCATCCCGTGACCCCGCCTCCCATCCTGGCTCCCTAAAACCAGCCCTGTCTCCAAGTACTCGGACCACTTCCCGGCCACGCCTCCCTGGATCCCCCTAGTTCCCACGCGGCCAGCCCGGCTCTTGTGACCCTTCCAAGAGGATACTGGGGGCGTGGCCTGTATCTCAGGGGGCGTGGTCTGAGAGGGGACGTGGCCTCCTGCCAGAGAGGCCACCGCCCGCCGCAGTTATTATTTTTTGCTTCAGCATAAAGGTATACTCATTTTCTTTGAAAATCACCCAAGCCATATCAGTCATTTAAGCAAAATAGTCCATTAGCTTAGTTGAACTTTATAAAAACTATCAGTGAATAAGAGAAGCTTGGCAAAACCTTCATAAAGAGAACATAGACTTAAGCCTTCATTAGAGGCCCCACATCAATCATGAAGAGCCCCTGAGTATAAGGAAGAACTCTAGAATAGGAACAAGGCTGCTGTCAGCAATAGCACAACCAGAGCCCCTCCCCTCCCACAGCACGAGGGAATAGGAATAGACAACTACAAAGTTCCAACTCTATACTTCCATAACAATATGAAGAAGCAATGAAAATCCCCTCCACAAAGAGAGGGAGAAGAAAAGATTCCAGAAACCTCAAAAGGGCTACTCACATCTACGATATCTCAGAAAAAGAATTCAGAGAGGAAATCTTGAGGAGAGTCGACATACTCCAAGCAACCATGCAACAGAAATCCAAAAAATTAAGGGATGACATGAATGAAGCATTAGAACCGTCTACCACAAATGCAGGAAGAAATGAAAAGAGAAATTTCAAAACTACGAACAAAAGTCACACAAATAAAGGAATCAGTAGATGAATTAAAAATCTTAGTAGATGCTCTCAACAGTAGAATGACTACAGCTGAAGACAGAATCAGTGACCTTGAAGATGAGCTGCGGAAAGCTTACAGACAACAACAAATAATGGTGAAAGACCTCAAAATGACTATAAAGCGAATCAGAGTCCTTGGGAATGATGTCAAGAGGAACAACGTAGGAAACATTGGAGTACCAGAAGCACAGGGAAGTAACCCCAATGAAAAAAACACAGTCAAAGAAATCATCGCTAACAAATTTCCAGAGCTGGAGAAGGCAGGCATCCAGATACAAGGAGTCCGAAGAGTACCAGCAAAAAGATACTCGAATAAAAAGACTCCAAGGCATATCATAGTCAGAATGATGGATGCAGTGGATAGAGACACAATTCTGCAAGCAGCAAGGTCAAAGAAGGAAATCACATACAAAGGAGCACTCCTCAGATTTACAGCCTACCTGTCAGAGGAAATCCTCCAAGCCCGAAGACAATGGTGGGACATAGTGAAAAAACTCAATGAAACGAACGCCTCACCAAGAATACTTTATCTGGCTAAACTATCACTCAAACTCGAAGGAACCATACACTATTTCTCGGATAAACAACAGTTCAGGAAATTCATAGACTCAAAACCAAACTTAAAAGAAATTCTAAAGGGGCTATTGTAAGACAAGGAGGAACCCCATAAGAACAACAAACCCCACAGAAAGATGACACAAAACCCTATCACAATAATCTCTCTTAATGTCAACGGCCTAAATGCACCTATCATAAGACACAGAGTGGAAAATGGATTTGGAAATTAAACCCAACATTCTGCTGGCTGCAAGAAACACACCTGAACAATCAGAGTAAACACAGACTCAAAGTCAGAGGATGGAAAACAATCCTGCAAGCAAACAACTCCCTTAAAAAAGTTGGAGTGGCCATCCTAGTATCTGACAACATAGATTTCAGGTGAAAAAGATTAGAAGGGATAGTGAAGGTCATTTTCTGTTTATTACGGGATATGTTCAACAGGAGGAAATCACTTTCTAAAACATATATGCACCTAATGAACAACCGGCTAAATATTTAAAACAGCTCCTAACAGACTTTAAAGAGGACAACACTAACAGCACAATAGTATCCGGAGACTTCAATACCGCCTTATCACCTCTGGATAGATCGACAAGAACAAAACTCAGCAAAGAAACACTGACTCTGAAAGAAGAAATTGAAGTGAGAGGCCTAATAGATCTATACAGGGCTTTACACCCCAAAAAGAAAGAATATACATTCTTTTCCAGTGCACACAGAACATTTTCCAAAATAGACCATATACTGGGCCTCAGAACATACCTCAATAGAATCTGCAAAATAGAAATTGTATCAACCATCTTTTCAGACCACGATGCACTGAAGATAGAAGTTATTCATGCACAGACACGGAGAACCAAATCAAACACCTGGAACTTAAACAACTCAATATTGAATAATGAGTGGGTCAGGAAAGAAATCAAGGAAGAAATCAAAAAATACTTAGAAACAAATGAGAATGAAGACACGAGCTACCAAAACATTTGGGACACAGCTAAAGCCGTGTTAATGGGAAAATTTATAGCTCTCCAAGCATTCCTCAGGAAGGAAGAAAGGGCCTACATAGATAGCTTGACTTCACGGCTCAAGACCTTAGGAAATGACCAGAAAAAGGAACACAAACCAGACCTAAAGAAAGAAATCATAAAAATTAGAGCAGAAATTAATGACATGAAAACCAAAAAAAAATCCGAAAGATGAATGAAACAAAGACTGGTTCTTCGAGAAAATAAATAAGATTGATAAACTGCTAGAAAGACTCACAAAGAAAGAGAGAGAGAGAACCCTAATAAACCGAATCAGATGAAAACGGGAACATCATAACAGAAACCAATGAGATTCAAAAGATCATCAGAGATTACTTTGAAGGTCTGTACGCCAGAAAACAAGAGAACCTAAAAGAAAAGGATGAATTCCTTGAATCCTACAATCTCCCAAGACTGAACCAAGAAGACCTGGAATACTTGAATAGACCCATTATATCAAGGAAATTGAAGCTGTAATCAAAAGTCTCCCCCAAAACAAAAGCCCAGGTCCAGATGGATTCACTGGTGAATGCTTCCAAACATTTAAAGAGGCCCTGCTGCCAGTTCTCCTCAAGCTTTTCCAGGAAATTCAAAAAACAGAAACTCTCCCAACCAGTTTCTATGAGGCACACATCTCCCTAATACCAAAATCAAACAATGACACCACTAAGAAAAAAATTGCAGACCATTATCCCTGATGAACACTGATGTGAAGATCCTCAACAAGATATTAGCAAATAGAATCCAACCACTCATTAAAAAGATTGTACACCATGACCAAGTGGGATTCATTCCTGGGATGCAAGGATGGTTTAACATTCGGATATCAATCAACATAATCCATCATATCAACAAAAATAAAGATAAAAAACATGATCATATTAATAGATGCAGAGAAAGCATTTGACAAGATCCAACATCCGTTCATGATGAAAACTCTCAACAAAATGGGTTTTGAAGGAACTTTTCTCAAGATAGTCAAAGCCATCAACCACAAACCCATGGCAAGCATTATCCTCAACAGAGAAAAACTAAGAGCCTTTCCTCTAAGATCAGGGACAAGACAAGACAATGATGCCCACTCTCACCACTTCTATTCAACGTAGTACTAGAAGTACTTGCAATAGCTGTTAGGCAAGAAAAAGACATTAAGAGCATCCAGATAGGAAAGGAAGAAATCAAACTCTCACTATTTGCAGATGATATGATAATATATCTAGAAAAGCCTAAAAATTCTACTAAGAAACTCTTAGAAACAATTGACTTATACAGTAAAGTCGCAGGCTATATAATCAATACCCAAAAATCCATGGCTTTCCTAAATGCAAACAATGAGAGAGGAAAGGGACATGAAAAAAGCAATCCCATTCACAATTGTGCCCAGAAAATCAAGTACCTCAGAATCAGATTAACCAAGGAAATAAAGGACCTCTTCAAAGAAAACTATAAAACACTACTCCATGAAATAAAAGAGGGCATGAGGAAATGGAAACATATCCTCTGCTCATGGATAGGGAGAATCAACATTGTCAAAATGGCAATACTCCCCAAAGGACTATACAGATTCAATGTGATCCCTATAAATATACCCATGAAATTCTTCAAAGAAATGGATCAAGCTATCCTGAAATTCATATGGAACAACAAATGTCCCAGATAGCTAAAACAATTCCTTGAAAAAAGATGATGGGAGGCATCACCCTCCCCAACCTTAAACTTTACTACAAAGTGGTAACAATTAAAACAGCATGGTCCTGGAATAGAGGCAGAGCTGCAGACCAATGGAACAGGGTTGAATAGCTCTACACACAACCCCAAATGTATGATCATCTAATCTTTGATAAGGGAGCAAGATATGTGAAATGGAGCAAGGAAATACTCTTCAACAAATGGTGTTGGCATAACTGGACAACCACATGCAAAAGAATGGGCTTAGATCTCGACCTGACACCATGCACAAAACTCAGATAAAAATGGATTAAAGACCTCAACATCAGACCACAATCCATAAGTTACATTGAAGACAAAGTCGGCAAAACCCTCTACGATATTAAAGCTAACGGTATCTTCAAAGATGACACACAACTGATCAACCGAATGGAAACAGAGATAAACAAATGGGACTATATTAAACTAAGAAGCTTCTGCACCGCAAAAGATACAGTGACCAGAATACAAAGACAATCTACAGAATGGGAAAGGATATTCACCCAATACCCCTCTGATTAGGGGTTGATATTAAGGATATATAAAGCACTGGTTGAACTCTACAAGAAGAAAACGTCAAACCCAATCAGAAAATGGGTGAAGAAATGAACAGAAACTTTCTCAAAGAAGAGATACGAATAGACAAAAGGCATATGAAAAAATGCCTTGCATCACTAATCATCAGGGAGATGCAGATCAAAACAACCATGAGATACCACCTCACACCACAGAGAATGGCACACATTCAAAAGAACAAAAGCAACCAATGTTGGAGGGGATGTGGGGAGAAAGGGACCTTTCTACACTGTTGGTGGGAATGCCGACTTGTTCAGCCCTTCTGGAAAACAATATAGACGCTTCTCAAAATATTAGAAATTGAGCTCCCATTTGACCCAGCAATACCACTTCTGGGAATATGTTCCGGAAAAACAAAAAAATTATAGTCGGAATGATATTTGCACTTATATGTTCATCACAGAACTGTTTACAATAGCCAGAACCTGGAAAAAACCCGAGTGCCCCAGAAGAGATGACTGGTTAAAGAAACTCTGGTACATCTACACAATAGAATACTATGCAGCTGTTAGAAAAGATGAAGTCATGAATTTTGCATATAAGTGGATCAACATGGAAAATATCATGATAAGCGAAATGAGTCAGAAAGAGAGAGACAGACATAGAAAGATTGTGCTCATCTGTGGAATATGAAATAACAGAGTAGAGCCTAACACCCAAGAATAGTAGAAATAAGTACCAGGAGGTTGGCTCCATGGCTTGGAAGCTGGCATCACATTCTGCGGAAAAGGCATTTCAGATAGAGAAGGGAACATAAAGTAAGCTCTGGTTGGAGGACCTGCTCGGGAGTGCTGACAGTAGACTATAGTTTGAACAGGGTGGCCACTCAATACCCCTATTGCCCTATTACGGACCACAACACCCAAAAGGAGAGAGAGAGAGAACAAAAGGGTATGCCCTGCCACGGAGGTGTGGGGGGATAGGATTGGGAGGTGGGAGGGATACTGGCTTCCATGGTGGTAGAATATGGACACTGGTAGAGAAAGGGGTGCTCGAACATTGTATGAGGGAAACACAGTATGAAAATGTGTGAATCTGTTACTGTACCCTCATGGTGACTCACTAATTAATAAAAAAATTGAAAAAAAATGTGTAAGAAGTAGAATATATTCACAATAAAATATTTTATAAATGTTAATAAAATAAATTAATCTCATGATATTCATTGAGATTTTCTGAATCTATGTTAAATGAATAACAAGTATGCCATATTTTGTATACAATTCTTTCCTTTTGTAAGAACTAATGTCAAGGATATATGTGACCTAAGCATAAGTGATTAATATGAGTAAAGTGTTAGATAACACTAGCTTAGCTATTGAACACAAATGAGGCAGCAGCATTTTAATATATATCTCATTTGCTGTTTAGTTTCAATGATATGAGTGAAAAAGGTATTAGGATACTAATAAATATAATCATTTGTCAATAAGATTTTCATCGACAATAGAACACATACAATCCTGGTCCCAATAGACTGTACCATAAACCATATATTTATATTACACTTTATGATACAAGTGTTTAATGTTGCATCTCTCAGAACATAATACACCTATTGAGGACACTTTACAGTGTAATCTGGTTACCTGTCAACTACCAATATGACTGTGACTTTTTTTTAAGAGTATGAAAATGAGAACATTATCTTTTCAGCAGTGGATTTACTATATTTAATGAATGTTTACTAGAAGCTAGCTATGGACAGAATTTTGTCCTTCTTAAAAACAGATGGTGCTGAAAAGATAGTATGAGGGTATGGCATTTGCCTGCCACAAACCCCATTAGTAGTGATCCCCTTAGCAGAGAACCAGGAGTAACCCCTGAGCACTTCCAAAGGACAGCCCCAAAGCCAATAAACAAAATGAAACAACACCCATAAGCAGAAACCTGTTAACCTGCAGTGTGATTATATTTGGAAAAGGGTGCTTTATAGAAGTTAATCACATTAAACAAGATACAAAGGTTTGACCCCTGATATTAATCTTATGGGCTGGTTCTTTAATAAGAAAATGAATCCATACAACTCTCTTGGTCTCCATAGAAAATATAAATGTGAGAACACAGAAAGAAGGTGGCCATCTACAAATCAAAAAGAAAGTTCTCACAAGGAACCAAACATACTAGTACATGTGCTCTGGACTTGTTGCCTTAAAAAGTTCTGATGTTAGGCTGGAGCTATAGCATAGCAGGGAGGGCTTTTGCCTTGCACACCACCAACCTGCGTTCGATTCCAAGCATCCCATATGGTACCCTGAGCACCGCCAGAGGTGATTTCTGAGTGCAGAGCCATGTGTAACCCCTTTGCATTGCCAGGTGTGACCCAAAAAGAAAAAGAAAAAATTCTGATGTTGAGTCACTTAGACTAAGGAATTAGTAATGCTGAATAAACAGATACCAATCCCAATCATTTAAATACCATCTCCATAAGGTGGGCTTTAACAAAAGAGAAACTCGCCACCATATTTTGCTTTAAAGAGCTTTCAGTCATTAGAAAGACAAGGCCTGTACTTCATACTTTATACTTAGAGACAAAAATATGTAGCACAGGGGCGGGAGTGATAATACAATGGGTATGTCATTTGCCTTTCCTTCAGCTAGCCCAGGTTTGATACTCAGTTACCATATTGTTCCCCGTGTACCCCCAGAAGTAATTCCTGAGTGCAATACCAGCTGTGACCCCTGAGCATCGCTAGATGTGACCCCCCTTAGATGTGAGCACAAATCAATATTGTGTTTAATATATAATATTAAATGGAAATGACCAAAATGAGCTAGAGTCATTATGGACTAATAGTGTTTATGAGATAGAATTGGTCAAAAAAGACATATAGGATTAGAAATAACTGTTTGCAAACATGCATTATGTTTTTAAAAATATTTGATAGAACTACAACACAGAAGTAAGAACACTAATCATTCTTGAAAGCTGCCTCTAGCAAAGGGTCAGAGAGACCACCAGGGTTTTCTGACCTGGAAGAGCTTCACAAAATGTATTTTTTTTTTGTATGTCAGGAAATGCCAGCTTGTGTATGGATTGTTATACAATAGATAGTGCAAAATGAAATGCTGATATCATATTTCTTTTATATTTTGTAATAAAAATTTAAAATATTATTTTGGTCACTGTGCTTTCTTGTTTTGCATACTGCCGATGATAGGGTCTCAGGTATAGAACATTTCTTCACCACCAGCAGTATGTTTGGCTTCCTTCCACCATTGCCCCTGGATATCCCCTGGAAACCCCACCTGTTCAAGTCGACCACACTGAGGTCCATTCTCTAGATCAATTCTTAGCTTCTGCTACATTTGTTCATGTATTAATCTCTTAGTATGCTTCTTTATATATATACATATATATGTATACATAAATATAAACATGTGTATATGTATATATATGTCTGTATATCATGTATGAGAGATTATTCTTTATCAGTCCCATCCCTCATGATAACTTTGTGCAGCCTGATATCCTCTGTTTCTAGCCATGCAGCAGAAAATTGCATAATTTTGTCTTTACTTAAGGTTGAGAAATTCTTCATTTTTCATGAATACTAGCTCGTTTTTTCTTTTATTTGGGGGTGGATGGGTGAGTTGAGGAGGGTCATACAAGGAGATATTCAGGGCTTACTCCTACTTCTATACTCAGGGTTCACTTATGGTGATGTTGGAAGACTAAGGGATGCCAGGGATTAAATACAGGTCAGACAGAATGCCAGGCAAGTGCTCACTGTACTGTTTAGTCCCATACCACAGTTCTATCCAGTCATCTGCTCTTGGATGTTTGAATGCTGTGTTTCTTACCCCTTGCTTATACTGTCTCCATATTATGCTAAGTAACCAGGTCAACGCCAAATCCTTCTCGATGTTTCATTAAGATCAAGTTCAAACGTCAACTTTACTGCCATCAATATAATATGTTGAAAAGCTACTATAAACATTATAAACATTGCAGAAATTCATAACATTCTGGTTATTACGCATCAGTATTAATTAATATCCTTTACGATTTGATCACACAGATCATTTTATCGAAATCAGCCAGGTCATTTGAGGCTTGCTGAAATTAACCTCATAGTAGAGAGGTCTTCACAAAAAAGGACTGTTCTTGAAGAAAAAATCAGAGAACTAGTAGTAGAACATGGGTCAAAATAATGTGAAGTTATTTTTGTACCCTAAATTATCTGTCATTTTCTATTACACATCTCTAGAAATAAGCTCTTTAGATTTCCAGTGGCTCCTAAGACACTTTAATTGACCTTTTGACTCCTTCAGTTCTGTTAGGTCAGCACCCTTTGCACAAGGATGTTGAAGACATCAATAGTAAAAAATTACAATTTGAATAATATTACACTAATGAGAAAAGAAGCAGATAATCAAAATGAATTGCATCAATAATATTATACAACTATAAATCATATTTTCACTACTTTTAAAAAATGTCTTCTCCCATGGTGGTGGAGTGATAGCACAGCGGGTAGGGCATTCGCCTTGCACGCGGCCAACCCGAGTTCGATCCCCGGCATCCCATATGGTCCCTCAAGCACCGCCAGGAGTAATTCCTGAGTGAAAATCCAGGAGTAACCCCCGAGCATCGCTGGGTGTGACCCAAAAAGCAAAAAAAAAAAGTCTTCTCCAAACAAAAATAGTTTATGTTAATTTTTAATACTGTTTTTAAACCAGAGTATTTGTGCCTAAATTTTACATTTTATGTATGCATAGTGAATATTTATAAAAAGAATACAAACAGAAACTTTTTGACATAATTGACACATAACATATTATCTTTATGTATAAAAGGAAATGATTATATGTATATATAACTTGAACTAAAAAATTAGCACAATAGTTTAGTTAACATAAATCACCTTAGTTAATATGTTTATGATGAAAATTTTTGAGATATGATTTTTTATCCACTTTCTAATATTAATAGAGTGCTTTTAATTTTAGTTTTCAACTTGCATATTATGTCCTCAGGGTTTTATCAGCTAAATGCAGTCTGTATTATTGCATTAAATTGTGTCTACCATTTATTTATATTAAAAGAACACATATTTAATTTTGAATGAATATAATCAAATGGAAAATGGAATTATTTATTTTGTATACAGGCACATGTATTTCTAAACAGCATACTGTCAAACACTGTTGTAAAAAAGAACAAACAGAGACACAATAACAAAACATATCAGGCGCCGGAACACATGCCCAGGGTTCAATCCCCAGCCTGCACGTACCTAAGAGCTACCACAAGTAACCTGAGTACCTCACTGTTAGTAGACTCAGAGCATCATTGTCATGGACCAAAAACAAAAGAGATGAATACAGATGTCAGCATAAATCACTTAAGTATTATTATATGGGTGATAAATGGACTGGGGAGGACTTTAACTCATAGATTCAATTTTTTTTCATTTCTCAGGAAATATAATCAAGCATGTTTTTTCCACAACAGAGTTTTTACCCCCACATTTTGGTTAGGGGACCACATCCAGAGAAACCTGAGGGTCATTTACTTGCTCAGTGTTCAGGAATTGATCCCAGCCATGTTCTAGGACTATGCGGTCTTGATGAATGTCTCTAGGGCTCCTTCATGGAAAACATGCACTCTAGCCCTTCTATCTGCCTGTATTGCTCCTACGCTCCATTACAGAACTGGTTTTTATTTTATTTACCCTGAGTGTTCTGCTTTTTATAGATGTTCCTGGTGGATATGCAAAATGGAAGAAATCATAAAATTAACATCACTTGTGAAGCACTAAAGAGACTTGAGAAGAATAGAGGACTTTGTGGGATAATTGGAACAAATAAAGTCAGTTCGTAGTGTATGACAAATTACAGATGTCCAGTTGTACCAAATGCACATTGCACTTAGAATGCATTTAAAATAACATATGTAGTAAGAATTATAGAGTGATAATTATAAATTTGTTTCCATAAGAGATGAAATAATACATAATGTCTTAAAATAGATATACTCAAAAAAAACCCATTTCATTTATTTATTTTTTTTATATCAACTCACTGAGTTTAGGGAAAGAGCTATATATGACTCTAAACTCCAGGAGTACATGCTTAATAACAAAATACAGGGCATTTCCCTTTAGGTCTTGGGACAAGACTGCTATGCTCTGTATTTATCAGGGCGTATTAAAAGAGAGTGTATCATTAAATCTAAATTAATTACACTATAAGTATTATTTTCTTGCTAAAATGTTTGTTAATCTAGTGTGGTGCTTGATGTTGTTAAACATTATTTTCTATAAATTCTGTAATAGCATTAGACTTTGACATCTGACTCTTTCTTTCCCCAGAAGACCTTGGAAAAAATCTCTTTGGCTTCAAATAAAACTAATAAAAGTGACATGCAGAATAATTGTTGCCCCAAGGTCTATTTTGTCACAAGAATGAAAAACTGTGACCTTAGTCCTGTTATCTTTGAATAAGAATAGCCCTGATAGAACCATTTCCCCTTGAACAACTTGTCTTACCATGAGAATCTGAAAGAAAGATCCAGTTAGAGGCTGAATTATATTTTGTTGATGTTCAGCAAGATAAAAAATTCACCTGAAATTATGCTAATACAAATCTATTATTTTAAACAAATTGGAAAATACTTTCACAACTGGATTGAGTTACCTGCCAGAAAATTCCAATTAAAAAGTCATGTTCAATATTTAAGAAGAAAAATGAGGATTACTCTAGGGAAATAATGCCAGCAAATAGAAGCCATAAAAAAACATGCTGCAGTTTTCCTGATGGGACAATCAAATATGCAAAAAACAAGACTCTTCCAAACATTGACTCTCGTTTTAGTGTTTGTCCTCCCTTTGCCTTATCTGTGAAATAAGTTAACAAGTGAAATATGGCAACAAAGCTTTCATTATGATTTAAACACTATACTTGATTACTCACAAATATACACACATAAAGGAAGAGTCTAAAAAGATATGACAGATTAGCGAGAGAATCATTATCAAGGAAAACATATATAAATAAAAAAAATAGAATTCACCCAAAATTAGGAAACGCTTATTAAGATTATAAAGAAATTTTAGTTCATTCTTATCCCCTTCATTTAATTTTTTTTACAACAAATCTCTCATGCTTATCTGCCACTCAGATGATCAATAGCCCCTTCAAAAATTTCTTCCTAAATGTGTTTCAGACTGAAAAATAATCTATTCTCCTCTCCCAATTGGAATTCCCATAAAATAGACATATGTCATCAGGTAAGAATGGTGGGGTCTGGGGCTGGAGCGATAGCACAGCAGGTAAGGTGTTTGCCTTGCATGCGGCTGACCCGGGTTCGATTCCCAACATCCCATGTGGTCCCCCGAGCACTGCCAGGAGTAATTCCTGAGTGCAAAGCCAGGAGTAATCCCTGAACATTGCCAGGTGTGACCCAAAAAGCCAAAAATAAACGGAGTGGTAGAGTTAATGGGGAAATTATTATAAATAATAGATATCAGAAACTGTGTATTCACAATATTCATGTTGAAAAATGAGATTGTAAATAAAATTTACACATTTTATTAATGTAGAATTCACATAAAATATAATTATTATCTTTAAGATTACTGCTTTACTGTTTTTAATTTGGGGGGCAATAACTGATCATATTCTGGACACGCTTCTGGGTCTATGTCCAGGATAACTCCAGGCAGTGCTGGGGGACTATATGTGGTGCTGGAAACCAAGGGTAAGGCAAGCGTTCTACCCTCTCTACTATCACTTCAGCCTTTACTATTGTTAAAGTGTTAGTTTTGTGTGTTCACAAAGTTGAGTAACTACCATCTCTACTGTACCAATTATTTTCACTACAGTGAAAGGAAACTTGATTCAAATCAAGAATTTTCACTGTAGTGTCACTTCTATTGGTCTTATAGATTAACCTATTGCAACATATTGTATAAGTGAAGTCATAGACTATGTGACCATTTATGTCATGTTCTTACCTTGAAGATTCCAGCAATCTACCGAGAGTATCTTGTCTGCACGGCAGAGCCTGGCAAGCTACCTGTGGCATATTTAATATGCCAAAAACAGTAAAAACAAGTCTCACAATGGAGACGCTACTGGTGCCTGCTCCAGCAAATCGATGAGCAATGGGATGACAGTGACAGTGACAATCACTTGGTTTAATAATTTGAACATCATCAATTTGACAACATATATCAGCACTTCATTTATGTAGCTTAATACTATGCATATCTGGCTACATATTTTGAAAATATTGGAACACATACATAGATACATGTATATGAAAATAATTTTATAAAATATTGGATAATACAGTAATTTCATATTTAACTTTTTTAATTTATGGGGTTTTCCCTATCATTGCTGAGTGATTACTCTGGAGACCACACCTGACAGTGCTCTATTGATGTAGTCCTTAAGAGTCAGTGTTCAAACAATACCTGGTGGTGCTCAGGGCACTTTAGGTGCCAGGGATTGAAATTAAGGACTTGTATATTCCAGGCATGTGAAGCACCCATCAATTTGCACTCTCTCTTGTAGGATTACATAGCCTCAGGTAGTTTAGGTTTATTGGGTTACTCCCATTACAGTGCACCCACTCCTCTTTATTTATAGCTTCTTTCTTAGTGTTCTGTTGACTTGTAAATATTATTTTTCTCTTCTCCTTGAATCCTTTGCATAGTTTATTCAGAGCAATGTCCTTTTTGTATGGACACAGGAAGACTTAGCAAATGCTGTGCTTTTGTAACCTGGGAGTCATTTGACTCTACATGATATTTTCCTCCTGTTCTCTCCACCTAAGCCTCAGCTGCCCTTACTTCCTAGCACCCGCAAAAGCAGGATCTCGACGAGGGACGAGACAAACCCAGGGCAAGTGGTGAGTTTTATGCTACCCTGGCATCGAGATGGGCCTGGCCAAAGTGCCTAATGCTTAACTATAAGTTAAGTGTTTGATCATGGACAAATGTTGTCATGATCCAAACAGTGATAACTAGATTTGGACCCTGCTAGTGTGAGGACTGATTAATCTGGCCTGAGTGCTATGGTCTGAGTCTGTGGAAAGATGTTGCCAGGAGAGCTGCCTTGCAAGCCTCAATGTATCTCTTGCTATGTCCATACAAAAATAACTAATATTAAGATGTTAATGATTGTTTGGAATAAGGAGAGGAAAAAAAACCCTTAAGAGGTATCTTGCCAACTGGCAGTCAGGAAGGACTTTGGAATGCCCCTAGGTTGTGTTCCCTTTGAACCTGACAGCCCTCAGGAAGGGCTTTTTTATGTTGATTTTGCTACCTGGCAGGGTGTAACCTAGGGGCAAGGGTGAGAGAGGAAAAGGGGAGGAGAGAGATGGGAGAGAGGCAGCAGATCCAGAGAGAGGACGGAGCTGGGAGTGTGGGAGATGAGAAAGATGGAAGATTGAATAAATGGTAACTAATCAGCAACCAGCTTGGTCCTCGTTCTTCCTTCTCCTGTCCTTGGCCAACGGTCATCCCGATCCAGTTCACATGCTTCGGTTCCAGAGCACCGAACGCGGGCGGTGAGAAAGAGCCGCCTGGAGAGCCCGGGAGTGCACACACATCTTTCAGCATGCTTTAGTTTTTTACACTCTTTCTCAGACCTCTATGTTCAGTATTTGAAAAAACACCCAATATTTTTCTTAGACACTAAACTACTTTGTATCTCCAAGGTTAGTATAGCAGGATTCTAATAAATTTCCTAATGCATTTTCCTACTTTGTTTTTATTATTTTTAAAATGATAGTCATTGAATTGGTGTGAAATACTACCATCAAAGCTTCCATCTGCTTTCATTTGGTTATTTTTATAAATTCTTTGAGGTAACATTCATTTATAGATTTGTGTTTTTGTGTTTGTTTTTTTTTTTGGACCATACCCAGCAGTACTCAGGAGATTTGTCTGTTTTTAACTTGAGAGTATTTAATCTTAAAAGTACAAATCCAGTAAAATACTTAGAAAATAGACAGAACAAATGAAGCAAGGAATCCCTCCTGCAGCCTAGTTACTGCTCCCCCTCTAATTTCCACAGGAGGCTATTTGGTTGGTTTCTTTTTTGACAATCCATAAATTCTGAAAATATATGGGACTTATATCTCACTTAGTGAACAGAAATATTCTTAATTCTTTGAATGATTACTTCAACTTCCGCCTTTTATCGGTAGGGTTTCGTTGCTATCTCTTCATAACAAGTCTTACTCTGTATCAAGTCTTCAGGTTCTTGTCATACATAAGGATTTAATGGATCCTGGCGAGCTTATTAATAACTTCTGTTTATTTCTATGAGTTATGTTTGATGCTTTATATGCCTTTTATTATAGTGCCTCCAAATGAGTTATTAATATTTGATATAATAGAATTTTTATGAAAATGGGTCATATTTTTGTTTGCTTTCTTTATATCCATGTAGCATTCTTACTTTAGTATAGTGATTAAAGTTAAAATATGTAAAATAGGTCACTGTCATCCCATTGCTCATCAATTTGTTCGAGTGGACACCAGTAACGTCTCTCATTGGGAGACTTATTGTTACTGTTTTTGTCATATCCAATACGCACGGGTAGCTTGCCAGGCTCTGCTGTGCGGGCTCCATACTCTCGGTAGCTTGCCGGGCTCTCCGAGAGGGGCGGAGGAATTGAATACGGGTCAGCCATGTGAAAGGCAAACGCCCAACCACTATGCTATCGCTCCAGTCCATAAAATAGGTATTTAAAATAAATTAAAATTACTTGAGTGGGCGAATTGGATTGAAAAGTAGAGGTTTCCTGGAACATTTGTATGAAATTTTGAAGAACAATATTTTATAATTTGTCTTTTGTCTTATAATACATACCACCTATATTTCTTCTTTAAAGAATATAGTTTATATCATTTATTTATGGTTATATAAATGAGCTTTCTATAATTATCTAAAGTTGGACTATCAGGGTAATAGAAGAAATGGGGAGTCAGTTCAGAGATACTGAGCTTTTATCAATTTCAAAAACTGGGATAGAAGACCCTATTATTCTTCCTAGTCAGTAATAATATAGAGTAAAAAATTGATAGCAGGTGAAAAATAGTGAACTTGACATGATTGATTATATAATCTATTTAAAGGGATTTGTTTGAGTTTTGAGATACTCTCTAGTTATGGTCATTGAATAAGTAAAGCATATTGCTCCATGTTTTTCTCCTTTTTTTACGTATTACCACCAAACACCTCTTATAGCAGATGTTTGGGTTTTCCACACGCCAGGCAATTTTCTACCTACCAAGTGTGCACTCTCATTCCGTAACTGCATTCAATTCTGAGACTCTACTTGAAGTTGGTATTGAATTGCACAAGTTTAAAGTCTCTTTCTACAAAACGTCTTGCTCTCACACATATCAGCCACAAATCTCAGGTTATCACCCACTGGTTCTATTTTGGAGTTCCCAGAACCCCTTTCTTGAGCTTGATGAGTTTCTAGGATTACTCACCAAATTCAGAGAAACATTTAAATTGTACTAAGAAATTATAGGTGAATAAAAGATGAGCATCCTGAAAGAAGTTACAAGAAGTTACGTAAAGCACCATGGGTGAAAAGGGGAAGACCCACTCTCTGGGAACCTCCATGTAATCAATATCCAATAAATTCTTTGAGAATTTCTTGAAGGCTTTAACATGTCTGACTACTAACTCAATTTCTGATCAAATTCCTCTTCTCAGTGCAGTGGGGTTGAATACAGAAACTTCTTGGAACTGAAATATAGTAAAGGGGTTCAGAAGCATCCTTGAATATCACCAATCTTACTTGGTTTCCAGGGCCACATGATTCCATGTCAGGTGGAATTGTCACATGTAATCCTAGAGGTCTTGAAAAACACCTGAGTGTGACCTGGAGGCCACTGAACACCGTCAGGGTGCCATAGGGAATTTCTAGCATCAGAGTCTGTGAAGCCCTTTGCCTTGCATCAAGATGTCTGCTCCATTGCCCTTTGCAAGGAGAATGTCATTTTCTGCTCTGGGTTTATCAGCATCTCTTGGGAGAACCACCAAATCTTATAATAATAGCTGGTTCTTTCTTCTTCCAGATGGCCATTCTCCATCTGGAATCCATCAAGATTTACATCATTAAGACAAGTAAATTTCTCATGATAGTTAAGAGATTATCGTTTCTGTTCACTCAAGAAACTAACAAAAGCTTAAGGAACCCTGTGACAGGAACTTTGGTCAAAGGTTAAATTTTAGAACAAGAATCAACTAGCACTGCTATTTGTCAGATTTTCAGGAGTGTTGTGTCAGGAATTATCAACAGAGCAACACATATTTTTCTTACTCTTTGACAAATGTTACTGAGGCATAAAACAATAGTTAATGTAATCAGTGTTTATAAAGTAAGATAGTAATTTGTGGATAGGTGCCTACATAAGATTAGCAGAAGAATAAAGTGAGGACAGTGTAGGATGACATTACTTTGTCCTTTCCCTCCTTGCCACAAGTAGCTTGTCCCGGTTTTACCCAGAGTTTAGGCTTACCCCAGTCACACCCATCAAGGTGTTCCCGAATCTCTCCCATCCCTTTGTTTAGCTATAATCACTTCTCCATGCTCTCTTCCCCAAAAGAGTTAATGCTCGGCTTTCCCTTAATCTGACTCTGCTAATTTGCAAGGTCAGACCTTCCTAGGATACTGAATTTATATTATATAAGTTAATATTGCCTTTCTCCTCTTCTTGTGCCTTTTGAATAATTTACTTTAAAGCTATGTCTGTTTTGTATAGACACAAGAAGACATTATTATGTTTTTATAACTTGGGACTTAATTGGCCTCGAATATTATTCCCTCCCGGACATCTGCTTTCTCCACTTAAGCCTCAGTTGCCCTCAGTTCCTAGCACCCCAAAGCAGGGTCCCCGAAGTGGGACGGAAAGGATCCAGGGCAAGTGGTGAGTTATGTGCTACCCTGGCATCGAGATGGGCCTGGCCAAAGTGCCTAATTCTTAACTATAAGTTAAGAGCTTGATCATAGACAAATGCTGTCATGATCCAATAGTAATTATGAGACTGGGACCCTGCCAGGGATAAGAAAGACTGTTCTGCCCTGAGCACTGTAGTCTGAGATTGAGATACCCCAGGAGAGCAATTCTATAAGCTTTAATGCATCTCTTATTGTGTCCATACAAAATAATTAATATTATGAATTCTTATATGTTTGCTGGCTGAGGAGAAGAGAAACACATTCATGGGACTCCGCCCTTGGGTGGATCCTCTGCTGAAAGAGAATTAAGTCCTAGGAGAAGCATCCCCTAAGGGAAAGGAACCTTACCCTATTGATGGTGACCACACCTACGTGTATGCCCCAACCCCCTCATGCTGTGGAGATTTAACTAGGCTGTAAGAGTGGGTTGGGGGGCCAGATCCATGGGGGTCAGATCCACAGATCCAGAGAGATCCACGAGAGCGGGAGAGAAGCGGAGAGAGAGAATGAAATAAACGAATCGAGCAACCAGTTTGGCCTTCTTCCTTCTTCCTTCTGTCGCCTGCCCTTGACCGACAGCACACACAGCGGTTCCTGGGCACCGAACTCGGGAGGTGAGACAGAGCCGCCCGGAGAGCCCGCGAGTGCACTCGCCCCTCGGCGAGCTTTAGTTTTTTACAGGACAGAACTTGGAAAGCATTAAATCTGATCTACTCATTAAGCATACAGTTCACGTGAAAAACAGCAAAAGTCAAACACTTACCTAGGAGCAGTAAGTTTAGTCCATTAAAATCTCATTTAGTCCATTAAAATATAGAAAACTGCCATTTGCTGTGTTTTATTAATAAAATGCATAAGAAAGTGTGGCAACATTGTATCCCTAAAGCACAGCAAACCTTTATAATCTTGTAAACTAATTCTGCATCCGTAAATCAATTAATACTACTAAGATTTATTTGAGTCTTCTAGATACTTTCTCAGACTTACTGTGGTTTAATTCCTTCAGAAATTTCCTAAACCCTACATTTTTAAAGACATCCCCAGGTAATGTTGACATTTGACTGTCTAGGATACCCCTAACTTAAGACATTTAAGGTTCCTACAAACTCATTGACTCTAATGCTATTGCTTAGTATTTCCATTAAAACATGGAGAAATTTCTTCTCTCTTTTAGCTCTTCTAACAAGATATACGATTTTTCAAAGAAATTGTTCGTGGACAAAATTGTTTGGGGGAGGAGCTTAATAAAATTCACTGGTGATTGATAAACCCTTCTAGAGTTCAGAATGAGGGAAAATGAGCAGCTTCTCAAGAGGTTCCCTGGGAAATATGGTAAGCAGTGGTATCTATTTTAACTCTTTGGTCCCCTGGTTCATCAATTTTGTCTCTTAAAGACACAAAACAAATAGTGATTATTGTTTTAAGATATATGTCAAGACCTGGAGAATAGAAGTCATTTATAGCAGGTGCCATCTCTAAGCCAGGTTCATAGCCCTGACTCTCGATGTGCCATTTATCTGTCAGGCTGAAAGCAGCCAAATAATTTAATGTACTTGGCAATATGTACTTAGATTAGCATTGATGAAGGGAATTTGGACCCATACTTGGCGTCCATTTCTGCCACTATGTTTTCTTATAAACACTGATTTTGGTGAGGGGACAATTTTATATGTCATATTACAAACAAAAACAAAAAAACTATTAAATTCCTCTTTATTGCTCTTTATTCCACAAACCTTTGGAACTTGAATACACCTACTATGAACCTTGATCTTGTACTCAAAACATGATCCAATCCAATAAAGAAAGATCGGATGAATGATTCAATTGGATGAATGACCCAGTGAAATTGAAATGTGGCTTCCCCTGCCTAATTAGTTTGTGATGGTGATGGTCCTCAGAGCCATAGTTATCAGCTGAGGAAGAGTTGCTGGGACAAAGGAAGCAGGATATAGGGGTCTGGGTGTCCAGATCCTGTTATTTACTTGTGACTGCTGTAATGTGATCTAAGATATGTTATTTTTATTTTATTTCATATTTATACACGTTCCAGTGATAGCCCAGCGGTTGGGCGTTCGCCTTTCATGCAGCCGACCCCTGTTCGATTCCTCCGCCCCTCTTGGAGAGCCCGGCAAGCTACCGAGAGTATGGAGCCCACATGGCAGAGCCTGGCAAGCTACCCGTGCGTATCGGATATGCCAAAAACAGTAACAATAAGTCTATCAATGAGAGCTACCCAGAGTATCCCACCCTCACGGGAGAGCCAGGTAAGCTACCTGTGGTGTATTTGATAAACTAGTATTTTAAATTTACTGAGACGTTACTGGTGCCCGATAGAACAAATCGATGAGCAATGGGATGACAGTGACAGTGATTAATACATGCTTATAAGCATATCATCTTTGTCAGAATGCTGAAAATGGAACTACTAAACTGAGGTTTTCACAATACACTCTCATTAATCAAGATAATTTCACTTTTATGGGTCTGATTGTTGCTCTCAATGGAAACATTTGGAAGACTATTTCTACATATTTTACATTGTTAAGAGGAAATTGCTATTATACCAGGACTTCAAAATACATAATTATATTAGTATTACTATTATATTTTAATATTTGCTAGTAATTTATATTAGATATAGGTATGTGTATATGTTCATATACATTCATATATGTATACATATATCTCTGAATATGCATATATAAATACATATATATCTATGTATACATATATACCTGTATCTATTTATTATCTAAACTGTAGTTTATTTTCAGTGGGAAGTCTTTGATATTTCTTCTCTACTGCAATTGCACTATCATGACTGCTACACTTTATATTAGTCAAGAAAAAATACAGAATTTAAACAATTTTGTACATATATAGACATGCATCCATTAACATATCAACACAAAGTATATTTTTTACATATTTCAACTAGTATTTTAAATTTACTGAGTCTCAGAAGCCATTTTTACTCTCATAGCATTCTACATTAGAGGAAGAAGTTAAATGGTTGTTAGTAAATAGGTGAACTTATTTTATTTTATTTTGGGGAGAGGGTCACACCTGGTACTTCACAGGACTTACTCTTAGTTTTGTGCTCAGGAATCACTACTTGCAGGGATCAGGAAGACAGATGGTATATAGGGAATTGAACCCAGGTTGGCAAATACCCTATCAATTCTGGCACTTGCATGAGCACATGTAAAACAACAAACCTTATTTTGTATGTATACTGAATAATAAAATTTTTATATTTTTAATTTTCTATTTAGGTCCCTTAATATGTCACATATAATATTTGGAATTTGCCATTATTTAAAGTAAAATGCAGTTGTACCACAGGATTTTGGAGTTCTCAGAAACTGGATTATTTAAAATTATTTAAGACATTTTCTTTGAAAGAAGAAGCTTTTATGGAAAAGCTTGAGTTAATTATTGCAATGTTGTCAAGACAGAGAAAAAAAACAATCTATGTGTTTATACAATGAATGATAAATTGAAATATTTTAAATAATTTTTCATGTATTTCTGAAAAATCGAATTGGGTTCAATAGATATTGAAGTGATAGCACAGCAGGTTGGGTAATTTAATTGCCTTGCATGCAGCCAACCTGGGTTGAATTCCTCCGTCCCTCTCAGAGACCCAGCAAGCTACCCAGAGTATCCCACCCTCACGGGAGAGCCAGGTAAGCTACCTGTGGTGTATTTGATAAACCAAATACAAATATGAAAGTTCGTAAGTTTGTAACTGTACCTCATGGTGATTTACTAATAAAAATTTAAAAAAAATATATAAAACAATATAAAGAAAGAAACTCAGAAAGAAAACCAAAACAGTAATGACAAGTCTCACAATGGAGATGTCACTGGTGCCCACTTAAGCAAATTGATGAACAATGGGATGACAGTGCTACAGTGCAGTGCTACAGATAGCTATTAAGAAAACTCAAAATTTAATATGGAACAAAGTCTAAGAAATAGAATTTTTTACAATATGGAAAAACTGTCACATTCCTTTATTCAGTCATTCTTTAAATATTCATATTAGTTGCATACACTATACTAAGTTTTGGTAGACAGGCAGGATATTAAAACAAATTAAAATTGACTTGGGGCTGGAGCAATAGCACAGTGGGTAGGGCTTTTTCCTTGCACGTGGCCGACCCGGGTTCGATTCCCAGCATCCCATATGGTTCCTGGGGCACCACCAAGAATAATTCTTGAGTGCATGAGCCAGGAGTAATCCCAGTGCAATGCCAGGTGTGACCCAAACAGAAGAAAAACATTAAAATTGACTTATATCTGCTTTTAAGTACATTAAATTCTTTGAGAGTGAAAACTGCAGGAAAAGCATTGCAATCAGTGCTGGACATTTAATAACGGGAAAAACCAAGATCTGAAATTGGACAAGCTCTTCTTCCTCTTGGTAGGGGATAGGAGACAGGGGTGATTTGTCTACAAAGGAAAATATCAGGGGGAAGTTGGTCTTCAAGTAAAGGTGAAATGATTGCCCTGCAGCTGTCCTGAGTAGATACCTGCACTGGATTAAAGTTGGGGGAAAAATTCCTCCCTGCGCCTTCCCCTGGAGATCTCTCCGGCCCGCGGAGAGACAGCAGTGGAAAGCGCTCCTAATTGGGTGGGTTCTGTGAGCGGTTCCGACCTGAAATAAAACTAGTGAGGATAATAAATAGGGGGCCCAAGACGACACATGCCGATCAAGGGCAACTTTATTAACTGCCACGCTGGTTTTATACTTTTCTTAGCAGGGGGTTGGTACATAAGTTGTCAATCATCAGGGAAGTGTCTTCTCAGACCAAATAAGGAAAGGTTCGGGGTGTATTAGGTGGGCTTACAACATTCTTCAAGAGTAGATTGAGAAATAGTGGGGAGAGGAAGGCAAGGGTCTATCTGGCAGGAGCATCTGGCAGGAGGAATGCACAAGGTAGAAGAAGGTATTCTACTTTAGGGCTTTATGGCGTCTCTTAGTTAACTGACCTGGGCTACTTTTACCTCTTGAGTTTGGCTATTTCCTTTGTCACAAGGGCACCTTTGCCTCAGGTCAAGCAAAGCTGGTAATGGAATTTTCCGGTTTGTCCAGGGTAAAGGTTTTGGGGTCCTCTTTTGTTCAGGGTCCTGAGCAGTCCCCAACACCTCCCCACAGCTCTTTAATCATTTTCATGGAACTGATGGCTAACTGAAATAATCTCATCCATTTATTTGTAAATACATTCACTGTCTTTCCTCATGAAAAAAAGGAAACAAGACTGAAGCCTGGCTTAGTTACAGCTCTCTCCTCATTGCTGACACTGCCCCTCACATCATCATTAGTGCTCAGTAAATATTTGTAGCACTGTAGCACTGTCTTTCTGTTCATCGATTTGTTTCGGGCACCAGTAACGTCCCCATTATGAGACTTGTTGTTACAGTTTTTGGCATAGCGAATACACCATGGGTAGCTTGCCAGGCTCTGCTGTGAGGGCGGGATACTCTCTGTATTCTCTCTGAGAGGCACGGAGGAATCAAATTCATGTCAGCCGTGTGCAAGGCAAACGCCCTACCTGCTTTGCTATTGCTCCAGTCCCAAATATTTGTAAAATGAACAAATTAAATTAAACTTATATTTCTTAGTAACTCTGGTATTGTGTTATATTGTGGATCTTTGAATAACAATGTCTGAATTTCTCATACTGTGCGTAACAGTAGCCAAGAACACAAGTAGAAACATTCCTTTGTGAAGAGCAGACATATCCTAGTGTCTTTTTACATGGAAATGTGCCACGTGTTTTAATTCAATGGCAATTAGACTTAAAGCTTGCCTACATTGATTAAAGACAACCAACTGCAACTCTCTGACCAAGGCATTAAGTATTCAAGCCATGTCCTTGTAATTAATTGGGAAACAGCATGTGGATCTGTGTGACTTCAGGCTCAGCTATACAAAGATGAAGGAAGGCTTTCAAAGAGAAACAAGCTTTCTAATATTTTAAAATCACAATAGCCAACTTTGGTTTTTATATAAAGTGGCAATGTCACTTAACTAGGTATTTTCAAAATAAAATGTAGCACATTCTTTCAGACCAAATTACACACAAAGGTATGAAACAAACTGAAAGCAAGCAATAAATAACTATGGTTTGAGCAAAGTCTAACAGCTTAAGAATCAAGTATTGCCTCTCGACTAAATTTCCTAGAAAATCTGAAGCAATCCTGAAATCTTGTTCATTAACTTTTTAAAAAATTATCTTTTCATTCAAGAATTACCAGGGTGCTGGGAGGCAAGGCTGCTCCCGATATGTTTATGTTCTGCACTTGCTTTGTCCTCTTACTATTATTTTTTTAATTTTATTTGTTCAACTACAGAACTTTAGAAATCACTATTTCTAACATACAGACAGACCAAGTGACCTCCTTTGGCTTGATTCCATGCTACTAATTATTTGGCTCTTAGAGCAGTATGAAATAACACCTAAATGAGTCTGGTGCTAGAAGAGGAGTCTTTGAATATATTAATCAAACAATAGTAGTCACAATCTAGTTGTCATTATTCCAGTGTTCTTGGAGGGAAAAAAATGTCTAGGTAATACAAAAATCCTGGCTACTTTTTTTCTTAAAAAGTAAATAATTGCTCAGGTCAAAATATATTCCAGCACAGCATAAAAACTGGTATATATTTTATTTACATGTTGTCCTATAATTTCTGTTACTGTTTTTCAGAAACTTCAAATGCATTGTGGACTTTCTCCTATCTATAAATGTTTGTGACCAACCTCTTTAATGAAACAAAATACTTCTGAGGGTCTTCTGACTATTAAAAAAAAAAAAACCCTCTGCTTCAATTATGGCTCTTTACTGAAGCAGTAATTTTAGTCAATTAACTTTCTTTTCATTCCTAGATGAGTACATAGCCTATAGTTTAGCTAAACAGTTTATAAATTAGCTACCTAGGAGAGATAATTTTACTTTTAATTATCATATATCTTCAGTATGTATTGGACACTGACACTTTTTATTAAAAATATTGTAAGTTGGGGCCAGAGAGAAAAATCCAATGAATGGAGTCAAAGTGCTCGTCTTTAATGCAGACTACCTGGGTTCCATCCCCAACAAACTATATGGTCACCAAAGTCCCACCAGGAGTGACCTTGAGCCCAGAGCCAGGAGTAAAACCTAAATACTGCTGGGGTGTGACCACAAAACCAAATAAAGAAACAAGAAAGAAAAAATTTAGGCTTTATTCTCTACATAATATAAATTGAAGTGTTAACATTAACTTCTATTATCAGCACAATTTTTAGAAATTTCTTTTATCACTTTAAGTATTAAATTTTTAATATAGATTATTTATATTCTATCAAAGCACTATATACACAAATCTTACTCAGATGTTGCCTTTGGTTTCAAAGATTTATAGTGTAATTCACTGTCACTGTCATCCCGTTGCTCATCGATTTGTTGGAGCGGGCACTAGTAACTTCTCTCATTGAGAGACTTATTGTTACTGTTTTTGGCATATCCAATATGCAGGGGTAGCTTGCCAGGCTCTGCCACTGGGCTCCATACTCTCGGTAGCTTGCCGGGGTCTCCGAGAGAGGCGGAGGAATCGAACTAGGGTCTGCTGCATGAAAGGCGAATGCCCAACCGCTGTGCTATCGCTCCAGCCCCTATTGTAATTAAAGACAATAAATAAATTATCTTAATATAATAAAATTACAAAATGCACGTAGGTTATAGGTTATCTTAAAGACAGAGAAATATAAAATATAATTTTTTCTTAACACACTTTTATATAATGCTGTTTTTAATTCACTGATAACAATTTTCTCTACATATATATTTCAATCTTATTTGGCATTCAATATTTTAAAGTTATATGTGTACTTTTTTTTCTCACTTGCAAATATAAACACAGACCTTCAAAGTGAAAACTTGTTTTCAATTTCTTTCTCACAGTTCACACCTTTCTTTCAAAGTCCCAATGCAGTGTCTGTGAAAAGTCACGTTTTATCTTTTATTTCTGTGCTACTTTGGAATTAATATTCAAACCTATATATGTTTTCCTCCACAATATGATTGAAACTTTTAGAAGCATGAGATTACATGAAACTTATTTTATCTCCTTCCACTTTATCTTAGTTAATGCTCTTGGAAGTGCTCAATAGTAGATGGCTGTGTATGTGTGTTTCCTGGTACTGTTTAAGAGGGGAGGATGACAGTCACTCAGTGACTGTCTCTCACTCAAATACTTCCCCTATTTCTTTGAAGCCTTCAAAGATATTGATAAGAACTTCAACAAACAAGCAGCTCAAACACATCTATTTCTTATTTTTTATGTTCACATTAAATGGTAACAGGAATATTAAAGTCTGAATCTTATATAAATACATGATTACTTATTACAAAGTTATAATTAAGGACCAGAGAAAAATGTTATAGCAGAACTTTATGGTTTTAGCTTTTGTTATTTTGCCACATTTGGCCATTCTCAGGGGTTACTGGTAGCCCTTGTTAATTGTATTATTACTTTTATTAAAAAACGGTCATTTACAAAGTTATTATAGTTGAATTTTAGGCATATAATACGTCAATGATGCAGAGAGTCTCTTGCCCACATGCCTGGCTGTCTTCCCTGGGGGCCCTCGGAGGGGATGGGCTCCAGCTTCCCTCCCTGCCCTGAGCAGAGCTCCTGGCGGCTGAAGACCACGGGAACCTAGCCACAGCCATGCTCAAGGCCCCTCTCCACGCCTTCGACAAGCCTCATGCATTAAGGTACCGGCAGAGGAACCCAGGTGTGTGTAATCCCATCAACGACCAACATCCAGAGACTTAACAGCAAGCTCCCAGAAGATATCTTATAATGTACTTCTCTCTCTGGGAGAAACTAGCAAGCTACTGAGAGCTTTCTGCCCACATGGGACAGCCTCGCAAGTTTCCCATGATGTATCCATATGCCAAAGCCAGTAACAAGCTGAATTTCATTCCCCTGACTGACCCTGAAAGAGCCTCCAATGTGGCATCGTTGGGAAGGCCAAGAAGAGAGGCTTCTAAAACCTCAGGGATAGGACGAATGGAGAGGTTACTGAGACCACTTGAGCAACTCAATGATCAATGGGATTTCATGATCGTGATCGTGAATATGTCAACACCAATCCCACTACCAGTGTCAACTTCCCTCCACCAGTCTTCTGGTATTCCTGCCCCACTCCAAGTCCCACTGTGTACCTGCCTGATAATTTGACAGGCACATTACAAAGTTTCAGTGAGTGCAGCTTAGATTGCATGTTTTGAGTTCTGTTGAGTCTGTGTTTTGAATATCTGGACATACCACCCACCCAGATCAAATTTAGGTAGAAATTTTAAATTGAAAGTAATCTGAGAGAAATTAAAACACAAAGTTGAGTTAAAGATAAAAAAAGTCCCTATGGTTTTTAACTTTTAAGGGATATGATATGTGATCAGAATAATACTAGGGCAGCTAGGGTCTGCCTTGTATGCGGCTGACCCAGGTTCAATCATTGGCACTCCATTCAATCTTCTAAGCCTCACTGCAGGAGTGAACTTAGAAACCAGGAGTAAGTCCCAAGTATCACTGGGTGTGACCCAACCACCTACCCCCCAAGATGGAATGTGAAATGTCACAAACTAGGTATTTTCCATAAGTAGGTTAATATTTTTCTTAAAAATCAAAATACTACTATCAAATGTAAATTCATAATATTCATGCTAAAAGTCTGCTTTTCTTTTCTTATACCATATCTAAAATATTCACACAAAACAATATATCAGAAATGTTTTTATTGTCATTTTTCATATGGATTAGCCATTGCCACATTAATCAACTTTTCTTTCCTTCTTTCTTCTTCTTTTTTAAAATCAGCATCAATCTCTAATCTACAAGCTAACTGGTCTAGGGCTGGAGCAATAGCACAGTGGGTAGAGCGTTTGCCTTGCACGCAGTTTACCTGGATTCAATTCCTCTGTCCCTCTCAGAGAGCCCAACAAGCTACTGAGAGTATCCCACCCACATGGCAGTAACAACAAGTCTCAAAATGGAGACATTACTGGTGCCTGCTCGAGCAAAACGATGAACAACGGGCCGACAGTTCTAAGACAGTGCTATTAAATACAGAGTTTATAGCCTTTTGATGGAGGCGTGAATGAGACTGTTGGTAAAACGAGAGTTCTTTATTTGCTACTGGCACATGAATCTCACAGAGGAGTTAAAATAAAATCATCCCGGGCCTGGGTATGATAGGTAATGGTTTACAACTCTTGTGGTGCTTATTTATTTATTTATTTATTTAAAGATTCGGTCAGAGTTTTTTTAAATAATGTTTTCACTCAAATATCTGAGATGATTTTTAAAATTTTAAAAAAATATTTCTAACCTAAAAACCCAGTTATAACTTTCTGAGTAAGAAGCCACACAAATTTACTAAGTAAATCACAGGATGGCAGAGAGAGCTCAGTGGACTAAGGGCATGTTGTGCATGAAGGAGGTTCTGGTCCAATCAACAAATAGTGCTCGGAGCAATCCTGGAGCACAAAGCGGGAGTAGCTCCTGATTACCACTAGGTATGACCCAGATACCAAAACAAAAGAAAACATAAATAAACTACTATTTTGTGGTGCTTATTGATATTGTGGTTCAGGAATATATAAAGTAAACATTATTTGCCTCATATTTGAACTATAAGAATTTAAATGTCAAAGGACTGGAATCTGAATTCTACTTCTCTCAAATATTTGAAACAGATAAGGAATACATACCAGCATCTTGGCAGTGCTAAATTCTGGCATGTGGCCTCCCTCTGAAGTTTTGGTTTCTGGTGGTACAGAGGGGAAATACGGAAGCTGTGTGGACTCCACCTTGCATTTGCCGTAAACATACTCTGAGGCAACTTGGGTTATTCTCATATTCCATTATTGGTCTCAGAGTGAATTATGCCACCAGCTTTCTGGGGTCTCCTTTATAGCTGGAAGAGCTATGGAACTTCTCAGCACTTTTGATAATGTGAGACAATTATTCATAGAATCATGATTTTAACAACCCATCTATGAACCAGTGTTGGTCCACAAGTATAGAATGTTGATGAGGGCTGGAGCAATAGTACAGTGGGTAGGGCGTTTGCCTTGCACTTGGCCAACCCGGGTTTGATTCCTAGCATCCATATTGTCCCCAAGCACCACCACCAGGAATAATTCCTGAGTGCAAAGCTAGGAGTAACCCCTCCGGTTGTGACAAAAATAAACAAACAAATAAATAAATAAATAAAATGTTGAAAACTACTGATGCAAATATATATCAGGTAGATATCTATGTGCATAGCTATCTAGAGATATATGGACATAGACATAAATAAAAAGAGACATAGAAGCAGATATAGTTATATGTAGGATAACATAGCCTCAGGTAGTTTAGGTTTATTGTGTTACTCCCGTTACAGTGCTCTCACTCCTCTTTGCTTATTTGTACCTTCTTTCTTAGTGTTCTGTTGACTTGTAAATATTGTTTTTCTCTTCCCCTTGAGTCCTTTGCATAGTTTATTCAGAGCAATGTCCTTTTTGTATGGGCACAGGAAGACTTAGCAAATGCTATGCTTTTGTAACCTGGGAGTCATTTGACTCTACATGATATTTTCCTCCTGGGCATCCTCTTCGACCTAAGCCTCAGCTGCCCTTATTTCCTAGCACCCACAAACGCAGGGTCCCAATTAGGGACGAGATGGACCCAGGGCAAGCAGTGAGTTGTGTGCTACCCTGGCATCGAGATGGGCCTGGCCAAAGTGCCTAATGCTTAATTATAAGTTAAGAGCTTGGTCATGGACAAATGCTGTCATGATCCAAACAGTGATAACTAGACTTGGACCCTGCTAGGGTTAGGTATGATTAATCTGGCCTGAGCGCTGTAATCTGAGTCTGTGGAAAGATGTTGCCAGGAGAGCTGCCTTGCAAGCCTCAATGTATCTCTTGCTATGTCCATACAAAAATAACTGGTATTAAGATGTAATAAGTTTTGGACTAAGGAAGGAGAAAAAACACCTTAAGAGTCAGCAAGGGCTTTGGAATGCCTTTAGGTAGTATTGCCCTTTGAGCCTGACAGCCCTCAGGAAGGGCTTTCTTATGTTGATTTTGCTACCTGGCAGTGTGTAACCTAGGGGCAAGGGTGAGAGAGGAAAAAGGGAGGAGAGACAAGAGAGAGAGCTGCAGTAGATCCAGAGAGAGGACAGAGCTTGGAGCATGGGAGACGAGAAAGATGGAAGACTGAATAAATGGTAACTAATCAGCAACCAGCTTGGTCCTCATTCTTTCTTTGCCTGTTCTTGGCTAACGGCCGTCCGGCCGGCCCAATCCAGCCCATACACAGCGGTTCCAGAGCACCAAACTCGGGTGGTAAGACAGAGCCACCCAGAGAGCCCGTGAGTGCACATGCCCCTCAGCGTGCTTTCGTTTTTACAGGTATAGATACATAGAAAGACAAGTTTAAATTAAGTTTTAGCTATAAGTTTACATTTCCTTTCTTACCTCTTTCACAGTTACATTATACTTCCTCCAGCCCTGCCAGGTCTGCTACCATTTCATCCCTCTTTCCAGGCTACCTTGTCTCTCAAGATTATAAAAAATTTTCTTTTATATCTTTTTGCATACTTTTATGCTCAAGTTTCTCTCTTGAAAGTTTTCTGTCTCCCTATAATGTCTGTTCTTCTTCCAGAGACCCTAATATAAATTCTTCTGCCTTCTAGGTACATGTATTATTTTGTTTGTGGAAGAGGTATTTTAATTTTTTTCAATTTTGCTTCTTTGGTTGTTTTCACTTCAGTTGGAGAAAAGGGTAAATGTAGAAATAGAAAAAAAAATTTTGTTTAGTTTTTAGTTCATTTTTAGGAGGTGGGGATTTTTGTTTTAGTTTAAAATGTGTCATGACTGCACTCATTTGTGGAATATAAAATATCATATGATACTAAGTCCCAAGGGCAGTAGAGACAAGGGCCAGGAATATTGCTCCATGGTTAGAAGTTTGCTCCATGAGCTGGAGGAGAAGGCAGCTGGGATAGAGAAGAGATCACTAAGTCAATGATAGTTGGAGGGACCGCTCGGGATGGGAGATACATGCTGAAAGCAAATAAAGAACCAAACATGATGACCTCTCATTATCTGTATTGAAAACCATAATACCATAAGTAGAGAGAGAGGAAGAGGAAAATTGTCTGCCGTAGAGGCAGAGGGGTAGGGAGGGGTGGGGGAGGACTAGTGGGGAAGTTGGTGTTAGAAAATATACACTGGTGGAGGGATGGGTGTTTGATCATTATATGACTGAAACTCAAACACGAAAGTTTTGTAATGGTAGCTCACAATGATTTAATTAAAAATAAGTAAATAAAATAAAATGAAATTCTTCATAAGCAAAGTTATTTTTTAAAGTATAAGTAGTTTGGATATGGAGGCTGAGGTATATTACATCATGGAAGGTGCTTGCTTTGCATGCAGCTGACCTCGGTTCAATCCCCAGATTTCCATATGAGTCCTGTTAAGAGTAATCTCTGAATTCAGATCAAAGAGTAAGCTCTGAGCACTGTCACTGTGACCCCTCCCCTCAAAAAATGTAGTTTGAATCTTAAAAGGTAGTTTGTAGTTATATGATATAATATTAAAGTCATATATATTAATTTGATTCTATTAATTCTCTTAGTAGAATCTTGTTGTTTTAACAGTTGTTAAGAGTTGTTAAGAGGACGAAGAACCTCTGGTCTGGGCACATCTTTTCGATTCCACCATTCTTCCTGCATCAACATACACCTCAGAGACCTGGGCCCTACAAAAACAGGATAAGAACACTATTCGGGTCTCCCAAAGAAGAATTGAAAGACCTATGCTTGGAATATCACATACCACTCAAGTGAGATAAGGACTCCAGAATTGTGGCCTCCGTCAACGATAGAAAATGAGAGATGCTGTCTCATTTGCCAAGGCATCAAAAATCAGATGGGCTGGACACTTAATGCAATTTAGAGATGACCGCTGGACTAGAGCTGTTACCAACTGGATTCCATGGGATGTCAAAAGAATGCCTGCCTGCCCACCTACGAGATGGTCAGACTTCTTCATCAAAACCCTGAACAAACAGTTTGAGGCTCTGTGTTTCTGGAGCAAACAGATGCCATTGGGTTACACTAGCACATGACAGGAATGAATAGAGACATTACTGGCACCCGCTCAAGCAAATTGATAAGCAGTGGGATGATAAGTGATACAAGTGATACAAGTAGAATCCTGACTTGTATAGGCTTTTATACTTAGAAAATTTTAAATTAAGTTTAATAAAGAGATTATAGGATATTTTAAATTTGTTTAGCTTGACTACATATTTAAAGGTGTATATTTTGAAAGATATTGATGAATATTTACAGTAACAAAGTGAATACTAATAGTCCATAACATAAACTATTTATAGAGATAGAGAGTTGTACAAATGTATGCACTTTATACTACTTTTAAGCCACTTACTGGGGCAAGGAGCTAGAAAACTGTATAGCATACTTTAAAACACATCAAAATTGCTGAGAAATAGAATAACATTTCTTGGATGTTTCTAATGTCTCTGTATCAAGTAAGGTCAAGTATAAATACTCAAAAGTCTCTATCTCTATATATGCTTTGAAGGAGAGTCTTACTTAGCAGCAGAATTAAAACTGCTAAAATATCACATGCAGAACTTTATTCTATGTTGGTGACATTATGACACAAATTTAATTCATAACATTGAAAGGTAGCCAGTGTTAAAATGAGGACATCTACTGGGATACAATATGATTTTATGTTGAATGAATGTGTGTATGTGTGTAGATAGATAGATAGATAGATAGATAATAGACAGATAGATAGATAGATAGATAGATAGATAGATAGATAGATAGATAGATAGATAGATAGATATGTGGATGTATATTTGTGGATTCTGACAAAGTTGCATGCAAGAAGCTCTTGATTTCTGATGTTACCTTTGCCAGTAAAATAGGTCTCTCTACCTCAATAGAACTGACCTCCTCAATCCCAACATAAGCAATCTTTCCCTGTGTATGAGAAGTGTCATTCAGGTTTTTCCACTTCTCAGTTAGGATTGTCTTTGTGTTGCCTGAAAAAAAAAATGTTCTTCTCTAAGGCAGTTATGCTGTCAACAATAATTACCCTAAGAACTTGTTGAACTGTCTCTCTATTTCTCGACCTTTAAGGAAGCTCAAATTCCAACAAGTCTCTAAAGGTGAAGTATAATATGTGGTCCATGATAAGGGATATGATTTTCCAAAAGAACTACTTAACTTTTCTAATTTGAACAGAGCAAAAACTGAGTAAAGCATGTGGGTTTGCATACTAGGTGACTGGATACTGGTGGAAGGAACACAAATTTAGATTAGATAGATTTGATTTACTGTGGGATCACTTAGCTATTATTCTGGACCCATTGTTGCAGCTCAGGAGGATAAAGAATTGTAGTTGACAGAAATAAGAATTATGAACTATTTGGTAATAGCAGGCATTCTTAGATTTAATGTATAAGAATTATCCAAAGCCTCAAGGAGATTAGAATGTTCGAATGGTAATTAACCTAAACTAAAAAAGAAGAGTTACTTCAACCCACACTGAAAATGAAGACAACACTGAAATAAACATATTTGTGAGGGGAGTCTAGAATCTTTAAGAAGTTCTGTGGTCATTCTTATCTATACACTAGACCCCACAGTGGGAACTAGAATCACCAGTGGTAAAAAATCTAAACACATGGGTAATAGTTAATGTTGAATTGGCAAGGCCAAGTGGAAGCATTCAACTGCCCAAAACAAGGTACGGGAAGTTTCCATAATGGGTAGCAGAATTAGAACACAATCAGAATACTTTGATCTATGCAATCCTATACCCATGGTTATTTTATTACAGTATTCCTAAAAGACAGAAGGATAAGAATGAAGCCTACACACAATATTTACTTGTTTGCATAAGTAGAAAATTTCTGGATTTAGTCATAAAAGTCTACCCAAATTATATAAACAGAGTCATGGTTGTCAATCAATTCTAAGACTTGAGATAGTTCAATGACTTGAGCTTTCTCAATGAACAGAACTCTAGCACATTTCTCCCACAAAATGCATGTTTTTATCATTTTCCCAGTCTTCCTTAAAGGGTCTTATTCCTTTTACTAGAGTAACTTTTATAAATTTGTGAAAATAAAATGATTAGAGTGTTCAGTTATAATCTAATTCAGATCTTATGCATTATCATTCTAAATTTAAATAATTCTGGGAAGCAAAAAGTACTGTTGTGGTACACAGTCCAGGTACAGGCTATATAAGTCACATGATCAAAGAGGCCATTCCGGGGTTCATTAGAGTGACTCAGATAAGCACCTTAGTTTCCATCTGGTCATGAATTTTCCAGTTCTATAATGTATAACTGGGATAGAGATGCCTTTGTCTATATCTGCTTAACAACTACCTAAACTTTCTCAGTGGTTCCATGATATTTAGAATGAGGAATTTAACTTTTTTAAAAATAAAAAAAAAATCAAATCTTAAACTAGTGAAATAGTAAACCAAGCTGAAAGCACCATTACTTTCTTGGAGTTATCTCAGAGATTAGTGCTATCATGGAGGGCCTAAAAAAATGCAGGGACAGTAATTCTCAGCACATTGCAAGTCAGCTTTTCAATTCTCACCACATTTCAATTCAATACTCCAATTCTAACAACATTCCAATTTAACCTTTGTTGTGCTTTATGATCATGGTACTTCACACAGAATTGCTTGAGATCAAGGACCTCACTTCACAACAATTGCAGCATTAGACCAATACTCATATAGAATTCACTAGTCTTATATTACTTATTCAACCATTTTGATGCTACTGACTTGAATGAATGTTGGAATGACTTTTTAAAATAGATTTAATTTTAATGCCAGTCAGGTGCAAATAGCATGTAGGACTAAAAAGATGCAATATTTTCAAGACTATCTCCTTTGTGAGGAGCAATTGGGGCTATATCTGTTACTCAGGGCTTACTTCTGGCACTGCACTCATGGATTACTTCTGACCAGGCTCAGAAAACCTGTCTCTGCTCAGGATTATTCAAGGAAGAAATCAAGGAATAATATTGGGTACTGGAGTATTGAACCTGGTCAGAGACATAAAAGGAAATGTCCTACTTGCTGTATTATCTCTCTATGTTCTGACCTTCGACCCTTGCTTCTTAAATTGAAATCACAACCTCATATGTATGTAACTAAATATGAAGTTCACAAAAAATCTTTCACAATTAAACAGTTATGACTTACATTAAAATATTTTTACAAGCCTATATACCTAAAGTTGTTAACCTTTCTTTAACAAAAGAGGTCTCAAGTAGGAAAAAACTTAAGAAGTTCAACTCTGTTTTGTTTTGTTTGGATTAACTGGTGTGGCAACTTGACTGAGTATTAAGTACTCAATTAAACACTGTTTCTGTATGAAATGTGAAGTTATTCCCAGCTAAAGTGCAGATATAAGAAAAAAGACAAATTCAGGTACAAGTCTGTTGGGGAGAGTGTAGCTTTCAATCAAAATTGATTTAGGCTAACATTTGAACCAGTCAACTCAATCAAGTAACCTGTCCTCAATGTGTGCATGTCAGGTATCCACTGAGAGCCATAGCAAATAAAAGGTGGAGAAAGAAGAAATCAATCCCCTATTCCCTGTCTCACTGTTTGAGAAATGTATCATCTTTCCTCGCCCTTCCCTGAAGTTGAACTGATTACAAAAATCTTGGATTCCTGGGGGCTGGAGAGATAGCACAGCGGGTAGGGCGTTTGCCTTGCACGCGGCCGACCCGGGTTCAAATCCCAGCATCCCATATGGTCCCCTGAGCACAGCCAGGGATAGTTCCTGAGTGCAGAGCCAGGAGTAACCCCTGTGCATCGCCAGGTGTTACCCAAAAAGAAAAAAAAAATTTGGATTCCTAATTTGAATATAGTAAATTGGGAGACTTCTTAGTCTCCATAATATTTTGAACAAAGAGGTTTAACATTTACTATTACTGCAATGTATTTGGACCAAAATAGAAATTTCATATTGCAAATAATTTGATGTTATTTCTTAGATGATATTCTTTATAAAATATGCTAGAATAGATTCCATTTGTGGAAGGAACAGAACATTTCACTTAAAGAAGAAACAATTACAATAAGAAATATAAAGGGTGTTATCTACCAATGACATGAGGTAGAAAAATTCCCACATTCAGCTGAGGAGCTGAAGGGCAAATAACCCCATTTGTGGAGTTTGATGAGCCCAATAATGTGAGTAATTTTCCTTTTTCTATGAAGAAGGCTGTGAATGTCCCAACATTTGTCTAGGTTCCATTTGGTTTTCTTGTCAGTATGATTAACTGAAGTCTTTAGTGGTTATTATGAGTGCTAATAAGGAGTCTGTGAGTGAATTTTTACAGTCTTGTAGAATAACACTTCTGCCTGCTCAGCTCTGAAGCAAGCATTGCAAGGCAACAGATACAAGCTTGTAATTGACAGACGACATAGTTTTCTAAGATGTTAAAATGAACTTCCAGAACCTAGAACATGTTACTGAAGAAGTTTTCTGTCAAATCAAGAATGGTACCTAACCAGTTAAAAGCCATGCTGCCATGTCCTCTTGAACTACTGTGACCCTTCCTAGATTGCCAAAGCTGCAGTGTATCTTTATGAATCTGCAGGTGCTGCATGTTATTGAAAATAATAGGACATAGCAAGCAACTACTGGAAGATCCAAAACTCATTTATCCAAACATCTTTTATCTTCTTTATTTCTGAATTTAGATAATTTACTTAAAAATATCAAACAGGAGAAGATGAGGTCAATATTACAGAGAAGGAAGCAAATTGAGAGTCCTCTGGGCCCATGAACAAAAAACAAAATTGAGGACAGAATTATATGCAGGATGACATCAAAAGGAAAACGGAGAGTTCAGAATAATCTCAGTAAACTCATGATTAAAGAAATTGGTCGTGCAGCATCGAAAGGAATGTTTAAGCATTTCCCTCCTGAGGTAAGGGATGGGAATTGAGATAGAGAAAGCTGAGTTCAAGAGCTAGAGTGATAGTACAGTGGGTGGGGTACTAGCTTTGTACGTGGCGTGAGATTACCAGCAACCCACATGGTTCCATGAGCTTTCCAGGAGTGATTCCCAAGCACAGCGTCAGGAGTAAATCCCGAGCAGTGCTGGGTGTGGCCCAAAAGTTGTGAGTACAATAGGGATGCAAAACCACACACCACCAAGATAGCTCAAGGGTAGAAAACTTGGGGTGGGTTTACAGCTGCCTGACATGTCTGCATTAGATAGTGGTACACATTTGAACATCTGGAAAGAGACAAGGGATCAAATGTTTCCCAGGTCTGCTTGACCTGAGAGATCAGACAGGCGTAAAACAGAGGAACTGTGTATAATCACAGAATCTCTAATGCAGATCAAACTTACACTAACTATATGGGCTGGATATGACATGACATAAGAGCTGGATATTCAGCTGGTGATGCAAATAAACATAGGCAAATATTAGTCTGCCAAAGGCCTGGGGAATGAACACCCCTAGCTTCCATAAGGTACAACCAAAATTAACATTTGGGTATTTAGAGATA
The DNA here is from genome assembly GCF_027595985.1 of Sorex araneus. NCBI lineage: Eukaryota > Metazoa > Chordata > Mammalia > Eulipotyphla > Soricidae > Sorex > Sorex araneus. Next base: position 178,652,774 of record NC_073313.1, read on the forward strand.
TTTTTGAGCTGAAGCCTTTGTAAATCATATTTCTTAATCAAAATATTTATATAAAGAAAACTCAATAGATTCAGAAGTAATATAGTAAGAAAGGAAAGTGATATTAAAAAACACCCTCAATCTCTGAAGGTTTTAAATTTTTGGACAGAACAATGAAAACTATATGTAATGATAGTGTCCTGTTAAGAAAAAAAAATATGAATATTCCCAGTGAGAAGATAATCAGGAGGAGCAGTTTAATAACAAATAATTAACAATAGACTTTCCCATGACCCTCTTATTCTGGTCACTCCAATTCTAAATTATAGAGGATTAATAAGCCAGACAAGGACACACAGGCTGGAATATTCTCTAAATCCTGGAATTTTCTTAGTTGGTGCTGACCGGCTGCAGTAGGGAGTAATATTCAGAGTGTTACAGTGAAGGTAGAGAAATAAAATATTTCCCCATTTGCCTGACCCTCTGGGGAATCATTCTTTGTAACCTGGAATAAACAGCTTTTCTATCCGCCAACTGCCAACTGGTATTTGTGTTATCAAACTAAGCTCAGAATAAGTTTAGCTTGCCAAGGAAAGCCTCCCTGCTTCAAATTCTAGGATTCTTCCTGATACTTAATATTCACAGCTGCTAGCAGATTGGAATCTTTTCAACCCATACACCTTATTCATTTTTTTTCCGGGAAAAAAGGAGGACTATTAACCACCTAATTCAAACTAATATTATCACTTTTTACAGAATTAATGAGATGCTATAATTGCCGACACTGTTTACCTGCTACTCTGGGAGTATATTTCAAAGGCACATGAATTAGCCATCGCCGGCTTTATAATTAGTGTGTGACAACTTTAATTCCAATGGCATGTTTAATCAACAGCAACAGATGGAACTGCGCCTGGTGGTAAGTCATCCCCTTCACAGCTCCTGATAGCAAGTTTGTCCCTCTGGCTCCGAGTTATAAGCTATTTAGCATAGCAAATGCTAAATTACTCTTAATATACTCAGCCTCTATTTTTGACTAGTAGAGTTTCAATACACAGAAATAATTATGATCACTGATATATTCAGAGTACTTAATATATACTAAATATGATTCTTTTATCTCTTTTTGATGCTTATTATACAATTGGATCAATTGATTCTAATGCTTCCATTTTATAGGTGAGACAACTGAGCCTAGAGAACCCAAGAGATTTGCCAAGAGCTCCAAAGCTCATAAAACATAGGATAGACATTTAACTTTAAGCTCCTTGTATTTCAACCTCTCCCCTGGTGAGTCAACTACGATCATGGAGCAATAAAATCCAGATGGTGTTTTTCAGCTGTTTGTAACTGGTTATTATTGTGACTTTGACTATAGCTATTAAAAAAGTATTTTTTGTGGTCTTGTGATAGGATCCATTGTATGTACCTTTCTTCCTCACTATAGCCTGTCAGGTACACAGGGAAGACACATTATCTACTTGATCCTTTCTTTTATTCCACAAATCTGTGTAAATTCAGAGAAAGTTGCTGTGTAAAATCTGACTGACTGTACTTTATTTCAGGAAGCAGTTCCCTGGAACTTTCAGGAAATCCTCATGAAGATATTGTGCACAGGATAACTGGGTATACTTCAGTGTTGCCTTAAAGACAGAACAGTCAGCTTTAACCCTTAAGTCATTCTTTTCTAGTGTTAATGGGAGAAATATCTTTTCAAGCAGACCCAAGTCTCCATTACTAAGGTTTAGGAGTTTGGGACATTTGATATCACCTTATCAAAGCATTAAATTCACCTTTCTAACTACCTTAATAGATAATATAACACAGCTAGGTCAGGACCAATAATGCTCAAAATTATCCTAAACATGGACATCATTTGACCAAATTAAACAATAATGTTAGAAGTATACCTAATTCAGTATTGTAGCACTGTAGCAGTGTCATCACATTGTTCATCGATTTGCTTGAGCGGGCACCAGTAACGTCTCATTGTGAGACTTGTTACTGTTTTTGGCATGTTGAATACACCACAGGTAGCTTGCCAGGCTCTGCCATGCCGGAGGGATACTCTCGGTAGCTTGCCAGGCTCTCCGAGAGGGACAGAGGAATCAAACCCGGGTTAGCCACACACAATGCAAATGCTCTACCCGCTGTGCGATTTAGTAATTTGAAATCTCAAAGAGCGGGTCTTATGTACCCGTCCCTGTGAAAAATCATATGTACTTCTGTGTACTTTTGGCTTGAGATGTGTAATTTTAAAGTCATTCAAATATGAAGATTTCTATGTATGTGTGTGTCTGTGTGTCTGTGTTTCTGAAGAAAAAAAATCTGTATTCCTACATTAAACCCTAAATCTTATGGATAAATTGCCTGTAACAGTAATTTCATAGGCACAGAAAGAGTAATTTGAAAAGGTTCTGGCCTCTACAATAATTCTGAGATGTTTTGTCCTCTTTAATTTAGAATGTATGGTTGTTAGAGAAATGACAACTATGATCTGATCATAAAAGATACCACTTCCATTTCTTTGTAATTAACCCCAGGGAAGACCTTTATTCATTTTGGAATAAGAATTTAGATAAGAATCTAACTGCCAAACATGGTTTAATGGCTTTGAATTATAAAGGAATAAATAAGATTTAAAAATATGTTTTCTGAATGATTTTTGCCTTTTTCTCCTTCACTTGTTAACAAATAGCAATTCTAAGAGGCTTAGTTCATTGCCTGACATTTTGACACTCTGCAACATTCTTTAAAGTACTCACACACAAATGCAAACAAATAGACACACACTATAAAGCTGTTAGTATCAAAGAGATTTTAAAGAACCTTGACAAGCAAATAGAAAAGCATGTAACTTTTTCCAGAGTAACTTGACTCACTCACAGCCACATCCATAATATTCATTTTATAATTTAGACTTAAATTATTTAATTGATTCACTGACAGTCATGTATATGATAATAATGCAACCTAAATGTAGTTTTTAATGCATTATGCACTCTCCTAAATTTGAATGAAATTATATCTCATTACTTGTTGACCTAAGGACTAATTAGATGACAAGCTATGATTATTAAATAATGAATCAATCTTAAAGTAAAATTCATCATAAAATTACAATTTTGCACTGTGTACTTATACCTAAGCAAAAATGATAATTTTTTAAAAAAGGCACTGTGTTTGGTCACACAGGAGTACAATGTTGTACATGTCATTGCCACAGAGAACACCTAAGCATTCAGGAAGCTCAGTAACGGCTAGATCTGAAATATAATACTAACATAAATAGCATGATTCCTATCAGTTATTATCTCTTTTTCTTCTTCATGATAAATTTCCTTTTTCAAATATCTCTCATGGCTTTCTATTTTTTCCCCAGGGCTACCTTTATGTTATTTAACTTCTTAAGATTTTGTACACAAAAGGATCCAGACTTGGTTTAACATTCTTCTCTCACAGTCTTAATATTTTTGATGTTCACAATTAAGAGTGTCTTTATGTTCATCTTGTACTAACATTTGCAAATGGTGTAGGTATTCTCCTATACCCCTAATAGTTATTTTTATAGCAACTAAGTTGATTCCCCTGTTACCTCTTTTTAATATGTACTGACTTCTACAGAGTGTCATGCAGAACTCTCTGCCTTGCAGAAATAAGACAGACAGTTATTTCTTGTTGCTTTGTTCTTCGTTATACTTCTGGTGTTGTCAACACTTCATAAGTATCAGGAAATCTGAAGACCTACTTGCCTCATGGTTATAACCTGTCATACCTATTGGATTTGAGCAAATTTTCTCTTATCAACTCACCTGATGAGTCAAGGCATCAGTTAAAAACTGGTAAGACTAAAGAACAGTATAGGAGTTAAGATATTTGTCTTTCATCTTGCATCTGGCTTACCCAGGTTTCATCCCTGATACTGCTAAGAGTGATCCTTGAGAAAGTGCCAAAAGTAGCTCCTGAGTATAGCTAGGTAGAGATCAAAACTGCCCTCCCTCAGAAAAAAACATGCAGATCTCAGGAAAATATTTTGCCTATTCATTATACTTTATTTATTATAAAATACAGAAGAAAATGATACACACGTCTTTGTTGTTTTTGTTTCATCTTTCCACACTTTTATAACATTTCATCTTTACTGTTTACATGTTACTATTATTCTTCTTTGACAATGTACAAAGAAGCCATAAATGCCTGAGTATTCTTTTTTTCCCTCTTAGACTGCTTCTACTAAGCTATTTTCAAAAGATGACATATTCATGTCATTTCTTCAGATTCTATTTACCAAACTTACCATGTACAGATGTTACACATAAGTGAAGTTATTCTTATGGTTAGTTATTATTATTTTTTTTAGTTAAAGAATATGGCTAAACCATATTCTTATGTTTTTTTTTTAATTTTTACAAAAGGAGGTCAATTTTTTCTGTTAAAATGTGATTTATTAGAAGAAACTAGCTCACAGGATTGGGGTGCTTGGTGTATCTTCATCCAAACAAAATGACTCAATCAATATGGACACAACGACACACACTCCTCAAATGGGAAACAAATTAATGGCATTTACCTTTAGTACTGCTAGACATGCTGAAAAATTGAACTATCAAGAAAAAGTCTTCTTGACAAGAAAAGTAAGTCCAAACCATTTTATTTATATGAGGAATCACCTGTATGTATACAATGCAAAACAAAAACACAGTTTTAAACAAATATATTTCATTGAGAAAATATTTAAAATATTTAAAATTTTCCTTGAGAAAATAATTGAGTCCTGTAAGTTATGTGTATAAAATAAGATCCAAAGGAAAAGTTACAGAATATCTTGGAATAATATGCAGATAACCCTGTGTCCTTGGTTGTAACACTTTGTCATTTGTGTGGAGAGAATTTACACTGGAGAGATGGCCTTGATTTTTACTGTAGTGTGACGAACATGATAATATAAAGAAATAAAATTCCATTCTCAATTTTAAGTTATACATTTTATAGGAGCCAAAGAGATAGTACAACAGGCAGGGCACTTGCCTTGCACAAATCCAAACTGAATTCCATCACCAGCAACCTGATGTATGCAAACCCTGTTTGCCCCACTACGAGTGATCCTTGAGTGCAGAGCCAGAATTAAACCCTGAGCACTGCTGGATGTGATCCAATATATGTGTATACATATTTGTGTGTATGAACACATATATACGTATATACATACATATATGTGTTTTTCATACCATGTACTATGCATTATTATTTTTATCTATTATTTTTCATTAATTTTCCAGCACACACACACTAAGGCACTAAAATACATTGGACAGAATCTCCTTATTTTACATGCTCACTTGCTATATGTATTCAAAATTACTAGGGAGACAATTAACATTTAGTACATTCAGAACTCATTTGTTTAACATATACCTTCTTCAACACTCATGTCTTACTGTGTAACATATAAAAAATAACCTATCACATGAAGTAATATTAGTTAATAATTTTGTCATCATACCAACTCTATTTCATTGGTATTGAAAAGTGAAAACAAGGGAAACTATAAGAAAATATAACAGAACTTGGAAAATATTCTTATGAGCAGCAAGGGTGGAACATTGTTGACATATACTTATACTTACCATATGTATAGACTTTTTGCTAGTTCCAGAAACCACAAATATTCAGATTTGAGTATTTTTAAAATAATTTTGTAGTTGATTAAATAGTATTACATTAGATTGGCTAAAAGTTTTGCATTATAATCATCAACAACAACAAAAACAGCCTATGAAGTCACAGTAGTTGTATGAGAACTTTCAATGCTTGGTAACAATGATGAGTGCCAGGGACCATCAAGACCAGCCTTGTGTGGTTTGGAAGCCTCTGGAAACACACCTAGCAGTCCTCTAAGGACTGCAGCGCTGTATCTAGTGATACCGTGACAGGAATAATTCCAGGTAGTATCCATTTAACCTTTGTATTGTACTTAAGTACAAAAGACCTTTGTTAAAAATTACAACAAATATATATAAAAGAATTTTTCTGGAAATGGCAAAAAAAACTAAATAAAAAGTTCAAAGTGATTGGATACAGAGGACTGGATTAAGTATAACTTGTAGTTGTGATATTTGTAGAATAAATTATAATTCTTACAGAATTAAACTGGGCCAGAGAAGTATTAGCGCAGTTGAGACCCTTGCCTTGAATGCTCCCAACTATTCTTTTGGTCAGCACCACATATGTTCCCATGAATTGGGTCAGCTGTGATTTCTGAGCTCAGAACAGGAGGACACCCTGAGCATTGTTGGGTGTGGCCCAAAACTCCACGAAGAATTGAGGACAGTGTTTTAATTAGTATACATGGGGAATTAAAAGAAAAGTGTATCTTGCGTTCACAGAAAAAAAAATTAAGACACATAAAATTTAAAGCTTCAAAATATCACAAGTGAAAAATCATCAGAGAGCAGTCCAAAGTAAACTGTTTCAGTCTAAAGGGATAGCTGAATTTAATCTATAAATTTTCGCAGTCACCAAGATAGCAGATGATTAAGAGGTAGGTATATCTATATTATAGATCCTGAATCTTTGGTTGATGTAATTTTAAATACGAGTTTATGTAATATATGCCTATATATCACTGTATCACTGTCCAATGGATGCCCATTTTTCATCCATTTACTTGAGTGGGCACCAGTAACGTCTCCATTCGTCCCAGCCCTGAGATTTTAGCAGCCTCTCCTTCCTCGTTTTTCCCAACAATTGGAGACACTTTTCAGGTCAGGGGAATGAGACCTGTTATTGTTACTATATTTGGCATATTGAATATGCCACAGGGAGCTTGCCAGACTCTTCATGAGGGTGGGATACTCTCGATAGCTTGCTGGGCTCTCTGAGAGACATATATAAATATATATATATATGCATATATATATGGATATTGTATGATGTGTAGGTTGCTTGCCTTGCAGGTGATTGACCAAGGATTTATTCATCAAATCCCTTATGGTCCCCTGTGGACCATGAGTAATCCTGTACCCAGAGAGGTATAACTAAAAGCACAAAAAATAAAATGAAAAAAATTGTTTTGCTCATATCAATGATTTCATACATAAAATTCGACTAAAGTCGTGTTTTATTCTATTACTTTATTTAAAATAAGCCTTGATTTTTGTAGAATAAAATAATAATGATTAAAATTAATATAAAGTCTTGCTGTAATATACATAAAGCATGTGCTATTAAATTTTGGAAAGAAATAGAAAGAAAAGCTAAAAAGTGGCAAAATAATAGTGAAGATACCTCTGAGATAGAGTACAGAAGGAATACTTAAAAACCAAGACAGACCACATGGTTTAGAAAAACAACAAAATCTCTAGCAAAATGCTGGCCCTTTTAACATGAGGTATCATTGAATAAATCTGAAGTTTGTGGACCCTTAGAACAACCATAACAACATTAATTTTCAAATACAGCCTAACTTCTAAATAAGTAAAAGCAAATCCAGAGTACAAAAGCAAAATGGATAGGAAAGCATGCCCTTTATCAAGCATGAAATCTTTTTACTTCAATCACTACTGCCCAGACAGAGATCTGAATTTTAAGAATAAAATTAATAGCATATGGAAAGGCAAATATGCTGCCAAAAGACAAAATAAGCAACTTAATCAAACTCTCAAATTAAACAGAAGTGGAGAATTAGTTGGCAAGAGATTTTTAATTACCTAGTAATAGTTTAGTGGCACTAACGAAAATGTAGACAAGAAAATATTAGGTAGAAATTTTTACCAAGGATATTAAAAAATCATGATTAATAAGTGCAAATGATAAAATGAAGACTATAATATGTAATGATGGCATGGATACCTAGTATTTTCAACAAATTAGATTAACTTCATCAGTGAACACATTCCAGACATGAAAGGATATTTTGATTTCTAGAGAGGTCAATGAAAACTAACTAAACAGAATGACACAGGAAATAAAATAGAAATTTCAAGAACAGCTGTACAAAATTGAAGTCTAAGTCATTCATCACTGGAATAAATGGTATCACTGAAATTCCGTTGCTCATCGATTTGCTCAAGTGGACACCAATAAATTCTCCATTGTGAGCCTTGTTGCTACTGGTTATTTTTTTGTTATTTTTTTTTTTTACTTTTTATTGAGTCACCATGTGGAAAGTTACAAAGTTTTCAGGTTTAAATCTCAGTTATACAATGCTCGAATACCCATCCCTTCACCAGTGCACATATTCCACCACCAAGAAACCCAGTATAGCTCCACCCCGCACCCCCACACCCCTAACCCCCACCGCCCCTAGCCCCCCCACCCTTAGCCCCCCTGCCTGTGTAACTAATAAATTTCACTTTACTTTCACTTTGATTGCATACAATATTTCAACAAAACTCACTATTATTGTTTGGAGAGTCTCTCCCCTAAAGTCAGACCTGCTGAAAGGGAAGCATTAGATAATTTGTTTTCCATTGCTGAGGATGAAGAGGTATGAGATTGAGTGACCACACTTAGCGGCCTCCTCGGTTTTGGGTTTCTGTATTTTAGTATTTTAGTAACTAAGTCCAGAGAGATATCTGCCAGAAGTTGCATCGTTGCAAACTTGTACTTCTCAGTTACATTATATTCCACATATGAGTGCAATCTTTCTATGTCTGTCTCTTTCTTTCTGACTCATTTCACTCAACATGATACTTTCCATGTTGATCCATTTATATGCAAATTTCATGACTTCATGTTTTCTGACAGCTACATAGTATTCCATTGTGCAGATGTACCAGAGTTTCTTTAACCAGTCATCTGTTTTGGGGCACTCTGGTTTTTTCCAGATTCTGGCTATTGTAAACAGTGCTGCAATGAACATTGAAATACATATGCCATCTATACAATACCATTTTGCCTCTACGGGATATATTCCCAGGAGTGGTATTGCTGGGTCAAATGGAAGCTCAATTTCTAATTTTTTGAAAATCGTCCATATTGTTTTCCAAAAGGGCTGAACCAGCCGGCATCCCCACCAGCAGTGAAGAAGAGTCCCTTTCTACCCGCATCCACGCCAACACCGGTTGCTTTTGTTTTTTGGGATGTGGGCCAGTCTCTGTGGTGTGAGATGATATCTCATGGTTGTTTTGATCTGCATTTCCCTGATGATTAGTGATGTGGAACATTTTCTCATGTGCCTCTGAGCCATTCGGATTTCTTCTTTAGGAAAGTTTCTGTTCATTTCATCACCCCATTTTTTGATCGGGTTGGCAGTTTTCTTCTTGTGGAGTTCAACCAGTGCATTGTATATCCTTGTTATCAACCCTTTATCAGATGGTTACTGCATAAATATCCTTTCCCATTCTGTAGATTGTCTTTGTACTTTGGTCACTGTTTCTCTTGAGGTGCAGAAGCTTCTTAGTTTGAGATAGTCCCATTCATTTATCTCTGTTTTCACTTGCTTGGCCAGTGGCGTGTCAGCTTTGAAGATACCTTTGGCTTCAATGTTGT